>NW_006912930.1:414498-1014498 GCF_000585535.1 Cladophialophora psammophila CBS 110553 | reverse complement strand
GTCCTTCAACTTCTCGGCTCCAGGCCCTCATCCTGATCGTGCGATACCGGGTAGAAGTAGGTCACTTCTCGAGAGCTTTCATGCTCGCCGCACTGGCTGGCCGATCTGCCGTTGCACTGCGCCTGAACTACGAACGCCCTGAACTACGTTTCTTGGCCCAAGAAGTCCGTCGGCGATTGATGTGGTCGTGTTTTGCCCTCGATGGCAACTTTTCTGTCGGCCTGCGAGAATTCGAGACGTGTCCGCCGGAAAACGTCTTCCTTCAACTTCCATGTCCAGAAACGGCTTTTGAGCAGGATGCACCTGTGGAGACAGCCCCGCTCAGGGCAACTTCTTTCGATAGGCCTGAACGCATTGGCACCTATGCTGCATGTATAAGACTTGCCGCAATAAGAACGGATATCATGAGGTATACCGTAAGCTGTCGAATTGGTGGCTCTGCGCTGACTGACCCAGACTGACGCGCCGGCTTGCTTCTTCGGTGGTTCCACCTGGGGAGCTCATGCATATGGTGCGGCGATTTGAAGATGAGTTGCAGCACCTATATCGAAGCCTTGCCGACTCTGATCGATACAACCCCAAAATATTCTCCTACTGTGAAAGACCGGCCCGAATCCTTATGGTGCACGAATGTTGGCACCAAGCATATACTGATCTTTACCGAATCTTTTTGACAGGTTACCGAGAAGCCGCTCCTCCCTCAGCCATGGAAGGAATTAATCGTGAAGACATCCTCCGCAGGCGTACCCTGTGCTTAAATCATGCATTGTCAATTGTTCAGATTTTCGCAGCATTCTCCGAGCAGTGTAAGGTCCTGACAATCGACTTTGACACTGCAATTTGCGCGTATCATAGTGCCCGAATCATCCTCTTTAGCGCACAAACGGATGTTGTAACCCAAAGTTTGAGTATGCCCGCCGCCCTGGAGAAAGCTCGCTTCTGTCAGTCGATCATGAACAGGTTTTTTCGCACCTCTCCCGTGGTCGAACCGATGAAGAAAGAACTCGAGATGCTCATCGCGCGGCATTCGTCCCAGAACACTAATACTGGCATACAACTACCCCATCCTGAAGAAGTACTGGAGGATCATTTATCAAGGCTCGCAGATGAAGCTAGGACCAGACAGAGACTAGCAATCCATAGTCTAATAGGCCGAGCAGATTTTGTCGACGACAGTAATGAAGTCACCAGCCCTGCACCGCCCAGGGAGAGCCATTCCAACGGCGCCTCGACCACGTCCTCAAGGCTGCAAAGACAGCGCCTGGTAAGAAATTCTATGAATGTCAAACCAAACCCTCAAATCCTCCGCTCTCAGAGTGTCCCTGGAGCGACCCAACCAACACAATCTAAACAGCCCGATCGAATGATTGAAAGCGGAAGCAATGAGCCAACAAATTACGCCCAAGAAGATCAGGGCCAGTGGCTGGACGGCATGCGCCTCGCCTTCAATCCTTGGATGGGATGGCCCGAAACGTTGGAAACATATGGATTTTCTCAAGATCTAGACGACGAATATTTCTAGCCTATATTGTCCCCCCATGTAACCTCACCGCAATCAACGCCAACTTGATGCTCATTCAAATCAGCAGATCAGCCTGCGCCTGCGCTGCGAATGCTGTCGACAAGGATTCTCGCAATGCTGCCAGCTCGAAGCGGAGTCACTGCAACTTACACATGCTCGGCTCTCATACGATACTTCTGGATTCCTGTGCCTTCTCTGCCTTATTGAACAAGAACATGAGAGTCACGATGAGTTTACCAATAGCCGAAAACAAGACCGAGGTTGCTGGACCTATGACTCGATATATTCCAGCGCCGAAGAAAGCCCCCGCCACAAGGGCAGTAAGAAAGCTTACTCGTCGGTTTCGGGGGCGATTCTTCGCCGCGAAGAGACGAGGGTCGATTAACAGATCAACCCATGCAGCCGTTGCCATCGCTGTGCTGATTTCTGTGGTCGCCAACGCTCTCGGTAGGACGACCTGACTCCCGGCCGCGAAAGCCAGCAAGCCGATAACCACCATTGTTTTTGTGCCTTCCAGCTCGATGCCGTAAGCGTATTGAATGGCAGCCGCCATGAAGACGAGTATGCTCTGGATCAAATTGCAAAATACGATCCAAATACGAGAGCGAGGGCCGACGTGATGACCCACTTGCCCTGTTATCCATCCTGCAGCCAGGAAGAACCCCAGACCCACCCCAATGTTTTCCGTCTTGAACAATTTTCCAGTCAGGTCCGGCAGGAGGATAGCCATTGCCAGCATGACCGTGTTTCCAGTCTGGTTCGAGGCAAAGCAATGGTAATCTGGGAAGGTTGTTGCATCTTGCATTCCCGTGCAGAAAGTGAGGATCAGGAGTTCGGTCTCGGCGAGAATATTTACTCGGATATGGCTGGTCAAGTGTTCTTTCAGCCGTATCGCGACTGTCTTCTCTTGTGATTGCTTGATGGTGAGGTCGACCTGCGCTGGATGGTCATGCTCTTTCGTTGCGCTCGAGACGCTGCTATCATCATTCGTGGAACGCATTGCCGAGGTGGAGCGAGGTGAAAATGAGTAAGATGCGCGGCTTGAGAAACGGGTTTCCAACTGGCTTGCTGGTGAGAGAAGAAAGTGTGGTGTTTCTCAAAAGCGAGCAAGAAACCCGCCAGTATTTGTGGAAACCGCGCATCGGGATTCCCAGCACTGGGAATACCACCTTGCTGGGCTGGCCCCTCTCTACGCAGGTCTGGTCCCATTATCCTGCAAGGCTTCTGGTGTCTGCTCACCTTCGAGATCCCCAGTTGACAGTCCGAGGGCATATCTGACAAGAATACTGTCATTTACGCTACAAATACAGCAAGAGCTATGCGTCGATACCAGAGCCTTGTGCATTGGACGAATCACAATAATGGCCGACTCCCGCACCGAAAAGCGATCTTGCCACTTAATACCTCGATTGCCGGCCTGTGCGGCTGTTGGCATCTCACGAAAAGGTTGTCCGACTCCCGGACGACCCCGATTACCGTAACATGACTTGCGACTGACCTCATCCAACGAACCATGGTTCGACTCGCTCCTGGTCCATGGTCGGATCGTCGCCTGATATGAGCTTTCGGAAGGGCTCAGTTGCTTGAAGGCTCTACCTTTGGCGTTCACAGAAGGGTAAATTTTTGCCCTCTCAAATGTGCAAGATTCCAATGGTCACGGTCCCAAAGCCGATCAAAGGATAATAAATGCGGTCGGTGGCAATAGCACAATGCCAGTGCCCCAACTGGAAGCAATTCCCACAAGCCAGAGGTGGTTGATGACGAGACGAGACCAATCCTGGTGCATTGACCGCCGATTCCAGGGGAATGTGCAGGTCGGTCTGCCGGCTGTCCCATTCATGAGAGAAAAGGGTGGTCGATTCATCAACTGGCTCCACGTACGATAATTGTTCGTCTCAACGTAGTGTATGGTCCGGATGCGTCTCCGCCCTCGGGGTTCAGAGCATCAGCCTGCATGCGAGGGAGTAAGAAACCGATACATATGCAGGACAAAGGAGAATGGCGGCAAGGAGCAATTACTTGCGTAACCTGCAACTCCATTCCCGTCCTGTCGACCAGGACAGAGACCTCCCTCCTAAAAGACAGAGGAGGGCCGAAAGCCGATATGGAGCGAGACGGCCCTCTTGCCGGCGCAGACCAAGTCCACAGTTGCTGCCCAATGCCTGCACGAAGGTTAGGATAATGTTCTAGCTTGATCTTCCCGGACAATCAAGGTGACGCGTGGGCCTGCGAGGGGAGCTGCTCGAAGATGCCAAAACAAAATATCTCAACTCAGGCCAGAACCGACTTGCACTCAACTTTCCTTACAAGATGGTTACAGGATGAAGAATGGAAAACTGAGTGAACACGCAATGGCCCTTGTGTCTAAAAGAAAAATACGGTGAGCGCGCACCACCAAGGCTGGTGAGCTCCACAGCATCGGTCTCCTTAAGACTGGACTGTTCAATGGAGAGCTGGAGCAAAATTTTCCTCGAACACAAGCCTTCGGCAGTCGGAGTCTCTAGTCGGCAGTCGCAATGACCGGCTGCACGGATCAGAGTGGACACACAATCCTGGTACTCACCGTTGGAAATCGAAAAATTCCCGTCCCCACTCTGGGTCTGAGAAAGACTGAGTTACTCGGTAGTTGAGGTGGAATTCCAGCAATGGCAAAGGGCGAGATGCCTATGAACTTCGTCATTCCCCGAATATCGCCTGAAAGGTTTGCCACTCCTTAACCAGCCTCGACCCAACAATCCGTGTTCTGAATTTGTAATGACGCCTAGAACTCAGGGACAGGCGGGACCGGAGGCAACTTGGCGACTAAGTCATGTTGAGGGACTAGGCCGACAATTTGGCGAATTGGTATCGAATCAAGACTGGGCTGCGATCGAGTCGCGTGGGAGAGTCGCGTGGGAGAGTTGCGTGGGAGAGTCGCGTGGGCTCACCAGAAAGCCTTGCGCCTGGATCTCGGACAAAATCTTTTGGCCGCCTCCTCAAGAATCTTGCCTCCACTCTCGTGAATCTGTCTACATCGAACCAATACGTGGACATAGACAACCTCGCTCCGGCGAACAGCAGGATTCTATTTCAAGCGGTGGCGGGAACATACTCGCCGTTCACTACAGCACCTACATATTTCTTTCCATGTTGCTTATTTCTTTGAGGGGGTTCTGGGGCGAAGACATAGAGAATGTTGCGCCTTACTTGCTCCCATTTTGCAGAACTTGGAGTCAGGGAATTATCGAACAAACCGCTGAATAGAGAGGCAGGAGGTGTAGCAGAAAAGATGGGAAACAATAAGAAAGTGAAAGTTCGGTATTGCTACAGAGGACTCTGTACATCTTCCGTACAGAGTCGATGCTCGCCAGCCTGGTATGCGGCACGTGAGTGCACAGTGACCATTCATTCGGCTCGTAAAATCCGGCCTTGGCAGACGCCAAGGCAAGAGAAAGAGGTTGTACGTACGTACCCAGTACGTAAGGGTCATTAATTTCGTTTTAACATCACTTTCGTCCCAGTCTTCATTCAAATGTAGTTCGTATCGTTCTGAACAGTTAAAATTTCCCCCCTCGAAGCCCGAGGATCAATTGAACGCCGTATACTCGGGCTTGATGTACGTATCGGCTATCTCTATGTCCTTTGTGGTCATCTTGGCGATGCCACGCTTGCGCCGCTGCAGCTGCTGGATGTCATCTTCGACGGAATTCTGGACGACGTAGCGGGTGACCAGGACGGGTTTTTGCTGGCCGATGCGGATGGTGCGGCCGATGGCCTGGGCCTCGACGCTGGGGTTCCACTGGGGCTCGACCAGGAACACGCGGTTGGCGGCGATGATACTGAGCCCAAAGGCGCCGACGCCCGTGGTCATGATCAGCACGGGGACCCACGGGTCTCTCTCGAAGCGCGCGAGCACCTGCTGGCGGTGCTCGACGCTGTGTTTGCCGTCGATGCGCTCGAAGGTCATGCTTCGCTCTCGCAGGTGTCGGCTGATTAGGTCCAGAGTGGTTGTCCAGCACGAGAAGACGATGCTCTTGTCGCCTGCTGCGGTGGCGGCTGCGAGGTCCTGCACTAGCGCGATTATCTTCGATGAGCAGCCTTCGGAGCGGAGATCGCCTTGGTGCAGACGGGACTGGGATATCTCCCCTGCTCCTAACGCGGAACGTTGAATTTTGGACGGTCGGAGCGTCGCCTCGCACACCGGACAGCTATCGCCTGTGCCGTCTTTGCACTCTTTGCACAGAATATGTGTACACGTGTCGGACAGGCCAAGCGCCCGGTTCGGGAGGATGCCGTACACAGTCTGTTCACACGCCGAACATTTAACCTCTCCGTCGCTCCCCACAGAGGTCAACGCGTCTTCTCGGGAATCCCGCGCGTTCCTGCTCTTAGCCCAATGGAACTGGTGCTGGAAAGTCCCATGATTGCAGAGAAGCCGCAGTTGAAGTTGAGCTTGGAACATGCTGAACTTGCTCTGGCTCTCAGATACCACGACGAGATGATGCAAGGCTCGTTTCATGTCATCTTTTGTCTTGTTATACTGATCTCGCTCTTTCGGCGACAACTGGATGCTGTGTATCGTCTCGATTGGGACGGCCATATTTAGGTAGTCCTTCGTACGCCGAATGCAGATTGAGTCAAACAACCGGACGAGATTGCGTTGGCCCTCCAGGCGCCTGATGCCCCCATCGTTGAATGGGACCGTTATATATTTGCGGAAGACGGCCAATCTGTCAAACGGGAATATCTTGATGAATGTGAACAAGGAACCGATATCATCCAGAGTATTTTGTATGGGAGTGCCGGAAAGACACCAGCGAAATTTCGCGTCCAGTTCAGCAACGCCCCTGTATAGAAAGGTAGAATTTCGTCGTATGAAGTGCGCCTCGTCCAGAACGATGCGATACCAGGCAACCTCTGTGGCAGGGTTGGCTCTGTGCTTATCTGCGATAATGGTATGATATGTTGTCAAGACGATGTCACATTCGGCCATGATTCTGGAGTCTTTGGTTCTCGTATTGCCGTGATATTTTAGTATCTTCAAGTGTCCATTGACGCGATCCCGGATCTCATCTTCCCACGTAGCCAGCAATAACGGGGATGGAACAACCACCAATGTCGCCCTCGAAGGTATTTTGCTGGGGAGGATCTCCTCCGCAATGTGCACATCCCGGTCATTGGACCATATCGTTGCCTCGTCCAGTGTCCTGACGATCAAAGCTAGTATCGAGTAGGTCTTCCCCATGCCCATTTCGTCTGCTAGAATACCGCCACCAGCCTCGACTGGCAGCGTCCGAGATTTTATCCCTGTGATTTTATGGCGATACCAGGGCTCCGATTCGATGAGCGTAGGCTCCCATAGTTGAAATTCCTCTGGGATAGGGCCTGTCTCTCGCTGTATCATGAAGTCGAGGGCCTTCTCCTGATGGTGAAGAAGTGGTGTACGGAGGCGCTCGTCACCAGCCACGCCCTTGAGATGCGAATCGCGCGTCAGCATCGAGTACATTTGTTCAACCGAATCCCGAAAGCCAGAGGTTCTAGAGGACTGCTCAGTTTGACTAGGTATCTCCGGCTCACTCTGTTGCTGAATATTATTCAACTTCAAGACATGTGGGTTGTCATATATTGAATGTGGGCTCACCCAATCGGGCCGCTGAAGCCAGATTTTCTTGACGGAAAAATCATGGCCAATAGAACTCTGTGACTCTTCAGTTCCATAGACGTTGATGTTGATAGTTGTAAGCGCATCTTTCGCTTTTTTGGCGGCCCCAATGTCTCTGATTGAGTCAGTCCTATTTTATACATTTTCTAGACAGCATTAAAGGGAAGAGATAGTCATGCAAACCTAGTTGACGCTTGAGAAGTGGAGGGGCCGAGTCAAAAAGCAGATTTCACTCCATTAAATAGCTTGCAAATGCTTTTTCGCATGCTCGGGTCAGGCACTTACTCGAAGATCATCCTTCTATGGACCAGCGCTTCAAGACGAATGTGTTGGGACTTTACGTGCTCCACCAATGACTCGGTCAAGTAACAGTTGAGGTTTGCAATCCGCATGCCATCTGGGATGCAGATGTACAGACTATCGTTGTCGAAAACGACGTCCAGGATGAAATGTGTCCGGGTCTGAGGCACATTACCCCTGAGACATTGCGAAACCTCACGCATGTCCCCTTCGAGCTTAGCTTTTGCACGGTAGATCTGTGTGAGAAGTATTAATAGTCTGGGCCTTTCAGGGTGAAGTCTATTCAGCCATAGTGGGCATTTGGGAGGCGACGGAATTCACTTACCATGCCATAGCATCGATTGAAGCCATTTTGCTGTTGACAGCCGGTGTCTCCTCCACCTACCAGCAGCTCATCTGCATCTCCAAAGGGAGCCATTCCCAGGTCTTTTGCTAACCAGGTTTCAATATCGTCCTGCACATTGTGGATGGCAGGAAAGAAGGCATTTGATGGCTCATGTCCCTCTTCAACATTGAGAATGCCAGCGTTAATGTTTGGATCTCCAATCAATTCGTTCCAGACATTGTTCCAGTCACGGGCGCCGACATCTAGATGGGGCTCCGAGCCGTCACCAAAGCTCTCCGACGGCTGTGAAGAAAAGGGCTGAGACGAGAAGGCGTCGCATTGGTCAGGGTATTGGAAGTGATGGAGCTGATCGAGCTGGTCGATGTAGTCGGCCGAACGTTTCAGTGATGTCATAGTGCCGCGCAAGGGCCTGGGCTGCAAAGATGCCTCCTAAATGCAACAACAGCGGCACTGACTACTATGTACCTGGCATCAACGTCTGAAGTGCTACCACATTCGCTCTAACACATCAATGCGACAAAGAAGTCAGCCATGCCAGCCTCGGGGACACCCAGGAAGGTTATGAGGCTACACAACAATGCAGCTGAGGAGTGGCTGGCTCCGCCTCAGCCTGGACGCCTTCTCATGCAAGCGAGTCTGCCTTCTCGCGTCTGCGCCTGCGCCTCGTTCTGTGTCGACCCCTCAGCCTGATCGTGCTCCTCCTTAACATGTCCTCTAGGACCTTAGACACTCCTTCCCTGGACAATTCAACGCTGTCATCGACTGGGCTCAACGCACCGGTTCGTGCTTACTCTCACTTTTCGAATCCCTAAAGCCGCCTTCGAGATACCCTGCGCATGACTCGCACGATCTAGGGACATTGAGCAGCAAAAGGCCACGAAGCCATAAAGATTTAGTGGAATTGATGACCCTCGTTGTGCTCTATACCCTCCCTGTGCGAAATGTCTGCCCCAACACAAGCCCCTTCAGCGGGACCTGGTGCGTTCGAAGTCGCGCTGACCAAGTTCAAAAGTCATCTGGACGGGAAGCAGTTGCAAAGCTTCAAGATTACAACTCTCAGAGATGTCGAGGCGGCGCTCGCTGAAATTCAAACCCGTCAGACCGCACAGCGGGAACTACGCAATTTGACTCGAATTCGTCGCTTCCTGGAGGCGATGGAGCAATTTGGCAATGTCGTCGAAGTCTTCACCAACACAAATGATATCGTTGCTTTCATCTGGGGCCCGCTCAAATTTCTCCTGCAGGTGTCAAGCACCTGGGCGAATTCCCTTGATAAGATTCTGGAAGCATATGAGCAAATTGGCGAAGCATTACCCCTGCTCAAGCAGTATGAGTCACTTTTCACAAAATGTCCGAAGATGCAAAAGGTGCTTGTCATGATGTATACGGACATTCTTGATTTCCATCTGCCCGCAGTCAGCTTTCTCAACCGTTCAAGTGAGCAATAGTTTGTAAATAAACTCCCTGTTGTGCCCCGACTAACTTTCCCGGAGAATGGCGACAGTTTTTTCGATCATCATGGGGTGACTTCAGGTCAAAGTTCGAGGGAATTGTCAGGAATCTCGAACGGCACAGGCGTTTGATTGAATCACAATTCATCCTGCTACAGGCTTCCGAGCATGAGAAACACCGCGCTGACGTCCTTCAGAATATTCAGAATGTGAGGCAGGGGATTCAGAAGATCCAGACGGTGGAGGAGGAAATTCGGAAAGTCCAGCAGGAAGTGCGTGTCGCGCAAGAAAAACTTCAACGTGCTGAAGAGGATCGCAGAGCTGACCAGCTGCGTGCGGTACGTGTCTGGATAGCCGGAACTCCTATTTCCGACTACCACGCATTGGCTTTAAAAGCCCGCGAGGACTATCCTCAGACCGGACTCTGGGTCACACAGCATCCAAAGGTGTCAAGCTGGCTCACGGATGACATTCCACGGTCCTCAATTCTGTGGATGCACGGCATTCCAGGCGCTGGTGAGGAATTTATGACTCCAAGATAGATGTCAGCTGAAGTGGTTTAGGGAAAACGACATTGGCGTCGATCATCATTGAAGCGTGCAGAAAACAACCGCAAGCCCAAACCGCGTACTTTTACTGTAGACATGATGACTCTGAGGGGACTACTTGTGGCAAAATCTTGAAGGGCCTTCTCGCTCACCAAGTTGATTGGTATCCGGATCTTGTGCCCTATTTTCATGAACAGCGGCAGCGAAGCCGCGAAGCTGTCCTGACTTCGGACAAAGCCGCAAAACCCCTTTTCGAAACTGTTTCCGGAGAGGGCAAGCGTCATTACATCATCGTTGATGGGCTGGACGAATGCCAAATGCCGGAACGGAAGTCGATACTAAAGATTTTAACGGATTTGGTGAACCAAGTTGACGCCAAAGAGCCGTCAAAACTTCGTGTCCTCATTATCAGCCAGGAAGAGCCTGATATCCGGAGAGCATTATCGTCGGCGGACGAGTTCCCAATCAAACGCGATGACAACAGCCAGGATATACGCACATTTGTGCAAGCTTGGACTGCCATGATCCAGACAAAGTTCGATCTTAGTGACGACGATTCATCTCTGTTAACGCGGCTCACATGCCGTAACGCAGCGGGTATGGATACCTTGTTGCTAACAGAACAGATCGCTAATATCAAAAAGGTCAATTTCTCTTCGCTAAACTGGTCATGGAATACCTGTATCAGCAACCCACGCGTGAAAGGCTTGAAAAGGAAGTCAAATTTGAGGCTTTTCCAAAGGAGTTGGCAGAAGTGTGAGTATCAACTATCTCCGATTCGTACGTAGTTAGGGTTCACCTCTGGTTGCAGTCATCTAAAATCCACGAACAAATCCTTTGTCAGGGTTAACCTTTTGCACCAGATACGATCGCATCATTAAACGCATCAAAAGCCGGCTTGGTGAAAATGAATGGGATTTCGTACAACAATTTCTCGGGTGGATGACTTGTGCTGCTCGGCCACTCAAATGGCACGAAATACAAGGTGCAATGTCAATATCTCTGGACGAACAAAAAGTAAATAAGAAACGTCGGAGCTCTAAATCAGCCCATGAATATTGCGGACCTTTGGTAACTGAGTGCGATAACCGTGTAATTCTCGTGCACGGCACAGCCAAGAGGTACGTTTTACAAGATTGATATGGTGTAGACTTCATTGCATAGCTTGCATATTTCCTCACTGTTTTTTTTTTCTCTCTTCTGTTTGGGCTAATTGCCAACAGGTACATCGCGGAGTCAAAGCACATCGATCTTTTGGCCGTGGAATGCAGGCTTGCGAGCTTGTGTTTGGAGTACCTTGCTTTCCCCTGCTTCGACGGAGACGACTTAGAGGCATATATCTTGGACGGTTCGTATGCTTTTGCGGACTACGCAGTTGCCAAGTGGATGTACCACTTTAAGAAGATACTCGGTCAACTGGCCAGCAACGTTGATGCAGTCCAATTGGAAATGTACGAAATTGCGGTGCAGGAGCTCTGGGAGGCAGTGGAGAAAATAACCGTGCAGTACAAGTTCGACCTTGAAATCAGCCGCACCGAAGCGCACCGAATGCGAAGACATGCAATCAAAAGTCTTCAGGCTGGAGCCTGGGTTGTGCCGCCTGCTTGCGGCATTCGAGGGCGCTGAAGAAGTATTCCTGTCCCTGTGGACGCATATAAAACTGCACGAGATCAAGGGTTCGGAAAAGCGCAATGAAATTAGCTTGGAGAGGCTTCGGACCGCGATGGATAAAATACGAACCGCATTGGAAGAGCTCTCTCAGAACAAGACATTGACGCCGAAAGATCGCAAGGAGCTGGAGTCATATTACGGTTCCAAATTTTTCCGATGTCCAAAAGTGACGTGCTATTACTTCCACGAAGGGTTTACTGATGGAAAAAGCAGAAAAAAGCATGTCAACAGGCACGACCGGCCATTTCAATGCGACCAGCCGGATTGCACCGGAGCCGACTTGGGGTTTGGGTCGAAAAAAGAACTCGAGAACCACATGCAAAACTTTCATGCGGATGCGGAGATGAAAGCTCTTCTCTTCAAGGAAATGATGCCAGCTACAAGCAGCCGGGCGATGTATCCCTGCGGAGAGTGTGAAAAGAGCTTTGTCCGCAAATCGATATTACGAGACCATGAACGAGTACATAAAGGTGAAAAGCCATATGAGTGTGCACGTTGCGGCAAGGCTTTCGCTCGGAAAAATGATTGTAAGAGACATGAAAAGATCCACGAGCACCGACGATGAGGCTGATGAGGAGTTGTATGGAGAGCGGCATTCATAGCTTTGGGCAGATATGCTGAATTCAAATCTGCAACAAGGACCCTCGCCATCAGCTTTCACCCCCATATATGACCCGAGCACCCAGGCGTCGAGGTATCCTGGTCTGGAAAGGCATCAGCATTTTGCATTGCAATTTTAGTGCTCTCAAGCGGTGCCCTCACTACCACTTTCTGTTGTAAAATACTTTACATTGAGTCCAGGGGAGGCACGACTCAAGAGCATTAATTATCTTACAGAGGATGAGTTGTGCTCGACCTAGTAGGCTCACAGATGGTTTTTGCGGAAAAATTTTCTTCACCGCGGAAAGCGGGTATATTGGAGTGGGACCAGCAAGTCCGAAGCCGGGCGACCTTGTCTGCGTCCTTGCCAACACCGAACACCCCATGATTCTTCGTGAGATGGTACGTCCAGCGAACAGGAACTCTGAATCCTGAATCCTGATTTGATTTACCACCATGACTACGTACATAAAGCGGCGTTGTCACACACACACACACACAGAGAGAGAGAGAGAGAGAGAGAGAGAGAGAGAGAGAGAGAGAGAGAGAGTCAGCCTTGGTTAACTTGTTACTGCCGTGAAAAATTCGACTATATAACGATGAGTTGCATGTGGACTGTAATTCTAGTGTCCTGCAGCGCTGCCTACCTGACTGCCTAAAACCCAACCAGCATTCTTGTGGCAGGGAATGCTGGCTGAAGGGCACATTGAGTGGCTATCAGACTGACACTTAAGACTCACCCCCTTGGAAACCAAACGTGTCGACCCGAATTCCTCACTCGTATGGAGTTGACCGAGTATACGTAGTAATTAGGTACATTCCCTGCCCAAGACTAGAAATGTAGTGCTAGCACCTCTTTCCCGTTGGCCTGGGTGGCAGGCGGAAGCGTGAGTCGTGAGATGGTTTATCGTGTCTAACTACGAGAGCGAACGAATGAATATTGCCAAACCCGTCTTGGCAACGCCTTCCGTGACACTGGGAGTGCCTCCTGGGAGTACGTCCTGGGAGTACGTCCTGGGAGTACTCCTGGACTGCACTGCACTTTTAGTGTTGTTGAGGCGACTCTTCACTAGGCCATTTTCTGACTGATTCCTTGGCACCGTGCAGGCACTGTGTCACGAGGTGGTCCCTCTTCCTCGCTCGGTACTCCGTCACCATTGCCGTCGCACCTCATCTATCATCGGCGCTGCACGGTTGGGCTCGAGAGTCGTCTCCGCTCAACCCCTTGGGCCATTCCCGTGACCCCGCGTCGAGGATGTCAAGGGCCCTTCTAGCATGGCCTGACCTCATGTCGAATGGTCACCCATCACAGCCACACACTGACCGCAGGCCTGCCCCCTCTCCCCCCGATCCCAATGGACACCCTTCGACAAGAGAATGCCAATGGCGGCTTGGACCGACTCTGCGACTCGCAATTCTGCCAGTTCCTTGCCGCTTTGCAGTTCGACCCAGCACTCAATGCATTCGACGTAATTGGACAGGCCTTGAGCCGGCGCTTCCCCCATGTTATGACCTTCTATGAACTCGAGATAGGGACCTTCCAAACTATTGCCGCCAGAGATCACTGCCCTTCTTGCAGATTCGCCCTCACCATCCTAGAAAGCTGCACCGGTGACAGAGGACCCCCAGATACGACGTATTTCGCTTCTTTTCCTAAAACACACTTACGTTTCAGCCTTGCCCACCACAAACCAAATGGCCGAGCTCACTATCTCATGACCAAATTCGGAGAACAGATTACATTCCTTGCAAACGACAGCGTCCGAGTTCCCGAGGCGGGAAGGCTCGTGGATCCCAAAGGGGTAGATTACCAACGTATGATATCCTGGCTAGCGCTCTGCGAGCAATTACACGATGTCTGTCCGGCCACGGCGACGGGGAAGAGCCCACATCGCCTAAATCTTCTCCCTCACCTCCGCGTTGTCGATGTTCAGGAAATGTGTCTGACCGATATTCCATGGACTGAAAAGTATGTGGCCTTGAGCTATGTGTGGGGAGGAGCAACTCCTCCTCGGCTTCTCAAACACGCGTTGGACGTGTGGAAAACGCCCAATTCGATCCGATGCCGAGCCGACACCTTTCCCCGAACCATTCGCGACTCTATGGAAGTGGTCACGAAACTCAACTTACGTTACTTCTGGTTTGATTCGCTGTGTCTCCTACAAGATGACCTCGAAGACCTTCGGAAAAGCATCAGCAACATGGACATGATATATGAGAGGGCATACGTGACTATTGTCGCTGCTAACAGTCCTGGTGCTGATGGTGGTCTTCCAGGAGTGGGGACATCTCGCACCCCGAACCAGATGATACAACACATAAAGCCTGGCATCAGTCTCATAAATATTGCCCCGCTGGATGCCCATCTGAAAACATCGGTATGGTCGACGCGCGGTTGGACGTATGACCTTGTCTTTCATCTTTCCTGCAATGCGGCCCTTCTGTCAAGCTGCTGCTAATCATCATTGACGTAGACTTCAGGAACAACATCTCTCACGCCGAACGATGAATTTTGTCAATGGCCAAGTATACTTCCGCTGTCGGCAGCGAATATGGTCTGAGGACTTGTGTAGAGACCTGGCGCCTCAGTCGCAAAATCCTATCGAATGGGCAACCAATTACATCGCTCTGGCCCGAGAAGGCATGGACGAGATGGAATATCTCTTACAACCCTATGATTTCCTCTTCAGCGCTCTGGAGGAATTCCAAAAACGCAACATCACCATGGACAGCGACGCGCTGAATGCCATGGCTGGCTTCCTCCAGCGAGTGGCCGAAGCTGGAAAGACCGAAATGATCGAAGGTCTACCCGTCAAGCTCCTCCCTGTAGCTATGATCTTTCGGAACCGCGCCGACAATCCAGACTTTTCTCCGGACGTGCGGCGTAGGTCGGATTTTCCGAGCTGGTCTTGGGCGGGATGGCGGGCCCCGTCTTTTTGGGACTTTTGGAAAGAAATCGACGTTACAGAAGGTGAAGACGAGATCCTCGCCTGGCTTACGGGAGCGAATTGGATCATATGGTCTGTGTCCAAAGAAGGCGGGGCGCCTGAAGTTTTTCATGATCCGTCAACCATCAGAAACCAATTTTTCGCGGACGAAGGAGACAGAGCGAAGGCAGATGACATGCACAGCCCCGCGACAGCACACGTAGAGAGATCTATACCTCCTCCATTCGATCAAATGCCGTGGGCTATACGAGAACAGGCCTCGAAAATCCCGCCAGACATGCCCTATCCCCTCTTAATCTTCCAGACTGTCGTCATCCGCATGGCCCTTGCTGCCCCAGGGCCAGGCTCAGATTCCTACTGCCTCTTCTCCATCCTCGACAACACTGGCTCGAGCTGCGGTGAAGTCATACCTGACTTCCTCCCCGTGTCTGCCAACACAGACACCAATGACAGAGCCACCGGTGCTGAAGGAGACGCAGGTGCAGACGCAGAGGCACACACAGAAGCAACACGATTGCCGCCCGAGCATCCGCTCTTTGAGTTCCTTCTCCTCTCTGAACGACACCACAAGCCGAACCTGACGGCCGCGGCGCCCGGGGACGACGACTACGACGATGCCGTTGCGAATTTCGTCGACAATAACACGTACTGGGTCATGATGGTCGAATACCTGCCTGAGAAGGCCGTCTATGAACGCCGAGGCGTCGGCCACGTCCTGAAGACCTCGGTGCTGGAGGGGAAGACCCTCAGTCCAGGGCCCGAGTGGCGGGAGATCGTGCTGGCCTGAACAAAAGCAAACACGACCTTCAAGTAAATACACCGGAACGGAGTGAGTCCGATACAGTGGAGTGGCGTAGAGTCCATGTGTGATAGAGAATAGCTGGATAGAAAGAACCGTCTCTTTCGGCTGGGAGGAAGTCAAGCAGTAGATAATGAGTAGGTAGATATTGGCGTGATGCAACCTGTCGACCCAGGGCATTCTCAAGAGGTAAATAGGCGCGAGGTATACGATGGCGATGACGGTGACGATTTTGACGGCTCTTTTGCCGACGAGGTATGATGGCAATTGCCATGAAACGATGAACAACGACTTGCAAATAGTGAACGATAAACGATGGGTGAAGTGTCGAGTCGATGGAGATAGATAGATAGTGAGCGGACGATAGATGATAGATGATGGACGATGGGCCTTTGCATACGCAGCACTTGTATCTCACTTTCATTCCACGAATTAAACACATCAATCCATACATACTTCTGCGACGGAAATCAACCCCTGGTCAAGGATTACAATTCTCTCTCATGTGTCTCTCTCTGCTCTGCCTCACTGAATCCTTTCCCCCTTTAACAGAAATGTAAGTGGGTTGAAAAGGAAAGGAAAAAGGGAAGGGGAAGGAGACGGAGCCCTTAACCCGAGCTGGATGGACGAGGAATCAAAAAATATCAATTAGAATTCCGTCGTGGCGGGTTCTGTTTTTTTTCCCGTGGTAAAACGAATCTCGCTGGTCCCAGGGCGCGCCAATAGATATACCGATTTCCCAGACCGACAGGCAGATCGACCTACAGATAGATAGACAGGCAGACAGACAGGGGAAGGCAATCGGACAAATATAAACAAGGGAGGCCCGCTGAAGTCGTCGCGGATAGATACAGCGGACCACCAACGCCATGCCAAACATAGACACACAAACACACATATACACATGGCCCGGTGCTGTTTTCCCTCATAACCAGTGTATTGTCCAAGCCAGACTAAATCAACTCAACCCGATGCCAACAGGGTATCCAAATCAGAAAGAAGAGAAAACCGAAAGAGAAGAATATCCTAGCAACAGAGGACAAGAAAATTCACCCGGTGAACTTGCTCCGGGCCCTCAGACTGGCGCCGTAGAAATAGAGGCCGTACATGCCGAAGATACCGACGACAGACAGACCCGCCACGAGGGTGACGCCCCTATCGATGCCGAGGTTCATGTACATCTGGCGGGAGAACTGGACGAAGGCGGCGGCCAGCAAGGAGCGCGCGCAGTCATTGGCAGCGAGCAGGCTGGCGACGTAGCGAGGGTACGACAGCGGCACGTAGCAGATCAGGGCCTGGAAGATGAAAAAGGTCGAGAAGGCGAAGATGCCGATGCCCAGCGTCGGCACCACCCAGTGAATGCCCGTGCGCGCAGTCCAGGCGAACGTCAGCAGACCGACCGGCGGGCCCCAGACCCCAAAGAGGCCCGGGAGGAGCCACTGCTCTTGAGCGACGAGTTCGCCTTTTTCTGTGTGGTATGCTCGCGCCCGAGGGATGAAGTAGTACGTAATGTAGAGAGAGTAGGTGATCAGACCACATATACAGCCGACGGTTAGGGAGGTAAAGATGAGTCCCATGCCGCCGAGGGACATACGGTAGGTGCCTAGGTAGACGAGCGGGAAAGCCTCGAAGAAAGAATAGTAAGTGGCATAGACAATGGAGCCGTAGACACAGGCATAGAGGATGGCGGGGTCCTTGACGGTGATTTCCAACGGCTTGTTAAGTGCTGCAAGGAGCATCTTGGCAAACGCGAGAGGTTTGAGTTCGCAGGGTGCTTTATATGCGTTGTTGCCTGTGGCTTTGCGGAGACGTCTGGCACGGTTGAGAAGGATGGTCTGGGGGGATGTCTCGGGGAGGAAAGAGAGGAAGACAAGGACCACAGCGCCCATGATGACGACTTCATATAGCGGCCATCGCCAGTTATGCGAGACGACGTAGCCGGCCAACAGTGGCCCGAAGGCAGGGCCGCAGTACATGCTGGCTACCCACCAGATGTAGCCGTATGGGGCGCTGTATACGTCGTAGACATCTTCGATGGAGGCGGCACCGCTGGCCAGGCAAGGGCTGCCAAACCAGCCCTGAAGGAACCGGAGGATGATCAGGCCGGGGAAGTTATCGACGAATGCTAGGCCAATGGAGACAAGGAAGAATGCGAAGAAGGAATATAGGTACGGGGGGTTCCGTCCTATAGTTGGGACTTCACTGAGAGGGGAAAAGAACATCGGGCCCGTTCCGTCTGAGCAAATTAGTATCCATAAGTTATTCTCGAGGCAAGTGTTGGTAAGGGGTCTTGACTTACAACCGACGACGTACATCGAGAGACCAAGACTGGCAACAGAAACCGAGACATTGAATCGTTCAACGATGAAGCCAGCAGTGGGGGTGATAATCGAAGCCGTGCAGTAAACGACGAAAGTATAAACATTGATCAAGGTGACGGTCCATGTCTTCTTCGCGGCAGACCAGTTTCGGGGGTTCTCGTTGTCGTCATCGGTGAAGGAGACCACAATGGGCTCGGCCAGAGCCTTCTGCGAGATGGCACTTGAGAGCTCGTCAGGAGGAGTGGCCAATCTGACCAAGACACTGGGGAGACGCTTCTCAATGTCCCTTTCGCTGGCATCGTCGCCTAAGGGAGGAAGGACTGCCTCCGAGACAAAAGGCAGGTTAGGTAACTCGAAACCGGTGACTTCCTCTGGATAATACAGCCATGACTTGAACCCGATTAGACGCAAGAACTGGCCAGCCGGTGTGTCTCTGATGGCCGACATATTGACAATGGCTGTTCAACAAGAGAGGTGGACAAGGTCTGATGGGCATACTTCCTCTCGCTGTCCCATCTACCATCTTTTATCAAGACAGCCATCACCGTGGACCAGGACATGACTGTCGCGGACCCCGATGTTCCCTCCAAGGGCTGAGGAGCTTGTCAACGTGGAAGAGGGCTCGTTGGGTCCCTGTCCCTGTCCCTGCAAGGCCGGCTGGAGAACCTTTACAATGGAAATTCGCCTAGATTCCGACGTGTATTGAGATGAACGCGCCCTCGAATCGGCAAGATGGCGCAATGCGTCTTCGGCTATTGGCCCCAGAGGGACGAGCTCCGAACTAAATAGGTGCCGAAATTGTCGCGACAGCCACCTACCACCATGGCGGTTTTGACCATGCGGCTGATATCGATTTCGATTATCGACGGTGCGCCATTGGTGTGATGAAGCATCGAGGCCTTGTCAGGGCGTCATTGAATGGGTGTGCGACTACTCTACTCTGTAGTTTGCTTTGATCCACCAGTGCGGCTGGAGATGCCGGGCTCCAAAAGACCCAGATGTGGCTTGCTGAGGCATCCGTTGGCAGCGGGCGAAGTGGCACAAAGCTGGATTTGAAGCTGGAAACGAACATACTTCCTAGAAGGAGATGGACGGGGATATGAACAGCGGCCTCATCTGGATGGGATTTGTTAGGCATGACTGAGCCAGTATAGGAGGGTTGAGGGTCCAAGGCTGTGGACGCCCATGAGCCATGTACGTATATACTGTACTTGTAGTTTGTGGCGTTCACCCACCTGGCGCAAAGAGCTACCTGGACGAAACACCTGGGTGCAGGGCTCTGGGAAAGATGAGCGGTGACCCCGGCTGCATTTGCGGTTTGCGGAAGGATCGAAGCAGCTCAGGACGAAGAATCATGACATGGGGAAATCAGAATTCGTCATCCTGCTCGCCCACGAGGTGTTTGAGGATGTTTTCCATCTCCATCTTTCGGCTAATTTCCACCTGGACGCCATAGTCCAAGAAAGTACGTACATAATATATACTCGGCCCTCCGTACGGAGTATTACTGCTTACACCTTTCGGAGAATTCGTGGATGTTTCTACCCAAGCCCTAGGTTTGGGTTGGTGGTCAGTGTTTCTCTGCCCCTCTTCCATGTTGTTTCGGTATCAAGGCTGTGCGTGCCAGTGGACGGAGTCTGTTACCTCTGTGGACATGCTGGTATTCGGTGCCGAATGTTATCCTGCATATGGTGTCTATCCTTCCCATCGATTCGTTTTCCATACCCACCCACCCAAACAGACGCGTTCATCCCCGTGCTCATTGTTTACAGAGTTGAAGGCCTCCAGGTCTGAAACAACTATGACAAGCCTCGCCCGCTTGTTGGAGCACAGATGGTGCCCTCGGCGGCGTCAATTGGTCTTTGGGGGCCTCATCAGGCTTGCTCGCCAAGGCTCCAGGGCCGCCAGGGCTTCTCCAGGTCGTCCCAAAACAGGCGAGATCGGCTCGCCATGGGCGCCTCGTCTGCCCGGAGATGTTTCTGCGAATAAGGACCTACCCAGCCCGGAAGAGTACAGGGATTCCTGTTGATTTCCCCCTTTTCATGGGTTTATCGTCGCCACCAGTTCGCTCAAGGATGCGCTCATGCTCGCGGCATCTGGTGATGCTCCTTCCGCTCCTTCCAAATCGATCTCACGCAGAGCACTCTGGGCCCCGTCGGTATATTTAGAGGACTTATGTCGTGGCAATTCCGGAAGTAGGACCGAGATTTGGCATCACGCAAATATGCGGACTGCCGCTTCAGCTTGCCACTGGGTCAAATTGACCCCAGATGGATTTAGCTTTGCATTTATCTTTTTGAAACTCGGCAAATTGCTTCGCCTATCCAGGGAAGGAAAAGAACAACTGCGGCAAGGCTTTTGCTGGACGTGATCGACGTTGATATGTGACCCGTACAGAGGTGCCAGGCCAGGACTGCCAGGACTGCCAGGACTGCCAGGTGCCGGAGTCACAGGGGCTTCAGCATGGATTTCAACACGGTCCAAATCAATCAGAAACGACAGATCATGGCTAGTCCACGCCAAACACGCTTGGAAATGGGAGGCTCAAGTTGACCGCGTGTCTCTAGCTCAATGCTCCGCTCAGCCCTGTGAACTGTGCTGGTCTCGGAGCTTTTTGATGTCTGTGTCGGTTCCCCACGGTGATGGAATGCACCATCTTCTCGGTAAGTAGTACTATAGCCCAGATGCACTCGCATCGCCTGCAGACTGCAGCATAAGACCAGCTTGTTTGATATGATAACTAGGCTACGCAGTTTGGAATGCATCTCTGCAAAGTGAAAAAGGACTTTATTGGCGGTAGAGTTAGAGATAGGAAACAAGTGCTCAGATCTCTCTATCTGCTTATAATCGAGGCGTCGCGCCCAACACTCTGCGCCTGTCGGCTAGAAAGGCATCAACCATTTCGAGAGCTTTACTCAAATATTCTGGCATGAGCGTGAAGTGAATGCGAACATAGCCGCGAAAGTCTCTCTGCCTTTCTGTGCTAAAGCAGAGACTGCCGGGACTTATGAGCACCCTTTTTTCTTTCAGGAGTTGTTGACAGAACTCAACCTCATCCATCACTTCTCCATTTGGAGAGGAGAATTTGACAAAAGCAATTGCTCCAGCTGTTGGCCGTATCCAGGAGCACATGTCGCTATTCTTCTTGATGAATGCATCTAACACGGCCAGATTCTCCTGCGCGTATTCGAGATGTCTTTTCAGGATGAGCGGACGACAGCGATCGCTCAACGTCTCTGTGGCAACGACTTCATCGATGAGGCCCGTTGACATGACTGTATATTGACGGGTATTTAGGAGGAGGTCGAGAATGTCGCGGTCGCGAGATACGATCCATCCGATCCTCACCCCCGACATACCCCATACTTTGCTCATTGAACTTGTGACGATGACTTTACTGTATCCATGTTCCACCAGCGAGGGAGTGGATGCAGCAGAGGGAACGTGATAGAGTGGCCGAAATATCTCGTCTGCAAACACTATGATGTTGTGTTCGCGAGCAACGTCCAGAATTTTCTTTTGGAGCGCCCCGTCGAGATGTGAACCTGTTGGGTTGCTCGGATTGTTCAGGACGATCATCTTGGTCGATGGTTTGATCAATCCACGAAGCTCTTCAACGCTAGGCTGCCATCCGTTGCCAGGATCAAGGTTCAAGTAGGACATTTCACACGGGAAGCTTTCTGGCAGCGCAAGAAGTTGTGGATATGTCGGATACTGGCAGATTACGTGGTCGCCGGCCTGCAGAAGACTCTGAAAAACCGTCAAGTTGGCCCCCGTGGTTCCCGGGGCAGTGATGACATTCTCTGGCAAAACGTCCTCGCTGTACAAGTTCGCAATTTGCCTGCGCAGCTCCAGCGCGCCCTCCGGTGTCCCGAGATTCAATTTCATGGATCGAAACTTCAACGCTTCCTCAGTCGCGGCAGAGTCTCTGGAGAGAGAAACAAGATCATCCAGCGATATGCTCGGGGCAGCGCTCCCGCCGAGGACATATTGAGCGCTATCCTTGTTGCCTTCAATCCACTAAGAAACCTCGAGGTGAACAACAGCTCTCTTGAAAAAAAAAAATCTGAAGGTCTGGAGACTTACATTGGCAAGTTGGAAGGTAGCGAGTTGCACCATTGTGTTAGCAAGGGGAAGGATTCCCAAGGATCACAAAGTCGTCTGAAGCGATGAGGTAGTCCGACCTTGCGATGTTCTACAAAGATATTTGTTTGCATCAGTGTACTCAAATGTACGCCCTTCTTTGACAAGGCCTTAGCGTGCTTCTTGGTATCAAAGGCTTGGAGCCATTACCTCGTACGCGTATAGACAAGGCCAATTAAGGCGCCCTGGTGCTGCCGACTTGACATCATCTCAGACACATCCACAACGCCATAGGCTGGATCATCACCTGCCTCGGCCTCGCTACAGGCAGCCCAACGGCCTAGGTGTCAAATACCAGCTAATTATTCGAGCCTCCCGTTTTCATGTGTCAAACTAGTACGAGTTCTTCCTGTGGTCCTAGAGGGGTTGGCGATCCACGATGCTAAGGCATAGCTTCAACAACTTATGGCCTACATGTCTGAGAGAACCAAACTTGTGGCTGCGCTGATAGCTATGCAATAGCGCACACGGTGAAGCTCCGCAAGCGGAGACTAGTTTTTTGGAATAGCATCTGCCAGGCGTTGTCGACTGTAGAAGATGAAGAGCCTTGGATCGAGATAAATCTGGATGTACATCCCATAACAAGAACTCCTGACAAGTGTAAAAGAGATGCTGTTTTGTTCATTTTTCTGTGCCTGCATATAGGGGTAGTTCTTCCAAAATACCAGCACAGTGTGGGTAGGTCGATGGGTCGAAGACTACGCAAGATTCGGCATGCGAGATTCCACTGATCGTAAACTTTGTCCTTTCTTTTTTCTCCATGATTCCCCACAGCAGACCTCACAGAAGCACATTCAGGAGCAGCACCTTGAAGACCCTCTGGTACGACCAGAAACTCCTAGCAAGATGCTTCCCATAGTGGAGCCAGCCGAGCAACACCCACTTGTTCTTTCCTTCGGCGTCAAACAGCTTTGGAGTCAGCCCGCTGAACCACCGGTCGAATTCTTCTTGAATCTTGGTCTCGTCATCGGTGCATCCGCCGAAATCGTTGTCCGGCGCCAAGGACTGACTGTCGTCGCTCGATTCTGAACCACCGCTTCCAAACAGCCAATGGATGGATTGTCCTGCACCGAGGAACGGAAAATAATGTGTGCCATCTCTCTGTGGTGGTAGTTGAAAGGTAGCGTCCGAGGAACGACTACCACCACTAGATGACGCTTCTCCGTTTTCCGAGCATTGGCACAGATGCTGATCTGCGACGCTACTCGGTGGAAGTTCCTCATCGGAATTTGACCCGTTGACACGAATTCCTTCGAGGAAGTCTCGATAAGTCTCGAGGTCCTGCATGCATTCGGCCCAGCGGTCCCCAAGTTCTGGAAATTTAGCGTCGAGCCGTGACAGCATCTTGAAGGACAAGTCGACATACGCAATCATATTCTCCAGGTGGTCTGGGATTCGTTGTTGTAAGATTTCCAGGATGGCCTTGTTGCTGTTCCGCCAAAGCCGCTCGGGGAGATCATAGTGCCCTGCTAACCGTTGCACCACTCTGGCAAGTACAGGATCATGGGATGCAAGGAAAAAGTCTTCCTGCTCATGGGGTAATGTTCGCGTCAGCCCGATCAGCACTGACCACTGCGCTTTGTCCAATTCTTTCACTGGAGATGCTGAAAAAGCCCCAGTTCCTTCGATGACTTCCTTCTCGGCGCAGAGAAGACGTACGTATTTTTCTGCCATCTCAATCAGCATAAGTTTCTCGGCGTCGAGGAAAAACTACCTTTGACCTCCGCTACGAGTTGTTCCTTCATTTTCAGCCACGGCGAGTCTACTCCATCATTCTCCCAGCATTCTAACAGCTTGTTGTTCGGGGACTTGGGTCGCAGCTTTGCTCTCGCTTCAATATGCAGTAGTTCCTGTAGTTGTCCCAGTTTTTCTATTATTGGGTCGTTTTCAAGAGCGAGAGAATAGTTTTGTCTGTGTCCCAACGAGCGTTTCGAGCACTTGCTTTCTGAAGAACTGTCCCACGCCGGCGGGTCCTTTCTCTTGGCCTGGACGATCGGTACTTCTTCGAGGTTTCGATCAACAGCCAATACAAGAGTCCCCGGCGGCGGCGGTTTTAATGACCACGGTCTTCCGGCACGTTTCCCCCGCTGGCGCGACTCGGTTGACTCTTCTGGGATTCTTTGTCTAGCGCTTGTAGAAGGCCCTGGGGAGTCACAAAGCAATGCGGGGTGCAGCACTCCATTGCTGGAGGCGCTATCCATAGCGAACTTGAGTCTTTTGGTATTATTTGACATTTGGATGATCAAAGAGCCCTGCATCCACTGTTACAGGTAGAGGAGTGGTGGGAAGTCGGGAAAGGCTAGGCAGAGAGGATATACTAGAGGCAAGTGACGTGAGTAGATAAGCCGAAATATGGGAAGAAATGAGAGAGAAAAGAGGCCAGAGGAATTTGGGGATATGTCTTTTAAAGGATTCAAAGTTGGTTGGTTGGATGACAAGGCAAGAGCGAGAGGACACGAAATGAGCGTGGGGATGTCACAACTCACGATGAGCCAACACAACGCTTAACCAAGATGAGCACATTCCTTAAAACAGACAAGTTCGAGGGGCGGAAAGCCACCAATCAAGTGGTCCAGTCCTGGACGCGGCTCGATGGGAAGAGACCGATATTGCCTGCCGACCGGATGTTTTGATTGCCATATCTGGAAAACAGCCTCCTACTTGATAGATGCCCTTCAAGTCTGAGCTAGTCGATCCGCCCCTTAGAGCATGCCGCGGACACGACGCAAGGCACCAAGTATTCATTGTCGTTTCTGTTGCATCGCCGAGAGTACGGTATTCTGGATTTGTTCAAATGCGACCGATGACGGAGCCCTTTGCCTTCTTCGTCGCGAGGATATTCTCTCTCCACCACCAAGTCAGTGCAACCACCGCCCCAGGCCCGAGTAGATATGTGCCTGCAATAGCAAGCGCAATTGCTTTTAACCAGCTGATAGAAGCCATCTCGGCCTCCTTAAGGTCGCGGGTGAGAAATGCTAGCCATAAAACTGCGGCGGCAAAACATGCAATCTCGTCGGCCTGGAAAAGGAGCCTCGTGCCGGTGACGAGATCAAGCTGGTCTTGTCCCAAAAAGATGATAGATGTCAAGGTTGTCCCGTCGGGAAAGGAGATCCTGGCCAAATAAGTACCCGAAAAGAACCGGGTCCAGTTGAAGAACGTTGTCGATATTCCTGCAAAAGCCCACACCGTGAGTCTAACGTATGATAGGTCTGCCTCAACATTGTAGATGCGGCCATGCGTCGTAGTGTAATCCACAGCATACTTTCGAAGGAGGTAATGGACAACGCCAGTAAGAACAGGAAATGCCTGCCAGACTGCGTTGATCATTAAACGTTGCGAAGATTCTGGAACATAGTATATCGCCAACGTTGGGATGGTGAGGGTCAGGGCAACAGCAAAACCGGCTGTCTTCGCAGCAGCCACATTGACAAGTCTCCAATCAAGTGCTGCGTAGTCGGAAACAGGGCTCTGCAAGAAATGGAGAAAGCATCAGACAGGCCCGACAACGCCAATTCCTAGTAACTGGAAGGCGATGCCGAAAAAGTGGGAGCGTAATAATCTTGAACTAATTAGCCCGACGGTCGGCTTCCAAGGGGAAAATAAGCCACAGCGGTGCCAGATCGGTCAGAAACGATGTCGTCTGAATTCTTTGCAGAGGTTCGATGTTCAGGACTGAGGGTGAGAACAATGTGACAAGGAAGTTGAAGGGTTTGCTATTTGTTGGAAGACTACAGGCTTGAGCACCGAACCCCATCTGACCAGATCTCAATGATTGAGTGACCTAACCCTGCAAAGCAGCTTGTGAGAGGATGTTCGAGAATATCCTATGCGCCAATAATCCCAACATCAAGAGAGGCAGAGCAGTGACCGCTCTTGTTTTGACATATTTCTTGGCCCCCAGACCGTAGTTCTGGTTGAAGGCCATGGTCCCTTGGTATGACCTAGGTGGGTCTGGAAGGAAGTTGAGTTTCTCTGCACCTACGGCAGCAAGTGCAGCTCTGTTGACGAGCCATTCACGCACCCGTGGGAATATGGACAGCATCAATAGTTCCTCCTTCGGGCCTTTCAAAGCCTCATGTCTCGTAGCGAGGTGTTGAGTTCTTAAATGTCGACGTCGCTCGCGGTTTTCGTCGCTCAGGCACACTGCTGAGACCTCGTTCAACTTCTTTCTCTGGCGGAGTTTCATGCAACGATGCGAGTCGGTAAAGAGCATTCGCCACACATGCTGCTGACTCGATGGCATTATTACCCCCTTGGCCGATATTAGGAGTCCACTAGTAAAGGTCAGCTAACGCTCGAAAATTCCAAAGATAGCCAAACCTTGTGGATGGAGTCCCCTATACATATGAGACGGCGCCATGTCCAGTGATGGAACATTCCCTCTTCCGATGGTACGAGCTTGTAAGCCAAGCGATTCTCCAAGAGATTAGCGAACTTGACTTTCTCGCTCAGTGGAAGTGACGGCGATCGCTGAGCCAAAGCCACTGCGTCGTCCTCCTTGAACTTGGAGATATTTGGAAGATGGTGTTCCTTGTCCATCCTTTCGAAGACGAACCAGAAGACGCGCCCTGATTTGTCCAGGGTGTGCAAGAAGGAGAGATCATGGCCCAACACCTGAGAGAAGGCCCCCGGCCTCAAACCTTCAACTGGTCTGGACACTCCATACATGCACTTATACTCTGATAAAATTGCTGTAATTCGTTAGAGTCTCTGTGTTTACGGTCTATTTCTCCTTAATGCTTACCATTACTCTTCAGCGTCCCGTAAGCCCGGTCGGTTGACCTCCATATGTCGGAACATTTCTTGATGTACAATGCTGTGGACTCCGTCTGCACCGATCACCACATCTCCGGTGTATGCCGTTCCGTCCCTGCATCGAACCGTTGCGGCTTCTTGGTTGTGGTCAATTCCAGACACTCTTTCATCAAACAGAAGGCGGCTTTTATCCTCGATATTGTCATAAATCTTTCTTAGAAGAAGATGGCGATCGACGAAAAACACCGGATAGCCCAACCTGTCATAGGGTCAGAGAACATCTGCCATCACAAGCTATATACTCGTACCTCTTATGATTGAGGAGCAGTTGATCCGAATCTCTGAGCATCCGACCATCCATCCATATCTGAATGTTGGTCAACGGGATCGCGTGGCTTTCAATCGTCTCATAACATCCTAGCCGATCGAGAATGCGACGACCTTAAATACCATATATTCCAAATCGTTCTAACCGAGCGAGCAGGTTCAACGCCCGACATCTTGGTAACACTATTGATGACAGTTCAGGTCTGCTGGGCCGGGCCCATCCAGAACCCGAGCCTAGGAGTTGCAGTAAGCACAGTGGGCTCCGAGGAATGCAGTCCTGGGAGGGAATGAAGCGATTTGACGGTACTTACTAGATAGGACCATATGAACGGGCTCGCCACCGCCCTGAGATGTGAGTAACGGACTTAAACCTTGACTACGATCACTTAGGCCACCCCTGAGAGACACGCAGCGGACGTGATGTTGGTGAACCATCTTCTTTCTTATTCGGTCCTCGTCTTTGCAATATAATGAACAGCTCAGCCTGATGAGGAGCGGTCCAGTGGTCGGGGCTATGGTGCAATGTGAGATACATGGGCAAGGTGAGTTGAAATCCTTGTTTACTAGTATTCATCAAAACAAGCCCAAGCTGAACACCTCACCTTTTCCTAACTGGAACGGCAAAAGAGATTCACAAATACGAAGAGTTTTCCAGACGTCCGCGAATAGCTCGCCCGAAACTGGCGAACCGGTGATGTGGCGAGGTGTTGAACATCCCTTCTGAAGGTTGGGGGCTGCCGGAGACGAAAAGGAAAGGCCGACTGTAGCGACATTCGTGTCTTGTTGGAGTTCCACAATACGAATCCAACTTTACAGGTAAGTCCCTTTGGGGATGTAGTTGATCAGTCGCACATAGATATTAGAAAATGGAAGTACAGTAGAATCCGGAAGGCTGGCTCTTGGCGAAAGACCTCCGAAGACCCGGCGAGCCACATCAGAGCCCTCGTACGGAGTAATAGTTCGCATATTTATCTACTACTGATGTTGGTGTTGATGCTATCACTGTCGTGCTTACACACCATATTACGGTCCTTACCTTTGGCTCCTCGTAGTTAGCCGATGCTGTACTGCTATCCTTCAGGCACTTGACAGTGGTGTCCAGCTCCGCCAGCATACTGCTGAATCAGCCAAACTTGAAATTCCAGTAAATTGCCTGAAATGGTTGCATGTCGATTACTCTTCGGCCACATTGCTATGGATGGATAGCTTCTGGGGTTATATTTCCACTGTAGTCTTTCACTTGTGAGGGCCATTCCACGAAGGCCCACCAAGCTGAATTGTTGAAAGTGAGGCATTTCTGTCATTGACAGTGGCCTTTGCAGAAATCATCAAGAGAGAAGGAGCAGCCCATGACTGGCCGTCGATGTTATGGTGACATGGGCACGTTTCAAGCAAGGCTAGAGATCGGTGTCGGTGGAATAGAGAGTTGATGTTGTGGTCCTCATGAAGGGGAACATTCTATGAAAATGATTCACACAAATGAATAAAGAGAAAGGGACAAATACGGATGGAAGTTCCAGGTTTGGGTGGTCGCATTAAAACAATCATTGAATTCTGAAAGATTCAGCAACCAGTACTGTGTCTCAGGGAAGGAGGAATCTGGACGGCAAGGGCCTTTCAGACTTAGAGAGGTTATTTGCGGTCATTCATAATCAATGGTAATGTTCAAGGAGTCAGAAGGGCTACCAAGAATTTCAATGCACCTGTTCTTGTCAAGCAAAGGACGGCTGAATCTTGCCACAGTCCCTTTGTTTTAGTCGCTCAGGCAGATTTGTTTCATACCTAGAGCGTTTGTTGGTCAGTGAATATTTGCGTCAGTGAAAGGGACAGCGACGGAGCAGGAATTTTTCTTACATGTCCTTTGTCCATTCACAAGCCAGAGTTCTCGTCATCGCTGGATCGATAATTTCTTCTATCCCAAAGTAGTTTGCCGTGCGGACTGGATTCATAAGGTTGAGGTACTCTGCTTCAAGCCGGCCATAGACCTGTTTGTAGTTTTCTCCAGCTCTTCGAAGCTCGGCTCGGTGGTTGACTAATCATCGTTAGTTGACTAAACCACTGTCAATGGAATATGAAATTTCATGCCTTCAATCCCACCATCCAGGGGAAGCGAACCCCAATTCACTGACGGCCTCGATTCTGTCAGTTACGCCATTGGATTATGTTATCGCGATCTTACCATGCAACCCTGCAATTTGGATTTCGGTTGTCGGCGAGAATAGCCCCTCCAATACCATAGCATCGCCGAATGATGATGGTATAGATGGGAATCGTGGTGGAGAAGTAAGCCTATTCACTGATGAGTAAACGAACAGGGGTTAAGTATCAGAAAACAGACCTTGCAAAGCTCCATCGCCCATTTCATGCAAGCACTCCTCTCTGCGGCAGTCCCGATGGCAAATCTGATGTTCTGTTAGTATCAAGGAGTTATGTTAGGAGAGACGGGAAGCTGGGGAACTTGCCCTGGGATATCCAAAAGTTGAATCAGAGGAAGGCCCATCACGTCGCAAAGCTTGATATGCTTCATTAGTTTCTGACAGCCGGGCGTGTCCATGGCTCCGGCATTGAATTGAGGATCACTATGCACTGTTCTTAGCCTGCATCGAAGCGGTGGAGTAGTCATTGCTCCTCGAAAGAAAGAAAGCTACACTCGATCAAGAAGGAAAGGGACGTACTCTGCGAAAATGCCCACCGGCCTGCCACCTAAACGGGCTAAGCCTACCACGACTGTTCTGCCCCAGAGTCGGCCAATTTCGAAAAAAGAGTCCCTGTCAACAAGGTGGTGGATAATCGACCTGACATCGTAGGAACGTTGCCGCCTTCGAGGTATGGCCTCCCTCAGTTCCGGGCACAACCGGTTGGGCTCGTCCGTCGAAGGCAAGACAGGCGGTAGTACGCCGCCATGGTTCGGTACGTATTGCAAGAATTGTGCTATTTGATCATAGCAGCCACGCTCATCTGCCGCTAAGTTATCGATAACTCCATTGCAGCAATGAATATCCGCTCCGCCAAGTTCCTTCGGACTGTTGGTACGTCAGAGACCGGCGCAACCACAACGATCGACGATACAAACCTCAGGTCTTCTTCGAAGGTGGCCCCTTCAACCACTTTTGGTCCGGCATTGAAGAGTGACCCAATGTCGTTCGCCATGACGGAGAAGTGGCATCCAGCAGCCCTCGCAGCACCCAGCCCAACGGCCGGACCAACCACAGCTGCACAATTCGGAATGCCCAGATCTAATTGCCGCATCTGCATAAATATCAGTGAAGCATCCAGGTTATGAATTTCCACAACCTACCACCCATGGTAACAGTTCCAATTGAGGAATGTAAGATGCTTTCTGGACTCGGTAGGTGGTTATCGACCCACCGCCTATGACACATAAGCATGTGAGAACAAACAAGATAGGACAATCGCCTTCGTACCCGAAGAGCCGTCAACTAATTTGATCATGGGGAGCTTCATGTGCACCGCAAGCTTTTCCATATACAGTGTCTTTGCCATCAGTGCTCCATCCGCATGGCCCGCGCGGAGAGTGAAGTCGTCCGCAGTCAATAGTACTCTTCGACCCCGGATGTTGCCGAATCCTGAAATCACTGTCAGTTGGCACACCGCAAGTGGACGGCTCTCTTACCCTGGACATTGTTGCTGGGAACGAAGTCGGCAATAATCTCCTTTTCCGCCTCAACGATGTTGTCGGATGAGGGATTTGCTTTAACCCATGTAGCTGTACCCGCGGCGCTCCCAACTTCTCGAAAACTTCCCGCATCAAGGAGCATTTCCACCCTTTCCCTAACCCATAGTTTCCCTGCCTCTTTGTGACGAATGTAACCGGTGGTGTTGGTTTTTGGAGTTTGGGCGAGTTTTCGAACTTGGTCCAGTTCCGCGAGCACGTCGGACCAATCTGCCGGGCCTTCAGCTGCCTTCGTCTTCTTCTGACGGCGGGGATTTGATTTCCCCAAAACCTGTTGCTGGATCTGATCAAGTCGGACACTTGCCTTCGTCTTGCCTTGAGCAGTATCGTCAATGGTCATGATGGGCTTCCTTTAGGCACAGCTGTTTGATGCTGTCTTACGTCAGGCCGGTACACACCAGGCGAGTCTTGTTGCGCAGACAGCTTTCAAATGTTTAATTGCCTTTCAGATATGCAACTATCTTGATTGATTGTACAGCCGGCACGGAAGATTAGAATAAGATGAATGTGAAGGACGCGTTCAACGACAAGGCTGGTGCAGCCTCATACCAATCCACATGCCTCGGCAATAACCAGGTATGCAGCCTGTGAGCTCCCCGTTAAGGGCTTTATCGGAACCCCTCATCATCCACCAAGGCTCCTCAAGACCTGCCCCGACTTGCCGAGGACCAGTCACAACCGAACTTGAAGGGGAAAGCCGAGACTTTTCTTGTTTCTGACATTGTCGAGATTGTACCAAAAGGGCGACAGAAGCTTCGGATTGCGTTGAAAGATTTGTCGTGGCCCTTCTGCCTGGGACACATTACCAATGGTACCATCAGCATGCTGTTCTTCGGCTGTCATTATGGCTCGTCGACTGAAAGACCTAGGACCCAGGGACCTTGACACGACTCAGCTCAAGTTGAACTGTCGTTAATCATGTACCCTGCATCACCCAAGGCCTCCTCAGAAGCCGACTTTGAAAGAGACGATTGGCCACTTATAACCCAGGCATGAGGTAATTTGAGCGGTCAAGCTGGCGACGCTCTCCCCAGTCTGCTCCCCTTACCTTTCAATAGCCGATCCTGGCGCTACTGCCGCTACTGCAAAGATTTTCAGCGGAGAATTGTGGATGACGATATTGCTCATGAGACGAACCCACAGGCTGCCAAAAGCAGCCAATCTTCAGGTTGAATGCGATGATCCCGCGAAGAAGCAACGGATGAGCTAGAAGCTTGAAAAAAGCTTCGATTGTCAATCTTTGCTGATCAATTGCCGGTTAACCGCATGAAAAGGCGTGAAGCTATGCCACAACAATCCTCAATGGGTCTGCATACGCAGTACAGTTGGCCAGCAGCCTTTGCAATTCCCCCGAGACATTCGCCGATCGCAACCTCTTTGCTCAACCATGCAATGCGATCATATCCTAAACCCTGCATTGATATGAGAAGGGCGTGCCGGGGCCACGAGGGATCTGCTGAAGGTTTCCGACGTGAGGAATATAAAGACAATGAAAATGCGGTCGCGTGGAAACCTCGCGGTATCAAACCAAAAATACTTCATTCTGCAGTTTTCTTATTCCGGATTTCACGTCCTCTCTGCAGAGATGGGCCTCGACAATTCCCAGGACCCGACTCATGTCGAAGATGAAAAGACACCACAACGAGCTCTTAGGAGACAACAATCAGTCGCATCTCGACGTCTGAGTGAAGCCCAGGCAATGAAACTGGCTGAGGACGACATTGCCATCGTTGATGAAGAAATCGCAGAATTCGAACCCGCCCTCGAAGCACAGCCGGTCAAGAGCTCCTTTCTCAATCCGCAAATTTCGTTCAATGATCCCCGCCACTTCACCTGGCTCCTTGTCGGGTTTGCTTCGATGGGTGGGATGCTCTCCGGCCTTGATCAGAGTGTCATCTCTGGTGCCTTGCTCTACATGCCCGAAGATCTGCATCTCAGCACGTCCCAAGTCAGTTTGACAAGCTCTGCTGTGCCACTTGGCGCAATCGGAGGTGCTCCTATCCTCGGTCCCATCAAATGAACTGGTCGGTCGGAAGATGGCGATCATCATTTCCTTGATCCTCTATACAATCGGAGGCGCTCTGGAAGCCGGTGCTATCAACTTCGGCATGATTGTCGGAGCGAGAGTGATCCTCGGCATGGGCCTTGGTCTCGAAGGAGGTACGGTTCCAGTCTACGGTGCAGAATCGGTCGAGAAGAAATACCGCGGCAACCTGGTCAGTCTGTATCAATTCATGATCGCTTTTGGAGAAGTCATTGGGTATGTGGTCGCCGCTATTTTTGTCAACGTCCCGTCTGGGTCTTGGAGATATATGCTTTGCTCGTCCCTGGTCTTCAGCACCATTATGCTTGTGGGCGTAAGTATCCTCGAAACGGATTTCTGAAGAGGCTTTCTTTACAAAGTCCTTCTGGATATATCTGTTCGATGCTAACCGCAGATTAGATGCTCTTTATGCCCGAGTCTCCGCGAATGCTTCTACACAGAGGTCGAACTTTGGAAGCATTCGCCGTTTGGAAGCGAATCCGAGGACTCGCCAGTGCTGAGGATCACAAGGAATTCTTCATCATGCACCACGCTCTCGATGCGGAGGTCAACGAGGGTGACAAAAAAACGCCGAAGATTCGTATGGCTGGACTTCTTCACCGATCCCCGTGCACGGAGAGCTATCGTTTACGCAAACATCATGATCGCGCTTGGCCAGTTAACCGGAATCAATGCAATTGTAAGTCTTATGTCGGTTTCGTTTCGCACTAGATCAAAATTACTAATATAACCGCTCTTTGGTCCAATAGATGTACTACATGTCCACCCTGATGTCCCAGATTGGATTTGATAAGAAGCAATCCGTTTTCATATCTCTCGTGGGCGGCGGATCCCTCCTTTTGGGCACCATACCAGGCGTGTTGTACATGGAGAAGTTCGGTCGTCGCTTCTGGGCAAACACTATGCTTCCGTGCTTCTTCGTCGGTCTCATCTTCGTTGGTGTCTCCTATCAATTGAACTCTGTCACAGCCACAGAGGGGATGTATCTCACTGGGATCATTCTCTACAACCGTTTCTTCGGGTCATACGCACGCCTTACTTGGGTTCTGCCCAGTGAGGTCTTCCCTACCTACCTCCGTTCCTACGGCATGGAGTCCACCGACGCCAACCTTTTCTTCGGCAGCTGGCTAGTAACCTACTTCTTTTCGGATATGCAGCGCGCGATGACTAAGACGGGGTTGACCCTCGGCGTTTATGGAGGCATCGCAGTGCTCGGTTGGATCTATCAACTTTTGTTCATGCCTGAGACGAAGAATAAGACTTTGGAGGAGATCGACCTTATTTTCAGGCAGCCGACAAGTCAACTCGTGAGAAAGAATCTCAGGAACGTTACCCGGGGTATGAGTGATATCGCTTATTTCAGATTTGGAAAGGTCTTCTCGCCTACCGAAGAAAGCCATGAGGTCGAACAGCAAATCCAGGAGGCCAAGGCGTAGTGTGTTGCCTAAAAACTGCAAGACACAGAGTGGCTGAACCTGATGCAAGCTAGAGATGAACGCCCTCGTTGATCCTTAGATATCTTCCAAATTTTCTGCAGCAAGTATGTACGCTGATTCTACCTCAGTCTGTTACTCCCGCAGCCGTCACTTGCGCTGCACTTGTCGAGTCCTTACCAAGCTCCACATATCCATTAGCGCCCTTAGCGTCACCATTTGTTGGATTCTTGCGATAGTACTGAGTGAAATCATGCTTCAAAACGTTCGCACTGTATCGGAAGTCCTTCGCAAACTCTTCATCCGTCTCCGTCCGCTTACACATTTGCAGAAATTCATCGTTTTCCAGAGCTTTGTCGGGATCCTGCCCAAACAAGCGCACAATATTGGCACTAGATATTGGGTTCACAACCTCGTTGTATTTCTGCCGCCTTATCTCGGAGTACTTGTCCAGGATCGAGTCGTCTGCCAGCCCATCGTGGATGCCAACGAGACAGTCGTACAGGCCACCAATGTCGACGATTCCGCCTGTCAGTCCCATACCGCCGAAGGGGTTACACACTGTGTCATGTCAGCAAAGAGGTCTTCTTCCTGATCTCTTGGGTGCTTACAATGAGCCGCATCCGCTGCCAGACAAACCCGTCCGACGCGCATACTCGGCGCCAGTCTCTGGTGAATTCGATATGGACTAAAGTTCACTATTCGGTACTGATCTGGCTCAGGATTCCCTGGCAGCATGGCTTTGAACTTCCAAGGCTGCCTGTCTCGTAGCTGCTCGTTGGTGAGGCCTGGCATCTCACCATACGTGATTCGGTAAAGACCATCATTGCCGATTTTGGCAGCCATGTACCAGTGCTCGGGATGAATAATGAAATTAGAGTCAAGCCAGTTGAACTTCGAGAAATCGTAGTATGTCTTGCCTTCGTCAGTCACGTACGAATTTCCCCCTGGTAGATGAGAACTTACATTGGTAGCAACAATCTGCTCGTCCCATGTCTTCCCTGGGAACTCTTTATCCCCAAATAAAGAGCGTCTTACCTGACTATTCGCACCGTCACATCCAATGATATATTCAGCTTCAAGTCGTTTCTCGCCCTCTGGGGTCTCGCAAATGACCCAGGCCTTGTGGTCGTCCTGCCCGATCGAAACAACCTTGTGTCCCCAAGACACGGTCGCTGAGGGCTGCCGACCAATGTGGTCCACGAGGATCTTCCCCAGCCTATTCAGCGGCAAACAGACCATTCGATCCGGGTCGTGCTCTACACCCATTTTCACGCCGGCGAGATATGTGCCGTCCAACTTTCTCCAGCAAACGGTGTCCGGGTGGAATCCTTGGGCACGCATATCCTCGACGATCCCAGCCCGTCTCAGCTCGTACATGGCAGGGGACCCGTAGTGTGTTGCTCGTGGCTGTTCGTCGAGCTTGACGGACATGTCGATCAGGTGGACAGGTATGCCTTTCTTTGCGAGCATCAGGCCAAGAAGAAGGCCCGATGGCCCCGCTCCGACGATTATAGCCCATGGCTTCGACGACGATGAGGACATCTCGGGCCAACGAGGAGGAAGTCTCTCAGGTCGACAACGGATGGAATAATGCGAAACTCGAACAAACCTGTCAAAATGAAAATAACAAACAGCGGTCAGATCGTAGCTGAGTTTCTATAATATCCTTCGCTCAAAGCAAATCGGAGTGACTCTGTTCGTCATACCACCAATGTGGGGTACATGAAGGTGAATGAGTAAAGGGGTAATTGTGGGGTAGAAGTCTTGGGGAAAGGGAGCACAGCCTCGAGAGCCTTTCGCCGTGTCCCAAGCACTAACCAAACCTGATTTTGCCTCCTGATATACGCCTTAACTACTCTGGAAGCGAGCAATCGCGACAAGGTGCAGTCGGCAATGGACCATCACGCGTACTGAGCTGCATTAGAGTCGATGCAACCACGCACCCTTCCCGATGGACAAGCTCGGAAATGGGACACTACGTAGCCAACCTGGGAAGAAATTGCTCGATTGACTGCTCCTAATGATGTCTGTCAGACACGGTCCACTTTGTGTGATCGACTTTGATTTCCCAGGAGCTCAAACACTGATCTCAACCACTCTCAAGCTCCTCTAGGTCATTAGAAGCTGTTGAGGATCCTGGTTTCTCGCGGTTCTCAGTCCCGAATGAAATATTGTGCTGGTCTGTCGTACCTAGTTTACCACTCCTCAGCCTCGACCAGCCTTGGCAACCCCTGAATTCTTGACTAGACCGCTGAAACGCTGGACTGGCAGCATGGAACAGACAGCAGACTTTTCAAGCACAGCACTGTTTACTCACACCTTTGGATAAGCCAAGGAACTAATAAATTTACCTTGACATACGCCTACTATCTAGATCCTTCGTGTCTCTACTTTTGGACATCCACGGTTGTCTCAATTTGGGGGGACATTCTCAGTCCAGTCAACCCGTGGAGCAGAGAAACCTCTGCTGTTGAACATGACATAACAATGCTCAAGGGTCCAGATGTCAGGGCAGGTCATGATATTGTTGTCGAGCGCTTGAGGTTGGAGCATATACTCTCGAATCTTTTTCACGAGAAGTCTACTGCGACTCCGTGTCCATTTTACAGCGTGCTGTGCCGGGAGTTCTCCATATTCAGCGCGATTCCGGAGGTGCTTCCACCCGGATTTGCAGGGGATTGTCTCGAAATGGCTTACGAGGAGCGACGTCAGCGCATTGATTCCCTATACTCCGACCAGGGCTTGTACTTCGATGAGAGAACTCCATTCAATCCAGCAGTTGGGGGCGAGAGCATATTGTCAGATTTCAGGAATACATCCCGGCGCTGCTGGTGAATGGTCCGTGCATATGGTGAATTCGATGTGCTTGCGAGCCTGAAAAAAGTTTGGCCATGCCTTGGTACCCAGCTGCATAACGGCCGCATCAGCGACGAAGCCTTCCAAAGCCGGCATTTCGAGCCTCACCGGCCACAGGGGCATAACTTGTCTATTTGTCTTCAACGAGCACCATGTCATTTGCTATCAATCAATGGAGACCCAAATCCGGATCATGCGAGTGTTCTTCATCCGGCTGTTTCTGGTACGGCAAGGCTGCGGTCTTCCTCTTCTTCGTCATCTCCGGTCACGTACTTAGGTACAAGCCTGTCCAACTGATCCAGTCCAAATCCTATCTCGAATTTCAGAAGACTATCTCCTCTAGCTTCTACCCCGCATGATAGGCAGCTTCTTTGCATGCCTTTTGACCAGCCTGGGTCTTTTCGATCGGTCCAACCACATCTATCAACATTATCGCGGCTTTGTCTATTTGAAGGAAGAGTCGCCGCCGCACATGGCCCTATTTAACCAGTTAGTGGATACTTCACTAATATGGATTTCATTGTCAGCGCAACAACTCCCTTCGACAAGGATAGAGATGTAAATCACTATCTCATGTACGATGACCACCAATGGACGATACCAATCGAGTTCCGTGCGAGCATGGCGGTTTTTGCACTTCTTGTTAAAACATCAAGAATGTGCAGCTCCATGCGTATCATTCTCATTTTCCTTACTCTTCATCTACGCCGTCTACACTCCTCGATGGTATGAATCGCTATCCTTCGTTGGTATGGTCTGCGCGGAACTCGACTTGGCTCGAGGCGTATTTTTCGCCTGTTTTAGGGGTATAATACTTTCTGGGTCATCCTCGCGGCAAACAGAGACAACATTGGGACCAACTGGCAGGCCTCGAATCCCTTATGAATCTGCCAGGTATCTTCTACAAGCTCATGTGGATTACCCTGAGCATTCGGCGCCTTCATGATCTCCTCTCCTCAAGAGATCCAACAAACCCCAAACTACCTTCAAACGCCCCTCTGCAGCTGGGGCATTCAAGGCCCCGACAACAGCGTGCTCCTGACCGGCTCGATCCTCGTGGCCTGGAGCGTGGCCACGCGCTCCTCCCTCTACCCGATTTTCAACAACCCTGTCTCCACGTACGTTGGTAAAATCTCTTATCCACTTTACCTCGTCCGCGGCATGATGATCAAGTATCTGGGCTACAACCTACTACCGGGGACGTTGCGGGTCGCGACTGGGACGTCCGAGTACGTCGAGCTGGACCTGGAGTGGTGGGGGAGAGTGGCCGATTGGCAGAAACCCATCGCTTACATGCTGGGCCTGTGTTTTGTGGTCCCCGCCTGTTTCTTGCTCGCGGACCTTTTCTGGCGCTTCGGAAATTCCCTGCGTGGCGTTCGCAAGGAACGTCGAGACATACCTCGTGACTCGCGTTTCTTCTTCCAATCGCATCGATGAACGCCCACCCCACGACCACCAGCGACGTGTGTGAGGTATCTGTCCTCCGTAGCTAGCTGGCTAGCTAGTAGTGACATCGAACAGCGGTTCTGTGTATTGGCTTTGGGAAGTTTCTGCATGGAGGAAGAGCGCCGCTCATGGGCCCCGAGGCGGAGTTGCTCGTGGTACTCTCCATACCCTTGGTGTCGTGGTGGTGGCGAAATCCTCCTGTTCCTGGCCGTGCCACCACCACAACCACCGCCAATGCCGGAGATTGTGGGCGCGCCGAAGCTGAATGCACACTCAGGCGGGAAAATAACAAGCATATTCGTATTTCGGGGAAGTCTTGCGCCTGGAGCCATTGAATCATGTATGTAGGTACGTGCGAAGCACTACGCTGCTGTTCTTGTAGAGTGGTAATACTCGTTCGGATCAGTTTCGGCATATCTGATCGTACTTTCCTCTTAAAAACTATGAATGCTCTTTCAAAAAAAAAAAAAAAAAAATAGTACTTGAGAGACGCTGGATCGTGCCCTGCGCTTGCTCTTTTGAGGAAATATAGCACCCTGCTCACGGAATACGCCTTTTCTGTCTTAATGTCTGCCAACTTCAATGGGGTCCCCTGGCTCACGTACGGTGGGCACCGCCCCCTCTCTTCGAAAGAGGCTGCTGTTCGCACTTGGCATAGACTTCACGAATTCAGTATCTAGATAGTGGTATTGTGAATCACCCAATTATCCCCACCTCGGAGCATTTAAAGACGGTATTGTCTCCTCGGACCTTCGCGTCTGCGGGCATAAGGATGGAGTGATCCGCGAGGGACGAGAGTATCCAAATCGGCGGTATTGACCAGAGCTGGGTCGGCTTCGTCAAGAGATTTGAGCCCTGCCAGGCGCATGGCCGTCTCAACTTCGTCTTTGAGAACTGACCCATGAAAAAGAGCTTGGTTAGCGCACCACAAGCGACGTAACTAGAGAATTGCCCAAAAAAGGTGGGGGATGGATAACTTACTGTTGACGACATGCATGACGCCCTCTTTGCCGTAGTTGATGGCATACATGAAAGGTCTGCCTAGGCCGACGCCGCTGGCTCCAAGACAGATGGCTTTGAGAATGTCGGATCCTCTCCTGAACCCTCCGTCGATAAACACTTCCATGTGATCAAAAACCTCAGCACACTCCCTGTGAAGCTCCAAGAGCACGAGAATGGAGGCTGGAGCACCATCCAGAGCCCGGCCTCCATGATTGCTCACCACAATCCCCTGACATCCCATGTGCATGGCGATCTTAGCATCAGCTGCTGATTGGATGCCCTTTAGAACAATCGGCAGTTGGGTCTGTCGGCGCAGCCAGGCGAGGTCGTCCCAGCAGAACGCGGGGTCAATGAAAGATCCAACACTTCTCGCGAGGCCCGAGCCCTTGTGGTCGCTCCCAGCTGAGGCACCTCCCAGACCGCTGGAATGTAAGGTATCGTGCTTTATTCGTTCGTCTGCTTCTCTTTTCGAGACGACGGGAAGGTCGACGGTGACGAACAACGCTTTGATCTGCGGCCGACTGTTGATGACTCTGAGAAGCTCTTCGGTTTTTGACCTGTCCTTGTTGATGTATAACTGGAAGAAGAAGGGATGGTCCTTGCCCGCGGCGTCGAGGATTTCAAGCAGCGGAAATGATGCCGTGGTCGATATCTGGACGTAGTTAATTTCGCCAGAAACTCATCCGCGCCGGGGGCAACTAACTGTCTGAATGATACCGGTGGCCGCTGCGCCCTTACTCAGCGCCAACTCACCCTCCGGTCCGGCTGTCTTGCCCACACCCGCCGCTGGTTGACTATCAGCATCGCATAGGGCTGTTATGAAGACGGGGACCAGTGGAAATACTGCAAACGACCTCGACACAAAGCTTTAGGGGACTTACGCGCGATCCAAATGGGAAGAGACACTTGGCAACCCATCATGGTGCCTTTTGTAGATACCGTCGAGACGTCCCTTAATACCCGAGGCCTGAACCATATCCTTCTGAATAAATCATGATTGGCATCTCGCGTTATGTTGTCGTTCGAAGCGCCCGAGATGAAGGTCCAGCTCTTCTCTGAGAGTGATTTCCTCGCCGCATCTTCGAAATCGTACAGGTTGATGAAAGTGTCGAGCGACGGTTTGTCTCCTTTCTTCTGCTTTGGCCTCGAATCTCGACCCGGTGGGACGTCTGGAAGCTGGGTACTTGGGTCAAGATCCCCGACTTGCTCCTCCGACAAGAGGTTGGACTTGATGAGATTCGGTTCATGGATCTCCAAATAAGCCTCGGTTGCATCTCTGCCAGCATATGTGTATATTACTGGGATGTCTCGTGAGCCTGGGATGATCTTCCATGCAGGGGACCTTACTCTCTGCTCCGCCTGGATGCTCTGGGGCGAATCTTGTCATGTTATACACTTTTCCCTCGACGACAATCCAGCAGTCATCGCGGGTGGTATGTGATTGCACGGCGGCTGCCGAGACCAGTTTCTTTGAGCTTGCCATGCTTTCTTGAAAAGTAAGTTGTCCTATGAGTCCTTGTCACTTGGAACAACTCACATCTCTCAAGAACGAAGGTAGACCGCCTGTGGCAGTGTGACGGCGGAAATCCGATGCCTTCTTACCATCTGTTCTCCAATTCGGCGCGGTATCTTTCCCCGCATCTTTGATATCCTCGGACCACACTCCGTCAATGGAGGCGGCCAGCACCCTTCTGCACCGGGGTAGCTCGAATGAACAAGGGACAAAGCATTGGTTGGCTCTCCTTCGAAATGCCATCAGGCTGAGGTAGGCTCTCCATTGAAGTTATGATGCCGTCAGTTATTCTCCGCGAGAGGCCATACGCAACGCTTGGCGTGCAACTATCTTTGCTTCCAGTCGTAGTAATTCTGATAATTAATATAGCTTACCTGGTCACAAAATTTGGTGGGAATACACGGAGAAGATGCTTCGATTCTTCTCTCCCATCGGTGCGGTAAGATTACAAGACACGATTGAAAAGGCTCGATGCGCGCCTGTGAACACGGGTGCCCACTCGATAGGGCTTGAAGGATTCTTGGATTGGACGGAAGCGAGTTCTGGCAAGGCCGACATTCCAGAAGCTGTCCCGATTGTGTGAGACCCGAGGGATGGGTATTAAAAGGCTGAGGAGAATCAAGTACTCCGTTCGTGGGTCAGCTCGTTCAACTGCTTAGCGAGGACTGAAATACAAGGCATGTGCACGGGCGTCGACGTCCTCGAGCTCAGGTCGCCGACTCGTGGTGTTGAGCACGCCATTGATGAGTCCTGGTATCTGCATTCGAGTCGGCAAGATCTACTGGGCACTTGGGCATCAGCACGACAGGTGAGATTCAAAGAAGGTCATGATCGACATGTTATCTGTTCACAGCAACGACGCGAGGATGACCAAGGTTTCAGAAAAAGGGGCGGGCTTCAGGCCAGTGCCTAAACCCAAGCCTAGCGAGTACCCCGATGCTCCCTTGGTGCCTCTAACTACCCGTATTTGGAAGGCACCGAGGCGCCTAACAGCCACCTATGTACTTGTACAAGGGAGGTCGGTTCCCCGAGTCGAATAGTGATCGGGGAGTGATGACAGGGGCTCACTAGGCCCAGGCCAAGTCCCGGGTTTATGGGTCCCGGGTGCTACTGTACTTCCAACCTTTCCCCTTCCCCAGATTTCGGGGTGTGTGCAACAGCCTGCGACTATGATGATTTTCCACTGAATCCCCGTCACCACACATTTCTCCGCTCGTCCCGTGCATCTCTCTTTCGACAACATCGCCCTCCTCACACCTCAGCCTCCTCCACAATTTACCTCTTTGACGATCCTCGGCAGCAGCATCGACATCGGCCCAATCTGTCCATCTTCTACATGAGACAGAAAGAGAATGGTCAACTCCTTGAGGGCAATTCCACCTCTCATCGAGTAGCCGCGGTACGATGATCGTTGATCTTCGACGGGAGTTGCGAGATATCAGGCCTTGACTAGACTCCTCGAGATACAATGGTTCGATATGCCTAAACACCTCAGAAATGCCCGGCGCCCACTGACTGAGGCTCCGATAGTCCGCTACCAAGACCCCACGAACGCTTCGCTGCCCCAACTGCGACCTTGTTGTCGCTCGCCCGAGTCACCTCGCCCGTCATGTACAATCGCATCTACACCCTTCGCAACGTGAGCACTACTCCTGCGACCAATGCGGACGTCAATTTTCGCGAAATGATGTCCTACTCCGGCATCTTCGGACTGCCCACCAAGCAACCATATCCCGAAAGAGGTCTGCGCAAAAGTCATGCTTTCGCTGCGTCAAGAAAAAGTTGAAATGCGATCGGTCGCAACCTTGCCTGCCGTGCACAAAGTCTGCTTCGTTTTGCAAATATCCGACAGATGAGGAACATATGGAGAGTGGGGTTCCTGAGGGCAAGGTTGAGTCGCCAGCTCCCACGTCGACGTTCCCAGAGCAGCACCAGCCATCCCAGACCGGCTCTTTTCACAGCCCGCAGAACTATCAGAATGAAGCAGAGGCCCATCTCGGAATCGCTAATGGCGCCCCTGGTCTGATGCCTAATGTAGCTCAGAGACCAGGCAGTGATCGGAATTTCAATGGTAGCCCGCCTTTCTTCCAGCCAACTTCCGAACCCAATTCGATAGAAATGATCTCCCCAGATCTCGTTGCTTTCCCAACTACCAGCCCGAATGGCGGCGCTGAGTTCAATCATTCCATGATGGGATTCGAGGGATATCTGCCTGGTGATTTCAATTTTATGCCTTACAACCCAGCCCCAAGGATTGTTGGCGGAGTGGATTGGCTCAACCTAGATCTCGACTCTCCCAACAACGGCAATTTTCAAGCTCAGTACCAGACTGGGGGTGTTATGCAATCAATGTATTTTCCGCCCTCAATTTCAACTGGTCCGGAAGAAGCGCTGCAAAACAGAAACCATCAGACCATATCTGCACAATTAATGCCACTGCGAAACCAAGAGTCCAAAGGGATATCGGCCAAGTCGCCCGAATCGCGAGGCGCTGCTCACCAATGGCCTTTTGATCACACGCGGAATCCCGAATCTCAGCGATACAGGCTTCCCCCGTTACGAGACATTCTGCAAGGCACTGTTGCCTCAAGTGAATCTAACAACGGAGCCACCATTAGGAGCCTGATCCAGCTGCTATCGTCGCCGTACTTGCCGGAGAAAGACCCCTCTCAGGACGTAAATATGAAGTCGGCTATGGAACTGCTGAAAAACTCTTTGGAGTTGTACTTTGCCGAGTTTCACAACATTTTGCCGCTCGTACATATCCCCACCTTTCAGATAACCAAGGTTCCTACCGTGACGCTGGCCGCTATGGCTTGTATTGGAGCAATGTACTCGGACGATCAGCATGGAACAGAACAGTCGTGGTCCTTGAGTGAGATGTGTGGTCAGATGATTGCATGGCTGGTAAGTCTTCGCACCCGAAGCGAAGAAGATAGGTGTAGCTGATGTTTTAAATTAGGGTGTGGGAGACAGCACTCGCTTTTACAATTCACCCTATCTCATAGCTTGCTGCCTTCACCAGATCTATTCTCTTGGCTCGGGAAATATGAGACTTTACGCAAACGCAGACTGTTCAAGGGGCATATTGATGGGTTGTCTCCGTGGGATGGGTCTGCTCAAGTCCCGTGTCAGCACCGAGGTAGAGTGGGAAGACTTCAAAAAGCCGCTGCCCAACGACAATGCGTCCACCGAATGGCTGCGATGGAAAGATCAGGAGCAGGAGAAGCGCATTGCCTGGTCTTCATTCGAGTATGACTGCACTTTGTGCACGTTGACCGCGCGCCGAGGTGCTGCTGATTTGCAGGAGCTTCCATGCTTTCTACCCTGCGCAGAGCCTCTGTGGGATGCTAGGTCGCCCCAGGCTTGGGCGGCACTCTACTCTCGACTGACTCCAACCGCCCGGGGCGCATCGACGGCGAAAGTGCTCCGGAACCTTCTGGCTGGAAAGGGTATTCCAGAGGAACTGCCAGCATGGGGCAAGAGGCTCTGCGCCCAAAGCATTGGCCGACTTCTTTGGGATATCAAGCAGCTGGATATCATGGCGACGACCGAGTACCTGAAACTACCTTCTCTAGCTGCGGCCCAGAGACAGACCAAAAGCACTCTACTCCAAGGCCTCAATGCGCTGTGCGAGTCCATGTATGCCCTGTCCTCTACAGCTGATCTCATTCACTACAAGTAAGTCTTTTCCAATGTCAAATAGTTCAAGCTATGGTTGACCAAATGTCCGCAGTCTTACGGCGCTCATCTGTCATTATTCCCACCTGTACAGTGCGGACGAGGCTATGGACCTCATTGTCCATATTTTCCGCACTTCCGCTTCACAGTCAAAGCAAATCGACCAGAGCCTTGTGTCGGCTAAGCGACGCCTATGTTCGATATTGGTGAAAAATCCCACCAAGGCCCGTAATCTGGCCTGGCATGCAGCTCAAATCATCGCTGTGGCAAATGAATACCTGGTCTCTGCACCTTGTGAGATCATGCGGACGTTCATGGGCTATATCTTCATCCTTGCCTTTGCCAAATTCGGGCCACAACCCTGCTCAGAACCTAGTTACGCCTCGTGTCCGGTCCGACTCGATCTGCCGAATCGGATTGACGGTCAGAGGACGGCCATCGCAACCTGGATCGAGAACGGAGGGCCCGCAAGCATTGGCGCGGTTGAAAACATCTACAGCAGTGGCAGTCTCGAAGCAATCAGCCGGGAAGCTCAAACCATGCTGAGGAAAATGCGATTCTGGAAGCTCTCCAACAAATTCAGCCGGATACTCGAGAGCTTTGACTTTGATTCGGATTAAACAATGCGCCTAGGGCTAGGGATGTCAAACCTGGCCATCTCTCAGCATTCACGCTTCAGCAGCTGCAGCAAGGTGGACATCCTGACTCCGTGCGAACTGCCGCCTACCCGATTTTGCGCCCGACGACCGAAGCAAGCCATTTGACCATGGAGTGGTACGCCCCTCAGCGCGGATCCGGGGGCGGGGTCGTCGTGAATTCGAAACCAGGGGACTTGGACGTGACAGATGCGACAAACAATCGCCCACTTGCCCGACAGCAGACGCTCGAAATACTGTTGTTTGAGGGCTGGGGTCTCGTGTACCGCCCACCACAGCGAGCGACTTCGACAGTGCTGTTGTGGGACGTCCGAACTCCGAATGTAAACCGACGAGTGGAGACGATGCGAAGGCTTGTTACTCTCGAAGGCGCGGGCACTTGACGAACAATTGGGAAACGGTTGCTTGCCACCATGGCGGTAACACGTTGTGATTCGCCTATGACAAAATTCGGAGAAATTCACCCGCGAGCTTGCCCCCCAACTTTTGAGCTTCGACGAACATCCACTTGCCGCAAACACACCAATTTACCCGCTCGAAAACCCCGCGCTCTCAGGAAGGCGTTCTGCAGAGTGTACACAGTCGACGTCTCTCAAAACTTTCTCTATCCTGGCAGACTAGATCCAACTAGACGCGGGGGTATCGGCCTTGCTGGTCTCGCTTTCACTTCACCATGGGCTCTCTTCAAAGTGACGTTCATGACGAGGACCCTCAGATACACCCCCTCCACTTGACGCCATTCGATGAGCTGCCCAACAAGAAGCGAGTATGGCCCAGCGATCCTAATTCGAGAGAAGAGGGACTAGGTCGCCTCGTCCTTCTCACGCGTGACGTCGTCGCCTCTGCGGCTGCAACGAGCATTCGAAGCGGGCGCCGTGTAAATCTAGGCTGGGAGTTGAATAAGCTGGAAGTCGCTAACTTCGGCCGGCTGCCTTGCAAGCACGAGATTGTCGGCCTCCTTGACGGCGCGGCTTTTGACGACATTTACACATTCAACCCGCAGCAGAGCAGCCAGTGGGATGGACTCAGGCATTTCTCCCAGCCCGATCCGACTGAGAGAGAGCCTGACAAGAGGGTGTTTTATGGTGGTGTGACGAATCACGAGATTATGGATCCAACGAACCACCGGATAGGATTGCAATACTGGGCGAAAGAAGGGATCTGTGGGCGGGGTGTGCTGTTGGACTACGTTTCGTACGCAGAAAAGAGAGGCATCGAGTATTCGACATTCAGCGATCATTCGATCCCACTAAGTGTTCTTCTCGAGATCGCCCGAGAGGAGAATTTAACGTTCAAAAGGGGCGACATTCTCTTCGTACGCGTGGGAGTGACCAAGGAATGGGACACGCGCATGACAGCTGAGGACAAAAATGCCTACGCCACCGCAAAGACGCCTCAACACGCCGGCGTCGAAGGAACCGAAGAAATGCTCCGTTGGCTGTGGGACAGTGGATTCTCTGCCGTGGCCAGCGATGCAATATCATTTGAAGTTTATCCTGCAAAGAAAAGTTTTCCCCGTGGTGAAGGAGAGCCTGAGGTGGAGGGACTCTTTATGCACGAATATTTACTCGCGGGTTGGGGCATGCCGATCGGGGAGCTCTTTGATCTTGATGCGTTGAGTGAGATGTGTAAGAGGGAATCACGCTGGGAGTTTTTCGTCGCCAGCTCTCCTTTCAATATGAAGGGGGGTGTTAGCAGCCCGCCGAATTGCATAGCCATCTTCTAAGCAACCGCTGCGGAGACTTTGGGTGGCGGATGGGGGGGAACTGCGAGGTGATCATGATCACGACGGAGACAGTCCAGAGGCGTCTAGTTCTCGACATTATTCTTCGCCCGAGCAGTAGAATTGGGTACCCGTTGACAAGAACGAATACAATGAAAACTTGACAAGGAACGGGAAAAGGATATAAACTTCTTTGGCATTTGCTCCTACCATGCACTGCCTGCCTCTCCAAGATTGAAATACTGCACTCCATTTCACCGTACGCCATGCAGACAGACAGAAGATATATTATTATATGCATGCAAAATGTCCAATCAATTTGCGTTTCATGTATGTACTCGGCCAGTAGCCGAAGAGGAAGAGGAAGGGGATTGAAGTTGAATATGAAGCCCAAGGTTAAAGGCTGAAGGCCGAAGACTCCCTGTCGTTGATCGATCGCCCGATCCTTTTTCGTTTCATTTCATCTCCTCCCCGCCTCCTCATCCTTTCTCGGTTCTTTCTCAGTTCGGCGTTCGGGTCTGAACGGACGGACATTGGCTGGCCTTCTCCAAAAGTCGCGTGCATGTATGTACGCAGGTCACGCACATCCAAGTTTGTCCGGTTTCCCTGAAGCTTTTTGCCCTGCCTACATACAGCATGCCATGCTAGCCCGCCATTTTTCAGACCTTCAGACCTTCTCCTCGGGCTTTTCCTGGATCTCGGTGGTGGGCGGGGACAGGGACTCGGCCTCTGTGGGGGGCGAATGCACGATGTCCTTTGACTTGAGGAACTCGTCGAGCTCTCTGCGCTGCTCCTCGCTGATGTCGTTGACATGCACGGCAACGTCGTCGCCAAACTGCTTTGAGATCTCCTCGAGCGAGAGGCGCGCGGTCTCGGGCCAGAAGAAGTAGATCATGGGCAGGTAGATGGCACACCACACCACGATGACCAAATAGTACTTCCAGCCGACATTCACGAAGCCGATGGGCGCCGTCTGCAGCAAGATGATGGTCGCTGCGAACTGGCCAAACAGCGAAAAGCCCATCCCGATCGGCCGGATCTCGGTCGGGAAGATCTCGCTGACGTACAGGTACATGGTCGTGTCGCAGAAGGTGCCTTGGAAGGTCAGGTACAGGAACACGATGAAGACGCCGCCCGCGTTCCCGCCCTTGTCTGTCGTGCCGGCGTAGGTCGCGAGCAGCGCGCACAGAATCGACGTCGTTACCAGGCACCCTGCCGTGCCGAACATGTACATGAAGCGGCGCGAGTTGACTTTGTCGTGGAGCCAGGCGCCCGTCGGGTTATAGATGACGCCTGAAACGAGGGAAATATGTGAGTGGAAAATGCTTATCGAAATGGAAAGGGAACGGCAATACTTACCGGCTGTGGTGAGCCAGACGGCGGAGAGGAGGAGAGGCATGGATCCTGTCTGGCCTAGATTCGTGTATAGAATCACCATGTAATTGTTCTAGAACGTGTTAGTACTTGATCCGGGCAGACGAACGATCGAGGATTGCCACATACGATGACCAAGGGACCAGCAAACTCGGCTCCCCATTGAGTCAAGAATCCAATGATCATTCTCTTGCGATAACTCTTCTTCTTGATACAAGCCATCCACGGACCATACCCGACGGCTCTAAGTTTGGCAGCATCCAGCGCAATCTGTTCTTTGGTCTGGTACAGTTCCTCCTTCGCAACGAGATCATCCGGGTCGTCTGGGGAGCGGCGCAGGGCCTGGATCACGGTCCAGGCCTCTTCAGTCCTGCCTTTTTGGAGGAGCCATCTCGGCGACATGGGGATCCAGAGCGACGTGACTGCCAATACCAAGGGGGGCAGAGTCTGGACGCAGAGGGGAAATCTCCAGGCGAAGGACGGGTTCTTGTCCGTCGCGAAATAACAGGCATACCCGAGCCAGCCAGAAAGCATGTACCCAAAAACGAGAAAGATGGCCTTAAAAGTAAGTAACGCGGATTATCTGTTCGAGTAAAGGGAACCTACATGGTGCCCGACCAGCCAGCCACGGTTTTCAGGGGGGGCTAGCTCAGACAGATACATTGGACAGGCCGTGACGAGAATTCCGATGCCTAAACCTGATATGACTCGGCCCACGTGGAACATGCTGGCGATGATATCAGGACCATCCATTTTGGAGTGAAACAGGATGCTCGGAAGTGGCAACTTACGCAAGGGCTGCTGCACCGCCTTGAAACGCACCTCCGATGATGGCCAAGAGTGCTCCGAGTTGAATACTTCGTTTGCGGCCAATGGCAGTGGCTGACCAAGCAATGAAAAGAGATCCGACCGCTCCGCCTGCACTGTATAGACCGTTTGCCGTTGCAATTGCATTTGTGGTCTTTCCGCCATAACCAGGTTCTCCTTGCATGGGCAGGTCGAAGAACTGATACCATCCTGGCTGTCCAATGGTGCTCCCAATGATGGCTGAGCAGTAGCCATAGGTCTGCGAGAGTCAGTCGCTTTCTCTCAACAGCAAAACATTTGGGAAGTCGACGGTCAGGGTGTGGACCGCTACTTACCATCGAACCAAAGGCGACGGCCACCGTCACAAGCCTATTGTACCGACTCGAGTGAGACGATGCATGTTTCTTTCCGGCTCCCATGATTGCTGGTACTGCTGAACAAAGGAACCACCAGCCAAGTACGGAGTATCTCGAACGGCGACAAGCAGTCCTCAGGAAAGGGTAGGTCAGGAAAAAGAAGAGATGACAATCCGAGCGATCGGTTCAGAGGAGGAGACGGGGATAATGTGGTTTGCTGTGTCCAGCAGCCATGTTGCCGGAGAATGAAAAAAGTCTGGAGAAAGTGTTTCTCGAGCCTCTGCAAAGGGACCCTGGAGTGTCTTTCCTGCGGGGTTCTGGGGCTGGGAGCAACTTAGGCCTCGGGGAATGATGCTAGCCTTCCCGCCATGAATAATCTCTCCATCTTCAATGTTCGAGTTGGGGGATGAGAGACCGCCAGCAGGCTGGTGGGACTCAAAACCCGCTGATCCAGGCCAGTTTGGAATTCGCTCAGGCTTGCCACAAGCATCTTTTACCTCGGACAAAACGACGGCAGTGGATGCAGGTTTGTACTTGTTGGACAACTGGAATTCCTGACGAATCCTGATGCCAGCTGGCAAGTGGCTGCTTCTGCAGAAAAGGGCGCCGGGAAGGGACCACAACAATCTCCGGCGACATCTGGATCACGAAATCCCGGCATGTCTCCTAAGTTCGTCGAGGCTTGCGGGTCCTCTCGCCCAAGCGCCTGGGCCCAAGAATTCCTTGGATCAAGCGAGCGGAGCGTGCCCTGCAGCTCGCCTTTTCCAGACTGCACATGGAGCCCATTTTGACAGAGTTGATGATAAGAAGGACGCTCACGCAAGCACATTTGTTTGTTTCTGCAGATCTTCATGTCTCAATCACAATCCACCATGGGTGCTGAGACATGCACGTTGATACACCGCCTCGCTGGCACTGGACTAGCGAGAACACAACCAACCACCGGATCGTCATTGGTGAATGTTGGAATCCATCGGTGCAAGACGGAGTGCCGATGTCAACAAACCAGCGTTGCGAGTCAGGAAATAGTTCCGTGAGTTAACCCACCGAAGCATCAACAACGAGCGGAACGGCGCGATGCTGCGAGGGCCTGTCGAGGTACTGGGTACTGGGCACCTAGCGGGACGCCTCAAGGCCAGCTTTGCTCGTCTGGTACCACAGGGGAAGTGGTTTTAAGCTAGCGTGTAGCAGGATGATTGTCTCTTACCCTTGGCAGTAGCCGCAGCCGGCACTGGCGATAATAAGTCCATCGCCAACCCTAAGCCACTGACAGGGTCAAGCAGGGTGCAACGTAAGTGTATTTCCGGTGCGTGTTGACGGAGAGCATCAGGTGTTTATTCTTCACATCGAGATTTGTGCAACTGATGATACAGTACTGGGTACGTGGATGCGGTTGATGGTTTGTGAGTACCCAGTAAAATTGAGGAAGTTGATGCCCGCAAAAATGTTGCCCCGCCTCGTTTGATGATCTTCTCACCACGGCACATGTCAGCTGCAGCTTCATTAACCCCCTTCTCCTGCCACGACCAGCCTCATGCTACTTCTTCTGCAACTCCCGATGACTTTCCTGTCGCCCTACATTCGCATGGCGCTCATGCTGATGGTCCCACCCTCGATAGAGACCTTCCCGTTACAACGGAGTCTACTAGCGGCCATCCAACATCCATGTTTGGTGCAATGAACGGCATAAAACAGTTCGATGCTGGAGAATATCTTGACTTTCGCTGCGCAGCTCTGGGAGTGTTATGTTATGATGGCCCTCGACATCTCACCCGGCATAGTAGCCAAACGAATGAGTCGTCGCCTGCGAAGTCCAGAAATCCACCCATAACGTGTTGCAGTTTTGGGACCCAATGACTCGATCATCTTAGGCGATTCATGTTGCCTTGTGCTCAGACAAGTCCTCTCTGACCTCGAGGGCTTCACTCTGCTCTTCACTTATCTCCATTCGCATCTTTCTCGACACTACACCTCCATGAGGGCCCGAGCTTCTTCCTTCCGTCTAATCTAACAGATTCCCTCACAACCCTTGGATCGAGGTCCAATCTCTTTCCATTCGTCTGGCAAAGGCAATTTAGCCGAAGCTCATGCTGTTTACCTTTTCATCTCTTCTTCAACGTCCTTCAAAACCTTAATTAACCTAGCGATGAAAAGATCAGCATTTTTGATGTCCACGCCCCATGGAAAACAAGCCAGCACGGAGCTGCAAAATCATACCTTTCCAGTCCCATCTTCAGTTCCTCTCTCGGCGTCGCAAAGGTAATTCTAAAATTCCCATTCTTTTCGCTGGCAAAACTCGCTCCCATAGCCAACCACACACCACCATGGGCCATTTTCCAATTCAACTCTAGCTCTCCCTCGACACTATCCTCCCCGAGATAGCTACTCAGATCGACCCAAATGAAACTCGTCACGCTGGCCTTGTTATATGGAATAGCGTGCTGTTTCAGAAACGACGTGGTGAATTCATAAGCATCTGTCATCCTCTGTTGAAGGAGCGAAAAATAGGTATCCAGAAAGGGCCGATCGTTGAGTAAATTCAGCCATGCATGCTCCGCGAGCTGCGACGCACGGCTGAAACTGGCCACGGCGCGGAAAGATTTCATCACTTTGCCATTGGAGGGTGAAATCAAAGCACCAATGCGGATCCCATTGGCGCAAAAGTCCTTGCTCATTGCATATATCACATGGACCAGAGACGCATCGATGTACTCGTCCAGGTTAAACGAAAGGACCGACACGAAAGGAGGCGGATTGGGGAGATCGGTGCTGGGGAAGTTCGAGCGTGCATAGACTTCGTCGGAGATCAGGTGGATGTTGTACTTCGAGCAGAGACGCATGATAGCGATGAGAAAGCCCTTCTCGTATGGTCTCCCGAGCGGGTTGTGCGGGTTAGAGAGGAGGATCGCCCTAATTGGCACCCCCGAGGCATTGGATCGGTGCAAGGCCGCTTCGTAGAAGGGTACCGCCGCGGCCGAGGTGGGATCCGTATCTGCACCGAAGGGCACAAGGACGGGCTTGACTCTGACGTCCTCGACCCATGGTAAGCTTTCAAAAGAGACGGCCAAACCTTCCTCCAGCGTCGAGTCGAGATTGTGGAATCAAAAGGACACCCTAGGCAGAGAAATCGCAAAACAGAACTAGGGGAGGGAGAGAGGGAGAAACGTACTTCGCCCTGGCCTCAATGTCCGGGAAGAAACCCACATAAAGCGGCCTCCCGACCAAGATTCCCTGGCCAGGATCCGCGAGACAGAAAGATAGGTTATCCACGGCATTGCCCGCGCCCAGACATATGCAGACGTTCTTCTCGTCAATCGGCATGCTCGGCCTGAAGACGTCGCGCACGAACGAGGCGAGCGCCCTACGTAGCTCGATGGCCCCCGTCGGACCGTGGCCGTAGGTCAAGTGCCAGGGCGTGATGGCCATGTGGGCGTTGACGTGCACGCAGATCTCGTCGCGCATGAGCTTGTTCTCGGCGATGGCGAGCGCTACGATGCCTCCTGGGTTGCTCGTCGGGTCGTACTGGTTGTAGAAGCAGTGCGCGCGCACGGCATGCAGGTCTGGCCCCGTCGATGGCGCAAGGTTGGACAGTGCCCGTTGTGAAATGTAGCCGGCCTCGGGCATTTTGTTCGACTTCTGCGGCGATCTTGCTTTCTCTCTGTGTGTGAGAGAGTACAAAGGGAGAGTGGGTTTAGAAAGGGGGAATGAGATGATGAAACGCGCAAAGGGGGAAGGAAGGAGGTGTCTTGTAAGGCAAATAGGACAAATCCAAAAATATAAATGGATTTCAACGCGGATTGACTGGGGTTGGATTGTCCAGAAACGGTGTTGTTGATACATCATAGGCGTGTGACAAGCACTTCGTAAGATATCGGACCTTTGAAGCCGCCCGAGCGCACCAATGAGAACAGTGAATTGTAGTAGTCGGTGATGTGCCAAATGCCGCCGTCTCAACCTTCAAACATCCATATCCCGACATCGCCTGCATATCCTCGTTTTTATAGGCCGTCGCTCTTCGCACTCCGAGAAAGAGTTGCACGAATCGATCCAACTAGCAGTGGAGAGGCCATTACAAAGGTTCGCAACCAAAGGACATCGTCATCGTCAACCATAAAGAGAAGAAAGCAGCGGAAGATTTCAGTATCCCTCTGTCCGCCAGGCTGATCTATAGCCTTCTGCTCATGTTTCTGCCGGAAGCGCAAGGCCTATTGGACGATTATATGATCGAGAGACTTGATCCAGGTATATTCCGCACGTCGGCTTGGTTTCGGACAGCAAGTAACGCTAGAATTGCCACACAAGCCATGGCACAAGATACCTAGCTAGGCAAACTTGATGTAGCCTGCGGACTCCATAGGCGAGGAGATGCCCCTGACCGTGACGCTACCGAAGGCCTACGCATTCTCACAAGGAGTGTTGTAGAACCCTGGCCTAGATATTTTGCTTCGCACGGGAGACACGATTGGAGGAGGAGAGCTCGCTGCCCGAACGGGCACCAAGGCGGGTTTGTCCTCCATTGGAAGGATTGAGGCAAAACGTCGAGGCTCGATCGAGCGAGGGGGGATACCGAAGTGGTCGAAAGTCGAAAAGCCGTCAAGAGGGACCGGTCGAGTCGAGTGCACGGTGAGTGAGTCGCACGTGAGCTCGGAGAGCCTTTCCCTCATCTTCAGGTGCCATAAGAGGCAGCAGACGCCAGAATCAATGACAACCAATCCACAGAACAAGTGTACATGCATCCTGGATCCTCCGTCGAATCTGACATTTACCCTCTAAATGAACGTATGCCACCTACGCTACGATGGAAACTGTCGCAGCGATTCCACTGGCTTGTGCCAATTGGACACCCGACGGCAACACCTGTGTGAACAACGGCAAGCTTGCCTGTGGAGGTTGTAGACTGCTCGCAGTTAGAGCCTCTCCAGTCTTGACCTGAGATGTTTATTTTCTGATGTGAAAAGCAGTACTGTGGGAAAGCTTGCCAGAAGAACCATTGGCCGGAACACAAGAAGGTCTGCAAATCATCGCTCAACAGGCCCGGTTGGCGCCCGCGATGGGAACTCGACGGACGCGAGGCTGCGTTTGCTAGCGGTGATGCTTCGAGGAACCTCCACAATCCTTACGGAGGCGGCAAATATCTGTGGGGAAACGTACCGGCTATTGACATCCTACGACTCGAACAAAATGAGGGCCATAACTACAATAAAGACCTTGCACTATTGTTCGCCGGTAATGTATTTTCCGTTTGATACGTTTCAAAAGGGGAGAGGAAAAGGAAAAACCAAACTGATACAGACGCCTAACGTTAGCATCGGGGGACCTACGAAATGTGGTGAAAACGATTGGGAGTCTACCGAATCAATATCCTGGCCGAGTTCAAGTTTGCATCAACGATCGAGAACTGCATGTCGTTATGCGTAACGCTACCCTGCTTCTCCTCGCCCTGACAAGTCAAGACTCAAGGTCTACTGGCAGTGCGGCCGAGCCGTGCGCTTTGACAGAAACCCTGATTCATGTTTGGTACTCGGCGTTGCTGCCTCCAAAAGTCTCATCAGAGTTGCAAATCCGAGTCAAACCACTAATCGATGAGGTCTGCCGTGGGATTGCTCACAAACCGGCAGATAGCCTCCTGGGGAAGACCTGGAGATTTCCGTCCGGAAGTAGTCTGCGGCTTGTTCTAAAGAAAGAGGACTGGCTTCTGTTCCAAAGCTTCGTTGACATGCCGAAAGGACTGACTGAGGACCAGGCGCGGAAAATCCGTGTTGCGGTTACTCTTGCTCCCGAGCGAGCTGATTATCGAGATCGCTGGTATTTCAAGGATGAGACGCCGTCTATGCGAATTGCTAAGCAACGGTTCCGAGAAGATGGTCTCCTGCTACCCTTTGGGCATCCGCGTCATGAATTCAGGATCCCCAACCCGTGAGTGCTAGTGGTGGTGGGATTCTTGCATCCCGGAGAGGACCTTTTGCATCTGACATGCTCTCTGTTAGGATGTTCTTTCAATCGTCCCAGGGCTGGCCCATGGATGATCAAGCGAACCCTTTATCGGGATGGCCAGTTTGGGAACTGCGCCGGACGTCCTGGACGGCCTCGCAAGATGCGTACGGAAAGCTGTTTGTTTACCTTGGCGTGGTCTTAGGAAAATTTTTGCTTTTTCTCGACGCTGGCACAACTGATTTTGAACTTTACATTTGTGACGTGACAGCACTTCCGCATCATCTGGGTCTAAACCGATACGATAGGATAGAGGTAGGTATGTCGGTACTCGGAAAAGGGATTCGTGGGACTTATACGGTAGCAGGTGGCCAACATCTCCGATGCAGGATATGTCGGAACCCGAGGAGTGCTCGCGACTCTGGTGCCACTACTCCGGTCACTCAAGCAGAATCCACATGCAGTGTTGATCACACTCTACTTGAACGCAGTCATGGAAGTCATCAAAACAGGACCCAAAAAGGACCAGGTACCAGACGTGGGGCTTCTCACTCAATATCTACCAGGCCTTCGACTTTTTCCACCTCCTACGAACAACAGCGCCGAAATGTTACGCCTCTGGGATGCTCGTACTTTGGCACTCGATGTGGATAAATTCTTTGAAAGGTGAGCGGGAAGACAAGAGAGACCTGGCTCGCAAGTTTAGAATCGTTGGACAGAAGCTGATGATTCTTCTAGATATATGAATATCCATCAATTCCGGGAGATGGAGATCTCACGCGACCTGGAGGTGGAGATGAAAGCCAACACTGTGACCGAATCATGGCCGACCCAGTTGAAGCTGCAACCAGGTCAAGATGGTGCTCAAGAAGAGTTCGATGTTCTGTTGGGATCCAGTTTAACCGGGCTTGAGCACTATGTCGAATGGAAAAGGGCGAGATAAGTACTGGGTAATTAAGGGGTTAACGGTGACTTGTAGCTCTTCATGGTTTAGGTATTAGGTACGTCAGAAAGGCAGGCCAGGCAAACCGCCAACGAGCACGCGCACCGCGGTCAGCCATCGTATTCTATTTCTCGTTCAGCTCACCTACCTACGAACGGTCGGCACGCCCCTTCAGAAAGCCTGTATCTCATCGAGCTAGAACTGATAGGTGTATCTAACTATCCACCGACACGGGTCTGCCGGTGCATCGGCAGTAGCCAGCTCTTTGCCCATCCTTGCGACTCGCTTTGGACGATGGTGAACAAGCAAGGCTTCCCCCCCGGATCCGCCTGTTTGGTTTATATTGCCACCATGCTTTTTTCACCTGCGCGTAGGACGAGGATCCACGAACTTGGCTCTGTAGCACAAGGCACAGGTGTCAATCCTGCGAAGCAGCAGGCGCTGGCTTTGGTCGCTCGGATCTGGGAAAGGAACGGGGTGACGGAGGATGTCTCAGAGAAGGCGCTAGATTTGGGCGTTCTGGGAACAGCCACTACACCGCAGAGACCTATGCCTAAAGTAACACGGCAAGGCCAAACAAAATCAGATACTGAAACCACCCAAAAATGATACTCACTCATCGAGACCGGATGAAAGAATTCATGCGTGACCGTCTGCAAGCGACAAATATTGGTTGATATGCCTCAAGACGCAGCCTGGGCAGGCGGCTGACGCGTGAGGTAAAACCCAATGGCGAGGCAATTAATACAGTGGTCCGGTTGGACACATTCCAGCCAAGCGGAGGGGATGCCAAATCCTGCTGGGCTGATCGGGCGAGGCGGGGTAGTTTGAAGCAAATGCTCCTGGACTCTCAGCTACACAAATTGTTCAATGGGGCTTTCGAAGTATGGATCCTCGAACAGCTCCTGCGCAAAGATCGATATGGGGCGCTTTGAAAGAAGCACAGTTCCAGCAGAATATCGCTGAACTGTGGAAAATCACCCATGGACGGCCCAAGGATCCCCAAACGTATCCTCTAGCTACAGAAAGTACCTCTAGAGACGACGTTGTTCCAATTACAGTAGAGCTTCAGCTCGCCAAGGGCATTGCATTCATCTCCGCGGCCAAAAAGGGCGTGGAATCCGTTGCGGCGGTGGCGATAGAGCAACCTCAGAACCCATCTCAAGGATTCCGACTGAATTTGGCGACCAACGAAGAGATTCGGCCGGGAGTCAAGGATAGGATGGACGAGGTAGCCGCGATCTTGCGAGAAACGGCCCGAGAAGGTAATCGGATATTTCAGAGCGGAGTCACGAAAGACCGTGGCTGACGGCATCGCAGAGAAGACTAGAGATCAATGCAAAGATGGCATTCTGGAGTCGATTGTACGCTTGAACCAGGCCCGGATTGACGACCGTCTCAAGAGCAAGCGCTCGCGGTATATCGTCCGAGACGGGTTGCTGGGTATATTGACGAAAGCGGCCTCGCATTCGGGCCATCGCGAAACTCTGTCTAGTCGACTTCAAACCCTGTGCACCTCTCTAGGAGACTATTGTAATCGGGCCAAGGGACGAAAGACGCTCGAGGATGTCAAGAGACTCGTGGTTGCATGTTATGGCTTCTTCGAAGCGACATCAGATGGGGAGAATGTGACGAACATGCTCCGTCAGGTTGGCGTCGACGTCGACGGGTCACGAGGAAATCCACACCTTCGACAGATTGGGAAGATTGCCAGCTACTGTCACATCGCGGAGACGTTGAGTACGATCGCCTCACACCAAGAATATCGACGCTTCTGTGTCAATCTCAGTATCCGCTATGTACGTGCGTATAGAACTGTTCCATCGCCCATCCCCGCAGTCGACGGGGGGAGTCGGGATTGTCACGTGCATGCCGAAGTCCAGCTAGTGGTCGACCTGGATTTGAGAGAGCCTTCGAACTGGAGATATCCACGAGCAATTGCCTCCAGCAAAGCGGCATGCTTTCTTTGTGAAATGTTCGTCAATGGACACGGGAGGTATTTTGTTCCACAAACGCACGGTAATTTGACTCCCCACTGGACGATCCCAGATCTTGACCAATTCAGCCCAACTCAACTGAGTCGGTACCAAAACATTATTGGCTCGATGAACCGCGAGCTCCAAAGACTGATCAAAATTCCGCACCCACGCCGGCTCGATGCTGCCATGAGTTGGCAGGCATTGTCCCAGCTGAACTTGTTCCCATACTCGCCACCATCTGCCAACCACAACAATCCTCCACTTCCACTCGTACAGACCGTGCCGGCCATTCTGGGACCCTATATCAACAATGAAGAACAAGCCGAGGGACACCTGTTACCGAGAAATGCCTTGATCTCAAAACTAGGTATATCCTATTCGTCTCCGGGCATTGGGGAGATTCCTGGACTGCAACACTCACCCGGACGAAGAACACAGAGGCAGGTTCGATCTTCCATGAATCTCGATTCCGAGCAGCTTCCACCAGCTGCTCGTGTCATAAGAGATCATAAAAGTCGAACCTGCGACATGCCGTTCGAGCGTGGCATGCATGGACGACCACGGGGTCAATTCAGCACGCCACGTTCGGATGGCATGAGCCGAAGAATCGACTTTCATGATATGGAGCTCTTCCTTGAGATTGAGTATCCAGCAGCCGCACAGATTATTATCATTCAGTGCTCTAGGCCGGACAGACCGGAATCCCACCGAGTCATCGAGGTCGACAAGATCAAGCCCGGAGCGACGCTTGAGGTTGACACAGGGGGGGACTTGGCGCAACCACGAGTCATGTTCCTTACCATGAGGGATGACACGGGAATAGAACGATGGTGGGAGTGCCGTTGGAAGAGGAGCGGGCAAGAGTGAGGACGCCGTGTGAAGAAAATTTGAGAAAAACGTTGTCGCTAGGCCCCAAATGTGCACCCCGCTGTCGCCAAGCCGGAGCCCGGTACCCTTAATTCCGAAGAATGATCAATTTGCACGTGAGCCATAATTACTCCACCCAAGTTCACCAACGCCGCGAGCGCAGGAGTGGTGGGAATACTGTACAAGCACAGATCAACACAGATCTATGTACCATTGCTGTCGCTATCAACAATCACCCTGAACATCTCCCCTCGGCACGGCTTGAGAATCCTCTCTTTCCTTATCACAATAGTTCCGCTACAGATCATGTCATCAGTCTCAGTTGATAACTATTCGAAAAGAAGCTATTTTCTCCTTCTGCCTTCTTTGACTGGTGTAAAGACTCGAGTCCCGAGATTTTCCCTAGAGAGTCCATTGAGGCACAGTCTACTGGATACCAGGTAGGTAATAAAAGCTAGGTGGTCGTTGGAGGTCAGTTTAGGCGGTTGTCATGCCAAGCCTAGACACAAATGCTTAAATTTGGCATCGAACACCGCCCGGAATGTCCTGTCCAAGCATCGCCAAAACACTGGGAAGGCCCCGCGCTAAACCCTGCGCCGGATCCCCCGCGTAACTGTGCTTTTTAACCCTAATTGGACTTAACGCATCTTCCAGCTGCACTTTCCCCTCTGCCCGATTCGCATCCTTATTATCAGCCTCGATCCCCTACAGCATTTTCCTTCCTCCTCTCTTGACTGGGCACTGAGAATGCGCATATAATTGTCTATGCATCGTGCCGGTCAATATCTCTTCTCGCGAACATCTGTTTCCACGAATCGTCTATTGTCTTCGTGACTCTTGAATCTGCCTTGTCCTCCTCTTAACAGCCAGGCGCTTTAAGTGACTCGCGATTGTGCATGGCTTTGTCATAAATGTCATCCAATTCCTTTGGTAGATTCTGCAGAGCCCTGCGGACATTTCGACAAGAGTACTTCCCTGCCAGACGGTCCATATGAAGCTGAGCCAGCAAGAACCTTGGGAAGAATCACTAAATCTTTTATGCCTCAATTAGCACCTGTTGTACTTACATTCCTTTGCCTTTCTCTGAGATGGTATGTACGATGGTGTCTTGGAGCGATGGGTCATTTTTGGCATGCAGCACCAAGCGATCGGCCCTCTTGATCCGATTTTCAATATACCTTCTAATATCTTGATCACTTGCGCGGACTTCAATATGTGTCACACTTTTAGACTCGCGTTCGATAGCGGCGTCGTGCCGCCAGGTGGTCAATAGTTGGATGCTGGGCTGCAGTTTTCGAATCTCCTCAACCAAGCTTCTCCTAGTGCCGTTGTTCTTAGAGCATTCGTCCAATGCATCAATGACAACGAAAACCTTCGAAAGTCGGCGAGCTTCCGATCGAAGAAGGGTTGAAAATATGTCGAGTGACGGCCGTGTTTGTCTTGGAGCGTGGCTCTTATAGACGGATATGATATTTTCTGAAACATTAGACGCTTTCCGCACTAGTTGTTGCAACAGGCTTGCAAGGAGATTGGTGGCGGTTTGGTTGTCCTGATCTTCATAGCTGCAGTAGATGTACGCGATAGCAACGTTCTCATATTCAAAATATCGTTCAAGAGAGTCAATAACAATCGACCTATGAATTGGCGACGGTTAGCTTGCACGCGTATGGTCGGCGGGATGAGGATTCATACGCGAGAATCGTTTTGCCAGCACCCGCTTGAAGAATGTCTGTATAGCAAAACCGTGAAGGGCGCTGCTTAGCTGAAATGCATACGGAGTCCAGAGCACCATAGAGTTTCTCCTGTTCCTGTTCCATTCATCCAATTCTTAAAACCGTCATTTTCAAGTAACCACTCGTAAGTCCCTTCCTGGCGACTGCTGAGAAAATATTCCTGTTAAGTAGAAAAGTTCAGAGGAGCATATCCAGGTCACAATGTCTTGGTTTCCTTTGTCTTGGAGCCCCTTTGCTACCTGCGCAGTATCATTTTTTATTGCTTGTGACAGCGAGCTAAAAGTAGTCAATATATAGCGCGTAAACTGAGAGTGGCCTCGGAGGTCATCTGGAAGCCCACAATTGATCCCCTTGCAACGAAAGATTGACTAGTGTCTTCAACCGTTCAATTTCAAACAGAATCCTGTCGATCTCCTTTTTATCAAGTGTCCTGAGCAGCCTCTGAGCAGCCTTCTTTACTCCCTTCTCAGGATTCAATTTCTTCGTGAGGGCTGTTATTGCTTCGTTAAACTGCTCCAGTGGCCCCCCTTCACTCCAAGTGATCGAATACCAGTGAGCCATTGGTCTGTTGAGCTTGCCTCTTCGAGTCTATGCCTCAAGTCTGTTAGCAGTGCCAAAAGACTGGTGGCTTCCCGCGCAAGCCTTGCTCGATCCTTAGGGGCATTATTGACATTGTTCAGGTATTTGATGGCTTTGGTAGTCGAATCGATCAGCTGGACGATGCTTGCGCGTAAGCCGACCGCCGTGACTGGATCCATTCTACCTGGGCAAGAGTGCAATGCCTGAGCGAGGAAAGATGATGAAAAGCGAAGTCATGTCTCGGTCAGGCTGAGTTCGTATCGTACTGAGATACCAAGCTGGGGGGATGGGAAACGTTAGAGACGAACCACTAGTCGTATTTTCACCTTTTCGTAGGCAGCGACCTTGGCGGAAACCACGTGGATGAAGAGCAGGCAACCATCTCTATCACATTTCAGGCACACTTGCATAGGCCCATTTAGAGCCTCATCACACTCTAGTCTCGACAAGCATCAGAAACGTGAATGCATCGGGCAAGGCCATCTACAAGACTGATAACCCCATCAACTTGGGAAAGATCAAACTAAACCGCTAACTTACATGATGCATATCGATTCATTCTCCTTTGACCATGAATTACTCAACACATCCCGAGCAACTCGCTCACAGTATGTTTCTCAATGCTGTCCACCGCATCACGTATCCTCCTCGCCGTCTTTTCCCCGTAGATCGGGTTGACGAGACTGAAGAACTTCGCATCAACCTGCTCCCTCGTGAAAGGATGTTGCAACTCTCCTAGGGGATAGGGAATGTCAATCTCGGCAACCTCCCCATTTGCATACTCGACTTTCATCTTCGAACCAAATTCCCGGATGGAGCTGTCGCCAACACATCTAATCTTGTCGGATAGCTCTCGGATCTGGGGGTCCATGAGCCTGTCCTTTTCATAGCAGCGGACGCCATTGTCGGAGCCGTACAGGAAACTGTTCGCCGTGGTGAAATAAGCAGAAAATTGGGCGTCGACCATGTTCTCCGGATGGACTTTGTTGGGAATTGGTGCACCGACAACGCCCACGTTTGCGGGACTCAGGGCCAAAGTAATGCTCTTGACATCCTGGGCTTTCGAGCAGCCCTTGTCACGCCCCAATTTCACCGCATGCTCGATGAAGCCGTGTGTCATTCGGCATGCTGGGAATGGCTTCAGAGAGGTCTCAAGAAACTCCCATCTCTTACCTAGATCTGCAGTGAGATAGGTCAGATCCTTATCTGGTTTCGGACTGTACGCATGCAGAAAACCGAATGTCCCTTCGAAGATCTTGGCCGCGCCAATAACGCCTGCCTCGGCCAGAGCCACGCACATAAACGCATCATGCACTGCGAAGCCCGGGTGGAGTCTCTTGTTCCAACTTCCGTTCTCGAGATATTGCATTGATCCGGCTGCCTTTGAGCCCGCCAGGCCAAATGCGTTTTCGACGGTCTCGATGGGCAAGCCTTTGAGGACTGCGATGGTTGCAACTGCACCAAAGATTCCGGCCGTGGACGTATTGTGAAAGCCGCGAGCGTATGCATCATTGCCAAGTTCCTTGCCCAAGCGACAGGTGATTTCATATCCCACAGCAACGGCCAGCAGAAACCGGTCCATGCTCGCTTGATCGCCCAACAGTTCTGCTTGTGTCAAGCCTGCGCCGATGGCAGTGACACCGGCGTGCAGCGTCCCTTTCGCGTAGGTGTCGTCAAAATCCAAAGAATGGCCCAGGGTGGCATTCAATAAACCGGCATATTGAGGAGTAAAAGTTTTGCCTTTACCAAGGACTGTACATGAGCCATTATTCTGTCCTCCCAGAGCCTTGACGGCGTTGCAGAATGGCAGCGTCGATTCCGACGAGTGGCCCGCGGCGAGTGAGACGCCGAAGAAGTCGATAATGTATTCTTTGAGACGGTCTCGTATGTGAGGAGTGAGATCATCGGTATTTGCATTGGCGACAAAGTTCGCGAAGATGCTCGTGACGGGTATCTCGTCTGGTTTATGTGTTCCATTTACACCATTTTGTGAGTCATGGCCGTTGACGGCCTCCGCGGTAGCGGGCATTATGGGACTGTACTTGGGTATCTTGGGACCTTGAAGCGCTAGCTGATGAATACGAGAGTTTCTAGGCAGGACAAATGCACCAGCCGGGACTCTATCTCGCGACGGACGGCTTAGGACTCACCAGAAAACAGAAAACAGAAATCACATATATGGATATAGGACCATGTTATAATACTCTCGGTACCGAATACTTATATATATTTCGGGTTTCCCCCCAATCAATTGCCGAGACCCCTCATTATCGCGCGTTTCGAGCGCGCTTTCGCCTCGGGAACTAAATGTACACAGTTGGAGAAGGGGCCGAAACGGGGTTTGCGAGGACGGGGTCTCGAAACCTCGCACCGGCCGATCTCGGAGTTGAAGCCCGGTGGCGTCTCGGAATTTCTTGGAAGAAGCAACGCATGCGTACGTAGGTGCGCGAGTAACAAGGCTGGCGACTTCCCCATGAATCATGATCCTTAGGTATGAAGCAGCAGTCACGATGCTTGGCGAATTCAGTGGCATCGTTTTCCTCGTCGTGAGCTACATATTCAGCCTCTGCGACTGACCCCTGCGTCGAAGAGTCGCATTATCAATACAGCAAAGCGAGCCTGTTTGCGTATATAGCAAGCAAATATTTTTTTCAGCGGCCCTCCTTCCCAAGCTTCAGTAGCATATATGGACATGTGCCATGCCATTTCCCGTCTGTACCATAGAGTGGCTCTCAAGCCAGAAGAACAAAGGTTATCTGCACTCAGATTATTGCGTCGTCGCGTAGTCTGCAAGCGCCGTTTGATTGTAGTACAGGTCGCAGGCGTGCGGATGCTGCAGACAATACTTCGGAACCAGTGGCGTCGCTTGTACACCGTTGGCAACCAAGTACTCGCGGAAGTTCAGAATCCGCTGCGTCATCTGCGTCGTCCGCTTGATCCCGGTTGTGGAGTCCCTGTTGCCGGACCAAGAGAGCTCAGCCATGGCGGCGGCCCTCGGCCACATCTTGGAGGAAATGACCGTGTCGTCGACCTGTTCTGACCAGAGAGGAACCTCCGAGCCTAACACGTGGCTCTTCTGCACGTCGGTGAGATTGAGGGTGAAGTCGTAGTCGTAGATGCGTTGCCAGGTCTTGTACGGTGCGCACCATGAGCCTCCCCCACCTCCGTAATTGAATGTCGGCACCGAGGCGTTGGGGTTGGCCATTTCGTTGTATCGAGGATCGTTAGTCACCCAGCCCCCAAATCCGCAGTCCAGATAGAAAAAGTCGGAAGATGACACGACAATGTCGTAGCCCAGTGCGGTCAGGTTTTGGATGTTTTCCAATCCGTTGTTCCAGGTCTGCATGATAATATTCGTGGGGACCGTGTGCGCATGTGGATAGGAATTGAGGACGACATCTTCCCACATCATCAACGTCTTGTTTGAAACGGAAGTGAAAATGGGAACTGCAGTGTCAATCCAGATTTGAAGAAGGTCATTGAAATCCCGTGAAGAGTTTTGGGCGAAATATTGTTGCACCAGCGTGCTGAAATTGTAGCAGCCAGTCTGTATCTCGTCGGCACCAACATGGAAGATGTTGTCGGTGAACAAACCCGCAAGTTCACTGTAGATGTTCTTGATAACTTCGTATGTCTTGTTGTTGAGAATGTCGAGTTGTCCAGGATTCGGCTCCACTGCTGTATGGTATTCCCAGACATCATTCGACCACCAGGAGTTCGCGCACGCGACAATGCTTGGATCAACCTCTGTCCAACCAGATGATGCATGGCCTGGCATATCAATTTCAGGAATGATTCGAACGCCCCGAGCTCGCGCATAAGCAATGATGGCTCGAATGTCGTCTTGTGAGTAGACCATTTGGGAAGAATAAGCAGCTTGAGTCATCTGTGGGTAGCTCTCGATCTGGATAGGCCACGATTGAGCATCGACCATATGCCAGTGGAGCACATTCAACTTTGAGAGCGCCATGCCGTCGATCTGCTCGTAGATCTTGGGAATGCCGATGTAGTTCCGGCCTGTATCAATCATTACTCCCCGGTAAGGATAGTTTGGATAGTCCACAATCGAGACTGGTTGCTCAATCATAAGACCTCCTTGGCCATCGGAGATGATGATTTGTTGGAGAGTGGTGAAGGCATGAAGGGCGCCCCAGATGGTCTTGGCAGTGATATTGACCGATTGCGAGGCTTGGGTTATGTCGATGGTGTACGATTCGTCCACTCCTTGTTGCAAATCGGCTTGGGTGTCCGCAATGGTGAGGTCAATTTGGCTGAGGAAAGAATTCCATCGCTTGACCCTAGATGATGGCGTAGCAGTTGGGAATGGCTCGTATGTGCTAATTGGAGCCTCAACGGCTACTGGGACCCATTTCAAAGTGCTGATGGTACTCCACGCCCGTGTCCACGCATCATTGACGATTTGATTGTACGGCGAGTTCAGCACCAAATAGCCGGCTAATGACTTTGGCCCCGAACTGCCCCAGGTGACGGTCTGAGGTGCCGGAAGAGGGTTGACGGCAATGGCATCTCCCAGGCCGCTGAAGAGGCTGGCGACGAGAGCAGCCGCCGGGAATAGTTGAGCGAGATGCATCTCGTATCTCAGACACAAGAGGAGAATGACTGAGACCTGTGAACCGCTCGCTTGAAACTTTGGAGGGATGAAAGAGTATTATGCCTTGGAGCGGCTGAGGTAGTACAGCCTGAAGCTCCTGGCAGCCCGTCCAGTCACCGCATGTTCAGGTGACACAGCATATGCAACGTTCCGTAGAGATGGTAATTGATGTTGTGAAAATGGCCATGGTACTCGGTCGAACGGTTTGGAGTTGTGATAGTTACAAGATACACTCTGATGTAACTTTGGCAGCCGTCAACTGTTGAGGAGGATTGAGGTCTCCCAGTTTACCGATTGGTGTTGCGACCGTGACATTGATTGACGGTGGCTAGTGAAGCCCTGTCAATACCGTCAATGTGGCTGGTAAGGCTGAGATTGTGATGGCTGCGGGGAACATGTCTGTACCTTACCTCTTCCCTCCTCACGATACTACCTTACCATTGAAACGCTGCAGCCACCTTCCTTTAAGGGCCGCCGTTTGAACTGCATGAGAGATACAAGTCGTTATCAGCCTCGGCGATCTCCCAAATGGTCGATCGAAACAGCCTTATCATGCCTTTAATGATGTGGGAAAACCAGGGAAGCTCAACTGGTGTTAGCAGCTTGTGGGAGCTTGTGGGAGCTTCAGGGTAGGCTAATCTACTTTTAGACTAGCCTCTTGGCAGCGACTGGTCTGACTCGGACCGCAAGTCATAACAAACATGACCGCCAACGTTGGTGTTACATGAGCATGGAGTGAAGTCGGCCATTTTGTCGCCGTTTGGAGGGTGAGGGCTGTCAGTAGATAGCAATGAGCTGGGCTTTGCGTTTCGAGCGAAGACGCTTAGGAAGAATAGCCAATTGTGCCAATGGGTGACAACAATCGCAGCGCCCTACCGCCGGGCGACGAGGCGCCTAATGACGATTCGAGACCCCTAAAGAGACAGCGCAACTTTATTGCGCGACAAGCATGCGAGGCGTGTCGCTCCAAGAAGACCAGATGTGACGAAGATATGCCTTGCAGTCTCTGCAAAAGCCTGGGGATTGAGTGTACTTATGCAGAGCGCAAGCCAACAAAGTGCGTCGAGATGGACGTCCGTTGACCAGAGGCTGACCGAAAACAACAGGAATGAGATCTCAATGAGCATGATATTCAACACGCTGAAGCGGATGGAATCGAAGATTGATCACATGTCCGTCCCAGCGTCCGCGAAGTCCTCTCATGAGCATGAGGCCAACAGGGCCGACTTCAATCTCCCACACGCAGAAAGCCCCTATCACATGGATTCTGTCATCTCCCATCAATCCTTTTCATCACCTTTATCAAGTACCAGACAGTTACTTCGACATTCGAGCACCCAATCTGGTATTCTATCATTTAGTGCCCGTCGAACGATTCATTGGCCGGGCGTGGAGGCTCTACTTCCAAGCAGCCTAACTTCAGCGGTTCGCAACCTGGAGAAAAGCTATCCTACTCATCTGGAATCCGGACGACCACCACTAGAGCCTGTTATCTCAGCGCAGGGTGCAATTCCAACGCTTGACTGGCTCGCCTCCCTCAGCCTCTCTTCCGTGAAAGACCTGTCGAATGCGTATTTCGACACCTTCAATCGCGTCTATCCGTGCATCGACCGCGACTTTTACTTTCTCAGCACTCTTGCCGTTGTAGTCCGAGAAGGTTTCGGCCACGACATAGAGTCATGTCTCGTCCTGAATGTCATGGCCCTTGGGTGCATGGGTTTCAAAGCATATGAGGAAGGTGGTTTCGAAATAGCCAGTCAAGCTTCGATCACTCCAATCATTCGACACATCATGGACGAAGAGATCGCCGGCTTAAGCTTTTTCAATGAAGCCCGGAGACGTGTGGGCCTCTGTCTTTGCGAGCGGGACATTCAGGCTTGCCAATATTACCTGACATCGGCCGTGTTCTTTGCGCAAGTCATGCGACCGGTTGACAAGTGGTTGGAAACCGGTCGGGCGGCGGTTATTTGCACCGCTTTCTGGAAATGCCCACCCGAACCTGTCGATGAGTGGTTGGCAGACATGCACGCAAGGCTATTCTGGTGCTCGCTCGTTCTTGAGAGTCTTGTCGTTCAAGAGTTGGAGCTACCGTCCAGCGGGCTGAAGGCGTGGGAAGATGAGGTGCCTCTTCCAAAATTTACCACGTATCCTTATGCCAGCAGTTCGCGCCCGCAACATTCGGACGACTCACTCTATCACTACCACTTCCTGGCACAGATTGCTCACAGAATCATCCTCAATCGGATAAAGGATGAGCTGTTCTTCAGCAACCCTTCAACCAAAGTTGCAGAAGAGCTGCGCCACCAGCTTGAGCAATGGCGTGCTAACCTTCCCCAGGCGCTTCGGTACGCAAGTGACCAGGAACACCAAAGTTTTGACTGCCCCGCCGACGCCGTTGTTGTCGCCTTGCTTCAAATGCGTTATCGAGTGTCAATTTTCCATCTCGGGCGACCTTTTTTGTATAAAGCCATTCAGAATCCCGCGTCGGTCAACGAGACCGAGCTGAAATTATGTGCACAAGCGCTGGAGTATGCCATGGACTGGCACATGACATTGGACGTCTGTGCAAGAATGCAGAACTTTGAGCCTTTGAAATATTTCGCATGTGGACAGTTCTTTGGGCAGCTACTCATCTTCCATGCCTTCAAAAACTCACCTGATCGTCGGCTCAGAGACACGCTTCCCTCTGGGTTCGAAGCTTGGTGCACCAGGATGCTAAAGTTCATTTACGATTTTGTCGATTCGAGTCCAACAATTGCCAAGGATTTCGATTTGCTCTCGTCATTGTATCACGTCCCCGATGGATGAGAAGTGGCGTGTTGATGGCGCACCTCCTACCAATTGATGGTCTGGCATTGAATTATGTGGAGATAAAGCAGACCACCAAGCCCCCATTATCTGTATGCCTGTGGATGCGACTTCGGGGCAGAGGAAGCTGTCTCCTCATTTTTTACGAGGCTATGGCCTAGATTTGTCGACGTAGCGCGGGGTTCGTCCGAAGTTGGGCCTTTAGAACACTGTCACCAATTGGACCAGTCGAACTGTGGTGGGAGTTCTCCACCAAAACACTGCTATGCTGTGCAACATCATGAAGAATACAAAGACCTCCTCTCCTCGTAGCTGTCGAGCAAAGAATCTTCTTCATCTACAAGGCCCAATTACTTGGTTCACGTCTCCAATTACATTCACTGTTCCAAGACGCCAAAACAATCATCCACCACCATGAGCGTCCAGGTGCAGTCCGCAACTGACCCAGGTCTCACATTGTCCAAGGATCGTTGTGAACCTGGTTCTGTCAACATCCCGCTATGCAAATGGCCAAAGACGGCAGAATCTACGTCTGTCGATGCTGATGCCGTTGCTGCAAAGATCGTCGAGTCAGTCAACACTGCTCTAAAGAACGACGACACAAAATCAATTGCTGAGCTGTTTCTTGAGGATGGCTATTGGCGGGACCACCTCGGTCTCTCCTGGGACCTGCACACAATCAAAGGAAAGGACAAACTCACAAGCTTCCTTGCCGACAACGGATGTCCTTTGGCAAAGCTTGAAATCGACAAGACTACAGCTTACCGTTCACCCCAACTGGGATCTTTCGACGGCACAGGGGATGTGAAGGGCATTCAGTTCTTCTTCAATTTCACCTCCAAAGTTGGAACTGGTCAAGGCGTTGCTCGCCTGGCCGAGAGAGACGGCCAATGGAAGATTTTCACTTTCTTTACCACTTTACGTGAAATTGCGGGCCACGAAGAAAATACAGGCCCTAGAAGACCGAAAGGAGTCGAGCATGGCGAAAAGATAAATCGGAAGAACTGGCAGGAGAGGAGACGTAAAGAGATTGAATTGAAAGACCGGGATCCCGTCGTTATGATTGTTGGCGAGTACAAACCAACTACTTCAGATCAATGTTCAGTCACTGATTGTTGAATACAGGTGCCGGCCAAGCTGGGCTGACGGTGGCCGCCCGTCTCAAGATGCTCGGAATTGACACCCTGATCATTGATACCGAAAACACCATCGGTGACAATTGGCGGAGACGATATCATCAGCTCGTCCTTCATGACCCGGTTTGGTACGACCACATGCCGTACCTATCATTTCCGCCAAATTGGCCGATCTTCACGCCAAAGGATAAGCTCGCCGAGTTCTTTGAATCTTACGCTAAGCTGATGGAGCTCAACGTTTGGGTCAAGACGAGCATAGAGTCGAGCTCGTGGGATGAGGGCAAGAAGCTATGGACCGTTACTATCAAGCGCACCAAAGAGGATGGCACGGAGACCCGCACACTGCATCCTAAGCACGTCATCCAATGCACCGGTCACTCTGGCAAGAAAAACTATCCCACCGTGAAAGGAATGGACGGTTTCAAGGGTGACGTACTCTGCCATTCTTCTGAGTTCAAGGGAGCACGCCCCGATGGCAAAGGCAAAAAGGCCGTCGTAGTTGGATCCTGCAATTCAGGCCACGACATCTCGCAGGACTTCTACGAAAATGGATATGACGTTACGATGGTGCAGAGGTCTACCACCTGTGTCATCTCCAGCGAAGCGATTACCGAGATCGCCTTGGCTGGGCTGTACGACGAAAATGGTCCGCCAGTGGACGACGCAGATCTATTTCTCCACAGTCTACCCAGCGAAGTCCTGAAAGCTCTGCAGGTCAAAGTTACCGAATTGCAAAACCGGCACGATGCGAAAATCCTTGAAGGTCTACAAAAAGTTGGTTTCAAGATTGACCAAGGACCAGACGGTGCAGGACTCTTTATGAAATACTTCCAACGCGGGGGCGGGTACTACATCAATGTTTCTGCTTCTCAATCGATCATCGACGGCAAGATCAAGATTAAACAAGGGCAAGAAATCGACGAAATCCTGCCCCACGGACTGCGCTTCGCGGACGGCAGCGAGTTAGAGGCAGACGAGATAGTGTTCGCCACGGGATACAAGAACATGCGGACGACGGCGAGGGACATCTTTGGCGACGAGGTCGCGGACCGTGTTGGCGATGTCTGGGGGTTTGACGCCGAGGGCGAGATGCGGACTATCTGGCGGCGGTCAGGACATCCGGGGTTCTGGTTCCACGGTGGCAACCTGGCGCTGTGTCGGTACTATTCCAAGTTGCTGGCGTTGCAACTCCAGGCGTTGGAGGAGGGGATTGCGAAGTATTAAAGTAGCACAATGGCGGAGGAGGGGGTTGAGTTGGTGGATGGGTGATGACGAGGCTGAATCACAAGGCTGAACCACAAGGCTGAACAATCACGGCGTGAATCCCTCCAACACCCAACCCCCAACCCAACAGGGCTTTGTCCAATGGTGCACCCTGCCTATATCTACCCATCATCGAAACACAGCGTCCCCCTCACAAGTTATATACACCATGTCCTCTGCAGTGCAACGTTCGCAGCGCAAACCAACGCCGCGAATCAACCCAACTCAGCCATACCTGTTGCAAGTCTCTCATATCTCAATAGCAGGCAAACTTGAAGAACAAGTGAACACAATCTGACCCAAATTACACGCTGTATCCGATATAGCCTAGCCGAAGACTGCATATATACAGGTACTTAACGACGACGGGGTCGCTATCGTCTCGAACAGAGCGAACGGGATATGCAAAGGGCACTGGGGTGTACCTCTATTTCTACTCCGTAGATGTAACGGAATGTTCCTTGCCAACGAAGGCCGCCTCCGCTTGAAAAGCGAAGGACTTCGAGCGTGCTACTTCTTTCTCGATTCAGCTTGGTGCCTGCGACATCGTACCCCGCGTGCCCAAATGAAAACCAAACGGCACGGTTAAGAGGTTAGATCAGACGAGATAGTCTTCGTAGCAAACGAGGAGCAAACACAACCTCCCTCGCAGTGAGATCGAAGGTGCTCTCTGTGGATAGTTAGTTACCTACCTAGGTAGGTTAATTAGGAGAATGGTTGCATAAGATGGGCGAGAAATTGCTGGGCCGGAGAGTGTGCAACAAGGCACTCGATATTGCGGTCATGGTTATTTGTACTCCGGCATGACCAGAATGATGCCAGTTGGACATGCGCTGATCTGATCATCGAAAAATCCCAGGGAGGAAAGAAAAGTCCTGTTTGTCTCGGTCTGTCTGTATCTCCTGCATCAGGGCAGCGTACTTGATATCATATGACTCTCATTCTAGTACAGACATGACCATATCAATCATGAACGCCAGAACACCATGCTCAACGTTTTCTTTCTCGGCAGGGGTGGCTTTGTGCAATGGTCCTTCACTCCTTTCCAAACATAGCCCGCTGAAATGAATGTGAGGAGCTCCTTCAGCTGTAATATCAACGCTCACGCAGACTCTCAAACGAAAAAAAAAGGCACGTTTGAAGACAAACTTCAAGCTCTCGTCTCTCTTTCACGTGCTCGTCTTCTCGATCTCAACATCAGCCTTGGCCTTGCCGCCCGCTGCTGCCTCTGCCTCCATCACGGCAATCTCTTCAAGTGCTGCAATCGCATCCTCATCATCTTCCCCTTCAAACTCCTCTTGCTGCACTATTTTCTTGCCATTGTTCTTCTCGGGTAATTCAGTAGCCGGCCCGGCATTTTGGGGTTCTCCCTTCTGCGTCTCGGTAACTTTTGGCGGCTCTTGCATGTCTGGCGCCTTGATGGGTTGCTGTGGCACATTCAAATCCCAGTTTATGGTCCCTTCCTTCCCGTAGCGTTCTTCCAGCCAATTATTCGTCTTTCTGAAATGTCCGCAATCAAAGAAACCCCTACTGGCACTGAGGGGGGAAGGGTGTACACTTTTCAACACCAGATGACGCGCTCCCGTGATCTTTTCACATCGCTTTTGCGCCGGGGTACCCCATCCCAAGAACACCACGCCGCGGGTTCGTAACTTGACAACTGTGTCGATGACCTTCTGAGTAAACTTCTCCCAGCCGTGGTTAGAGTGGGAATTTGCTTGGCCCGCGCGTACGGTCAGGCAGGTGTTGAGGAGAAGGACACCTTGGTTCGCCCAAGGAGTAAGAAGTCCTCCATTCTTGGGTGGTGGGCTGAAGCTCGGATAGTCCTTCTTGATTGCGATGTATATGTTCTTTAGGGAAGGAGGAGCAGGCGTTGGTGGACGCACGGAAAAGCAGAGGCCATGCGCTTGGTTATGGCCGTGGTAGGGATCTTGGCCTATGATTACGACGCGGACTTGATGGAGGGGACAATGCCGAGACCTGGGGGGCGTCGTGTCAGTCTGTCGGCTTTGGACGGGAGAGCTGAACCTACCAGCTGTAGACATCCTCCAACGGTGGATAGATCTTCTGCTTCGCGTCGATCTCCTTTTGCAAGAACCGTTTCAAGTCCAGAAAGCCCGGTGTCATGATCTCTTCTTTCAACACAGACAGCCAACTAGGATCCAGTGTCTCAATCTCCAACTTGAGGAGCTTTCTCTGCTCATCAGTGAGACCTGCTACCCATTTGTCCTTGTCGAACTTCGGTGGTGGAGGTTCGTTCGAAGCTGTGAGAACTCCGTTCGTGAGTGATCCTGGTCTCCCTCCACTTGTTGGAGTGGCTTTTGGAGGGCCAAAGAAGGAAGTCAAACTGCCATTCTTCTTGGGTTTCTTCGAGTCATCGGGCGAAGAGGTTGGTGGATCCTTTCGTTTGTAGAAAGACATGGCGGACAAGTGGCAACACTGTTTAGAAACGATTCTGAGAGAGAAGGGAGAAATCAATGCCGCAGTACGGTAAGACACGCGAGAGCTCAGCATGCACAATTAGTTCATGCAGTTATAACACCATAATCAGTTGAGAGGTTGGTGGGAAGCGAAGACACGGTCACGTCGCGCCTGACTGACGCGTAAATTACAAGGCCCTCTTCAGCCTCATCGCCCCCGGTCAGGCTGACCAGCTAGGTCGAAAAGGGCAAAATGCCAACCGATCATTTTTGTCTGCCACAAGGGGGAGAAAGGGGTCGATCAGCATTGTCATTAAAAGTGGTCCCTATGATGCAAAGAATTTCTATCCATCATTCAAAAACGCAGTCTGCTGGCAATTACTCATGATGCCAGCAGAGAAACTCCATCCATAGGTATTGACTCTCATAAAGGGGCTCCAGCCACCTGTCGGCCTTGCATAAATGAGTTATCCATCCCATTTTGGGTATATCGTCACCCCCTAGTCAAGCTCCTTCGGGACAATTATGAACAAAGTCGAGCAAGTGAAGAATTTGAAATCGTCAAAGAAACATTGATACACGAGCCACAGGCTGGATGCAAGCTAGTCCAGCGTGATGACCTCTTGTTTTTGCGCGGTGTTAGCGTTCGCTTTATGATTTGGCGGCATCGTTCTTCCTCCAGGAAAATTGGCCGGAGGTCTTTGGGCCTTGACATTTGCACCGTTGGGAATCGCACTACCAGGGGGTTGCATTCTGCCAGGAGGAGCTTTCATTGGAGCAGATATCCTGCTATTGGTACCATTCGGCAGATTGGTGTTGGTCGCATTCGCGTGGCCTGGGGCAGCTTTGGCCTTATTGGATGCCTGGTTATTGAGCGCCTTGCCTTCAGATGATTTCGCCAGCTTAGCCCAATCCCACAAAAGATCATGCATAGCTTGCAGCAAAGGCTCTGGCTGGTCAGCCATGCAGGCCGCCGCTTTATCCAGCGCAAGCCATTTGGACTGTCCGTCTGACCGAGTGAAAATTTCCTGCTTTAACTTTAAACCTAATTCTGGCGTTGAATAGGACGGCCTAGAGTATGATTGGAACTCCTCAAGAGCGGCGCGCACCAGCCACATCGGTTTCCTTGACACATTAATATGGTGCAGGATCTCGAGCCGTGCCAGCATGTGTGGTTGGGAATCAGCCTTGACATCCTTAGGGGCCTGACCTGCCGGGGTGAAATATTGGATCGCAAAAGCGGTGGCGTTCCTGACGAGGATGTGCACCCGCAGATGGTCTTCTCGTTCGGGCGGAGCTGTTTGCTGTAGTCTCTCGGGGTCGAGTCCATGTTTCTGCTGAAGGTTTCGGAGGTAGGTCAACAAAGGAAGTGTCAAAGTCAACGAGGTAAGGAAGTCACGTATTCTTGTGGCGAACGGGCCATGGCTGGCGGCAATCAGTTTAGTGTATTGTGCTGCGAGGAACTGATGTGGATTTTCCTGAGCCGGGAAGAAATCAAGCTGCGGTGCTTGATTGCCGCTCGGAAATCCGATCCTCAGTTCGAGCTCTGTGGGCGATCCTTCGTGGTACGCTATCGTAAAGCTGGAATGTGATATGGTCTTCAACTTGAGTCCTGGAAGGCGATGAATCTGCTCGACTGTCGACACTATCTTTTCCAGGTCCATGGCTTTGTCGACAATCTCGGGAATGGCAGCTTCCGCCATTGGAGTTGCCACTCGAATCATGCCGATCCTGTCTTCGGGATTGAGAGTGACGCTAGCATCAAGGACAGACTCCTGTAGATGTCTAAGCACCGCAGAACTGGCCTGACATTGATACTGAGCGATTGCCCTAACTTTGTTCGTAGATCGATCAACTCCACCAAAACGAACTTGGATGCCTTTTTGTGCAGTTGCGGACTTGGGTGGACCGTTGGTCATTTGCAAGTGAGAGGCGCCGGCGGAAGCAGCGGGAGGCAACGGTTGTTTCGAAAAGGCTGGCCTAGCCATATCCAAGTCAAAAGATATTTCAGGCAGTTCGTAATGCCGCCCGAAGGCTGGCAAGGGTCGTAGATCGAACTTCTCCTTCCTATCCCTGAAGAAGTCGACATTGCGTTGCAGAAAAATCAAGCCCATTGAGTATTCTGCCAGTCGATCGAAGTACGCTGAACACAGTTCTTCTTTGACCTCTATCCTCTGCTTGTGAAGAACCCTATAGCGTGCCGGAGACTTCAAAGCGCCTCCGGAAACTTGTTGTAATAGCCACCAATGGTCTCCGTCTGAGGTGTGTGTGATTGCTAGAGTATAGTCTAGTGTCCATTGGTTCTGGCGCAACATGTTCATCCTTGGAACTGGCCCTCCGAACAATGCTTTCACTTCTGCTTGGCTAAGCTTGAAGGAACGCAAGACTTCCCAACAGGTGCCCAAAGTGCCGACAAGGACCATACTTTCCATGATACTGCACCTGTAATTGAGAAGCTTAGAGACAATATCATCTGTGATACCTTGGATCCGATTGATCTCATACTGAAGTCGTTCCGTTCTTTCGGTAACAGGGCTAAGAACAAGCAGTCCTGTCACAGGATCAACTTTCAGCTGGAGTTCGGAGGAGCGAGTGACCTGAATCGTAAGGGAGCACGCTTCTGGCTCTGCGTAGGAAAGCGATTGTTCCAGAAAGAGTTCGGCGTTGGCAAACAGAGGCGTGAGAACCAACTTATCATAGATACTGTCCAAGATCTGTGTTGAACTCTGTGCGATCACTTGCCGGAGGATGTCTTCAAAACAGAGCACTGCATCATCCAGGTGTAATTGCAAAGAATCCACTCTTTTGCCTTGCCGCATCCATTTGATCTCGAGAGACGGCGCCGACTCAACCTTGGTACTAGCCTGCTTCCCTCGACCGCTGGTGATGCCAACCTCAATCCAGCTTTTCCCAAACTGTCTCTCAGGCCAATATTGCACGATGAGGTTGCGACGAATAAGTTCAACGCGCAAGTTGCCAGCCCATTGCTTTCGACCCAAATCGATGGCTTGCTTGTGGAGTTCAGCCAGCTTGTATGATAAAGCCAATTCATGAAGGAAGTCATAGCATCCCTTCAGTCCCTCTCGATCGATGTTGGAATTCGCATAAAGCTCGATCTCGGAGTGTAGACGATCAGGGATGTGGGGAGATGGTTGGAAGGAAAACCGGAAATCAACCACGCGAAAGGGAGAGTCTATGCTATCATCCAATACCGAGACATCCAGCTCAAACTCGTTGGGCACAGCGAACGTTGCACGACCGTCGTGAATTCGGAATCTTCGCAGGTGAAGGGGTAAGTCTTCCGAAAGCGCTAGCTTAACGCTCAGCGCCCGGTTGAGTGACTGGAGGATTCGAAGTATCTGTCTGCTGGACAGGTCTTTTTGCGGATTATAACCCAGGTGGGGAAAACTGAGTACCCTGCCTCTCGACAGTACTTCTGCTGCTGTTCTGAGATCGGGGTTGGGGATTTGGAAAGCTGAAGATTCCTGCTTGAGAAGGGCCATCGATCCGATAGCATTCCAGTACGCTTCCCGCCGTTGCATAAGCCAATAATTGATCGAGATGGTCTTGCTCACTTCCTCCACGTTCTTGCTCCATTGCAGCAATACCAAAAGTTTTATAAAATCCGCCTTTTGATCATTTGAAAACTTCAGTAGCCGGTCCTTCTTGTCCAAATTTGTCTTGGACTGATTGTTAGGCAACCCATTGGGCAAGACTTTCGCTTGTTCTGGTGGCAGCTCAAGGACGGGCATCGACGCCAACTGCGTCACCAGATCCGACAGACCATTCCAGCATGATTGTGAAGCCCGGTTTATCAGAGCGGCTATCGGGAGATAGCTCTCTTGAGAGATGAGCTGCAGGATCTCTGACGGCGCTTGTGGCGGGAGGTTGGTGTCATTGTGACCTCCGTTGTCAGAACGCTGCTGACTCGACCCAACTTCTCCATTTGCATAGGTCAGGGTGTGGTCGATGGAAGGCGGCAGAGGATTCTGAGGCAGCGATCCTTGTTTCAAATGTCCAGCATCGGGCGTGGAATCTGCGACAGGCTGTTGGAAGCCATTTGCGATGTGCTCCCCGTTGGCCGCGGGTCTTTCCCCGTTCATATTGAAACGGAATCAACCATCAAGCAATGCATGGCCGGCACACCTGAACGTGCGCCCCCAACGCCAACTGGAAGCCCGAAATGGGAAATCACCGTTTTTTTCCACACCCCGAATTTTCAAGCGCGCTGAGGGAAATCGATTCGAGCGCAATCAAACGATCCGGGTTCGTAGGAATTGTATGCGCAGGTCTCTTCCGATAGCGATATCGAAAGTGGGATTGATAGTGATAGCGGTCGAAGGCTAGGAGTGAGAGGATGGAAGCGGCGAGAAAGGCGAGATCGAGATGGCGGGTTACCCGTTCGCAGAGGAGCAATTTCGTGGAAGATAGACACTGCGCGCGAGGCCAGCAGCAGGTATCAAACAAGGCCCTTAAACCGACGCTCTTGCACAGGGGTGGTGGTGGATTTGGTGCCTGTGTCAAGTTGGGAGAGTGACAGAGTTGTGAAGGGATGATTGCGTGCAGTTGGGATGGGATGATGGTTGAATGAATGAATGAATGAATGAATGAATGAGACCCGCGCGGAAGTCGGCTGTCAAAGGATCAGGACAGCAACCTGTTACTCTGCACTTGGCCGGAGGCTGCACCTAGGCTGGCGCCAAGCGGCATGGCTTTGTGACTCAAACGCCGATTGGGTAGCGGCTAAGGCGTCAAGGCGTCTAGGAGGGTTGAAAAAGCGGCAGGAGTAACCTCTGGGAATAGTTTAGCCTGGGTTTGCAACCCATCCAGCCCGTTTTGCCCGTTCAAGCCCATTCGACTCAGCGAGGGTTGCGGAGGTTGCGAGGGCATACCTTGCACATACCGAGTACTAAACATACTACCCAGTACCTCGTACCCAACCCACTGAGCACCCACCAGGAGTATCTGCACTACCTCTCGGTAGATACCCATCCACGAAAGTCACTTCCTATTAATTTGTGCTCAAGGGATTAGTGCTCGGAGAAAGACTCCGCCATCGTCCTCCATTATCTACCCAAGTCCTATATATTCCATACTAGGTACATGATTGATTGGGCCTGGATCGGGAGATCAGATCTGTGACGGGACTGCGAAACACATGCAGCCGCGACTGTGTCAAGTGCACACCCTTTCCAAGTTGTGTCGCCGAACAAACTCCCAAGGAGACGCGCTTGATTGGTCAGTTGATTCGACTTTGTGGACGTGGATATGGTGGTATGTAGCTGAGCTACTCACCAGCTGCACGCCTCTGCAGGCTCGACGCCATCCTATGGGCGCCATCCCTTGGCGGGAAGCAAGTCATTGGAGAGGGTGTGCTCTTGCACGGCCTTTGGTAGGCTGCACAGCCCATGAACAATGCAAGATCACCGCCGTCTAGCCCACCTGGTTGTAGTCAACGGACTCTCAGTGGTCATGAGATAAGTCCCCCTTGTGTCCTCACCACCCATGGTCGCAGTCTTTTGATATGCTTTGGGAGAAGTTTGAGGTGCTAGTTGCACGAAACAAGAGATATGGACTTAGATATCGCCTGGCACTCAAGGTAACTAAGGATAGATCCTAGTCGAATAAGAAGACCGGCAAATCCCACTGGGCGTGGATCTTCTCTTGAAGCATTGATCAACACTGCATCTGGCATTGACACCGCAATTTTGGCGCCTTCTGGTCTATTTCGACCCGCAAATTGCTCTCGCGCACCAAAGATAAAGACCCAACGACCCTCCGCAATGACTGATGATTCCTTCTTCCGTTCCAGCTTGTAAGATGGAGGAAGGATTGGAAGTTCAGGAGGATCTGATAGTGTAGAGAGGGTGTGTGTAGCCTAATGGTGGAGCTTTGGAGGGATCCCTTCAGGAAACATGGTAAGTCTCTTCCGCCAATCGCCAACACTCAGAGGCCCCTCTGCAGGCCTGCTTACACCTGCCCTCGACCATCATCATTACGGCCATCAGCTGTCTTGAACGTGTCCTCCATCCCTCTGTTCTCGCCTTTTTCATTTCCAACGAACAACTCTTCTCATTGTTACAACAGGTCCCTCGCCATGATCGCACCTCTTCTGCAGTCCGTCCGCGACCACCTCTGTCCCGCCAGTCGTCCCATCAGTCACAAATCAGCTTGATCTCCCCAACACCTTCCGTAGAAGCAGATGACGAGCGCGAATCATCGTGGGGTTATTCGGATTCCGACATGGGTGACCTTGCAGAACCTGAAGTAGAGATGAGGTACGCGGATGAAGACACTAGGCCAACAAGTCAGAAAGAGTTATGGGGATGGTATTCCTATGGCTGGGCCGCAGAGGTCTTTGCCATCTGCGCAATGGGTGAGCACGGCACTGGGCTACAATTTGCATTGCGCATTCCCATTGACCTCTCGCCACAGGATCATTTCTTCCCATTACCCTTGAACAACTGGCCAGGGAGCGAGGAGTGCTATTGAAAGATAAAACAACACCGTGCAGCGCAGGTTGGAAAAGCGACGATGGCACTTCGCCCAATGCCACCGTCTTCGATTCTCCTAAGCACCCGCACAATGAGCTTCCTGCCTGTGTCGTATACATCCTCGGCGCCGAGATCAATACTGCGAGTTTCGCCATGTATACCTTCTCGATCAGTGTCCTGATTCAGGCTCTCCTCATCATCTCCATGTCTGCAGCAGCCGATCACGGCAGGTTTCGGAAGACATTCCTTCTCGCCTTCGCTTTTACCGGCGCAACTGCTACCGCCCTATTCATCAGCGTTATACCCAAGGTCTACTTGCTGGGGGCTCTCTTCGCCATTGTTGCGAACACATGCTTTGGAGCATCGTTTGTATTACTGAATTCTTTCTTGCCCTTGCTGGTGCGACATCACCCTTCTCTTGAGAGAAACCATGAACAAGATCCGGCTGCAGGCGACGATGAGGAATACGTCGAGCACGAGGACCACGTCTTGACGAGCTCGACTTCAGGTCTCTTACCTCGTGATCGCGCCGACACCACCTCTCCCACCCAAGAATCTCCTGCCGCGATCTCGCCGGCGCTGAAACTGTCCACCAAGATATCGTCAAATGGAATCGGAATTGGATACATTGCCGGATTATTTGTCCAAATTATTGGTATCGGCATAGTGGCGGCAACAAAATCCACACTCCTATCCTTGAGACTGGTTCTCCTGCTTGTGGGACTATGGTGGTTCGTGTTCAGCATCCCAGCCGCTCTCTGGTTGCGACCCCGACCCGGACCGCCCTTGCCGAGCGAGTTGACGGGACACTACGCCTGGGTGACATATGTCACCTATGCGTGGAAAGCACTATTCACAACAATAGGACATGCCAAAAAGCTCAAGGATATCATGATCTTTCTTTGCGCGTGGTTTTTACTGAGCGACAGCATTGCCACAGTGAGCGGGTAAGTTATGAAATCCTGACTAAGCGATTGAGAGGCACCTTGCTGATGGCATGCAGGACGGCAGTGCTCTTCGCCAAAACGAGTCTGGGAATGAACACCCCAGCCCTTGGCCTGATCAACGTCATTGCAACAATAGCGGGCGTCATTGGCGCCTTTTACTGGAGTTACATTTCTCGGATTTTCAACCTTGGCGCTTCCAGGACAATCGTTGCATGCATCTGCTTGTTTGAGATTATTCCTTTGTACGGACTCTTGGGTTTTATCCCTGCCATCAAACGATATGGTGTTTTTGGCTTGCAACAGCCATGGGAGATGTACCCTCTGGGGGCAATCTATGGGTTCGTTCTTGGAGGGTTATCGTCGTACTGTCGAGCATTCTTTGGCGAATTAATTCCCCCGGGGTTCGAGGCGGCATTTTACGCCCTGTACGCCATCACAGACAAAGGATCCAGCATCTTTGGACCAGCCATCGTTGGGGCCATCACAGATCGATATGGGGAGATACGACCTGCATTTGTCTTTTTGGCTGTGCTCATCTTTCTTCCATTGCCGCTGATGCTATTGGTCGATGTCGATCGAGGCAAGGCTGAAGCGTACAAAATGGCATTGGAGCTCGAAGGATACCGCAAAGCAGGAGACGAGGAATCAAGACACAGGACGATACCTACAATAGTACTCTCGGACGCGGAGGATTGAGCTTACCTCTTGGAATAGAGAGGCTCGAGGCGGCGGCGATTTGTGGCTGGGAAAAGGGGGCATTGATAGAGATAGTCATCATTGCTTAGAAATACCATGACGGTAAAGTCCTCGGTACCTTTTTTGCATACTGGGCTGCTCAGCAGTCACAAATGGCCAGATCATCAAGTCTCGCGAATGCACCGCCGCCTTCGAGGCAGTCCATTTGAGATGAGTGCTGATCTAGAAATAGAATGCATTGACATATTGCATATCTGGACCTCGGAGGAATTGATAGTATTAAAGGCGATTGCTCGAAAGGGCCTCACAGACCTGTTGCCCTGTGGGAGCAGGCCCCTAGATCTTCAGTTCCGCGTTTCAGGGTCAATGAGTCGGCGGAAAGGGGCTGCGGCTAGTGAGCTGAACTTGAAGGGGGCAAGCTGCTTGACGCCCGCATGTGGAGTTGCTGTGAAGCCCCAAAAAAGTAGTTGACACCTCTCCTCAATGAGCCATCTGCTAGTTAATGCTTGCTGGTATTCACGTCCCAGACCGAGCCTCGAGAATAAAGGGTTCATTATCTCCTGATATCTTCCCGTCCTGACATCTTGATCACTCGTCCGATCTTTCCATTCCTTCATCTCATAACGTCTGCGAACGCTCTTTTCCCCGACACATACACGGCTCCAATAGTCGTCCCACCATGCGATCATTCGCATCTTTGGCTGCGATCAGCCTTGCCCTCGCCGGCCTCTCCTCTGCGAGCGACGTTCATGACCTCAAAACAGACAACTTCAAAGAATTCATCTCCGAGCATGAACTGGTCCTAGCAGAGTTCTTTGCCCCATGGTGCGGGCATTGCAAAGCTCTGGCACCCGAGTATGAAGAGGCCGCAACCACATTGAAAGAGAAGAATATTCCTCTCGTGAAAGTTGACTGTACAGCCGAAGGGGATCTGTGCAAAGACTATGGCGTTGAAGGCTATCCTACCGTCAAGGTATTCCGCGGCCTCGACAACATCAAGCCATACCCTGGCGCCCGAAAAGCCCCAGCGTAAGTCACCTTCATGCTTCAGAAGATCCACGCGGCTAATGCTGGGCAGTATTGTCTCATACATGACCAAGCAGCAATTACCTGCTGTATCCCTCCTCACCCCCGAGACCCTGGAGGAATTCAAAACTACAGACAAAGTCGTCATCGTAGCGTACATTTCAGCCGACGACAAATCATCCAACCAGACTTTTACTTCCCTCGCCGAATCACTAAGAGACGAATACATCTTCGGAGCCTCGAACGATGCCGCACTCGCTAAAGCAGAAGGCGTTAAGCAGCCTGCCATTGTTCTCTACAAGGATTTCGACGAGGGCAAGAACACCTTCACCGAGTCATTCGACGAAGAGGCTATTTCGAAGTTCATCAAGACCGCCTCGACTCCTTTGGTCGGCGAAGTTGGGCCGGAGACCTATGCTGGATACATGGGTGTAAGTGTTCCCCCAACTAGTCGCAAAGCTTTGATACTAACGTCCTTGACAGGCTGGAATTCCTCTCGCCTACATCTTCGCCGAAACCCCAGAAGAACGAACCTCCCTGGCCGAGGCTCTGAGACCTGTCGCTGAGAAATACAAGGGCGTCATCAATTTCGCAACCATCGACGCCAAGGCCTTTGGCGCCCACGCCGGCAACCTGAACCTACCTACAGACAAATTCCCGTCCTTCGCAATTCAAGAGACAGTGAAGAACGAGAAGTACCCATTCGCCGGCAATGACCTGACTGAGAAGAAGATCGGTGCTTTCGTCAAGGACTTTGTGGCAGGCAAACTTGAGCCAAGCATCAAATCCGAGCCCGTTCCAGAGAAGCAGGAAGGTCCTGTCACTGTGGTTGTCGCTCATTCGTATAAGGACCTCGTCCTCGATGACTCCAAGGATGTGCTGATTGAGTTCTACGCTCCTTGGTGCGGACATTGCAAAGCGTAAGTTTCCATCCACTTAGCAGGTCCTTCGCTAACGAGCTGCAGTCTGGCTCCAACATATGAGAAGCTTGCAGAACTCTACACTGGTGATCTCTCCTCTAAAGTGACGGTGGCCAAGATTGATGCGACGATGAACGACGTCCCTGATGAGATCGCCGGCTTTCCCACCATCAAGTTGTACCCCGCTGGCGCCAAAGACTCTCCGGTCGAATATTCTGGCTCCCGCACGATGGAAGACCTGGCTGCCTTCATACGCGACAATGGCAAGCACGGTGTTGACGGCATCGCCCTCGCTAAGAAGGATGAGAACGTCGAAATGGAAGATGTCTCAACTACTACCAGTGACACCGTTGCGAAGGCTGCTCCTGCGGCGACTGAAGAGGCTTCTTCGGGAGCTGCTGATGCTATCAAGAGTGTAGTTAGTGAGGCGGCAGAGGCGGCACAGACAATCCTCGCTGATACCGATGATGGTGGCGTCCAAGAGCATGACGAACTGTAAACTACTCTACGCGGTTGCATTTCTACGCCTTGCTTTTTCGTGATTGCCCGCGACTGGGAGAGAATGGAGTTTTGAAGCTTTCGACTTTTGTTATTTTCCGTGGGTTATCCCGATGAAGACTCTGCGCTTCGGGCAAGGCCGGGTCGGAGAGATGCACGACAATCAACTGGTCTAGTGGAGCTTCCAGAGACCGAGGGGTGAACGTGTGTACCGGCATCCAAGGTGGATGCAAAGGATAAGATCAGTCGATATGTCCTCGCCCTGACCAACACGAGAAACGAAATGCAGAGTGATTGATATCCTACGAAGTATGGAGGGAAATGACTGACTTGGCCGGTCTTCGAGAATCTCAACGTGAAGATGAAATCAGATCTTGGTCCTGTTATGGACGAAGCCAGGTCACGAACATAGAAGATCCATCACGCAAAGTGGATTTGGTCGGCGGTCAATGAGCAGATGATATGCAGCGAGGTAGAATGCGAATTAGGCCAGAAGAACGAAAGTGTTGATTGAAACCGATTTAAGAAATTCCAAGGAACTCCGTTCATTCTGTCGTAGAAGGTCTTAAGTTCTCGACAATACGAGGCTTCTTTCTCCCTTTACACAGCGACGAAAAAGCACTGAAACACACACACACACAGAGAGAGAGAGAGAGGGGGGGGATGCTGAGAGAGCAAGAAATTCTCTCTCTTGCCCATTCGTAGCGCTGGCTTCTATACTGACTCGCTCGCTGGCTCGGTGGCTTGACATACAGTAAAAGGCTAGGGATATATGTTCTCGCCCTTTGGCCATTGCCACACCAACCAAAATATGGCCCCTTTTCACAACGCCAGTGAAATTCTAGCATTATTTAGGAACTTGGCAAAGGCTTTTGATATATTTATATATCTATTTATCGTAGCTCCTAACCTGTTTCGTGGCTGTTGAGCTACGTAGGTGTCTATTAGTACATGAGATATGTTACCTCTCCCCATTAGAGAAAATTGACAAATTCTCAGCGCAACGACTACGAATAGTTAAGAGGTTGCGACAAATATATGTAAAAGTGTTTGTAAAGTTTTGAATAATGCTGGAATTTCACAAAGGGTTGGCACCAAGGTTGTTGAGGTGTTCTGCTGTTAAAAGCTACTGCAATGAAGATAACATTGGCCCAGAAGATGATGGTGCCGACGGTAAGATCCTGAAAAGCGATCCAGCTTGGAGCGCGATTGTTGAATCGCCGCCAGTGGCGATCCTAGCAGCGATGTAAGACCAAGCGTTGAGACCCTCTCGTAGCAATATCGCGCCGATGAGCGGGGTGAGGACAACAGTTACGAGAAGAACTGTGGCCTGGCCAATTGACCAGGCAAGTGCTGATTCACGAACCAAGCTCATGAACAAGAAGGTCGTGCGCGCTCCTTGCCTTTTTTCCTTCTTCTTCTTCTTCTTCTTCCTCCTCCTCTTCTTCCTCTTCCTCCACCTTCCCCTGTCGGAGTAGTCTCTGACGAAGCCGGCCTGCGTCTCGGAGAGGCTGAGGTGAAAGAATCGAAACGGATCAAAGGCAAAATGGGCCCGAGGAAGGTCCTCCTCAAGGAAAAAGACATGAATGTCAATGGAGGCGCCTTTTTCTCTCCATTATCTCCACCCTGGCGCCAATTTTTGGCTGGCGTCTTGCGGAAGTTTGGAGGCTTTTGGGCGAATTTCTGGCGAAATCCTGAGGCGGGACATGATCAAACTGCTCAGACTCCCCGAGCACCGGCTGCGAGGTGCCGGGGGTAGGTCCTTTCCACTCTCAATGTGCCAATTGCATGGGGGCTCTAGTGTGGCTGCGCTCGATCAGACTCACATCTGTCAGAACTCGGTTGTAATGGAATTGCCCGAATCGCAGTGCTCACAGAGTTCCATGTAGAGGTTGCAGCAGGGAGGATCCAGCATGTCTTCAAGAATATGGTGTGTATATTGGACGATATGAGGATGGCGGAGATCCCTGAGGATTTTGCATTCACCCTCCACTCGTTCCCTGGTGCTATCTCTGCTGAGGAAGACTCCTACGAGCTACGGCTGTTGATACAACAATTTTCTTACAAACGAGCTCCTGCACGTTGCACCGTCAGCTTTCTGGACGTGGACTGGGGCCTGGACTCACCCTCTCGTCCGTCCCTTTTCCGCCTCGCCGTCATCACCATGCCAAAGGCTCCAGTGCCCAGAAACGTGACAATATAGGCATACTGACCGCTCATCGTTTATGATCACTAAGACGCTTCACATCGACCCGTTATGCTGGTAGAGGGAAGTCGCGGCTCGACATTGTGACAGTTGGTGGTCGAGGCGCAGGCTAGTGGGCCTAACTGCGAACCAAAGGGTGTTTTGCGACAAAAACAGAAGGTAAATCGACACCGAGCCCCCCTCTCGACAACTCACTCGACCTACGCCGCTTTTAAACACCACTCACCCTCCACTCACCTTCAACTCACTCGCGACCCTCTTTCCTTTCTCCATACTAGCTTCTGCCCCTACGCCAGACCAGCATCGCACGCTAGTACCTAGACGAATAGGTTCCCTATTTTTAGGCCCTGCAAGCGTGTCGCCGTCCCTTATTCGAATCCCGCCACGCCTTTCAAGGATACAATAAACACGCGATTATGAACCGAGTGCTAGGATTAACCCTCCAGAACGCCCGCTTCAAGCCAGTATGAAACCATGACCACTGTCTTTGGCCCAATTAGGCAGATTCCTTCCAAAGTGATCCTCATGAGTCCGCAGGGCCACAATACCACGTTTTCAATATCCTCCATGAAACAAACCCCTTCACTCGTGAGCTGAAAAGTCTTGAGCTTCCGCGCTGCAGACCTCTTTCCCCATTGTATGATGGCTCGATCTTAGGCTAAGGCCATCTATCAGAAGCTGCGAAGTAGAAAGCAAGTAGCTTGTTCAAGCCAAGGGCCCGGTCAAGTCCTGGTAAGCGTCGCAAAAGCTCTGGTAGTCAAAGGTATCGTTGCCGAGGGCCTGTCCATGATTCTCACCCAGTGAGCTACATCACTTCGACCCTTTAGGGGATACAATCAAATGGAATTTCGCTACGCAAAAGAACGTGAACTCTCACCTCGAAAGAAGCGTCGTATGGGTCGTACGACGCTATATCCGGGAATGCAGCATCGCTTTTCTGCTGGAGATCCCCGCTTGTATTGTCGACTGTGGGTAGGTTTGCTGCGTGTTGTACGGTAGACGGACGAATAATGTGGTTGTCCGGGGACTTATCAGACTGGTCAATTCTACTGCCGTTGTATGAACCCTCTTCGTTTGGTGCACGTGAGTCGGACGTGACGACACTAGGCAAATGAACGCTGCTGGGATAGGGCCCTCGCAGCGCGGCCGCAGCCGGCTGATTCCCGTTTTCGTTTTCCAATATCATTGAATTTGCCGGAATGGCGGAGTTCGACCGTTGCTCAATAGCTGCAAGTAGCTGTGATATCTTCTCAAAGATTGTTGCCTCGGGTGATTCGCGATAAAGTGCGTGGTCTGAAATCATGGTCAATCAATGGAGGTCGATGAAAATCAAGACATTACCTGAAAGGACTTTTCGAGCAAAGCATAAGGCATGGGACAAGTCTTTTGTGATGCCGACTGAAAGCTTCGCAAGATATCGTTCGACAGTTAGCACAATCTCCTTTGCCGCATTCACGCATTCCATCGCGAAGAAGTCAGATCGTTTTTGGATGCAGCTGAAGGCCCAGAGCCGTTTGTGATAAGCTACAGGAGCATAGAGTGAGATCCATGAGCACAGATGACGGATCCGGCCCCGAGAGAGCCCCAAAGAAGCGTTGTCAGTGTCCTCCTGCATCAGGGTTCGGTATCGAAATGCCCGTCTGTTGAGTGGTCAGTTCAACTTTGTTGGAGGAGCTACCCAGTGTCCTTACTCAATATGTCGACTCTCCAGGCTGCCAAACTTCATCAGCCACTCTTCCATATTCGCTATGTCATCCACATTCGCAGTGGAACTGTCAAGGTTGAATTTATTAGTCTCTTCGCAGAGCTCCGTAAGGCCTTGAAGTTCAGGTACGCCAGTCTCAATCGAAGAAACTTGGTTGATCTGTCGTCCATCATTGATTGAGATGCTTGAATCAGGCACGCGAGGGCCTGTGTCTGACGGGCTCGCATCGGATTGAATGGCTGCATCACGAGCGGGACCAACCTTAGTTGTGGATTCTTCGTCCTCTGTCTCGCTCACGATGTAGTTGCTATCATCGTCTGGGAGAGAGTCAGTGTCCGTATCCCGGATATGGTTCTCTCGATCTCCTAAAGAATGGTCATCATTCGAATAAATTGATTGCGCAAGCGGAGAACTCTTACCGACCATGCGTGCATGACTGTCAGGAGGACCACCAGATTGACATGCATAACGTCCCCGCTTGTCTCTCAGTTGATGTTTAGAGGATGAGGCTTTTGTTTCTGGGCTGGGTAAATGCCGGGTCCTTGGCCGTCCTCTGCGCTTTCCTGGAGTAGAGGTTTGTAGGCATGATTCCGGTAACTGACCAGTCCACTGGAAGGGCCGAGCTCGATCCCGGCAAGATCTAACGCTCTTGCCTGGCAAATAATCCCTGACGATCTGTTCTAGAGAGAGGCCTTCTTTGAGCTTTGCAATGAGGAGCTTCAGGTCAGGCTTGGTCCACCGGCTGGGTGAGTCTTTGGTTGTTGGGCCAGCCTTGGGTTTTGCTCCCATCTTTGGGGTCGCAAATGTAAAAATCCAAGGTTTCAAGGAAAGACAAAGGATAATTCTCAAACAAACAGCTTCTCTCTACTTTTATACATGGAAATTCTAATCATTGAATTCCTTCTTCCTTGGAGACCGGGATAGATACCAGTATAGCGAATGAAGAGCCACGGACTCCGTGAGGCGACTGAGGGGACGGGCCATTCGTTGACCCTGAAGAATTCTTTACGCCTCCAAACTCTCGAAATGGGCAGAGGGATCATGCCAACCAGGACATCAACTGTGCAGCTTCTCCTTGGATGCCTCACTTCGCTTGCTCCCGGGTGGAGATGATGTTGTCAAGAGCATCTCGAACGACAGACGCTCGAAAGTTTGCTCTTGCGCCCGAAGACTGGCAAAGCTGTCGAATAGAACGTCACAGCCTTCAAAGAACGCTCGGACGTCAAAGCGACAAGCAGCCCAACAATTTTGTGCAGGGAAGTGGCGCTGGTGACACGTATGCCTGAGAAGCTTCAGGATGACATATGTCGCATTTGCCCAAAGGGATTGTTGCAGGCTCTTTACCATTCCAGGCGGGGCCAATTTGATGCCTCTTACCAAGAAGAGAACATGCAGCTGCAGATTTGCGGCGAATATGCAGGCATACAGGCCACCCTAGCAAACCAAAGCCTGCCACCTACAACGCCATTTCATGTCCCCAGCCATCAAGTGGTGTTGTATTGCAGTGCTCTTCGTATTGAGGGCATGTGATTCAAAGTCGGAAAAGAAGGTCCAGGTGAAATTGGGCAAAATATTTGTAAGAAGACCTCCAGGACCTCCACATATGCACATCGAGATACGCGGCGGCATATGCATCCCTCTGCTTGAATGCAAGAAGAAATGGTGACGTGTCAGACGGTAGCTGGCTCGATTTCTGTGATCTTTAAGGCTTCTCAGTTGAATGTGCGACTCACTCTTGTTGAGTCGTAGAGAGTTGCATATTGTGGCTGGCCAGGCATCGACAACTGTTGCTCATAGGTGGTAATGGCCACACCGGTTACAGCCTCGGCGGAATATTCCGCCAGACATGAATGAGTGATTGTCGACGCACTTCCATCCAGAATTCAGTGCCTCCGGAACACGCTAGAAACTGAACACTCATGTGAGATTCATTTTGAGATTTGAATGTGGTTGGCATGGTTCATGGACTGGCGACCGGAGTAATAATGATCAAGGACTCAACTCAATCCTCTCTCCATCTCCAGCTGTGCATCAAAGCCTCGGCCCAGCCTTGAGCGTCGAGATTGCGCTGATGGGAGAGAACAGATCTTAGGAAGGTTGATGGGCGGGCTGCAACAAATTAAAGTAAGCTTCAGATAATCTGCATCTCCCACGATGTCGTTCCCTTAAATCGAAGCCATCCTTAGTGTAGTCGTAAAGTGGCAGAAGGTTGTTCTCGAAAGGAGTTGGATTGTGCTGAATATCGTGAGCTTTAAATCCATCCTCATTCTGCGACGGCTTTCTTGACGTTGAGCTCAGGCGTCGGAGTGCGCCAATCATAATCGGCGTATATATTTTCGAGCCAACGGATTCTCTCGGTTCGGTTCACGGAACAGATGTGATTAACCAAGCACCGAGTATTCCGTGCAGACAAGCATCACCGTACGTGGTACGGTGGATTTTGTGGCGTAGATGGTGGTAATCCAGCCCATATTAATATCAGCCCTGTCAATGAGACGGCCTGAAATACGGAAATTGATGGAATCAAGGTAGCTCGTCATACCCGGATGCTCAGGATAGAAATAGCACGTTCACCGCCGTACTTGCTGGATTTCAAGCTGGTCCCGGAAAGGTTCCTTTATCGGGTGGTGACACACAAGAGCATTCCGGCACATTAGATCTCCGGGGGCTTGATGTGAATATATTCTCGACTGAGCTACTCGCCCGCAGATTTCTTTGCTCAATCCTGCTTACCGCTACGGGATCCGGAGTGTCCGTGAATCTGTCCGAGATGAATCTATCGTTTGAGATTTGGATACCACGGGCTTTGACGAGCAAATGCGGACTACATGACACGGCCATCCCTGGACCAAGAAATGGCGAGGATGAACGCCGGTTGCGCACGCCGGCAGCCGGGGTGTAGAGTTAGAGGTTCCTTTCGGGGCCAACTTCATCTTAGGCTCACATGTTTTGTTTTCGAGAATACATCCCGATATGTCTCCTGCGAAGCCAGTTGTTTATCGGACGTCGTTCGTCTGGACGACGCTTAGAATGATGTAGACCGTTTCAACTGAGAAACCCCCAGCACTTTCAACGCAGAATAATTTTAATACTAGATCGGAGCTCTGCGAACTAATAATGGACTCGTCAATTCCGCTGATAATTTCCACCCCGATGATACCGTCCGTCACGCTGCATGTACCTTTCAGCACAATTAAAAATCAGATTCCGACATGACGGCCGTCAAGACCACATCGAGGTAAATTGCGGCATCAAATTGACCAACATTCTTCAGCATCAACCTCAAATGAAGACACGGTCATGTAGAGATCATATCCTCGGGAGGAGAGGAGTTGTTGATCGGGACTGCCCGCAATACATCAACCACGAACACAATTGCGAAAAGCCCCAGCTGGCAAGAGAAAAACAAGGCTAATCACGGAACCTACTTTGAGCTTGTGGTCTTCCGCATTCCTTGACTTCACTCCAAATGTTCTGTTTCTATTACCGCGCATCGCTGTGGAAGTTGGCAATGCGGGAAGCCGAATTTTTTTTTTTTTTTTCACGAGGCGGCTCCACAAACTCCGGGACGGCTCCAGACAGCGACTTCGAAAGCGACTTCGTGACAACAGCGACTTCGCTCACCCCTGAAGCCACTTCACCACTTTGGCTATCCGAGATTCTGGTAGATCAAACGCTCCTGGACGAGTAATTGTCATGCCACGCTAGATGCCAGCGCAACGCTAGCAGGATATGGCCAGTCTGCCCCACGAAGGCTCATGGATCTTTGCCAAAGAGAATACCATGAACCGTAGGGGCAAACCCTCGTGGTACGAACATGGTCGTCAGCTCCTCTGCCTCTTTCGCCCAGAGTTGAAGGGAGCTGGTTAGCAAACTGTCATCTTTTACGCGGTCGGCATCGGCACATTTTCGCCCTACAACCTCAGACTCCCTGTGCCTCTCGATCACGACGCTATCGCATTTGGTCTGATTATATCCATTGGAAGCGGGTTTCAGCTTTCGAACAACGCCGAAGTCAGCAAACGCCCGAGGATGCTGCCCTCGAAACTTGAACCAGCCAGTGAATGATTGAGTGACTTCTCCTGCGCAGTTGATTAGTCGGTCGTCTCCGCTAGACGCCACCCAGGAATGCAAATCAAGCCTGGCTTAACTGCCACCACGTGGAAAAGGAAGACGGAATATAACATGCCAGCACCTGCCTGTCACAATCTTGCACTAGTCCACGAGAACAGCCCCCGTAGAACGATCGCTCTTTAGTAGCGATGCTGAGTCGAGTCCGACCTGGAACCAAAACCGACTGAGGTTCGCATCTATCACTAGTCTCAACCATAGGATTGATCGATGGCTATTTTGCTGTTCATTGAGAGCTGGAGTATGAAGGGCATTATTCAGGGTCCGGGGAAAATCGTCCTTGACAAAAGACAAAAAGACAAATTCTTGCTTTGAGAGCTGATGACGGCCCCAGGGCATCGGTACCCCAACGGCACCCACTATGTCCCAGAGAGCCATTTCCTTGATCGGAGCAGGCCAGAGTAGTGGTTTCATCCTTCCCATCTTCTCTAGTCTTGATCTTAGCTTCCTATCGTTTCCTCCGCCCTCGAAGCATTTTCTCCAGCCCTCGTACAGACTGTTCATTGGGACGAGGTTGGTTGTGTGCAGAATGCCTGTTTGTCGATCGACCAATGATGCAAGGCATCGGACAGCATAGACTCTTCTCAAAGAGCCTGCCGGATAGACTTTAGCCCAAAGGTTGCTGCCAGAGTTGGCGGCAGATGAGACGTTTAGGCTGTCTCGAAGTGGCACGCAATTCCTGTGAGGGTAAAGTTAGCAACGTCGTGCTTGGGAAGAGAAGCCCTGGGGATAACAGACTCGAAGCTCATGTGGATCAGGCGTTGCAGACTCGCACCTTGGTATCAGTCAAACATGAATTTTGACATGACAGCGAAACGCACCCCCCAGGACGGCCAAAACAGTGATGAGAGCGCCGGCATTCCACTCCATTCGTTCCCGCCGCAAGATCGCGACATTCCATATACCACGAGATGCACGCATTGTGCGAAAACACATTCAGGCTTTCGACTCCCGCCTTTTGCGTCTCGTCTAGAGTCGTATGCAGCGTTGGAGGCTCCCACTCTTGCTTTGACGTTCTCATAGTGCGATACACCTACTAGTCAGACAGGAGTTCCCGTAGCATTCTGGGCACATTTTGAAGGAAAGGTTAAGCGACAGAAGATTTCGGACGTCAATTGCAAGTAGCCACGAGATTTTCTCGTTTGTTGTAACAGTTTTCGAAGGAATTTCTGATAGCCAATACTTTCGTATCATTATCTGAACTAAACTATCAGTCTTCCACTTCCTTTACCAAATTCTTCCCTTCTCGGCCCCAGCAGTCCTTGATCTTTGGCCATGTTCTTGGAAGTTCCAGAAATAACTTGAGAAGAGAACCTCTGCGATAAGTTACCGAAGTAGAAGATTCCCGTTTGCCGGAGACTCGCCGTCAGCGCGTGCGAGTGTGTCGTATTCCTTGCGCTCCCTATGCTCCCCGTACCTCATAAATGACAACAAGGGAATTATTACCACTTGCCAGACCGGTTCAACACCCAGACCTCGATTGAAGCTTGTAGATGATTCGACGCGAGGCTATGGTCCGTAATTTCTCGGACGATCTCGCCCATGGGCAGATACTTGTTTGATCCTTCGAAATTCAAAGCCGAAGGGGCCGTATCAATTGGGTGATTCTCACCGATTTTTTATTTTCCGACCGCATTTTAGGTCGCTTTTTTCCCATCTATCAGTGGTTTGTCTACCAGAGGTGGGTTGTGTCATGCCTTGTCTACGGCCAAAGAGAGCGAGGTACCAACCAACTTGCTTAATGTCTCTGGGGAGACTCTAAACCTTTCAACCCGAGATTAGCGATCTTCAAGGAGAAAAGATAGATGGATTTCATCTGAGTGCTTGGGTTCAAGAGCAGTGATAAAGTGCCACTCAATCGATCTGCCCGCCTTGCTAAAATTAATTTGGGTGGTTCGTACGGAGGCTATCAGCGGCACCGCGTGGCAATAGACCAGCGACCCTCTCAGTGAGCCTATATATGGGCGTCTTCTCTCTTCCCATCACTACAATCCACACGCAAAGTCTTCCACTTCTGTCCATTTTCCACCAAAACAAGTCGGTGGACATATGCAACCTTTACAATCTTCCTGGTCTTTCAAAGTGTTCTCCATTAAGCTAACCAAAGGACTGCATCATCCGATTTGAATCCTATGTGGTTGCGGTTCGCGCCTTGGCAAGCTCAGCTGAGAGTGTATCGTTCATCTTCTCAGTCTTCGCAACAATAATGAAGCTACCGAACTGATAAAAGATTGGAGCCGTGCGAAAGTTGTCGAACTCTACATTGTCTCTATCACTGTAAAAATCTTTGGTACATGCTCTAAGAAGAAAGCGCCCCCAGGTCGCATGAGTTCGGCTAATGCCCAGCTTGTCCGTCAATGTCTGCAATGTCTGGACTGGGGGGGAGGGGGTGGGTTGGCGACGATATCGACTTCTATTCCATGCCGTGTGTGTAGGCCTCGGTTTTCTTCAACAATATGGCCCTTGCGTCCTTCCCTGGTATATCCTCAAACTAACTTGTTCTAGCTACTCTTACTACGCCACAACGACGACTTCTAAATTGGCCCATTGTGCTTTATTGCTGGTCTCTGATGACATTGCCGGAAGACACTTCACTCCGGTGAAGCGCGACCTCGAAGAAGTATGAGGACCAAGTCTGGATGACGGTAAGTGAAGTTCGTGACTCGTGAGCAAGCACTGCTGGTTTCTGAATCGCTGCTTTGTGTTCGCAAAGATGCTCTTCAGCTCCAGTACTCAGAATATTCAATGCGACCACCTTAAGTACTGCGTGGGAATGGAACGCTCGGAAGTGTCCACCGTAAGGCTTCGCCAAAGCTTGTGAGAGAAGATTACGACTCTAGTGGACTTGGCGCCGGCTTCGTGTCAGGCGGCAGGAAATTTCCCGCCGAATTTGGCGCTCAGTGCCGCCGCTTTGGGAGGGTTTTTCCCCTTGATCTCAAGCACGCTAACAGTGTCCTCTCCCCACGCGACTTCAATGGGGCCAGAAACAGCCCCCTTCAGAAACACCAAGGGAATCGTCAACGCCTCGGGAAAAAAGGGTGCCTGTAACCGCACTATTCTAGCCCTGGCGCCTCGAGGTCGTGTAGGGAGAGTTTCCACGGATTTTCTTGTATATTCTCCTAGAGGGAGAAGGAGAAGACCTTTTCTGACCTTCACGAAATCATCTCGACCGCCGTCCAATATCCCGTCTCCTTTCATGTAGTCGACCAGCTCTACCTAAGTTTCATGTTTGAGCCAGTCATCGGAAGCCTTGTCTCTGTCCCCCTCTTCCACAAGGGACTCTCCCCTCGACTATGCTCTCTTGCGTCCAAGTTAGACTGAGAGGACGAGTGGCGTGAGTAACTCGAGAGCTACCATGTTTGTACAAGACGCAGTCAAGTGAGCAACCACGAACCTATGATGGTGTGCTTCCTAGTCCATGTGAATGGGCTCAACTTCGCTGCTACTGTTTAACATGACGGGTGACGTTGGAGACCTCGATCCTAGCGCAATAATGGGATCGAGATAAAACCTGTAGCAATGTCCACCCGCAGAATTTCTTCTCGAAGAGTTAATCGAAACCCACCGCTGCAGTATCTCAGCCTACCTGAGCATAGAACGTGGCATCTGCCAGTCAGTGCGCTACTCAATGGCGTCCACATCGCTGTTGCATTAGAATGCTATTCGAATCCTCTCTCGAGATAAACGACGACGTCCGTCCACTAACATTCCCAGCTGTTGTGGTGGTATGTAGCATAGATCTGAAGTGGCACCACGAGGCACCTTGGTCATGTTTCTATTATCCCTCGAGGGGATTTTACCAGGCAAGGGGTGAGCGTCTTCTCGTCCCCTTATTTTCCCGAACGGATTTAACGTCGTAGCCAATCGTAGTCATAGAACTTAAAATGCGTTTCCTGTCTAGGAACGTTATGTCCGTCATACAATTTGCAACTTCTTAGAGGACGCTACGTCCGTTAGCACCTATCATATTTGAGAGAGCATTATGTCCGTTGCAACATAATGTGTATAACAATGAGGCACTAGGAAAGCTCTTTATTTGTTCGTTCGTGTCTCGGATTTCACTCCCCATCCATTAATCCTCCCCGTCCTCAATTGCGGAGCATCACAATACATTCAATCAATACCCAAAATTCAGTCCGACCAGACACATGCCTTCCTTATTCTCAGCCTTCTTCCCACCTGATCCAACTTTCACGGATAAGGATCTGCCATCTCTCGCTGGCAAAGTGTTCATCGTCACCGGCGCAGCCTCTGGAGTAGGGTTCGACCTTGTGAAGATCATCTACGTCGCGGGCGGAACCGTGTATGTTGCTGCTCGCTCAGCATCACGATGTGAGGGTGCCATCGAGAAAATCAAGGCCCAAACAAGCAGCCAGAAATATGCAGGGAAGTTGAAAACCATGGTGATCGACCTAGCAGATCTAGAGACGGTGAAAGTTGCTGTCGATGAATTTCTGCGTCGAGAAACCCGGCTCGATGTCCTGTTTAACAATGCGGCTGTGATGCTTCCGCCCACTGGAAGCAAAAGCAAACAGGTCCGTCGGCATTCCGTTTTGTGTCAGTGGAAGAAAGCTGACAAGAGTGCGGGTGCAGGGGCAGAACCTCGAAATGGCTACTAATTGCGTGGCGCCATACCTCCTCACAACTCTCCTCGAGCCTATTCTCATCCGAACCGCAGCTTCGAGCCCTCCACTTAGCGTCAGAGTCGTTTTTGTTGTAGCGCTTATGCAATACGGCAATCCCGCCGGGAAAATGTCGTTTGACGACCATGGAGATCCAAAGATCCCGCCGAAGCAATGGGATACTTACATGCAGAGCAAAGTGGGTGGGACGTGGTTAGCAGCTGGATTTGCGCAGCAACTCGGAAGCAAAGGAATTCTCAGCGTGGTAAGCCTAAGCCGTGATTTGAAGATAATTGTACTGATTGAGTGCTAGTCCGTGCATCCAGGATTGATGAGAACTGAGTTGCAGCGCAACATGAGTGTTATCGACCGAGTGGTGATGGTATGTCTCCCAGTTCTCGGAGACGCAGTTGTTGCTGACGCTCTGTGTAGAAGTACATCTTCAAGCCTCCCGTGCACGGCGCCTACTCCGAGCTCTATGCTGCTTTCTCTCCACAGCTCAAAGCAGAAAATAATGGCGGATATGTGATGGCTTGGGGAAGAATTGCAGACCTACCCGAAGATATCACTAAAGGGCTCAAGAGTAGAGCCGAGGGTGGGAGTGGTGCTGCAAAAATGTTCTTGGACTATTGCGCGCGAGAGACGAAGGATTTCCAGAAGTCGTGATTTCGGGAAGCGCCCGATGATTTGCGCACATTTTATTAAACCCTGTTGCCCGCTCAGATGGTGTAATTGAAATCATCCCCGAAGTTGAAGTCCGGAAAAGAGTAATCTGGCCAAGCTTGCTCGTCAATATATGGTGGGCGAACGTGACTGTCGAAAACATCCTGTTAAATAGGTTCATTAGCTTGGTTTGTCAAGTGTCCCGTAACTAGAACATCAAATACCCAGTCAAAATTCGTGGGTGTGTCAATTATAGCCCTTAAAGAGTCCATGGGAATATTCATTTCATCAATATCAGACTGCATGGTGAGACCTGATGCTGAACGATTGCTATTTGATTCGTTGTACAGTCCGTCAATAAGAAGATCGGTGACACCAATTGATGAGGCCAATGATGGCATCGGCTCTAGAGCTTGATCAGCGACTTTCTCTCCAATTGTTTTTCAGAAGTACAGGCTAATTCGTGACGTAACTCGGAAGTTTGGGCGCACATACCATTCAACGAGAGTCTCAAAAGAGATTCTCTACCGTGAGTATATCCAGCATCGTTCTTCTCAGTGGAGACCACCGTGTCTCCACTGCGATGTCGGAAGATTGAATTGACTCGTTTCACCATGTTGCCAAGCACATCGTAGGCTTTCTTAGTATCAACCGACATGCTTTTCGTCTCTGTCCAGATCCTATATGATCTTTCCAAAGCTATGATCATCTCTGCCTGCTGTGTGGTAGCCTCTCTCAGATCGCCCACCTTTAGAGTGATGCCGTCGCTCTGTTGAATGAGGCTCAAGTATACTATCGTGCCTGCGAGCAGAAGGTCGTGCATCGATATTGAAGAAATAAACCATAAGTCCTTGCTCAAGGGGCCGCCAGGCTGAACAGCGTCGTGGGCCTCGGATTGGATCATGAGAAGCTTCATGGAAGCATCTACCGCTGCTTTTCTGGAAAATGAAAACTCTGCATTCTCTTTCTCCGTGGTCAGATATTTGCGATGCAAGACACATCGAGATTTGTGAAACAGTACTGCCAGACTGAGTCTCTGAATAATAAGTTGAGGGGAGTCGGTGACTGAGAACTCGATTGGTACAAAGCGAAGAAAAGACGGCACAGCAGTGAAGGCTTGCTGCAGCTCCCGATCAAGCTCCATGACCTGGCCATAGTGAGGCGAAGTCAGAAGATTTGCCTGCTCGACAACTTTGCCAGATATCCGCGCTATTCGACCTTTGGCAAGTGTGTATGACATGCCTGTCATTTCAGTCTCCAGTCTGGAAGGTGGCAATTCAATTGTATCTTCATCGAAGTCTTGGTCTCGAAGGTTGAGCGGGACTCTAGTGTCGCTTTTGATAGCTTGAACCATTGATGGTAAGCCAAGATGAAAGCTGACCATCAAATCCATCTGTAATAGCAAATGCCAGATCCGGCGGCGCATCTCGCCTCGATAAGGTGTCAAGTTACCCTTCACATTGTCGGGATCTCGATGGAGGCCCATTCGAATGGCCAGGCGAATTGCCACACTGACTATTAAATAACAGTTGATTTGATCGCCTTTGCTGAGAAGCAGTTCCCCCTCAATGTATACAAGGAAGGCCTCGAGAGTATATGGTCCTGGCTGAGCGTAATTGGTGAGCATGAGGCATTGTGCACAATATCCACGGTAAGCTCGTATCTTCTCCACTGGGGTTCCGCGAGTGTCCATAATTTCCTCGCCAGCTCCGAGGGCTGAAAAAGTCGCCACAGCCATAATCGAGTATATCAAAGCGAGCCAACTGATCGGGGAGCCATGGGGGTCAGCCCAGAATTTGCTGTACTGCGGGCGGCATTAGTGTTGCAAGATGTAGAGGCACCGATGCGTCCAGGAGCATTTGCTACCTACGTGTCTTTGAAATGCTGGTTTATGAATGATATCTGGGAGAAATTAGCTGCTTTCTAAGAAAACTCGAAATCACTGACGGAGAGCAGGGCTATTAGAGTTAAAGTATCGATGGATAAATCGATTCACGATGGCGCTATCGGGTAGCGTGGCCAAGAGGCTTTCCTTAGAAGTGGGCGAATCGTGTTTGAAGACCAAAGAAAGATCAGGTCCCACGCTGTTGTCAGGCTGCGACGTTTCCCCCACGACTTGGTTGAAGTAACCTTTCACTTCTTCAATCTAACAATTATCAGTTGAACGACATCAAGTCGGCAGAAACATGCGAAATCTTACATCATCAAGCATTGCAGCCCAGTGTGTTGCCCCGATATATGTGGTTTCATTTGGTCCTTGGACCACCTGGCCGGCAGCGTTCGAAACGCCGTCTTGGGCGCACCCGCGCGCTTCAACGAAAGTTCCCGGGATTTCAGTCGGGGTTGGACACTGCGAACTAGGATCTATCTCTGGTGTATGCGGATTACTCGCAGATGTATCAATTCCATTTGATGGCTGACTTGCCATCGCAACTTTGACAAGGCTTTCTAGATGTTTCAATCGATTCTGCATGCTTGCTGCCGGTCTTTTCCGAGCCGCTGGAGGGAGAAACGTGCATTTAGAGGCCCGTCCTTTCTTTACACACTGTGAGCACGGCCTTTCTCGATCACATTTCAACTTCCCATGGCGGCATTGGGTGCAGCTGAGCTGGGTTCGATTCCGCTTGGCTGGCAGGTTGTTCGAGTTCTCTGGAGCGGCTGTCTTCGTGCTATCGAGATGATTGACAGTCGTGACGAGAACATTTAGAGGCGCTTCATTTACTGATGTGGCCATGGCATATGTTCATTGAGTGCGTTGCTAAGTTAATAGAAGAGATGGAGAGAAGGAGAGAGGGGATGAAGGTGGGAGATGAGGTTCATACACACGTAGCCCGCGACCATACCCGAAACGGAAGGACCGCCTCACTAGCCTAATTGCAGGCGGTGTAGCATCAGGGAAGAAGGAAGAAGACATGTATGACATGGATAGCCGCGGTAACGTGGGGGTATGGTATTGTGTGTACATAGGTGTCTATCTAGAAATGGCAGTGATGACAGGAAGAAGTAGCAAGAAGTAGCAAGAAGTAGGCATTGAAGTGCCAAGGCGCTAAAAGGCCCGTCACAGCGGATTTCCAAGCAACAACGTTGTTACTCGGTACAGGGGTAAAATAGAGCTCGGTTCAGCTGTTGGCAACTTCTCGGTTTCATCAATGGCCCTGTTCAACCCTGTTATAATTCCATGCCACCAGGTACAGAGTCATTCATTCTTTCTGCGCCACGGGCACTCCCTCTCCGGGATCGGTTGGGGTATCTCGCCAACGCAGCAGTGAGCTTCTGTATGCGGGCTACGTGCACAGAGGCTCCCCTCTTCAGAAGCCCACAACCAGACTCTATCGGGAAAACAGCCGGCATCGCCCATTGTCGAAGCAGAGAGTATAAAAGCAATACAAGAACTCAACTGACAGTGGGGTCCGAGTCCTTCATCCCTTACACCTTCAGGCTACAGCAAATCCCACGGGAAGCTTGTACAAGAAGCATACTCGAGGAATTCATCGACAGACAGGGTCTTTCCGCCTCATGGTATACTGTGGCGCTCCCAGCCAAGGCTGTGAGAGGTGTCGCAAACGGAAGGTAAAGGTAAGTTGTGGTATTTCTTCAACCCTTCCCGAACCTTTGCCCACATCCGACTTACCACCTGGCCGTTTTTGCCAGTGCGACGAACGTAGACCTGAATGTTTGAAGTGCACGAGATTGAAACAAAAATGCCCGGGCTACCGCAATCTTAGCGACGTCAGGTTTCGGGACGAGTCCGACCGGGTGGCCCGCAGACATCGCCAGGATGAAATGCCAGGTTCGTTCGTGATACAAGAACCTCTCGCTCAGTCCCAGCAAAGCTACATACGAGCTCCCACGGAGAGATTGTTCCCATCTTCTCAATCTTCTATGGCCATAACATATCCGCTTTCCCAATCCGTTCATGATCTCGGGGCCAATTTTTTCTTCGCTAAGTACTCCCCCGACGATGGTCCTTTCTTCAGCAACTATCATGCTTGGCTGGTCAAGTCCTACTTTGGCCAAGGGCCCAACAACGTTTTACGTGCGGTTATCGAAGCTGTTGGCATGGCAGGATTGTCAAACGTCTTCTATGCGCCTCGTGTTAAGTCTCAATGTCACGCACAGTATTGTACGGCCTTGATCTCCATGCAAAAAGCTTTGAACAATCCAGTGCAAGCGATTTCGGACACGACATTTATGGCACTCATCTTATTGGCTTTTTTCGAGGTGCGTCAAGGTGCTAGTTGGATCAGCCTCTGAGAGAGCCTTTACTCACATGCTTACAGACCGTCAGTTTTGGAAATCGAGATCGATATCACCATTGGGCGGCCCATGTCAGAGCCGGCACGGCCATCTTAGAGCTTCGGGGTCGAGAGCAATTTCTCAGTGAACGTGGTGGCCTGCTCTACGTTCAATTTCGCTCCTCCATAGTGAGTAATGCTGTCCATTACTCCTTGTTGGGCCCCACAGTCTCATTACGATTATAGCTCCTGTTTTGCATGCACGAGCATGTTGCCGTGCCTAACGCCATGGTGAAGGCAACCTTCAGTTTCCAGACAGGCGCCCTGAGACAGGATTGGCAACATGCCAATATTGCCAGCCCAGGGTCCATCACCGAGATTTGTATCCGAGTGGTCAACCTCTGGGCAGGCTTGAAAAGTCAAGAGGCTACAGATCCACAGGCCATCCGTGCAATAGCGCTGGAGCTCGATTGGGACCTCGAGACTTGGAAAGCAGGCTTGTCGCCAGCTTGGGGATACACGGTAGTCCATGTTCCTGGTGCTCCCCATGATGTCTGCTTCGACGGGAAAAAGCACATCTATCCCAATCTTTGGATCGCAGAGGCATGGAACTATTGGCGCGCACTTCGGGTGCTAGTCAACCAAATCACGCTGCAAAATGAGGTTCGCTTGACTGAGCCTGACGATGCACGGATGGCGCTCGCCTGTTCCATCATTCAGCAGTTGTGCAATGACATCTGCATCTCCACATATAGTTTCAAAGACACTCCACGTAACTAGCCCCCCAATCTCACTCAAGAGGAGGCTCATGAGCTAACTACCACCGCAGGCATCTTGTCGCTCTTGCAGCCACTGTTTGTGGTCGCCCTGGAAGAGCGGAATCATTTCTCTGCGCGCTCTTTCGCTGTGGAGCAACTCCGACGCATCAATTCCACAATGGGGATTCGACAGGCGGGCTTCATGGCCGATACCGCTTCGAAAAGCTTCCAGTGATCCGTAAGCGAGTCGAAAGTCCATTCACCGCCGATATCGATGTATATGAGATCTGTTGCCTTCTCTCGGCTAAAGGTGCGCGGACTGGGGCCTCGCAATGGTACCCTGTATCGGGCTAGTGGCTGCCCGCTCGCTCACAAAAACCATTACTATTGGCTGCTTTCCTCTTCGGCAGCCTTGCTCGTAATAAACCCGAGATAAATATCTCTACCCTGTACATCTGCGTCAAATTCAGGTCAGCCTCCATCCATCTGTCCCCAAGCAATCCTCAATTCTATTTTGCAAAGCCAGGGTCAAGCAATTGCTCTTTTTCTTCAGATTTGACCCCGAATTTTCCCCTCTTCAAACTGAAGTACGAAGGCGGCCGGTCCTGAACACCCGTTTTCTGCTGCCTGGAAAACGCTATGTCTAAACCAGAGTCCGCTTCTACGGCCTTTCCAAAAGAAAAGACGTTCAGCTCCTACAACAAGGAACAAGGCAAATTTTATGCCCAGGTCCGCCGTGATTACCACCCAAAGGTGTATGAAGCCATCATTGACCACCACACATCCACCGGCGGCGGTCATGACACAATTCTTGATGTTGGCTGTGGTCCCGGCACTGCCGCCCGCGGGCTCGCGTCTCACTTTGCTCATGTCATTGGCCTCGACCCTTCCGAAGGTATGATCAGTACGGCTCGTTCAATAGGCCTTGTTTCGTCCACTGCCGAACCCGCACGCTTCGAGAGATCCACGGCTGAGGAACTTGGAGCAAACCTGTCGCCGCCACTTCCAGATTCTAGCGTCGACCTCATTACCGCCGCCAACGCTGCGCACTGGTTTGATATGTCAGGCTTCTGGCCCAGCGCTGCCCGCGTCCTCAAGCCTGGAGGCACCGTCGCGTTGTGGACTAGCGGCGAGATTCGTGCTCACCCGTCCATGCCCAACGCTGCCGCCATTCAGGAGGCATTTGATGAGCACCAGGAGCGTGACATGAAGCCCTACCTTGAGCCAGGCAGCCTGCTTGTGCGAGGTCGCTATGCCGACCTGCCCCTTCCGTGGACCCTGGCACAGCCCGTTTCCGAATTTGACAAGACAACATTCGTCCGAAAGGAGTGGGACCCGAGCGAACAATTCTTTGTGGGTATGCCCGAAGCGGACCTGGACATGTTTGAGAAGATGATGGCGACGGGGAGTGCAGAGACACGTTGGCGCCAGGCGCACCCCGACGACGTCGGCACGGAGCGAGATGTGCTCAAGATACTTCGCAAGAAGATTGAGCAACTGTTGCAGGAGGCCGGCGTTGAGAAAGGAAAGGAGAAATTGAAGGCAACCGTGTATGGCGTATTGCTGTTGGTGAAGAAGCAGGCGTAGCTATCAATCCGCAAGGCGAGATCGTCAAGCCACGCAGCGGGAATCGACGTCAACTTAGTTCAGTTGTCAGAAAAAAAAAAAACATAGCACATTCATTGCCCATCTCTCTTGAGTCCTACGTGTCAATTGGAAAGAATTTTTCTCAGCATAGGCTATTCTATGCGCGTTTTATAGACTATATTAGAGCATTGTTTAAAGCAATACATACCAAAAGCGGAGTCAGTAGAGTGTTCGCTTGGCTTTCCGAAAGGCGACAAAGAATTTTTCAAGTCTGGCGCCCGACTAATGCTAGGAAGGGGACCGAATCAAAATAGTCAGTCGTCATAAAACTTGACTGTCGCACCCATGAGCATTTTGAAAATGCTGCCACTTGCTGGTTCATAGTCGACGATGTCCCTGCACATTGATGTCAGCGGAAGGTAATATCGGATCAGAATCGGAGATGTTCCGAAAGGGCAATTAGCTACCTGACCAGCGCAAGCCCCGACTCAAGGCGATTCAGCTCACTCCTGGCTTTCGGATCATCGCCAAAGAGGACGAATTGCAGTCCGACTTTACCACGGCTTGAATTTTGTTTGTCGAGGGCGTTTGTAATGGACCATATTGAGTTGTCGGCATGAATATTAGATGTCCATGCTCCATCCGTTAAAATGTAGACGTTGAGCGGTTGCCGTCCCACCTGTTCGGAGAGGGTGTGCTGCGGTTGACTATTGCCAACTTTGAAGATTTGTTGAAGTCGAATATTGATGTCGCTCTGCCCTTCTAAATGTGCTCCATCTAGGATCTTCACAAGGCCCGTCGAAGTTTTGGACGAGTACTTTCGGTCGCTTCGCATAAAACACAGCTCCATTCGTGGCTTTCTTGACTGCTTAATGATATATGCCATGGCGTGGGTGACTGATTTGACATCTTGCCAATACTTTTCCATCGATTTCGCGTCGTCAATCAGGAAGATCTGGGACCACTGTCAATAAAGATCCTAGCAAAAATTCACGTCTTCTCAACGTACGTGACGTCTTGACCCCAGATCATGAAGATAGCTTTGGTTTACCCCAATCGAATCAACCAATGTTGTAGACCCACTTTTTGCTTTGAGAATTATCTGGTTAATATCTTTCGCGGTTAAGTTGTGGAAAGAATCTTTTGCTGGGGCCAAAGACGAGGCTATGGCGCTGGAAGGTCGGAAAGGACGAGCTTCATGGCGTGGATCTATTCTGAAGGACTGAAGAAGAGCGACTCCATCGAGGTGGTTTGGCGGCGGTCCCTCACCAGTGCTCACTCCCTGCAATAACTCTGCAACCCTCTTGTGACCGCGTTGTAGTGCCGCACCCAGCGCATTGCCAAATTCTCCTCCTGAAATGGTCACGTCCGCGCCGCTATCTAGCAGTATTTTGACTATCTCATGATGACCCTCGGCCGATGCAGCTTGCAGAGCAGTATGATAGAATCCGGCAACTGCGTTCACTTCAGCATTCTCCTTCAGCAGCATCTGGACGATGTCTGTGCGGCCTCGTGCAGATGCGGCTTGCAGCGCACTCCCATAATTACCTCCGTACGCATTGACATCAGCCCCCTTGCTCAACAAGATTTTCATTACATTCTCATGACCAGCTGATGCTGCCGCCTGCAACGCATTGCCAAATCTACCACCTCCTGCGTTCACGTCAGCATTATTTTCCAAGAGAATCTGCACAATGGTTTCATGGCCTCTTGATGATGCCGCTTGCAACGGATGACCAAACAAACCGCCTCGGACATTCGGATCGGCTCCATGACGAAGCAGCATGAGAACAGCGTTCTCATGGCCATTCAACGACGCAGCGTATAATGAGTTATTGTATTTGCCGCCATGGGCATTCACATCAGCGTTCTTGTCCAACAATAATTTTATCACGGCATCGTGACCCCCTGCAGAAGCTGCCTGGAGTGCATTGTCATGAAGCCCACCACGAAGATTAACATCCGCCCCTGCTTCAAGTAAGGTTTCAACCACCTTAGTGTGGCCATGGAGCGATGCTGCCTGCAGCGCATTGCCGTTTTCTCCGCCAAGAGTATGGATGAGAACTTCGCGGTTAACGTCATCAGACTCAGCAGCGATGAGCTCTCTCACAATCCAGTCGAACCCCAGCATAGATGAATAGTAGAGCGGAGATGCTATGTGTTCCGACTCAATATGGAACTTCACTTCATTCACCCAGGGCGTATCCAGATCGTGCAACCTTACCCAATTGGAAAAAGAGCCTTTTTGGTGATCGAACAGTTTCAAGACCAATTCCTGGACGTTATTTGTTGTGCTTGCGATGTAAGGATAGTATGCATACCAAGAGGAGGCAGCAAAACGGGCTAGTGGATGTTCTTCTAGAATGCTTCTGTCTAGCCTTCTGCTGCTTAATCCTGGTTCGAGCAAGCATACCAGGCAGATGCGAAGAATATCGAGGTTCGCTGAGCTTCGTTGTAAAGCGTACACGCTTGCTTTTTGCTGTCTTATGCGCTCTGATTCGATGTATTCTTGGACTGAAAAATGGGCGATGTGAACCGTCAACACTGTAAAGCGATCATCTTCGTCGTCAGCATCTGGTGAGCCTGTGAAATCACTTTCTGCAGCATTGAAAGCCAACAGTCCAGGACATATTCTTCGCAGGTCATCTGCACTATGCAATCGTCGTCGTCGATCCAGCCATCCCGAGCCGCTGAGATCAACAGCAATTCCATCCATGAGCTCAGGTACAGTCAAGGGGCGAACAGAGAAGCAGACCAAAGTCAGAATTCGTTTAGCGTCATCCACATAATCCGAATCGATGGTGGAAAGCATTCGCTCGTAGGTCTCATCGAGGGTTCGTGGTAGGGATGCGAGGCACTCCTCAAGGCGGTATTCACTTCTTGGGCAACGTCTCAAGATCTGAAATTGGCATTCAACCCAGCGGAACCTGTGTCTTTGTCAGCGCAACGTGCACAGAACTCACAGATCTATACTCCTCACACTCCGCCTGCCTTCTCAGTCAAAGCTTGGCGAATCTTGTCGTGATGTTGCAACCAATCTTGCATGTCAGGATCATCTCGTAATTGGCCAGAGATATAGTTCGCAATATCCCGATCGATGTCTTCATTATTCATAACAACTTTCACTGCGTCTTCCGCGGCTGTTGGACTCTGGGAACCAAATAATGCCCGGCGAATGTCCAACTCATCGCGACTTGTCACTAACAAATGCAGCCCAGGCAGATTCCAACCCTGAATGGCCCTCAACGATCTCAATACATGAGGGCGTTTTCCAGATGGAGGACTCTCATCTAGCGCATCAATAAAGAGGTATACTTCTGTGAACCTCTGTATCAAACGCTGGAGATACTCCAGAAGGACTCGGGATGGAGGCGTGGTGTCAGGGTACGAAGTGTGCAACTCCGTAATGTCGGTACTACCCTCTGGAACTTGACCAGAGAGCTGTAGAAGCACTGCCCGCAACATTGCAGACTCGTCTTGTTTGGACTCATCGTCAAAAGTGAAATAGAAAAAAGCGATACCTTTACGGGCGTCCGATCGTGTGTGGAGGAAAGCATGCTGGATCGCTGTTGCGCACAAAATGGACTTCCCGCACCCTGCAAATCCATTCAGCCAGATGATTGAATTTGGTTTTGTCATCCAGTCAGCGAAAAGAGGCCCTTCCACAAACCAAGCACCGGTGTTAAGGTATCGCTTGGTGTATATGGCATTGTGGTTGGTGCTGGCGTCCGGTGCTCTGAGCCAACCGCGTATCTCCAAGGAGATCAGACCAGCTCTCACAACTTCAATGAGCATCTTGACGTCGCGAACGCTATTGTGTATTATTTGATGATCCCTCAATTGCAAGACTCCAAGAGAAACGTCTACGTTTTCACGTATTTCATCGATATCTTCATGAAGCTTCTGTAGTGTGCTTTTCCGGAACGGATAAGCTAAGCGACGACCGGCTACCCTGACTTTGCTGGCGATTCCGAGATCAGTGGCTTTCTTGAACTTCTTACTCTCTTCCTCCAGCTCTTGAATGATTTCCAGACATTTTTCCAGTCGGGATTCGATATTCGTCACCGCAGCCCTTTCTGCCTCTGAGAAGGTGCGAGTTTGCAGCGTGGTCTGAAGTAGCCGGAATGTGGCCTGGAGACTCTCTAAGTTCCGGGTGGTTTTGTCCACATCGGCGTCTTGATTTTTGTATGCAGTATAGAAGTCAATGAGAGATTGGCTAACTTGGAGACCGAGCGAAATAAACCCAGCGGCGCCTGCCGCAATCGAGAACGGGTCAGTCATGTTGCTTGGGGCGACCAGAAGCAGCAGTGGGTAGTTTCGGTAGGGCTGAGAATTCTGGATGTCACGGAGGGACAGTCCTAGTAGAATGAAGGGAGACCCAGCAAGAGAAAAGCCACAGCTTTCCACCCAGCTAGGACAGCCAGGACAGCCAGGATAGCCAAGACAACTCGGGTCCTTTGCACTATTTCCGTACAGGGTAGGCACCTCGCCAGGTAGGGATCTGGTGCGCGTCAGGTGAGCCAACAACGCGTCGGGTCACGTGGCAGCACGTGGGCAGCAGCGCGGGGCGATATCTGCTTTCAGATCAGCCGCCGGCTGTGCCCCCACCACCCACCAATTCCTTTCATCAATAAATCTAATATCCGACAGCCTTTGGGATTCGATGCAAGTTGTCTGGGAGGCGGACACGGCGGCCTTCGCAAGCCGCAAGAGAGCCGCTCGGGCATGTCAGAAATGCCGCGCCGCGAAGAAGCGCTGTCATCACACCTTTCAGCGCCCGCCAGAGCAGCAAGCAGACTCTGACGGGCTCGAGAGAGTCCTGCCCAATTTGACACACAAAGAACCCATCCGCTTCGTTGGAGACCTGAATCCCGAATCCATACTCACGGACTTGTCATCCAGGAAACAAGGAACCCAGAGGATCAGCCGAGTAGGTACCTGGGTTGAACAGTCTCGAGATCTGCAAGATGGACTCCCTCCAGAAGACCTTGGCCCACCGCCGCCACAGAAGTCGGGAGATAAAACGCCACTCAACGTCGAGAAGTATGGTAAGGTTGAAGGTGGTCGGAGGACCCTGACTGGCCATCAACGAAATTACTTGCAAGCCGTGGGCGCCTTTCGAGTTCTGCCCAAAGCGACTCAGGATGCGCTGGTTACCACCTACATTGCATGTTTTGACGGGCTTCTGCCTATTCTGAACGGCATCAAACTACTTCGAGACTACACCGAAGGACGGTGTTCGATATTCCTTATGCAAGCGATATGTCTTGTCACCTGCAAGACCGAGGAGGCTGCAGCGTATCTCCGGCTTTACGACGATGGTCCACTTCTCGACCCCATCCCATTTGCCCGGAGTCTGCATACCGGACTGGACGCCGCCATGAAAGCTGATCTGGAACCTGATAGAGTCACCAAAATCCAGATCCTGACATTGATGCATTTGCACAATGACGGACCAGGAGGCATCGAAGAGTCATCACTCCATTTGTCGCAAGCCATCCACGATGCATGGACGGCGGGCCTACACATCCACACGCCAGGACGATCTCCCAAAGATCAATCAAGCATGCTGTGGTGGACCATCTGGACCCTCGACAAGATCAATGCCTGCCTCGGTGGGCGGCCGATCGTGATTGCAAATCGTGACATCGACATCACACGCCCGCCGCTCGAGAGCGGCGTTCCTAGAAGTAACGTCATCAATCTGTGGTTGAGATTGGGGGATCTTCTCGACGAGGTCATCGAATTTTATAGACCAACAGCAGACCCGGAGTGTACAGGGTGGGAAACCGAGTTCCCACCTTATCGATCACTGACAGAGGGAATCGATTTATCCTTGCTCCCCATCTCCGAACAAAGTGAGTGAACTCTGCTGGTCATCTAAATCTCGTTCTACCTTCGTCGCATACCTTTAACCCTCTTTCTAGGCATCCTCGAAATCTGCTACCACGTCATCTGTATTCTCTCCTGCCGTGCTGGAGGTCCCTCTACCACCTCCTACGCCCGTCGCATCTCCGCGGCAGATCGGATCCAAGAACTGCTCTCCAATGGCCGCCACACATCCCTTCTGCCCATCCCCTTGGTTCCCTATGCGGTCGGCCTCGCCCTAACAGTCACATACCGCGGTCTCCGTGACAATGCATTCGAAGATAGCGACCGTGCACAGGCCGATCTCGCTACGCGATGTGAGACTTTGGAGGCACTGAGCATGTATTGGTGGACCGCAGATGCAATGGCTAGACTAGGGCGGAAGGCGTTGAAGTCTTTGCAGCAGACGGGAGTAAGGAAAGCCAGCGTGGCGGGGATCGTGAGTGCGATGGAAGCGGAGGTTGCTGCGTGCAAGTTTGGACCGTTTGAGGCGAAAGGACATCATGGAGGAGGACATCATCATTCTCACAGTTCTTCTATCCCTGCTGCAACTCTTGGCGGGGCTGCTACGGTGATGACGAAATCAATGTCTTCTGGTGGTGGTGGTGGTGGGTCGAGAGGAAATGGGTTACATGTCCTTTCCGATGCAGCAGCTACGCACTCGACTGGAACAACGACAAATCTGGCTTCCTCACCCTCCGTTGGCAGCGGCAACAGCAAGAGTCGCGGGAATGCTGCGATCGCCAGGGCGGTGTCCAAAACACCCACATCGCTCTCAGCCACATCTCCCAAAACATCACAGCCCCAGCAGTTCAACAACAGCAACAACAACAACAACAGCAGCTACGCCTCAGGCTTCAGCCAGATCCCACCCGAGTCCGCGTTCCAGTACCAGAACTACAACAAAAGCACGCGATTCCAGACATCATCCGCCCTTAATAGCTACACCTACAGCCATCACAATCCTCTCGCGCCGACATCCTCCTCTACGACAACAGGAGGAGCAAGTGGGAGTGGTGGAGCGTTTACGTCGCTCGACGTGCCATCTTCGTTCGGCCCGGGCATTTACGACCCGCAGTTCACGAACCTGGACGAGCTGTTCGACGGCTTCTTCGACCTCAGCATGCCGACCATCTTCCAGGACCCGCTCTTCGACGGCGACGCCTTCCTCAACGCCGACCTCGACTTCGGCATGGATCCCGGCCTCGCGACTATTGAGGGCCTGGGCTATGCCACTGATGTCACGGGTGCAGGCGCCGCCGCGGCGGGCGCATTGCATGCCAGATCAGGATCGACATCGGCACCGCCATCAGCGGCAGCGGCAGCAGGGTCTGGAGGCCCTGGAGGTCCTGGGAATCCCGGCTCATCGACGCCCAGGGTATCTACGGCGTATCCGGACATCACTATGCACTAATTCTGCGTGTGGAGTTTCCTGGGTCTCCGATCACCTAGTCTAGTCGGATGGTTTCGCACGGTGCCAGATTGAAACAAGGTACAGTTGCATTCTTCTGGGTAATGGCGTTTAATGGGGGGAGTTCAACGTGACGATGCATTGGTATATAAAAGACAGAGATGACGAAGGCCCTACATAATTCTACTCTCTTGTGACAACGAACATTCACGCTTTCTATTGAGCCTACTTTGTCAATCGACAGCTCCAGCCCCAACACCGACTCCCCATCTTCCAACCTGTAACATGGCCTGCTCGCCGCCCTCTGCTAACGCGCCTCTGCCATCTCCAAGCAATCCCTCAAGACAGAGCCAGGGGTCCCTGCCTCCCCCCCATTTAAGAACCTCCTCTTTGAACTTCTCCCCACTCGCACGATCAACTGCGCCATTGTTCTTGCCGCCGCGAAACACATTCGTCCAGACCCGTCGTGCGATCGCTGTGTCGAAGAGGTACGAATAGTAACTTGCGCCATACCCGTGGAGGTGGCCGAAGAAGCCTTGCCAGGAAGTCCCCCAGGGCTCGGGAACGGAGCCGTGCTTGTTCCACACGTCGTAATATACAGCAGTAGAATCATACCGCCCGCTCCGGAGGGCTTGAACGGGCCCGTCTCCGTGGTACACCTGATCCAAGAGACTCATGAGAATCTGGCTCTCGTTGTTCCACGCGCCCTGCCTAGAAGCTTCCTTTGACCCTTCTGCAGCCAATACCTTGAGCATCTCATCGGGCATTGCCGCATCGGTCTTCCAATGTCTCGCAAAAAGTTTCAATACTGCGGGGTCAGTAGCGAAGTTTTCCATGAGGACAGAGGGGAGTTCGGAGAAATCAGTCGCGACCCGCGTCCCCGATATGCCTTGCATGGAAGTGCGGCCCAGAACGCTATGGATAGCATGGCCCATTTCGTGGAATAATGAGACGAGGTTGTATTGAGAGAGGAGAGCTGGTTCGCCAGGGACGCTGGATTGTGGGAAGCCGCACACAAGAGCGATGATGGGGATTTGGTGATGGGAGGTCACGCCAGATACCGGGTTAGTACTGAGAAGTGTCGGCATGCCGTTGTTCAATGGCTCATTGCGTTCTTCGCATTCGCGGATCTCTTCCTCTGAGATTTCTCGTGAGCAGAGGAGCGTGAAGTGAGCAGGATGACTCTGTTTTCCGGGCCGCGAGAACAAGTCACAATACATGGTGGCAATATGCTCCTGGTTCTCGGTGTACACGTCCAACCGCCTAACGTCGGGATGCCAGACTTCGCCTTGTTTGGTCTCTCTTGGGACAAATCGGACGCCATACAGACACTCGAAGAGGCTAGACAAGCCCTGCATCACATGGCCAAGGGCAAAGTAGAGTTTGGCACTTTCCTGCAGACGCGACTTTGATGTCCGCGGTCCCGATGCTCCTTCCAGTTGATCTAGTTTGGCCAGGAGATAGTGGTGATCCCACGGATTCAATCTTTCGGCACCTTGGTCCATCTTGCGCTTGAGCTCCAATAGCGGAGCAAGCTCCTTCTGAACATGTATCTTGTTGTTTGCATTGACCGATTCCAGGAAATTATTCACAGCTTCTGGCGTCTTGGCCATTTTCTCTATCAGAGCCATCTGTGCGAAGTTGTCGAAGCCCGTCAGCTTGGCAAGCTGGGCACGACGTAGAAGCAGTTGTTCAAGTGTTGCAATGGTCTTCTTGGAGGCGCTTCTCTCGGCAATGTACATTTCTTTTCTCGTCGCCGCGTCTTTGACGGAGTTAAGAACCATTTTGGACCATTTGCTCGACACTGGGATCTGTGCTCTTTCATGGTTCTTGAAGCCTTGAACCAGCGTTGGATCGATGCCGTCCAGCTGTCGCACGCTGAATGACACATAGTCCCTTGCATGATCCATCTGGTTGATGAAATCGGTTCCTAACTGCACGATTTCGTTGGACAACGAGACAAATTGCTGCCTCTGCTTATCAGGCAGGTGAATACCTGATTTTGCAAAGTCCCTCATCAAGAGCACGGCAACCATTTTTTCCTCTTCATTCCATTGGGACCGAACTTCGGGCATGTCCCAAGCCTTCTTAAGCTGCTTGTTTAAACCAGTGGTCGTATTGAGCTCATTCATGTATTGGAACATGAGTGAATACGACGCAGATGCCGAGGCGGCCACATCGTCGCCCGGATGGATGCTCCTGATGAAGTCGGAGAGATCTATCACTCGACATAGCAAGTCGCTGAGTCTATCAAGATCCTTGGGTATGGCTTTGTATTGCTCGACGGTAGAAGCGGCAAGCGTCCTTTCTACCAATCTCTTGCATTGTATCACGGACGACTCGGCGAACTTTTGAAAACCTTGGGGGACAGTCAGGAACGTGTTTCCTATCAGGCCCGAGCTTCGGGTGGAGGATGTCTTTGAGAGTGTCTTTTTATTGAAAACCTCACGGAGGAGAGCATTATCGTAGGCGCTCTTGGAAGAAGGAGACGCGTGAAGGGAGGTAGATTCGTAGGTGTTATCGTCGGCCACGGCAATGCCGGCGGCGGTAGAATTGTATGTCTTCTGGTTGCGCAGGCATCTCGGGCAGGTCCATGGCTGCCGCCGCAGGACCTTATGCATACCTAGACAGTCGACGCGAGTGAAGTGAGCATGTGCTGCCCCTGTAACGCATTGACTGTTGTTACACTGAGCTGTCGACTTGGTTTATCTCTCGGCCTTGGTCTTGGCCAACTGCAATGACGAAGTTCGCGCAGGGAAAAGCAAATACGAATGCATGCGCGAAATTCGGCGAGCTTCGCCAAGGCCAGCGCCAACGGGATCCAAAATCCTTGTCCTCGGCTCATTCAGCCCTGAGGATCTAGCGAACAGGCACCGGTGACAGGGCGCCTGCAGGGGGCAAGCAGGGGGGCAGAGTCTATATGACATCTCACAAAATCAAGGGGGCCAAGACTTCGAACACAAGAGATGCTTCAGCAACGAGCTCGATTCGAGACCTTCGACTGGGTCTTGGACTCCGAGTTTACCGCAATCCAGGTAATAAATTGTGCAGTACAAATATGTGCTCTAAAGTCTAATTGTTACACGCTCTCGCCCCGGATGGATCATCGGCAGCGGCGAGCTCGGATCAGTGCAACGTTGCCACTCTTGGCAGGTCATACGTATATGGGCAAAACTATTATTAGATCTTGATCATAACCTCTTTTAACGCGTGGACAAGACGATTTCCCTCAAAACCATCCCGTCTTCAATGTTGACACTGCGCTCAGGCAGCCGCAGTGCAGAGCTCTCACTTCCTCGGAGTTTGTTCAATCAAAATTGGCGCTCGCAACGCTCAACAGTCTAATGGCCACCGAAGCGGCCGCAAGGAACATCGAGTCCGATGCGAACAAAACGAAAACTCCAGAGGATACCACGCAGGAAGAAAAGCGTCAAAGTGGCTGTGAAACAGAGAAATTCCTTCCAGCATCAGATTGGGTCACTTTATTAGGACGACGTGGCCATTACCGGCCGTTACAGCCCGGGCGGTTGAGAAACAGTTTGCTCGCCGGGGTTGGATTTCTTGAACTGGGAAATGCTGGAGATTTCGCTGCTAATGTCTGGAACCGAGTCCCAGTGAAGAAATGGGTCGCCGCACTAATGGCCCTTGGAGCAACCTTGGCCCTGGCGACCTCCCTTTTCGCTCTCAGAGATGTCACCCTGAGCTGGCGCAATATCCAGGTCTTGAGGGCGGAGAGGTCCTACCTGAAGCGGGAAAGGGCCCGATACCGCAACAATAAGACCAGTTTGCGGAGTGTGGACGCCATCCTAGGTGTCAACTTCCGAGAAAGTGGCACTGAGCTGCTGGATCGGCTCATTGTGGATGTGCTGTTAGGTTTTGGAGCCCTTCTAGTGAGCGTCGGAACCTACATGGCCATTGGTGGTGCGAATCCCACCGTATTCACCGCTAGCAACCTTCTGTCAGGGTACATTGGGAATGCTGCCGGAGCACTTTACGGTCTTGTCAATGCGGGGTGGTCCACCTATGTTTCAATCCGAGCCTATCGACACCGGTCCGCAGGACTTGCCGAATTGGAGTCGGATCTGGCCAGGCGTCTGCTGCGGCTTCGTACACGCAAAGTTCAGACTCACGCAGTGATCCTTGCTGTTACTGGCCTCGCTGCGGGCGCAGGAGGTCTCATCACCGCCACCATGTGGTGGGGTTATATCATCCTAGTTCCCTGCATTGTCTCCAACATCTACTGCAATTGGATGTGGCGGCACCAAATAGGATATGAGCGACCCATGGCCGGCAAAGTTGTCCAGATTGACAAACAGTCTCTAATCAAGGAGTTGGAATACGTCGACCTCACGAAGAAATGCATAGGGAGCGGAGCACCATTAAATTCTCGCAAAGATAATATTTCTCTTGATCCCACATCGATCGCCTCGGTCATTCAGTTCATGATCTCGATCGATATTTTCGAAAGCTTTTGCATCCGTGCTATGAGGGAGCCGCGGCTATCTACAGCCATTTCGGAAGCATCAGAGGAAAGTTTGACGATCTGCGAGCAGACTTTGCTAGACCTGGACCAAAAGAGTCTTACGCTGGTATTGGAAATAGCAAAGATACATGTCAGCGAGAGAGGGCCAACACAGTTACGTTACCGAGAGAGATATTTATTGGAGACTCTGGGGTGTTATCTCCGCGTACAGGACGGGAAGGTTGCTCACAAAGAGCTCGACCATCCCCCTCCAAGAGAGCCGGTATAACAGGCGTATAATGAAAATTGAAGACTCCCTCCATGGTCACGTCGCATCAAGAAGTGATTGGATTGTTCGACGAGGCTGTGCTGTGTCGTGCCGTACCACCCAACGTAGATATGCCTCTGTTTGAATGGGCATTATTGCATAAATTCCCAGCCTCGCGGATCTGCCGCCTATACGGGTGCATATGAAGGACACGTAGGACACACCTTTGCACCTCGCGTAGACGTGCTGACCTAGTCGTAAGTTGCCCCCCCCCAAAAATCGAGCGGCGGATACTAAGTGTGAGTGTGAGTGTGTTTGTGGTGGGTATGTTCCCGTCTGGTGGAAATCTCGCCCTGGCACAGCTTCCTTTTTTCCACAGCCTCGTCGTCGACCTTGCTATGCTATGTCTTGCCATAGCAGTTATCATGAACATGGCTAGAATCATAACCTTTCCATTATCCTATTATTTTATTACACAGACAATCTCTATTGTATTACTCGCTCCAGAGCTGGTTCACCAACAGGCGGATCCAGCGAATGCAGTCTGGAGGAAATAAAATTAGCGTTAGAGACCATTCTGAGAAGGATGGTAGAAAGTTTCGCAATCAACAAAGAATATTATGTACCCTGCACCCAAGAAACTGTATACCCTACCACTAAGCAACAACAAACCTTGATGGTCTCAGCGCACCTCCCTGAAGACTTTAATCGCACTTGTTTGTCTACTCTCATACGGATCTTTACCTGAACCTACCGGAATCTATAACCACCACTCCGAGCACTCCTTGGCGGATCACTCTATTTGAGGTGCAGGAAATATTTGCTTTACAAAGTTCAGAAGGTGGTGTGTGTAAAAGCTGGGGAAAGATGGTTTTTTTCTCACTAGAAGGCATGCCGTGCCGCAATGCCTATACCTCCGAATGACTGGTCGGCGGCGGTTTAGTTGAGCTCTCATCGTCAGAATTGTCAGGGTCAATCTGCATTATCCCATTATCCGGCCAACTTGGTTAGGCAGACGCTCTGTTGTGTGACGAAGTGCGATGTCTTCATTGGAATGCTCGTCGAATTCCTTTTCATGAGATGCCCATTGATCATGGCGGATATGGAGCTACTCCTTTCGCTTGAAACATTTGAAACAAAGCATGAAGTCGTCGAAGCACATTCTGCAAGCATAGACTCGGCCGTACTGCGCCTATTGTTCAATGTTATACCAGCCTATTCTATCATTTTGGTTTTATGCTGCACTCACACAAAAACACACATCACAATATCCCCCTAGTTTTCAAGCACTGTGAGGCTTATCAAGGTTGGAGTTTTCTGCTGATTTCGTTTGCTCTTAAGTTGTTCTTCAAGCCAATAACATCGTGGCTAGTGCCATGATGCGACCGCAGCACGAACAAAGATGACGGATGGTGGCGGACGAGACAGGAAAACAAGGCTGTGCCATCAGGGGAGTCAGAGTTGTTGGACGAGCTTAAAGGGCCTTTCTGTCAGTCGGCCTGAGTCCTGGAACAGCTGCCTAGTTACCCTTTGTGCCTGCATTTAAAAGCAAGAGCCAAGTGTGAACAAGATTATCTCTCCTGAGTGTCAAGGGACAAAGGCACATCCATACATAATTGTTCACACCAGATGAGAAGAGGAGCTAGATCAGAGTTGATCAGAGTCAGTCCTTGCATCGAAGATGGCCCTGGGAAAGTCGGGATTCTCCGGGCATCGGGATTCTCCGGGCATGCCAACGCCCCACCAACGGAATTTAGATATATATTTAAGCACCACTAAAACGTGAGAAATTCATCCCCAAATTCGCCAGGTTCTATAGTGTAGTGGTGATCACTCCGGATTTTGATTGTGCAGGGCGTTCACTCTCTGTGCGAGAAACATTCCGGCAACCCCGGTTCGAACCCGGGTAGGACCTCAATGTACATGATTCTCGTCGTCGCTTTTGGTTTTTGGTGATGAGATGACTCGACTATTTTTTTGCGCGGGCCAAGAAAGCATGTGCATACAGAGAATACTGGCGAGCTGGATGTCAGAGAAACAAAGTTTTCACTTAAGTGGCGATGGAAGGCGGTAACGGAGTATGTATTTATCCGATTCGATCCGAGGTATTACCGAAGTGTAAACGCAGCTTGACGAGGCTGAAAGGGGCAAATGGGGGAGAAAGAGGTCTCATCTCGTCCATGCTTTCAGAGGTATTGCTACATGAGAGCAGACTGTCTCGCCACGCAACATCAGTGCCGTGACGATGTCGTCGGTGCTAGAGGCTGTGTCCTTGAGCGCATCAAGGCGCTGAGTAGGAGCCACTAAGGCCAGTATCGCTAGTAGGTTCAGATAAGTCGAGAGGATGATGACGAGATTCTTTAAAACCCAGCATGGACAGCTTAATGGATCTTGCCTTTCCAAATTTCTGGCAACGAACGTAGCAGGAGCCCAACGCGAACCAGAACCGTAGAATCTTGCTGTATTCCAAATTATCACATCGTACGACAAGAAGCCAATCAGTGGGTACAATATTTTCATGCGTCTCTTATGCGAACTCCTATCTTGTCGATGAAACCTTTCATGTAATTAAATAAAGGCCCGAGGTTGATTTGAAAATCACAGGTTCTTCAAAGACTCAGCGATGTCGTGGTATTCAGCGGGGACAGAGCGCCTGGACCTGGCAACCGTTTGGAGCCGTGACCTTGTCGCTTTACCCAGGCATCAGGGGGCCTAGCTCAGCTTCGGTTCAGCCTCAGCTTGATTTGCTCAGCCTGCTCAGGCCGCTGGTCAAACTCCTTGTCCTTCTCGTTAAGCGAACTCGGTCCCGTTTCTGGATCTCCACCGTCATTGGATACTTACGCCATGCTTTGAGGTCTCTGTTTGAGAATATAGAAACTTTACAAGACTATCTACGAGGGTGCGGTTTTAGGAACCATGGTTCAAAACCGAGCTCCTTATCCCGTGCGCGGCTACTTCTGTGACTCAAGTCTTAGCACAGCAAATAAACATACCCCTTTTTGTAGTATCAAACTTCTTTCTGTCTCAACGCCGCCGCCACCATTGTTCTATAGTGAAATTGACCAGCGTATATCATCTGGTGTTGGCGTGCAACACAGATCTCGATCGGTGTTACACTCCAAGAGCACTCCCATGATCAGTTCATCAGTTACGTATTCGGCAAGCACCCAGTCAATCTGTGGTGGCATCAGCTAGCAAGCTCAGCCTGCGTGGAGACCGGCGAGACAGCAAACTTGAGATGGCCATCCGAGATACGAAATTCCTGTCAGCTGCTTTGAAGTGCTTCAATCCAATGATGGACAGACAACTTGCCTGAATCTTTAACCTTCTACTCTCGTGTACCCGTAATCTAGAGCCGGTCTACGGCTTCCTGTATCAATGCATCAGGCTTTGCATGATTGTCAAGCTCGATGTGCTCCATCTATGAAGGATTCTTTTGTCCACTCAGGAAGCCGCCTTAAAATCTGCTCAGCTTGGCGATCGCTGTTTGAATCCGGCATGGAGATCGATTCTGAGGAAGATGGCAGAGTCTTTTGGCGACAGCTGGCACCATCCCGATCTTTTTGGGATGATAATGAGATCGCTATCCCGTACAGATTCTCTCTTCCAATTGCTAGACAGGAAAGTACATTTTCCCGATAAGTATCACGAGCCCAGGTGCAGATGTGATCTATGACGAGGCCCAGTTGCAGCGCTCTATCCTCCGAAATCAAGGAGCTATGCCACAAGTCGATCACTTGCTATTTTTGCGTCAGCACCCATTAAGCAAACATTTGGAGATACCGCATGACCAACCGTTTTCGTTTTACTAAGCACTGCAGCACACAGTTGCCATTCCTCACCTCGAGAACAGAAGAACCAGACCAGGCGCTGAAAGTCGACATCACTCTCTTTTTGGAGACGTTGTTGAAATATCAAACAAGTCCGCAATGAGAAAGCACTTTGATGGAAAGTTAACCCAAGTCCAATCACTCAGTCTGGTCTCTGCTTCTTCAGTCCCTCTCTCTCCAGATCCTTCAAGTCTTCATGGTAGATCATTCGCTCAATTGCTTGCGAAAAGAGTGGCACTCGGCCGTCTTCATTGCTGGATTGTTATCAGCAACTCCGTTCACTTGACTGGTCAGAATGATTCGTACATATCCCACGGCGATCGGGTGGATTTGTCGCATTGGCAAACGCGTTCTGTTGTACACAGAATGGGAGTGGTTTGCCACAGTGGCGATCTTGTGACCCTGTCAACACCTGTCTTGCTGAGTTCTCTTTCCCTTGTGGCTCGTCGAGTCTGCTTCTGGTTGGGTCTGCTTTCTCTCTGTGGTGGCGCAAGGCGTAAAAACTTCGGCAATATAGGTGGGAAAGTGTTTTCAATCGATCTGGGTAGCTATCTTGCCGAAGCAACTGGAAGTCTGAGCTCGCTGTGCATGAGACACACCTCCAACTCAAAGGCGCACGAGTGAGCAGAGGAACAATCCGGATGGGTTGCGCCCGTGAAGTCCGCCTATCTCCTATACCCTCTTAAACTATTCGTTACAGTCCCGTTGCATCGTTCTCTGAGTCGCAGGAAGTTGACATCCGTCTCGGAACATGATATCTGAAGCGTCGCTCTGGGAAAGCTGGCACTCTTCGAACGACTCGGGTACTTCGTGGTGCGAGTGCGGCAATATCCGAGATATCGCGAATGCTTCGGACAAAGATGTCCATCATGGCTGAGAGACCATGCTGTGCGGTGGACTCGCAGACTTGGTTAGGTGATGGGGAGTGAAAGAAACGGTTCGTGATGGCGGATGAGGAGGTCGAAGCAGAGGAAAAGGAAGAGAGACGAGAGCACAAAACGCATGTGCCACTGGGATGTGCAGGAATCAGCATGATGCAAACTTGGGAGTGCCGCAGGAAAGTCCCTGATTGGACTCACCCGACACCCGCGATTTCACGTTCAACTGCACAGAGAGTTCTGTGTCTTCGCCCTAGCATTCTAGACGTGCTATAAGGTATCTACGTAATGCGCTACTCGCACAACTGCCTACTTGGGCCATAAAATGTATGCTTCCATAGGGTGCGTTCTACGCCCTTATAGGGGCTTGGGATCCCTAGAAGCCTTGGGAGACCTACAGTATCGGTGTCTCTAGATACTCATAAAGCTCTAGGAGTACCTAGAGTATACATATTTAGTGCTACTCACTATACCCGAGAGAATCTATCAAGGCCAAGCAAGGCTTAGATACCTAGAGGAGCCGAAAGCTTTCTATTAATAACTAGGCAGCCTCGTAGAAAGTATCCTGTCCGGAGATCCTATTTAACAGTCCAAGTTTCCGACAAAGTTTATGGTGACGACGCAAACCTGGCGTATACCTCCTTCCGAAAAGCCAGTGCCAGGTCGAGAGATATCGGGTCCCCAGGAGGGACAAGTTAGCTGGCATACATGCCGCAAAGGCCAGATTGAGGGTCAATCCACTAAAGCAAAGGTCAGCGTGCACTTCAGCGACACCATCCCTCCTGAGAGCGTGTTCTTCAAGTCGGACAGCACTCTCGAACCTACCCAGTATAGATTGGGCAGACCGCTCCAGCTCATGGTGCCCTTCTTACACACACCGTCGACGTTTTCCAAGTTCAAGATTCCACCCAAACCAAAATTCCATGCGTCGCTTTCCACACCTGCTCGGCACATCGGCCCGCCAAGTGGATGGTCGAGAAAGCTGTTGAGGTATCGTCTATCTCTCAGCTGAGGCTCAAACATGGAACGGACAGTCTCTGGCTTGAGCAGTGCTCCATCGTTTTTGAGCAGGGCGACTAGAATTTTGATATAGTCGTTCGGGCTGATGCACATGCCCCCTCCGCCTCGATCATCCTTGCTGTCTTTCAACGGATGTGGCGGGGTTGGCTCAAGTTCGCCGCTGGCGCTGCGCACAGATGCACCGCAAAGCCGCTGTTGAATGTCTGGACGACTACCGAGATGCATGGTCGTCGAGTCCATTCCAAGAGGGTCCCAGATGTTCTGCTTCATGTATTCGCCTAGCCGTAGACCACCATTAATCCGCTCGATCATAACCCCAACCCAGTCGAGGGAGACGCCGCATTCCCAGCCTTCGCCGGGTTCGAACAGAAGGGGCTGGAAACATTGTGCTGTCTGTGCAGAGTACCATAAATCAACCTAGGGCGACTTTAAAGCACGGGGGCGTGAGGGTGAGAAAATGTGTCAAGGGAGGAATGACTATACCACTCCTTCCCCACGGGGTTGAGAGTTTTCCTTGTCCCAGCTTCTCCATCTCATCAAAGCTGGGGACATGAAATCATATCCCATTCCACTCGAGTGCGTAAGTAGCTGACGCAAGGTAAGTCGTTTGGCCGCTGCTTTCAACTGCGGCGAACCAGACAGAGTCAAACCCAGCCAGAACACTAGGGGAGGCATATTCGGGCAGAATGGTCGAAAGTTGATGCTCGTCGTCTAGAGAAAGGAGACCTTTTTCGACGCACTGTAACGCGGCCACCGTGGTCACGAGTTTCGTACATGAAGCCACCCAGAAAGTTGTGTCTGCTCTGATGGGCTTGGCGAGGCTCTCATCAACCGACGTGAAACCTTGAGCATTGAGATAGACAATGTTCCCTAACCCTGGTTGAACGAGATGATCTTGAGCCCACGCACTGCGACATACCTATCCGGTTCGCAGCAATAAGGACAGCACCAGGGATTCTGCGACCTGGTCCGGGGTTGGCCGCAACTCCGAAGTCCTTGTCGAAGGTCATGGTGCTCTTTTTCGTTCCCACTTGACTCTACGCTTTTGGTGGATTCAACGCAGTGGAAGAAGTGAAGATTACCGTCCAGAATGAAGCTCGAGAGGAAAACGGTTTCCCATGTGGCTGATGATACGTGGTCTCTGTCTTGCTGAAACTGCTGATATAAAATCGAAACATGAGCAACCATAATCTTCGTTCCAGAAACGGTGGGGGGGCGGCATTTGTTTCACATCGTGCAAGTCTTCCTCGAACGGCCAGTGAGCTTTCATACCATCCCATTGGAAGATTGAGGCATGAGCGTCCATCACCTAGCTCACCTAGCTCTTTTCCGTACCCGCCGGATGACTTTGACACCGGTCGTTGGCTCGGACGTCAATTTCGGCGGTAGAGAAATGTGGGCAAATATCTGAATGTCTGACAAGAAATGTGTTCCCCCACCTCGGAACACCATACTGGGATGGCCCAAAGAGGGTCCTGGACCCCCATGCAAGCCCCATGTTGCTCGGTCCCCCATTGCGGACCCACTGCAGTTCCAATCTGAGGGCTGTAATACTACGTGTCTCTCTCGTCGAGCATGGAGCTACGAGTAGAGTTTTCTAATACCCCATGACAGACCCAGAGGCGTCTATAGGCTCCGCTTCCTTTTCCCTTTGAAAGAGTACGTTGCTGTTTGGGTCTCGCATAGAGATTCAGAGACAGCCATAGTATTAGACTGTGGCTCTCTCTTTCAAGCTTTATCAACAATCGGCGAGCAACATTCGCCGTTTCCTTTCCCAGCTCTGCCGATAGAGAACATCATCAGTGAACCGCTTCTCTCCGGGAGTTTTTAAAAGATGGACACGTTCATGGCCTTTGGTTCTGTTGAGCGCTTCGTTGCCAAAAACGAGATCGAAGCACTGTTCCATCGCTATGCTGTCCTCGCAACCGAAGAACCCGACATCGAGAAAATGGCGACCGTTTTCGAAGAAGGTGGCGTCTTTCGTCTACCGAACGGCGTCATCGTGAAGCCGCGAAATCTGCTAGAAGTTGTCCGGGGTAATAATCCCAAGTTCATACGCCACCATGTCACCAGTATCGATATTCAGTTTGTCTCACCTACCGAAGCACACACTCGTTCCTACTTCTTGGTCACTACCGATGTTTCCAGTGTCGATCACTGGGGTCAATGGAGGGACGTGGTTAGAAAGGGTTCGAATGGCCAATGGCTGATAGCGGATAGGTCTGTTGTCGTCGAGGGTGGTGATCAAAAGGGCTGGTTTAGAACCACATATGCCGAATGAGGAAGGTCATTGAATCAAATTTGAAACCACAGCTCTCATGCTTCTGGCGCAATTCCAATCATCTTCCAACTTGGCTAGTTCAAAGCCGAACATTTGCAGCAGCTTCCGTGTTGTAAGCAGAAAATGGCTGGGTCGCGATGATTCCTGTTTTGCCGCGGACTCATCACACATGTGACTCCATGCAACCAAGGCACCGTAGAAGAGCACGAGAGGATACCACATAGGCCGGCAAGGACGTTGTATTTCACGAGCAGTGCCTGAGCGCCTGGCGGAGTCAGACTCTACACTTTCCAGGAGTTCCATGACAACATCGAGTGTTGATTGAGGGAATCGCAACCCCAACGTATGCGGGACACGAGGTTGCTGAGGCCTCGCAAGAAGTTCGCCATTCTCCTCTGGCGTGTAACCGGCAAGTGACGGAAGATTGTAGACACCCGGCCCGGCCACGAGAAGAAGTCGAGCAAAGTGGAACAGCGGTAAAAGGGACGATGCATCCACCCAGCCATCATTCGATAGCCGAGCATCCCGGGCACTGAACGAAGTTTGCCATACTTCCAGGGCGCACATTAATCTGGCTCGGACACGGTGAAACTCGTGATCTGCGGCCAAAGGAAGATATTGGCTATAATCAGCCGCTGTCGATTCAATCTGAGAGATCAGTGGCGGTGGTATGATATTTTCAAGCCCAGCTTGGCTCTGATGGCTCTTCTGCTTGCTCGCCTCACGAATTGACATGCAGCAAGCAGTGAGGGGCCCTATCGCACAAAAAAGGACATTGATATCGGAAATTATGTCGAAGAGGATGAGAAGGTAGTCGCGATTAGGAAGTTCAGGAGGCAAGAGGCGTCCATCCACGACTAGGGAGTCGCACAGTCCCCGGAAGTCGTACTCAGCTTGAGAACCAACACAGACCGACCAGGTGGTCTCAACTGTCGAGGGTGTTTGCAGATGTGTCGATCTCAGCGTGTCGACGATGAAGCAAAATTTCTTCAAGCTATTGAGTTTCATATTCATGAGCGATTGGAAGTATCAAGTGCTCCTTGCAAGACTTACTTGGATGCGTCGGGCTCGACCGGGCTCTGCAAAACTCGGTTTGCCGTTCGATTCGACTTGGGATTCGTGAGAAAGCCAGCACGGTATAGAGTCTACACCAGACACATTACCAGGGGTCGAATGAACAGAGTAGAACAGTAGATCAACAGGCGATGCGTACTCACCGATTGCGACACGCCATTGACGATTTCTGTATGGCACCAGATGCGACCGTTTGATTGCATCATACCAAAAGCAACGATGAGATATCCCTGAGCGAGTCAGACCTCCATAGCAAAGCGGAATGATTTCACCAAGCAATCTCACTGCAGTGTGCCACGCGACCATCCTCCCGAGCCTGTTGTCGACCTCTACGGTTCCTATCATCAAAGCTGTGCTGGCACGCCAGAGTTTCTCGATTATAGACTCATGTTGTGGGTCTCTCGACACAGAAGCTCCTAAAAGTGCCTGAGGTAGTAAAAGATAGGGCGGGGTTTCTCTGCAATCCAATGTCATACAGGAGATCTCGGCCAGAAACGGTACCGAAGTGAGGAATCTTGTCTGGAATTCGTCTCGAAGAGTCTGCAAAACTTCCAGCGAAGGCAAATCTTTTAGTTCTTCAAACAACGCCAGCGGATATGTCACCTCAACACCGCCCTGTGCCTCGTGCAAGGTTCGATTTCGTCCGGGTAAGGCCGTTCTTTCCCTCGAGTCTTCTGGACCTGCAGGTCTACCGAAGAACGTGCAGCAGCCAGGCTCGGTACAGTAAGGGCTGGCATAGATGAGAGACTGTTTGAAAAAGTCCAGAAAGGAAGACTCTGGCCGCGCCAATGCTAGGGCCGAATCTCTGTGGCGCGGAAGGTAGTCTTCTTTAAATTTATTAGCATGTCACGACGACATCTGATGTCGACGCCTTCATGTACCTGCTAGTGGATTTTCCAGCTGCGGTTGGTCCATCACTTCGTCGACAGCACAAGTTCTGAGCCAAACTGGTGTCCATGCGACTGTCAGTGGCGAGATTTATCAATTAAAGAAATTTCATTACGAAGCCCTTGGAATCGTTTTGCGAAAGCAATACAACGACCGACCGTAAATTATGGGTTGAAAGATATATGTGGTGAATGAGAGACAAAGTTTTCCCTGAAATAATGATTTTTGTCTGACATCGAACTTTTTATCTGTCATGTGGCTGCTCTGCCGACAAATGTCCAAGCTTAACACCACCAAGAATATTCCTCAACACCATTGTTTCACCTACAATTCCAGATATCAACTCCCATACCCTCCCTCTGAAATGCTCAGCCAGGCAATGTTCCGGACCTTACCCGACATAATCACTTGGCTAGGGCAGACTATTCGCCCAGTACCTTGGCGATGAGCTCGACGCGCTTTGCTTGCTCCTGCTGTGGGCGAGGATTCTCACGGCGCGAACATCTCGACAGGCACCGTCTCACTCGTCAGTATCCCTAACATACCCATGAAGAGGAATTTCTGGCTGATGGCTTTGGGTCAGATACCAACGAGAAGCCATTCACTTGCCCACGCTGCAGCAAGAGCTATGCGCGTAGTGATGTCTATCAAAAACACCTCCGGACCCATGATCCCAAGTGGGCCGCGCCAGCCTCCAAACGCCAGAATACTCACATGGCATGTGATATGTGCCGTGATCGGAAAGTCAAATGTCACCCGTTCGAGCGACCATGTCCCCGCTGCAGAGCTGCTGGTTTAGGTTGCACTTTTCGCGGAAGACGGGACTATGCTTTCAATCCTTCGCCCGGACAGCCAGTCCAGGAAGACATATCGTCAATGGGACACGGTGCTGACGGTATTGGTGTTGAGTATGATGGGAGTGCTCATGGATCGTTGGTAAACTTCTCGCTCCGACGGCCTCAATGATTCCATGGTTAACATTAGTGCCAGACTTCAGTACATGAGACACAAGCGCCTGTTGATAACATCCTTGTCTCTCACCCAGAAGCCACTCAAGAGAATGGCTTCCTGCTGCTCACTGACAATCAGGATCTTGCTTTCAATGACATGTTCATGGCTGCTGACCCATACTTGAGCATCTTCGAAGATATACCTCTTCGATCCCTGATGTCCCCGACGCAGGACAATTTTTTCGAAGATCTGGTGACGGTGTGAAATCTCTCCAAACCATCGTCCCGTGGCTGGTAGCACCGTGCATCGGTCTGACACGCAGGCAGGTACCCGGGCTTAATCCTCTGGACTTCGTCAGCAACCCTTGCCCGGATCCCTTCGATGCTTCGTTTGACATGGTCGAACCTGTCGAAGGTCAGTGAATTAAGATAGTACCTAGTGACCCAGACTGACCTTCTCAGATCATGTATCGAACCAAGCGCAGAGGCAACAGCAGCGACTGGCGACTGCTTACAACAAGCTCAACGAGTACTCTACGTGGCCATATCCCTCTAGGGCAGCATCGCCCAGGTCTGCGGCTACTCATGCCCAGTTTCTGGAGGAACTGGGCAACCTTGCGCCACTGGCAGACGACTCCCTCATTATGGACATCTTCATTGGCCTCTTCCAGACTTATATTACACCCACCTTTCCCTGCTTCCGAGGTTTCCGCATTGACAGCTCCACGCGCGAGGAAGTATCTCTAGCGATGGCAGCTGCAGGAGGATTGTACTGCCCTGCGCCGAAGTCTGAATTGATAGCCAAATGGATGCACCACTTCTCTCGTCGTAAACTCCTGACCGCCTTTTACGGGAACCATTTCTTGGGGCAAACACAAACCGTGGACGTTTTGAAGGCCTGGATCCTCACGGAAATTTTTGCTTTTCTCTCCGGGGATAAGAGGAGCGTGAGCTTGCTGGACACTTATCATGCCCACCTGATTCAAGCTGTTCGGGCATGCAGCAGCAGAGACACCGAGTCAGATGCCGATGGAAATTCATTGCGACAGGTCCTCCATGCAGTCAATCTTCTGGAATGCTATCGAGTCGTTCTCCTTCAGCGAGCGTCGATGCTCTACCCTTTCTCCGTGCTACCTGGTCTGTCAACATTCGACATGATTTCTGCTCGTGACCGTACTCCTTCGGGTCCGGACTCGATGTTGTCCATACTACGCTCTCTAGCTTCTCCAAGCGGTGTCCCTAAGCTTATCGATTGTCAGGCAGACAGCATTCAAACCCTGTGCGCCTTGTCCCTCCTATTGTCTCATAGCCGTCGACTTCCCTCATCACTGTCCAAGTATCTCCAAGGCTCAAACAATAATCCCCACGGAGCTTTAGGAGCGTGGCGGCAAGAGTTTCTGGAAGTCGCATTTCAGAGATGGCTTTCTTTCCATACGACCGAACCATCGCCAGGGACGATGATGTTGTTTCATACGATGCACATCAGTATGTTCTCAAGTTTTGCAAACCTTGAAGGTTCAGCACGGGACAGTCTCACTCGGCCCAACGCCACATCCCGCCAGCCATCAACCTGTCTTCCAGCCAACAGTGCTATCCCCGTCAACCTCAGTGCCCCCCAAGGGCAGCAACCACGTTTGCCAAAAAATGGCTGCTTTACCTCAGACCTGGACCAGGAGAAGGCCATTTGGCATGCTCACAGAATTCTGAAAATAGCGAAAAGCATGAGCGCGAGGTTGCCATCGCACACTGGCAAGCGTGTGCATTTATTGAGAGAGGCTGCAGCAGCGGTTGATGGGGAGCCAACACATTACAGCCATGCTGTATACTATGCTTCGATGGTACTATGGTATTCGGGTCACTCGGACACTAGATCTTTGTATGAAGAGGCTACTGCCATTTCTCTGGGCATCGACCTCCTTGGTTCCTCGTCCTCACCAGTTGCGGCAGTGTTCAAGAAGACTCTGCGAGCACTTATATCACAATCCGAACGTGGGAACGGCTGATTATCATTCTTTCTCAAGCCTCGGGGCATCTAGGGCCTCGTGTCTCGAATCTCGATGATGACAATTCCGGAAACACCTCTAGCAATGTGTAACAGCATCAGAAACGTTCTCTGGCCATCAGTCGAGATTTCTTCACTCATCAAGCACCGCACGACTCTATAGTGAAATACAGAGAAACCTTTCAACTCGATGTGCTTTTCCCTTTCTCGACCATCATGCTCGCCAATTGGGCCGGACTGGTTGCTGGCCTACCAAGCAGCCACTCCAACACACCTGGATTACCAACGATGCCTCTGCTGTTGTAGTAGAGCAACAAACGCTCTGGAGCATCTCGCAGGCTCTGGTCAAGCACTCGATCAGGTCCAAAGAGAAGTTCACAATACTTCTGGACCGCTTGTTCGTACGGGACACGTTTGATCTCGAAAGTCTTTCCCAACACATCTCCAATCGATTGGACATATTGGGTGTACTTCATTGGCCACGTAGTCACAAGCTGGTATGTGGCAAAAAAGTGCCTTGACTGTTCCTGAATGATTTTCACCGAAGCCTCCGCGTGATCCCGGATACAGGAGAATGAGAATGCCACCTCCGGATCATGTGCAGCCATGAACACGGGCGCCTGGCAGTCCTTCTTGGCCAAAAGTCGACCGATCGCATTGTCAGCAAAATGGCTAGGCTGAAGGATGGTGTAGCAAAGTGAAGACTCGCACAAATACTCCTCAATCAATCGTTTCCGGTCATGGTTCAGTAACTTGCTGATTTCTGGATGTAGCACTGAACTGAGGATGAAGTGTGAGAACTTTGAGTTTGGCTTTGCCTTCTCTGCCATGGCCGCATCGATGACGTTGAACGCAAAATGTTGTTCCTGTGGTTGGAATGTCGGACTGACATAGTATATTGTGGTCGCCCCGTCGACAAGGCGAGCACAATCACCAGGCACATTCAGGTCGGCTTGGAGAACTTCAGCGCCGGGGTACTGCTTCTCCAGTTTCTCAAACGACTTTTGCGAATGCACGACAAGTCGAAGTCGGTATTTCTGAGGTTGTTCGTAGAGCGACGGGATAATCTGAGTGCATTGCTTGCCAGAAGCACAAGTCAGAACAAGAATCTCAGCCATTTCGATTTTATGCTCATGTCAAGGCTTTTTTACATCGACAACCAGATCATAGCATGTCTTATCCTCTGAAAGATCTCTGAAAACAAAATATCCTCCTTCTCTGGACTTAACCAGCGGCCATCACTACAGATTCCTATTCCCGGCTGCTCTCGGCCCCAAACCATAAGGCCAAACCATAAGACCTGAAGGAGCTCGAAGCCCGAGAGCCTCCTCGGCCTTGCCTCGTGGGGGCGCCACCTTCTCCCCAACTCCCCCGAGCAGAAGTCCTGGTTCGCTCGACCCTCTTCGTAGAAGCCCAAAGAAGGATGAACGGCCTGGAAGCCATTGGACGTCTATATTTTGCAGGAATGAGTCTGTGGACCGATACGAACTTCAGGTCCATTGTTCTCAACCCATCTGTGGAGCAAATATGTTTAGCAATTTATCCGACCCTGGACACCCCATGGGGTGGGACAGGTCGCCATAGGAGGACACCCAGAGAGGAGGTAGAGGACCCACCTGAGAACGATATCTTGATCTGTACCATTGTGTCCCGGCCGATGCCATGCATATAAGATGCTGCTGCTGATCCCCACAACCACCAGGTCTCAGGTTATGTCTGCCGTGATACTTGGATAGTCCCTACGGTCTGTTATCCTTGAGGAATCGTCACAGCGGAATATCTATATTTGTCTCAAATGTCTCCGAATCCAGACGTCAATGTCGCCGTCGTGGACGAGCTCGAAAAAGCGTCTTGCCAGCATGATGCCCAGAATGAGAAGGCTTCATACGACTTCGATGATATCCATCAAGCAGCGTTGGCAGACAATCCCGAAGGTGCCGAGAGGCCCAATTTGACGACTATTCTTTCGATCGTGGTAAGTCTGATGTGGAAGGGCAAAATACACAGCAAGGTCGAATGCTAACACTTGACCAGTTTATCGGAATGTCGACCGTCGCCCCATTGGGTTGTGGCTTCATTGTTGCCACATCGATCCTGCTCGGCATTGGCACTGATCTTGGGGATACCACGAATCTGGGCTGGGTTGTTTCTGGATGGTCGATTGCCTCCTCTGTGTCATTCTCGCTGGCGGGTTCTTTAAGTGACATTTTTGGCCGACGGAATGTGCTTCTTGCTGGACAGTCAATCTCACTGGTTGGATCTGTACGTATATGCTCAACTTCAGAAAAGATTGTGCTAATCCTGATTAACAGATTGTTGCTGCCACTGCCCACAGCCTTGGCGCCCTGATCGGAGGGTCCACGGTGCTAGGATTCTCCTGCGGGTTTGTTCTGGTAGCCTATGCGGCCGTGCCAGAGCTCTGCCCAAATAGGTGGCGGTGAGAAAACCGCCTCCTTTTACTCACGGATGCCAGCTCGGACTGACCTTTTAATAGTGCCGTCGGCATAGCCAGCATCGAAGGTTTCTTGACCATTCCTTGGGTTGCCCTCGCATTTCTGATTGGAAATCTGCTTTTCTTGCACGCGACCTGGCGATGGGTGTATTACATCTGCATCATATACTCGACGGTCTGTCTCACTGGCACTGCGGTCTTGTACTTTCCCCCATCCCGGCCCGTTGTTGACGCGGGGAAAACACGATGGCAACAATTCCTCGATCTCGATTTCGTGGGAATATTTTTGTATACATGTGGCCTCACTTCAGCTCTGCTCGGCTTGTCTTGGGGCGGCAATCCGGGACATGCTTGGAAATCTGCCTCGGTGGTCACTCCCATCGCGCTAGGAGGATCTCTTTTCATTGCGTCCTTTGTTTATGACTTTAGTGTTGTCCAGGGACCCGGCCACCATGCACTATTTCCACGGCATCTACTGACTAAAACTCGAGAGTTCACCGTGTCTCTCGTCGCCATCTTTGCCTCTGCCATGGTCTACTACACCATGTCTTCTTTCCTGCCTCAAGCGACGCAGTTCGTCTACACCCCCAAGCCTCTGGACATCGGTGTGATGCTTCTTCCCAACGGCTTGGGACAGTTTGTTGGAACGGCTCTCATGCCCATGTTTATCTCCAAGACTGGACGTCCCAAACTGTACCTCATCGGCGGCGTCTTTCTGCAGACTCTGTTCACGGGTCTTTACGCCTACGCCATTGGCAAACACAAAGCTGCATGGACGGCATTTCAGTTCTTTGGAGCCGGCCCTTTTGGGTTGATCGTTGTCACCACTGTGTTGAATGCAGGACTTCATGTTCGACCGTCAGAGCTTGGAATCGCCGTTGGCGTGCTGGGGACCTTTCGAAGTATGGGGGGCAGTGTGGGCAATGCGGTGTTTGGCAGTATTCTACGGTCCGTCTCCAATGAGGAACTCCCGAAACGAATCGTCGCAGCGGCTCTCAAGAATGGCTATAGTGGAGATCTGTCTACTTTGATCCCAGCTGCCATTGAGGCTGGGTTGGATGTTCCATTCGCCTTCGACAAAGTGCAAGGCATTACTCCCGCCATTGAGACTGCCACTTTGCTCGCCTTCCAAGAGGCTTACGCGCAGGCGTATCGCATGGTGTTTTACAGCACAATCCCTTTTGGCATTGTCGCTCTGATCGCGGCATTCTTTGTCAAAGACTCGACAGAGTATATGACCAACCACACACACGTGCATTTGACCAAGGATATGTTCAAACGCAGACGGGCAACTCCATAGGGTAAAGGGCTGAGTCTAGGTTTTATGGTGGAGGCCAGGGAAAGACTTGTCACAGAAACATTGAGGTGGGCAGTTCACAAGGTCAGAATTCCTGGTTGCCACTATCACCGGTTTTATAGGAACAAGCGTACTGTACCACCTGGACAGAATTCCAAGCTACTTTTTGATTGCATAATCATGGGCATTTACTTGACTTGTTGTGGAATGCACCTCCACAGTCGCAGGAGCTCCCTCCCATAATCATTGCCATTAGGCGTCCTCACCACGGTATGAACATGAAAACGACCAGGGGGGCCATTTGTCAACCACATGCCGCACTCATGATCAAACTCACAGAGCAGGACGGGATTGTGGATGCGGAAATGGAAGACATCATCCTCGCTGTATCCTCCCATCCACATGAACCAAGTGTCGTCCGTATGCCGTCTCACATCATCCATCTTTGCATTCAACGGTCCTTCTGGGAGGAAATCGATAGATCTCTCTACCAAGTCCCAGACTGCTTGTTGGGCTTGTTGCGAGAATTTGACAACTTTTCCTCCACGGTAGGGGACAATGGCATTATCTTGATATGCGCCCGCGAGGTTCCTTCCATCTGCGGGATGAGGAAATCCTTCGGGCATACCAGGATGCTCTAAGCGATCATAGACGACGACCTGACTCCTCTCTGCCGCGGACAGAGCCTCCATCACTCGACTGGCAAGTCGCATCTCCTGCGTAAACATTTCAGTGCCCTGATATGGACCTTGATCCACCTCGTTCGGTTCACAGCCACGAAACACGGGTGAGACAACCATCTGGGTGCCCAGAACAAAGACGCAGAAGGTCAAATGATGACCCCAGATCGACCACCCCCAGGGCCCGGTAGTCGAGGGCTCTACGAACAAGATGAAACTGTAGCTTCGCTCGTTCATCAGTTGAGATGCCCCAACGAGGCCTCCGAGGAAGGCATTGGTCCTCATCGCAGCCAGGACATCTTCGTAGCCCCTATCCGAGAGTGATGCTTGGACCAACCGCAGCGACGCCACCCAGACTTCTTCGTCGTGCTTTTCGAATCGGACGCCGTGTCTGTGAAAACTGAACTCAGGGTTCATCCAGCACCGCCACTCGTCGGCGTCGACCGGATAGCGCAGTTTCTGAGAAAGGTGAAATCGGTCAGCTTCTTTGACCAGGGAGCGAGCTGCTTCGACCATCTTGTCGACAGGTGCACCCTGTGCTCGAATAGAATAGAGATCAGGCTGTATCTGACCGTCGGCAGTGATGCCCCGGTATGGTTCGTTGTACAGTTTTTGCCAGCCTTCCCATAGCTCGCGGATGAACTCTTTACCCAGGCCGAATTCCACCCAAGAATCAACATCATATTTGGAAAGGTCGACGTCGCCGAGCCTAGGGTGACCGCCCCGATGTATGTGATTCCTGAAAGAGTCTCTGGTCATGGTTGCCGATGGTGGTTTTGTCTTGGGAAAAGAGCGTTACAAGCAAGTTGAGGTATTGTTGCTTTGACTCCGGGTTCGGAGATTGAAACCACTCCTACTACTCAATGTGAAGGAAAGTCTTTTGTGTCTTTGCTTCTTTTCGGTTTCTACCAACATATCTTAGAAAACCAGTCACAGAGGGGTTTGACTTTGCCAAAGGCAGACAGGTCGCGTTTTGGCGTCTCATTGCGGTCTGTCTGTACTGGAGCGCCGTCCTGCTCTCTGAAAGTCAGGCAACCCCATCGAAGACTGGATCGCACGGGAACAGACCTCAACCGACGACTATGGCAGCCTGCTCCCCCACCTGAGAAGTAAACCTCTCTGCCTAGCAATCCAACCTTCTCGGGGTGGCAAGTTGGCTTTTGGCAAACCCTGTCTATCGAACTTCGGACAGAGGTGGGGGTCCGAGAGCTAGGGACCGGGAAATTATTATAGCTATGTTCTTCGAGGTTTGGATCCAATCGGAAGACTTGGAGAGGTGGAAAGCAGCCGATTGTCAATTGTGATGACCCAAGCATGGTAAGACGATAACGGCTATCGCTTCTCGCGCCCTGTGATGGCGCCGAGCAGAGAGGCTAGGATTCTCTGATATGGGTCACATAGTTCTGTCTCACTGAGGCCATCGTCCGAGGTTTTCCAGAATGCTAGCGGACGTGACCTGAGAACCAATGTCATCGACACTCGACTTTGATGCCTTCCTGGCAAGATATGTTGACACGAACATCAACCTGGGCTCTCCCCTTTTCGACGAGCCTTTCCTGGTGGGAAACTTGCTAGGTGAACTCAATAAGACGGAAGGCATGGAGAAGATTGGAATCTGCATGCTGGTATAAACGCTCTTTCTCACAGCTATGTGCTCTCGCTGGCTAAATTGTCCAGTGATATCTATGCTGACCCGAGGGGAAACAAGGCAGCAATGTGTTGCGCAATGAAGCGAGCAGATCTTGTTCCTCGCTTGTTTCTATGCATGACCCAAACGGCCCATGAACCAAACTCTGCAGATACAATCTCGAAACACTTCTCGGAGCTGCGCGAGACTATTAATATTATCTGGCCATTTGTGGGTGTCCCTCAGGTCATCTCAGCATGTCTTGGGCTTGCTGGATATTTCCAGTCGAAGGGGATCATGACTTTGGACCCGGAAAATACTCTAATCCGGTAAGTAGTGAGTTCTGAGGAGCTTTTAGCCCAAAACAAGGCCTGCTGCTATCATCGTTTCAAAGCGCTAACATGTATATGGATCCAAAGCCGTGGCATCCGTCCCGAGGATACGGACTTAGGATTCCAAACTCGAAAAGAGATCTACAAAGCCTCTGCCAACAGCGAGGTGTTTCGGATGCTGAGCACATACTTTGGGGATTTTGCCCATGCCCTGGACTCGATTGGTTTCGGGTAAGTTGAACAAGAACACTTGACTGCTTGGCTGCTCTTGCCCGCTTGTTCATACAAACTTCCAAGTATGCTCTATCATGCCTTGGGTGCTATGGATAAGGGATATTGGGACTGACTACTAGACACTCTTCCAGGTACAATATTGGTCGTGCCACTGAAGTTTGCTTTTCTCTTGTTGAAGTGGAAATGATCTTGACTTCATCTCTGATAGTTCTTGGGGCCACACGACAGGCGGGAAGTCACATCAAGGCATGCGTTGCGTTTAGATACACTGTGAGAACATTAGAAGCGGTCACCAAGGTCGCACATGCATTGGCTCAATGGCAGGGTATTCAAGTGCCGCCGGGCATCGACATTGACCGACTGGCCGACGAAGCACAGAGAGAGATGCAACGACAACAATGTCTGAGAGAATGACCTGTGTGTCTAAATCAAGAAAAGAAGACAAGAGTTTACTCGCTCAGCCCTGGTCAAGCAGACATCAATGAGAGAGTAACTTTAGTCTCGAAGACCGACTTGAATCTTCATACCCAAGCATAAGCCTTTCCCTTGGAACTGGAGTAGAGTTTGTCTCTATTTGGTTTCTCTTCGTTCTGTCGATCCTTAGATTGAGTTATATGTTACCTTCTGCTCTATAGATCTCTCTAGTCCACTTTGCGAGGACGGATCCGAACCCACAACTGTTTGGCAACCGGAGTCATGACTCCCTGATCTCTCTGGACCATCATGTCCTCAGTCATGCGTGGATCCAAGCTAATCTCAAACCTCTGGTACAATGCACACACTGTCAACAGCAACTGCACTCTGGCCAAATGCATGCCAACACAATTCCGTGGTCCGGTACTGAACGGTCGGTGCATGACTTTCATCTCGGCCGTAGGATGCTCCCACCGTTCGGGGATAAATGAGTCCGGATTGTGAAAGACGGACCCGTCTCGCTGAGTGGTGTAGGCCAAGTTACTCACGATCGTGCCAGCAGGTACATATTCGCCCCCGATGACTTTTCCGGGCGAGACGCGCGGCGCGACAGTAGGAATTGGGGCTCGAAGACGGAGAACTTCTTGCACGACGCAGTTGAGATATGGCTTTCCGTGCATCAGCATAGGAGCGGAAGAGGAGTGAATTGCTTGTCAGAATGTAAAAAGAAGATACTTGACGGATCGGGAGACGAAAGGGGTGTCATTATGGCTAACTTACCAATTTCGTAGCAGTTTCAAAATCTGGAAACGCATCTAAGTCTGGAAATGTGGCTCTGACTTCCCTCTCCAGCTTGCCTTGTATTTCTAGTCGTCGTCCAACCTCGTATAGTAAATACAGCAGTGTAGCAGCGGTAGTGCCGGATCCGGCGATGATGAAGATGACCGCGTTTTCGATTAATTCGTTGACCGAAAACGAAGAGTTAGTCTCTTCATCCTTGGCCTCGACCATCAATCTCAGCAGGCCGGCCTGGGACGTGCCTTGGCTCAATCGGACCTTGAAATCGTCGATACACGACCGCACGAACCGTATGATTCGTGGCTGTGCTTTGCGCGCCGCCTTGAACGGGCCAAAGGGCAAGTATCGTGCCACGGGGAACACGCCGAATAGGGGGCAGATGTTGAAGTACGTCTCGATGTCTCGTGCTCCGTCATGGTCCCCACCAATCAGGATATCAAATGACTTGCCGAAGCTGAGCTGACTAGTTATGTCAAGGAAGAGATTATGAGTGAGGTCATGTAGTTCGACCGCTGGTTCTGTTTTTGCGATTGTCGGTGTCGACTGGGACATGATCGAAAGGTATCTCTCAACCATTATTCTGATCTCGTCGTGGAAGCAGAGTACGCCACGCTCCGAGAAGCCATGCGACAGTAGGCGGCGCATGCGTGCGTGTCCGATACGGTCCGTCGAAGAGAAGACTGAGCTGGTTCCCGTCAAGGTAAAGCCGTCATAAAAGTAGGGGGCCTTGAGACAAGGCTCCGAGCTCTGCCCGTAGATGTCCTTGATGGATGCGGCATCGGCGAAGCATAATTCATTGGGACCAGTGCGTACGACCTTTCCGTATCGTTGGTGCAATTCGTAGCGAGTGTATGTGTCCCGACATCGTATTGCTTGGTTCACCATGTACAGGCCGGTTACTTTGGCGAGTAGAGGCCCTGGATATTTGGCCAACGGGTGGAAAAAGGCCCGGTATATAGCGGCATAGAGAATGGAGAGAGCGGCGAGCAGTCCCAGCGGTGCCCATAGCGAGACATAGGGCGGCGTCAAGGTCAATGCATAGAACATATTGATTGTGATCGTTTTTTATTGGTTCTATGAGACACCAGGAGATAAATCTCAATCCTGTGGTCAGATAGATCTTCACAATATGTCTTGTGCATCAAGAAGGCTATGGGTTCAAGTACATCACTGCAGTTGGCCATGGTCAATTCAAGTGTTGCATGACACCCACAATCCTGAGCCGACGGGTCCTTGATTTGACTTGAACGAAAGCAAAGCGAGTATGATCACGCTTTACTCCGGAACACAACAAAGTTGCACTTCATCTTATGGGGTCCGAGAGCCCTGTGGCCTCACTCCACTTTCTCCACAACTGCGCCGAAGCCCTTCTCCGTGCTGTCAGGCGATGGGGAAACCGGCTCGGCACCCCGTCCACATAGAGACACAGTTTTAGATTTGTGCCAGAAACAAAGATTCTGACAGTCAGGAGGCACTTGACGAAACCACCTACTTCATGCCGTCGTCTAGACTTGAAGAGGGACGGCATGAGCCACAACTTTCCGATAGAAAAGCTTGGGGCAGACCCTTGCAGATCGTGCACATAAGCCGTGTAAATTGCATTCTTCGAACTGCTAAAGCAAGCCGGCGATTGGAACTCATCTCTAGCACCGTATGGCTGCAATAGATACGCTACGAAGTGATGCTACTTCTGCTAACGACAATCATGCCACGGTTCTTATTATTGGCGCAGGAGTAGTAGGATGCCTCACCGCGATCAAACTAGCTCAGGCTGGGATTGACGTTCAGATCGTGGAAAGACTGCTGGAAACGAGTGAGGCGCCTCGGGCTTGCGGATATTTCGGTGCCGTCCAGGGGTTTTTGGACGAGCTTGGATTGTACACACTGATCCGGGATCAAGGCTTCATGACCCGCGGCTTGTGTTGGCGAGGATTGCCAAAGGACAATGATAGCAAGGACGGGAAACGCTTTGGCGACATCGTTGCGGTCCAGCCTCTCTGTGCCCCAGATGATACTTCATTCCCTGTCGGGTCCGGGCTCCTGAACCTCACCCAGGGTCAGCTCAACAAGCTTTTCGTCCATCAAGCACTCCAGACGGGTCGAGTCCGTGTCAACTTCGGGGCAGAATTCGTCTCGATCTTGGAGAATAGTGAGGAGAACGGTGTCACCGTCCTCGCTCGGGACGTCGATACCGGGGTGGAAAGACAATACCGTGGAAAATATTGCATCGGAGCAGATGGTGCTCACTCGAACTTGCGCAAAGCCCTCGGTCTCCCGTTTCCAGGTCATCAATGGCCGGAGAGACTGTTGGCAACCAATGTGAGAGTGCCCAACGTCGAGGACCCTGTGTGGCATACGTACTATTACATGGCCGAGAAGTATTGGGGAGTGGCCACGCCACTTGAAGAGCCTGTGCTTGGGGAGAAGACTCTCTGGAGATATGCGATCGCTGTTCCGCCGGAGGTGACCAAGGCGGATGATGAACTGCTCTCCGACGAGTATATCCTTGGGATTTATGAAAGCCGATTGCCAGGCCCACGGCCACTGCAAGCTCAGATTGAAGCACGAGTCCTGTACCGGATACACCAACGTCTGGCGCCAACTTTAAGGAAAGGAAACTGTCTACTTGCCGGCGATGCCGCCCATGTATGCAATGTGAGCAAGGGTCTGTTCTCAGGGCGATGCTTTCGATACTGACTTGCTGACAGCCTGTGGGTGCCCTCGGTCTAAACAGTGGAATGTTGGATGCCGATGCATTGGCCGAAGCACTCGTCATGGTGCTGAGGGAAGGTCGGTCCGATAAAGTGCTGGATGTCTATTCGGATGAGAGGCGCAAGGTGTTTCAGTTCTTTGTCGATCCCACATCCTCGCAGAATAAAATGCGAGTTCACAGCCATCCTCCCGAGACCGCTGCGCAAGATGACTGGTATTTTCGAATCCTGGCAAACAATCCCACCAAAAAACAGATGCTGGACTTGATGAAGCCATACTTCGAAACATGGAGGACTAACATGCGGAAGGCTGCCGGGGAATTGTAACGCGAAGGCTGATTAAACAGTGTATCCACTTTATCGAACTGCACCTTGCGTCGTTGACTAGATGGAAACTTGCATTCTTTCAACTTCCCAGCAAAACAATCCTCATTGATATCTTATTGTATCGATAGTCGCCAGCAGACAAATACGAAGCACGACTTGACGTATAGTATAATACAGTCCTGTCAGACTCAGATCTGTCACCTTGATTGCGTAAAATGAACAGCATTGATCTGTCCACGATGTGTCTGTCTATCTTTCAGCGAGTTGCTTCTGTTTATATAGGCATTTGGCCTGTGTTTGGCAGACATATCTGAAACTTTTCCTGTCGCCGCCATCCTTGCAAACGTTATCCTGTTACAGGCGGCGCGGTTGATCAAACAGCTGTCGATACTGTCCTGATATCCGATATCTGCCACAGTGGCCTAGGCTAGACAAAGTGCCTTGACTGGCTTGCCCACTTCAACATTCACGTAGAATGTGTAAGGGAGACTGGATTTCCGCTATTTACATATTTACATGGACTTTGGAAATGCCGGGTTGATTTTCTCCCCGTCATAGCACTAGAGCTACGAAGGTCTACGGCTTCTCCGATAAGGTTGAAGCGTCGATTTAAATACCATCTTAGAAAACGTTGTCCGAGACTAGAGCAATGGCGGCAGCACGCCCCATAAATTCCCCCCCCCCCCCCCCCGCTATATACTTCGATATAGACTACGGCCTAGTATGGCCGGTCACATGTCAGGATAAGAAGGACTAGCATTAGTTTTGGCTATGGGCGAGGGCTTTGGGGCAGAATGCGGTTATTGAGCATTGATCAAGAACAGGACGAGGATAACAACAGTGACAGCAGAGACAGAATGGCTGTGCGAGCATGCCATCGCTGCCAGAGTGCTTGACAGTTTACAGTGCTGGCCATGTGCCATTCTTTACAGTTTGAACTGAGTATTCCATGGTTTTTTGGTACCGCCTACCTATTCCTGAGCATTCTCTTTGTCCTTTCCCATTCCTCACCGCCGCCGCCGTGCTAGTCGCTCGTTGCCCCAGCCGCTGCCTCCTTGTGGGTGGTGTTGGTGGTGGTATTGTTTTGCTAGCGCTGACCAGAAAGGCATTCTCGATTACCGACCTGTCTGACAGACCCTTGTGCGTTGTTGCACGTGTATGCCAAAACCAGAAGTGCTCCATTACAATACAGCAACTGTTGAAAGCAGCTGCAAGACATCTTGAGTACGTGTTTGGCAGAGATCTTCTATGGAGCTCACATCGCCCAGGGCAGGGATTGCGAAAGGAGCGCCATATGGTCGTGGTTGTTTGTTGATACGCCTGTTCATGGATGTAGCGCATTCGGACCGCACATGGAATTCCACATGGCTGTGAGAAATATGCCTAAATCTTGTTGCACCCAGACTGTTTGGAGCGGAAGCGACAAGATCCTGGAGCACACTCTCACCGTCGGAGGTCCCCTAATGGCCCTTCACATGCAGATCCGAACTTTGGTAGAACCCGATCTGCTTCTAGATTTGATTGCCCAAAGAGAATTTCGACTTGGCAGACTTGACGGTGGCTTTAGCGTCCCTCCAAATCTTGACGAGGAAGAGATCTCCTCCACGAGCATCTGGTGTGTGGTGGCACTCGAGTTTTCGACCGGCAGCCAAGCAAGCTCTGATTCCCACCGATATGTTGTGGCACTTCTGCTGGTGCCAATTGATGGCAGACAGGGGTATCGGAAACGCATTGGCAAATGCTCACTCCATTTCACAGCCAGCCAGCCAGCCTATTTCCCCCGGAGGCAGGAGATCAAAATCATTTAAACAATTGGAGGAGGGTGCAAGGCGGTTTGGAGGCGGAACCCTCGTCGTCCCTACGCAGATCATAAAAGCCATCATGATCGCTTTCATAAGTCTCTGGGCCAAGGCATAGGCCAAGTACCGAACTGTCACATAAGAGCCTCTCTACTCTTGTTACAAGCAAGCGAATGACATACGCATGTCCATGCAATACCGCTCCTGCTGGTATCTCGAGCGAGTGTTCGGAACGAATGCCGTATCCTCCCTTGTGGGTGGATTTCTTCCTGATGCGAATCTGCGAAAGGGATGATTGCTGACACACAAGTGGCGAGGTCCGAAGCCTTTGGGGGTTGAAAATGGGCAAAGGTTATGTTTGGTGATAGAAGCGTGTTCTTACCTTTCTGTTGCTAAAGTCCACCTAATCCAGCACGGAATGTCTCTCATGTATAGAAGATCCCACTTCCGCGAGCAACGTAGGATAACACCCTAGATGGTCAACTCCATTTTAGCACCGCTTAGATTTTTCAAATTGCGCTAGACTCATCGCATCCAAATATTCCAGATACATTGAGAGAAGATTGGTCAGCCCATGTCGTCTTCTCCGACCACAAGCTAGACCTCCTCGACCAGGAACTTGCATTCTAGAGCCAATACTTCTGCCTGATACCAGCATTATGCGCGCGTTGTTTTGAACCAACTTTGTCATTTCCAACCAACGAATACATCCTAGGTTCCCGCAGCAGCCGCCGCCGCCAGGTTAGGATCCGGATAGAAAGAGCCTACCCCGGTTGGATTCGTTTCTTGAACAGGCTTCAAGCCATCAAGCGGATGCGTCTCTCCCGGGATTATTTCTGGCGGTCCGTGGCCCATCTTGTTAGGGACATCATTCAAGGGCAAGTTACCGACGTGGCCCGGCTGGCGTGGCTGGAGAGAACTGCTTGAGCCATTGGGATAAAGATGCGTAGTACCATCTGGATTCACCGATGGGTCCACGTCGAATGTCGCATGTTCACCCCGAGGATCCTCAGATATATGGAACCCATCGGTTGTAGTAATTGGCAACTGTCCATGAGATGCGCCTATTCCGCTCGATCCTGTTTCAAGTGGGCCTGAGGCCTTCCTGAGAGCCTCATTAACTTGATTTTGCCCTTCCTCATCTTTCATAGCCTTAAATTGATTGAAAACAGGAGGCTGCATAGTATCGGCATTTCCATTCTCATCTCTCGCTGGAAAACGAGTGTTCGCCCCGTAAAAGTCGGTTGCTGGTCCTTTGATCTCGGGCTGCCCAGGCTCCGCAGGTGGTCCCGTCGCAAGCGCCGGGGGTGGTGGTGCACTCCCTGTAAGTTGTTTCCTGTACTTGTCGCTTATGTCAACTCCATCCGTATCTTCTACCCTCGCTCCGTAGAATGGGTAGCCTGATTGGTTCGGGCCGCCCGAGTGTCCTCCCAGATTGCCGAAGGTTGAACTTGGGAGAGGATCAGTCGCGGTGGAAGGTTCTTTAGCGCCATGTTTGTTTCCTGCCGCTCCATAGAACAACTCTCCTTTTGCTGGAATTTTGGATCCCGCAGGCGGATATTTGTATCCCGGCCCTTGTGGTGGCGGGATTGGTGGACGGGCACTCATTCTGGCTCAGTGCGCGTCGACAAAATGGATTGCCACGATTTGATACTCAACAATTCGAAGGCCAGTCTTTCTGTAAGTGAGTATTGCCTGGAGAGAGGAACTATTACGACAGAGGAGGAGAAAGGATGATAGACCCAAGTTTGAATAAAATACACAATCCTGCTTATACAAGTAGTACCCTGTGAAACGAGTTAGGTGGCCGAGTAGCGGCAATGCTAGAGGGTCCACTTCCGCACTCACTTCCTACTCAATACATTTTGCGCTGAAAAGAGACTTGGGCTATTGGCCTGCCTCGAGCAGTACCAACATAGAGCTCGTATTCTGGATTGATGTGGATGTAAGCTTACGCGGGGACACTTCTTATAGGAGCAATAGGCTGGTACGCTCTCTTGCTTAGACGAAGCTTATCGGAAGGAGCGTAATTGCTTACCTTACCTCAAGGCTTCTCAAACCTCCCAGGTTTCTACAAGGAAGCGCTATGTAAATATAGTACCCACTAATTTCTCCCATGCCGAGTCGCTGAGAGCAGGGATTTTGTTCCAAGATACAAATTTGGAGCGAGGGAATCCACTAATCGACCATCTTAGAGGCATGGATGAGAGCGAACACCAACCAGCCCTGCACCAGCACTCGAAGCATATCTATGGCTTGTCGAAACAATACCTTGGCTACGACCCCAATAACGCCGGCATCCGGAAGCTATACAAGTGGTTCGGTCTGACTATCCGAGGCCAATTCCCCGGCCATCGTCATCTGCATCCCGAGCAACATAGACCATACAACCGAGACGCCGCTGTCGGCGAGGATGATGACGATGACAATATGTCCGATATAGATCCGGATCTGTACGGCGACAGCGATGACGAATTCGGGGATCCGGGGTATAATCATGACCAACATTACGACGGACATCATGACAACCGTACTGAGCACGACTGTTGTTGCGGCGGGAATCATGGCAGATGGGACAGAGGTCTGATTGACCAGCGAAATGGAGGCTACCATGACCACAATCATTGGAATGGTGATGGAGATAACGGTCATTATGGTTACCATGACGGAGCAGATTATGGGGATGGAGGACGTGAGCATGAGCATCAACATCATGGCCAGGGCCAGTGGGAGGACGAATACTAGTATCAGAAGCCGTCTCGTTGGAAATAACGTCAATCTTTTCCTGAGAGTACACCCACTCCAGCAGGGCATGATTGAGCTGAGACCAATGATTCCCACTCCTTGCCCGCTATTCTAGACCTTTGCGACAGCCGAGGCATCAGTCTGCGCGTGGTCGCTCATTTTTACAATCTGAGCATTGTCCCCCTTAGCAACGACTGGGTCGCGCCGTTCCTCTTTTTGTATTTGGTTGTGTAGACGGCGATGAAGGCGGTCGTGCGGGCGATCTTGCGCCTCGCCCTTGACAAAGATATAATCGATCTCTTCCAATACATACTTCAGTTATCTGACCGCTCGATTCGATGTATTGAATACGAGAAAAGGACACAGATCCGGCCCACTGCGTCGTTTTCAAGCTGCGGTCCAGTGGGAACGTTCAAAGGACAGGGAAGAGCGTGGTAATTTGAAGACTTGGCGTGCGGGCCAAAGCGAGCAGCCAGAAAAAAAAGAGCCTGGACTGCCTTCATGGCTTGTCTCCATCTCGGCCGCGATGACGAGCTTCCCGGAGGGAACATGCTCATATAGGATCAGGATTCCAGATGACCATGTATGCCATACCTTAAGCAGTTGACAGAATTCCTCTTTCCCCGTGCCGCCAGGCAGGCGCGGTGACTTCGAGACGACCGTTCCACCGCAACAATCACGCCCTCGTTTCTGCTGTTTGGCGGCACATCCGCCACGCCTGCAGACTATGCCAAAAAGTATAGTCTTCGTCGCCGGAGGCTCCTTGAAGACGGTGAAAGAGAGAGAGGAGAGGCAGAGAATCCGGTCCAATATTATCAAGGCAAGCTGGAGGGCGCGAAAGCAGTCGAGGGGACCTAGGCACGCAGCAAACCGCGAGGCGGATCGAGCGGCAGAGGAAACGGAAGACACTGCAACGGCACAACCAGCATCACAGCATGTTGAGGGCGGAGGGTTGCTTTCAGTATCAAGACATGTCGCTGCAGGCTGTCCTAGCTCGACTGCGTCCCTGCTGAGTGCGGCGCGGAGCGACCCTTTCTCAACCACCGGCCTGAGCAGCGAGGATGCGTTTGGTCACAGTATCCTGGACTACTGTATGAGACCGCCTCGGGAAACTTTTATCAATGGATGTCGTTTAACACTTCGTGCCAGGTGTTACCGGGTTGTGGCCAGCTTTCCGACCACATCAAGCCTATGCCCATGACTTTGCCCGCTTTTGGTTCCCCCGCGCGGCTCGGAGTGCAACAGTCATGTCTGCCATCTTGTTCAGTGGCTCAATACACCAGGAGATGCGATTATATGTCGAGCAGTCTCCTGCTAACCATATGAGGCTCTCCCGTCAGTTGCGATTGAAGGGTGCGGCCATCAAGACGCTGCGGGACAGTCTTGCAGGAGGCGTTGCATTTGATCAGATCGATGAGACAATATATGCCATCTTGTGTCTTGCAGTCAACCAGAACGCCTCGCTTACCGATCGGCGGACTCCGGACGGGTCGAACTTTGACGCCCCGTTTCTTGGGGTGCAGTGGCTCACCTTGTACGGGACAATGGACTTTGACCCCACGCACTTTGCCGCTATCCGGGCTTTGGTTCAGCGCAAGGGTGGCATTGCGAACCTCGAGGCATATAGTTTGGGATGGCTGATCTTTTTGTAAGTTTGCAGACTACTGAAACATCCGTCTTCACCCGAGCTGCCCATCCTCTGACTTACTCACCTTGCAGTGCTGCATTAATGGGGGCAGCTAGTCGTCTCTCACCACCTGAGTTTTCCCCCGTCACTGTGCACGGTGAGCCTTATCAATATCAGAATCCTCTGCGACTGTTGAGGGTGTTTGAGATGCCGTACCATTTCCGATTGCCCCGTGGAGGGTTTCATCTCTTCGAAAGGACAAGCATTCGTCCCGACATTATTCAGACATTCTTAGACATCAGTGAGATGTCGCAAGCCATCCAGATTTACCTCGCCGATAACCGTCAGTCGAGGGCATTGACAGACATCCTTGACAGCCGCAACGATCTCATGTACCGGCTGCTATGTTTGCCAGACACGTTGCGAGGCCCGCTTTCGCTAGAGGAAAATCCAGCCTTTGCCGCACAGAATCAAGGGATGTATCATATGCTTTACCTCTGTGCCAGATTAGCGGCACAACTGTATAGTCTCCATGTCATCTTTCCGATTCCAACAACGGCTTCCATAAGACAGACACTGATTCCCGACCTTCTAGAGAAGGTCGCCTGGTTCGACAATCTCAGGACGGTAGAGGGTTCTCAGCAGCTTCTCTTATGGGTGTGCGTGGTTACCGCTGTGGCTGTAGACGACGATGATCTCGACACCCGGGGGTGGTTTGTCTCCCGGTGCCGCCAGCTGATTTCAGGTCTAGGCATTACTACCTATGACGATTTGAAGGATCTGCTTCATCTCTTTGGCTGGATTGATTCGGCATGCGACAGGGGCGGCTTCAATATTTGGAATATGACTAATATCTTTACCCACTGAGTGACCCTGGCAGTATCGTTTTCCCGACGGCCTCCTATATTAGCGTGCACCACGAAGTATACTAGCAATGACCCTGGTTAGGTCCTTCGAGATACTTCCTATTTGGGAAGTATCATTGGTCCCGACTTGACGCTAGCGGCAAGCCTCCAAGCCCCGCACTTTCTTACTATGTACTCCGTCCCGGTCGATTCACGTCCGTCTCGTAGTGCTGAGACCCTTCTTCGAGAAGTATCATAAGCAAAGAATACAGAAACTCGTCTGAGCGCGTCTGCCTTTGATTAATCATGATTCGGTGCTGCAAAAAGAGAGAGTAACTTCCAGTGACACTGCTAGAAATGTATGTAGGCTTGTTCACCAGCCTGCCGGATCTGCTAATCGTGCATTCAACCTGGGCGGCGTCCACTTTATGATACTTCCTAGTTAGGATGTTCGAGTCTGCACCCAGATTAAGTGGTCGAATCCCTCCCTCTCCATGCTGTACGCCACAGTCTGTCGTAGCAGTCACTCTGGGCCAAGTATATGCACCGCCTGTAAAGCCGTGAGTTCATCTATTGGCAGAACCTTGACATGAAAGTAAGTCACCATTGACACCGGTAGAGTTTGTCATGATCCCAAAAACCGACGAGACCCTGGCATTATTATCAACCCTTGCGTGACAAGAACAAGAAGAATCGGGATTCAGGGGGGGGCAAAAGGGGAAGCATAAGCTTCGATAAATTATTACAAGAAGTCTAAGGAACTTTGGTCGGAAATCTAACCGAGTCTACGTCGACAATCAGCATTTCCGGCACCAGACAGGGATAGACTTCACTATCAAAGTTAGACATGATGTCGGACTGTCGGCCTGAAATGCAGCTGCAACCTCTCTCAGAGTTCTTCTTCATTGAAATCGACACCTACAATGGCAAAATCCACCCAAAATCACCCCAAATGGAGGCCCTGCGCCAATACGTCGCGGATCAGAGGAAGCAAAAACGGCAATACAACAAGTTCTTGCATTCCGATGCGTCGGTGCGCCAGATCACATCGGGGTGGAAGAGGGCGCCGCCGGCCAGCAGTGAGGGTGACAGCGAAGGAACCTCTCCGGCGTCTACCCCTGAGCCACAAAATGTGAGCTGTCTGTCATCAGCACCATCAGATCACTGCACAACGCATCTTGAACATCTCCTCGACCTGTACCTCGAGACGGTGGTGCCGATCGCCCTTTCCTTTTCCTCTCGATGGACCTGGTGCGCGGATGCCAGAAGAATCCGTTCCTGTCCAATGCTGTTGTATGCAGCCGCTGGGTACGCAGCAGCATTCATCACCGTCTTCGGAGACGAAGGTCCGAACACCGGAGGGGCCTTTACATGGCTGTATCTACAGACGAAATCACTGCCATATCTCCGGCAAGAACTGGAGGGCCCAGTGTGGACCGATGATTGCGCACAGACAGTGATGTTGTTCATGCGACTGGCTCTGCTCCTCGAAGAGTTCGAGATCGCCTCTATCCATCTGAAGGCCCTCCAGAAGATTCTCCATGCGAGAGGTGCAAATACTGTAGATATGAAAACCGAACTCGCTTTTCTCTCTTTCGACAGACAGCAGGTTCTACTCGAACAACTTCAACGCCGGAACAGCAGCGGCACGTCGGAGGTTCAGTCGGATCCGTGGAGTCACCGATATTGGTGACGAGGGACACGGTGATTACGTGAAACTTGTGCCGTGTTGAGGCAGCAGGCGTATCCTAATCATTGGCATGGCTATTCCCCGTTGTTCATTCTCCTCTTGGATGGGTGGATGGTCGATAGTCGAGACGTTGGTACCTAAGCGCCGTGACAAAGTCTAGGCGAGAAGAGGCTCCTAGGCCAAGTCGTCCGTGTCGTACCGACCAATGCAGCACTAGTTACACTTGGAGTTGACAGGTCAACCCCCCCCCCTTCTCCCTTCTCGGATACTGCCTCCCCACTCATACTGGATAAGTGCTTGACTGACGATCACATTGCCGAGCACGATCTCCTCGTACTGTTGGCCCCACACCAAGCCCAAGCCGAAGCCCAATAGCCCGACGCAAGTGCTCAGACTGTCCTCAATCCGGGGCATTGCAGCTACATAACACTAGGAAATGTGTTCGGAGTACTCCGTACGTACAGCTAAAAACTTGTGTTGCCGCTTCATTCGCTTCTGCATTGTTCTTGTCTCGTGCCCCAAAACGATGGAACGGCGATTTGCCCGACTGACATGAGGACAAAATCCATAGGAGGCTGGAGACGCATTAGATCAGGTCCTCTCAAATTTTCCTTTCAGTGGAGAGAACATGGAGATCGTGGTAGTGGCGAGGACGAGGATGGCCCAGATCATTCGCACCAAGTCGTCTAGTACTTAGGAGTAGAATTTCTACGCACGAGTTTAGAAATCCGAGCTACAAAGTAATGACTCGTTCGCGGTGCAATTCTCAGCTACCTCGCGCTAAACAATGCTACGTCAGCCTTCAACTACTTTTTGCTCCGGCAAAGGAAAGCTCGCCAGAATTCTCGCCTGTACTCCTTGATTTGAAGAGATCGTCGTTGCCATAAGCCAGCAGAGCATTCCCGGAGTTGATATTTTCCTTACGCCACGTACCCCGAATAATACTTTGATGCGCTATGAACTGGAGAGCTCTGGTATCTATGCCTGATAGTGTGTTATTGACAGGGTCTCGAGATAGCCACTGTGTGGCAAACCACCTGAGACGCTAGCTGTTTCACCAACTGCGCCACGAAGTTTCAGGAACGGCCTTCCGAGCACAGGCCAAAGTGTATATAAACAGACAGAGTCTCTCTGAATAGCCAGGGGGACAGAACACAATCAAGCAGATAGATCCACTCTCATTTTGTGTACAACAGTTACGTTTCAGCAAATCGGCTGGGCAGAAATATTCTGATATTTACCTCGGTGCTCTGAGAACATGAAAACAACTTCTATCAAAGGTTAGAAGAGAAACATTCTGGGACCTACGATACATACTCCTGACCTCAGCAAGACCCCAGTCACTGAAAATCAACTATGAATGGCGGCTCGAGACGCCAAGGAAGAGAATCATCCAATCATATCAGCGTTCTACCAATCCCAAATAGGAAAGCGGGCGAGCCGTGCCTACGAAAGGGAAAAGCCATGACAAGAATCTAGACTGTAATACTAGTTTATTTACTTATTTAAAAATATATTGTAACAAGGCAAAGTGGCTGTGCTGGGCTAGTAGAGGGGTAGCAAGGGGAGAGAGTTGCCTCGTCACATGTCAAACCAAAATGGGCTGGCAGAGAGGGGGGTGCGGAACAGTTTACAGTGCTGGCAGTGTGCCATTCTTTACAGTACAAGAGTATCAAAAAATTCCATGGTTTTTGGCGCCGTTTACCTAATTCCTAAGTGTTTTAGTCTTGTCAGTATCAACCAGAAATCCGTTCTCGATTCCCGACCTGCTGGACAGGCCTCTGTGCGTTGTTACACGTGCACGCCGAACACTGAAGTGCTCCGGTATAATATAACGATAGCTTTAGGAAAGTTTTCAGGATAGAACTTCATAGCCTATATTACGATACGATGAACTTACCTCTAGGCTATATAAGACCATCACTGTAGAAAGACTATCCCTACAAGTAGCTAGTATTAAGGCGACAGCTTAACAGCTCCTGACTCTCAAGTTTGACAAGAACCGTCCTCATGTTCGCCAAAGGCCATTGAGGAGTTGTGGATATGTTAACGCAACGAAGATAGTTGACTCGTGTAGGGAAGATCTCAGGAGAGGCTTACTGGTTTGTCTTTGATGCACGCAATCCCGATAAAGGCTCAGGTGATGTTCAATGTGATATTTTTTTTTTGGAGTTGGCGGGCTTGCCAAGGCCGCTTGGCCGATCCGCATACAAAGCTCCGACTGACTGAATCTCGAATGTTGTCCAAGCCTGCGCCAGTTACGGTCCTTTCCCAACGGCTCTCAACATGGCGCGATTAAGGCTTCTGCGAGCTGTAAGTGGATTTCGCAGACCTGCTCGATGACACTAACGCTTGCATAGTCGAAACAGGCAGCAGTATTCGCTCTGGGAGCAACTGCTGCAACTCAAGTCCGTTCATTTCCGTCACCATTCCGCACAGTTTATGCAGAAGCTCCCTCAAAAGATGAGGTGCAAAAAAAGATCCCCTCCGTCCTTAGAGTTGCTTTTCTGACGCCTCTATAGCTCCCTGACAAGAAACCCATGTACTCCGACAATCCAGTCGCACCAACCACTCCGGAGCCCTCCCCTACTTCGCCGGTCTCCAAGCCAAACCCACACTCACCTACACCCACCGACCGACTCACAGAGCAGGTGAAGAAAGCGCGCTTGTTTTTGTATGACCGATCTCTCTCCGCCGAAACATCCTTCAACAAATTCCTATCATGGGCATTCCGCAAGGAAACAGACTTCAGCAACACGATTGCTTCCTTGGCCCCAGCTCCCGAGACCGGAGAACAACTCCTGCCCGGAGCTATCTACGTGTTAGTGGCGACACTTACAGGCTCTATAGTAGCTCGAAACCGCGGAATGTTCTTGCGAACAACTTTCCCGCTTGCGGTGGGCATTGCGGCGGGTTGGTATCTCATTCCGGTGACGATGCGGAATACCTCGGACCTGATCTGGGAGTACGAGAAAAAGGTGCCCGTGGTCCGTGAAACTCATTCCCAAATCAGTGGATTTGTAAAAGAAGCATGGAAGCAGACGAGGCAGCACACGAAATTTGCGACGGACTGGGCGGATGAGAAGGCGGCTGAGGCGAGGAAAACCGTCGAGGATTTGGTTTCGAAGGGTAAATAGACGACGGGGTTCGTGGGGACGGTGAGGACGGGAAAAGAAGATAAATATTTGCCCTAGAGGCAAGCAAGTGTGTTCATGAAGCTTTGGTGGCCGACTAACTTGCTCACATGTACAGAAAACAATGGCGTTTGTCCCTTTCATGTCTTAAAGCCTTCCATTGTCGACTGATAGCGCCTGCCCGCGTGATCATTCGACATCCAGCTGACCATATCAATACTGTATCCCTGTTGGTACTCGCACCGTGGGGACCGGCCTCCGTAGACCATCCGTACGGCTTTTGTTTCAAGCGAAAAAGAGAGACCGATAAAAACTGCACTCCAATTCGCTACCCCCACCAGCACCACCAGCTTTCTCTCAAGGAGTGAAAACTCCCGATGAGCTTCCACCAATCATCGCTCCGGATTCATATGTGTTGCTTGAAGTTGGATCCGTCGCGAGGCTGGCTAATATAAAGTCAAGTCTTTGCAAGAGTACTAGGTGCGGAGGTCTGCGGAGCGAATAGCTAGGAAAGGAAGGATCTGTTGATAACGTCGGCGACATATTGCATTCTATGGGAATCCTAGTCTGAGTGGTGGGGGGTGAGGACTGAGGCGTGACCTCAACCTGGGGACGGGAGCAGGTTCCAAAACTGGAAGGACATGTGGGTGATATTGAAGCATACAAGCTCGCTTGAGGTACGGAGGACATTCCCATCCCGGTAGGCAGGGCCGATGTCATTGCAGAAGAAGCGTTAAAAAGACCAGGGCAGGAAAACATCGAAAGTCTGTGATCTCATGCAAAAATGTCTGCGCAGAATATCAACATTCGTCGTCCTCCCCAAGACCTTGCACTACGGGATAGATGTTGACCAGACCACGGCCAAAATCTCGCGTCGTGTATAGCGAGGACTCACACGAGCGTCGAGCGCTCACTCCATGGTCCGGACAAAATACACTGGTCTGGTCAAGAGAGATAACGATCCGTTGTGTTGGATCTCGAGTTTCATCAACTTTCCCCAGCAACCTTGATCTCCTTTCATGACAATTTTTCAGACGCTGGTGACACTAATTGACCAATTTACGGTCAGGAACTCATTCCTCTTCCTTAGGTCTCTCACAGAGACCTCTGTCCAAGCCCAACGGCCCAACTCTATCGTCCATTCATCTTGAGCATACATCGTATCCATGCCGCCAATAACCTGGCTATACCTTGTGAGCATCGTCTAATAAAGAAATGCTCTTCAAAATGGTATGGCTGCTCGCTCTTTGGTGATTCATGCTCACGCTTCGAGCTTGGTTCTCAATCACATATCGGAAGCGCGGAGGGATGGCATAGTGGTGACTGCCTTCCAACACCTTTTCGCGACAACCTGGGTTGACAATGTCCCATTGGTCCGCTGGCATTCGTATTGGATTCTCTGTTCCCCAACCATCTGCTGTAAAACTCCACAATTGGAACCGTCTTGCAACTCAGCGATCAAGTCGTGAACAAACTATCCTCCTCCCTCAGATACTCGCCAACATCACCCTGCCGGAAGGCCACGATACTGGTGGGCTCCAGTTTTCTCGCTTCAGCCGTGCTCCTCGCAGTAACTCCGAAGCCCAAGGGGGTATCATCCATCGCCAGGATCACAACGCCCGAATGTTCAGGACAGTCTTCACTCCACCGACCCACGTGCGCTTTTACTACATTCCCGCCATAGAGAAACGGCATTTCGCCATTTGGCTTGACCCATAGCTTGTAACGAGCATGCGGAGCAATCACATCCAGCGCGGTGATGTGTAGACGGAATTTTCCTGTCTTTGTGAATTTTCCAATGCAGGTGCCAAGGGAGAGGAGGTTGTCGCGGGCAATGGAAGTGGCTAGATTGGCGATCGAGAGACGGACATAGTAGACGCGCGATTCGTGCAAGCGGAACACGAAGCGATCGTCTTTTTCGGAGGAGTCGCTTGGTGCGATGAGTTGGGTTAAGGAGCGGCCGGTGTAGTTAGCCAATTTTGTAAAGAGAGTCTGCGTCTCCACATCAGTGAGCGGTCTCATATTGAGTCCTACTCTTGAAAGAAGCAGGCAACACACGGAACGAGCGTAGGAGGTCTAGGGAGGATTGTGTTGCGCGAAGAGGATGTGAAAATCGAGGCCGAACAATTTTTGCGGAGCGGCAGAACTTCGGGGCAGCTTTTTCCTCGACTGGGCAGCTCAAGCAGCTTCAGCTGATCGCCAGCTCGCCGCCTGGGGGCTTGGGGGCCGAGAGGCATTAGCGCCTTGGCATCGACAGTGCGACATGGTGGGCAACTGCAGCGGGGGAGCATTTAGCGAAGCAGAAGGCCGTACGCGCCAGAGGCAAACAAACTGTCCAAAATACAAACCGACGATCTCCCTTTCGCACCAGTTTCTCCATTATTCGGATGCAGATTCAGAAACTTTATCTCTCTCTTCCCTAACCAAGATGCATTAAGAGAGTTGAACAATCTCCTTCTGTTGTGTTGCCCTCAATTATTTACAGGCAACAATACCGTCCCTTGCCTAGCGCCACGGCGACACTGCTCCAGCTTTGCGCTCCACTCTTCCCACAACAGCAATGCCTTCTACCGTGTCCGACTATTATCATTCATTGGAGTCTCGAATCGGCTACAGGCTTATTCTGGGAGGAACAAGGCACTTTGGGTACTACAAAGAGGGAACACTATGGCCCTTCCCTATCGGAGCTGCCTTGCGGCGGATGGAAGAGCGCCTCTACCTCACACTTGGCTTGACAGACAACTCGTTGGTGCTAGATGCCGGAACGGGTAATGGAGACGTTGCGATATTCATGGCAGAAAAGGGGCTGAGAATAAAAGCCATTGATCTCCTTGATATGCATGTGCGGTGGGCCCGAGAAAACGTCAAGCGCAAGCATTTAGGAGGCCAGATTGAGGTATCAAGCGGCAACTATGAGAAGCTGGACTTTGACAACGATACCTTCGATGGTGCCTATACTATGGAGACCTTGGTCCACGCTGGCGACCCCGACCAGGCTATGAGAGAGTTCTACCGCGTTCTGAAACCCGGTGGAGTTGTCACACATGTCGAATATGAACACGACATGGACAACAATCCAGTTGGGCAAAGTGCTATGCGTCGAATCAATGCTTACGCACACATGCCTGCTTTTGACCAATTTCCCTTGGGTACTATTCGGAAAAGGCTTGAAAATGTTGGCTTCCAAGATGTGGAAGTCCAGGATCTTTCCAAAAACGTCGCTCCAATGATGCGCTTCTTCTTCCTCTTAGCCTACATCCCCTACCTTATCATCAAGCTGTTCGGCATGGAGGCGCATTTTGTCAACGCGATGGCTGCCGTTGAGTTATGGCGTTACAGCGACGATGTTCGGTTCCTGATGGTCAAAGCCAGAAAACCACTTGTTGAGCTTTCAAATTCGGATGAACTGAGAAGAAGATCAAAAGAGACAGGAACAAGATAAGCCCAAGGCTTAACCCAACCTCGCTTGAGGGTGGGCTAACAATCATGGACGGAGTGGCCAGTAAGCTAGCCGCAGAACCAGCATATATGATGCTATTCATCTACTACGCTGCTGGGATCTGACCGGAGGTACTTATCCAATACTCCCCGAGAAGGGCTTGACGGGCAGCCTACAGTTGAATGAGCTATGCTCCCAGAGGCTCTGTACCCCGATCAGCTGGTAGAAAGATTGAACACGAAGGGCATAGACCAGATAATCTAGAGGGTTGACTAAAAATGGACAATAAAATTAGACCAGTTGACACTATCGTAGGCATCGATAGGCAACATCCGCAGGCTGAAAAAGCCTTCAAAGACTATATAAATTCGCACAATACCATATGACCCGTAGATGGGTATTAGAGCACCAAGCTGAAACCACCTTGGGAACATTGATGCAACTTCAATAAAGGTGCTTGCCTCCTTGTGAAAGTATTTCCGTGCAATCCACCCGCTTAGGAGAGTTACCACGGCAAATACAACCAGGTAAGTAAAATAGAGACTCATGAAATAGATCATCGCAGCGCGCCAGAGCTTCCGCTCGATTGTCGTAGGAAAGATGAAGTTCCACCCCGCGAAATGAAGAGCGAAGTATCCTGCCGAAATGAGAATCCTGAAGAAGCAGGACCAGAAGGAATAGCCCCGGGGCGGTATTGCTTTCGAGTTGGAAAACGTTGAAACAGGGCGATGTTTTTCGTTGATCTGGAAAAGGATGCCGTCAAAGCAAAGACCCAGGCCCCACCACCAAGCAGCGACGAAATTTGCAGCAGTTGGCTGAGCGGTGATGAAATCCAGGGGCGTCAGTTTGTATGGCTCGCGGGCTCGATCTCCAGCTTTGACAAGGATCTCGGCAATGGTGGTGTCGGTTCGCAAGATGATAGGGGTCTGTACGTCCAAGGGTTTGTGGTTCCAGAAATGGAAAGTAAATACCGTGCAGAAGATCATATTAATCGTCAGAAGCTCTAATGTCGACAACGTCAAGTGTTGTACGCCGCGCCCGATGCACTGGATGCTGAACCAGGTGATTTGTATCAGTGTGATTGCCCGTGCGAATCCGTCGGCCTTGTTTTTGTCCCAGATGGTCCCACTGTCCACATTCGGGTATGGTATATAATCGTTCTCAACAAGATATAGGAGCTGTTGGCCGTCCACTGGAAAAGCAGGAAAGTCTGGAGCCTTAAGCAGGAAGCCGCCCATGTCTGCAAAGAAAGCATGCCGCATGGTCCATTTTTCATAGCCTTGTTTGTTCTTTTTCGAAAAATCCTCCACGCATTGGGAAGCGGACTCCCATTGCTCATATGCGACTCCCAATGTGATCTCTGGCCAAAAGAGGGTAAAGAGCATCCAGCGCAGTTTATTCTTCAAAAACGACACACGACCTTTTCTTGAACATATGTTCAAAACGAGCGATGACCAGCTGCAGAGGATCAGCGTGACAATACATGTTTGTATTATATCCCAAGTTCCACGACCGTTTGGCTGGTTGACCCAGCCCTTTGCGAATTGTGTATTTGACACTGACGTGTTCGCACTCGCTGGTGTTATCATTGAGACAAAGTCCATTGGCTCGCATTGATTGAACGGTGGCATGTCTTCGTATCAAGCACTTTTGCAGGTGGCCCAGATCTCGTCTTTCAGTGCAAGAACGCTGAGTATGACGCTCCAGTTCGCAGATAGTAGTATCAAGTAATCCAATTGAGGCAAACGGAAGCCCCAGACCAAGTGTACCTTAAAAGGCAATCTATCAAATAACCTTGCGGGTAATTGGTATGAATTGGTGTAGAGGTTCTGGATATATCATATGGGAGTCTTTCGGAGACTGCTCGCCAACAAAAGTACAAGTTTGGCGCTCGCGACGACCTAGTAATTGGGGGCTGGTGAGGCCACCACGTAGGCGCTAAACTCATGCTCAACAGCGGCATGACCCAAACCTCCTGTAGTGCCAGCAAAGATACCTCACAGAAACAGCGGCTGCTGGTACTAGGGTGTGGCGGTCATTGGTCTCAGCCGACTAGGGTGATGGCAATCTAACCTGAATGCTGATACAGCCACAAGACACTGTCTTTAGCAAAAAAAATCTAGGTATCGCCAGGGGGCCTGCTAAGGTTCAGCCGGGAACTCCAAACGCGTCTTCCTGTATAATATGTGAATCCATCAATATTCAAAAGCCAAGTCACACCTTTCAATCTACCCTGAGCAAAAGGGGGAAAGTCTTGAGAGGTTGGTACCGTATAGCTACAACCATTACACATAATACTGAATCCCGCATCCAGTGTGAAGCGTTTATCATCCGGTCTGAAGCCACATCATCAGGACGTAACTGGCATGCTCTCTTACGGCATTAGCGGCTGCCTTGACTCGATTTTTGGTGTTGTCGCAAGCTGTTCGAAAAGCACCAATTAGATGCCTGAAGAGTTGTGATCTAAATCCATTTTGTTGGCGGCAAGCAACGGCTTCCAACCAGCCCAGGGTCATGAAACGGTATCATGCAGGAGCCGCAGATGAACTTGCGTGGGGAATTTAATAGATTCACCGGTTTCAGAGGCAGTTGAAAAGGTTTCAGGGACTCAGTGGCATACAGTACCTTAAGCGAGACTTCGACCCCATAGAATGCTTGGACCTGGCGCGCTGGGCAGATTTGCAGCATTTGGGAACTTTATTTCCATCTTTTCTCTCGGCTCGGCACGATCGGGATGAGTTCCAAAGTGAGCTCCCGGACAGTTTTTACTCTGGCTCGGCGGGCGACTCGGGCGGAGCACAGGGCGGCATCACCCTAAGCCAGAAGCGGGGGTGAGCCGCGACCAGTTTCACTCTTGCTTGGCCGAAATTTTGATCCTCCGCAACCTTCAAAATGTGCGCGTGTAGCGCTTAGTGAGTCAGGCTTCACGTTGAACATAGCCATGCCTCACGGTCGTCCAACAAAACGGAGGCGACTCTCTCCGCCCATCGATGACAGCAAAGTCTCAGAGACCATCAAGGCTACCGACCTCTTCGTCCGCGCCGCAGATTGGGATCTTGAGCAAGAATATGAGAAGAAGTCGAGGCAGAAAAAAAACAAGGAATCCACGAGACTCCCGATCAAGACTGCCGAAGGGAAGACACAAAGGGTAGAAGAGAAGGCACCGATTGAAAAGGAGGATGATTCCGATAGTTTCATGGGATCTGGAACTGACGATGAGGACGACGAGAAGGACGAGACGCCTCCCACCGAGACAGAACCCGCCGTTCCGCAAGTCCCTCTCAAGCAACAAATTGTCGCCGCGAAGGAAGAGATTGCTCGCATCGCGGGTCTCCTAAATGAAGACCCCGAAGAACATGCCGGGTCGTTTAAAAAGCTGGCACAAGTCACTGGACCAACTTCGCCAATCGCGGTTCAGAAACTGGTCCTTGCTGCACAAGCAGCGGTGTACAAGGACGTGATTCCGGGCTATCGGATACGCTCTTACAAGGATGACGAATTGGGGAACAAGATTTCCAAGGACGTGCGGCAAACGAGACAGTATGAGCACGCTCTCGTCACTGGGTATCAGGCATACCTGAAACAACTGAGCAGTCTCGCAAAGGCTCAAAAAAGTGATGCAGTTACACTGTCCTTGCGAAGTGTTGCGATCAATTGTGCATGCACACTCCTCCTCTCCGTACCACATTTCAATTTCCGGACCGAGCTGTTGAATATTCTCGTCCACGAGGTCTCGAGTCGAGAACCCTCACCCGATTTCCTCAAATGCGTGGAGACTCTGGAGCAGTTTTTCTCACGCGATGAAGACGGAGCCCCGTCCCTTGAAGCCGTCAGCCTGCTCACTAAAATGATGAAAGCTAAAGACTACCGGGTCAGGGAAGAAGTGCTGAATACATTCTTCCATTTACGTCTTTTGTCTGAACTGGCACCACCTGACTCATCCGGCAAACCAGGTAGGCCGGAACAGCCGTCGAAGGTACACGGACGCAAGGTCAAGCAGCAGACCTCCCAGCACATGTCCAAACGCGAACGAAAATTGCTCAAGCAGCGCCGTGAAGTCGAGAAAGACATGGCCGAAGCCTCGGCGCTGGTAAACCATGAAGAGAGAGAGAAAATCCAGTCTGAAACGTTGAAATTGGTGTTTGTCACGTATTTTCGCGTTCTGAAGGCCAGGATCCCAGAGCTTATGGGTGCTGTGCTGGAAGGGTTGGCAAAGTACGCGCATCTGATCAATCAGGATTTTTTTGGAGATCTATTAGAGGCGCTAAAGGAGATTGTGGGCGTAGCTGATGACGCTGTCAAAGGGGGATTGGACGTGGAGGGCGAAGTTGAAGAAGAGAGCAAGGCGACAACCCTGGATGCCGAGACAATCCGCAACAGGAAACGCGAAAGCCTTCTTGCGACGCAGACTGCATTCACACTGCTCTCGGGCCAGGATGTCTCCAAAGCCGCCTCGAGCTTACATCTCGACCTGAGCTTTTTTACAGGGCATATCTACAGTTCATTATACCCGCTCTCACTGGACGCGGACGTCGAACTGGGGCCGAAATCGCTACGTCTCGCCGATCCACACTCGTCGAAAGCTCCGTTGTCAAACGCAGCGAGCAACAGAATCAACATCTCCACACCCATTCTCCTGCTCACGCGCGTCTTGACATCTATCCTGCTAATACCCTCGTCTCCACCCCCCCCACAGACAGTCCTGTCGTTCTTCAAACGCCTCCTGACTGTCTCGCTGCAATTGCCTGAGAAATCCACCCTGGCAGTATTCAATCTAATGGCCAAGATCGCAGACAAACACGGCCGCAAGATCGAGGCGTTGTGGCACAGTGACGAAAGGAAAGGAGACGGCGTGTATCGGGGCGACAGCGAGAGTGTGGAAGGCACCAATGTGTTGGGGACCGGCAGCGGCGTTTGGGAGTTAGAGCTGTTGAAGAGGCATTACTGTCCCAAAATCAGAGAATCGGCGCAGAGCGTGGAAGGAATCATCAGAGACATGCACAGATAATGAGGAAGGGCAATTTCCTGTGGCCAGTTAAATGTGTCTCGTATCTCTCGAGCACATGCTGCATGACTTGATGCATGTAGCCGTAAAATTTCACATGTTTCCCCCCAAGCGAGGCTGTTCGTCCTCCACCAGATGGTGCAAATCCGTGAATTGAGGCCTATATAAATATCGTCCACACCCGTCTAGTCTCTGATTCTTTTATGGAAAACCCTCTTCTTCTCGTACTGCTTTCGCCGTCTGTGAAGGCGATGTTGCAGAAACACTCACGCAACAAGAAGCTCCGGCAGATCCAATAGCTGCTGACTGAGATGAAGGGCAAGCAGTTCAAATCGTTTCATGCACACGTTGCCCGAAGCCTGTTCTTCTCTTCGAAAGGGTGACTGATGGGATTCCCAATGTGTTCAACGGCTTTCTTCTGGCGAAAATCACCGCCACCTGTGGCTTGTGGCTGATGACGATGGGCCTTTTAGCGAAGGCGAGGAGGGGCTAATCGAGATAGCACTCGAACATCCCAACAAAACCTGGAACATTGCACATGTCAGCCAGCTGCACCCTTGTGAGATACGGATGTCATGCATTGACGGCACAAACCTTGCGGGCACCAGACAAATGCCCCGGTCCTCTAAGCTAATGATGCTGCATGTCGTTCATTCCACCATTCCCCTGTTCGACTCGGCATGGAGAGGCTCGCCTGTCACGGCAGCTCACGCCCATGCGCTCCCCGGAAAACTGGGGGGATGTGGTATGACAGGTGGGATCTATGACGCTGGGTTTCAGTCTCCAAGCTCGTCCTTGGTGTTCTTGACATGCTGCCCTTGGAAGGAGGGTCGCCGTGGATGACATGTCCTCGGTTCGCCCTTGACACAACGTCCATCCCTCTCCTCCCACAAAGCTGCGTCCCTCCAAACAATCTCGGTCCGAAAGCATCGGCGGATTTGTGCTGAGCATCAATCGGGTATAACCGCTCTTATATTTGACAGCTGACGTCTCCTGACTGTGGAGAGTTTTGACCGACTCTATTTCTCGGATCTAGGGCTCTTATCTTCTCTGTTGTGGCCGTTACGGTTTGGGTTTCATTGCTGCTGATTAACACCTCCTGTTCTGGATAGCTCCGCAGCTTCCAAGCAGTTCTCATTCCCATCATCCACGAGGTACGTAGCGATTGCTGGCTTTCAACCTTCGTTAGGTTTGAATAACTCTTCCGTGGCTTTATTCGCGCCCATGGGGAACGGGTAGGCTGGGTTGGTGCCAGGGCCTTCATCACTAGGACAAATACTTCTCATGGATGTATGTTATCAGTGACTAGCTGATGGATTTCTGGCTGCAATTCCAAACAAGGGATAGAGCTTCGTTCAGCCTGTGTCTTGCAAATGAACAAGCACTCCTCGGAGCAAAAGAGAAGGAGGATCCATGAGAGTCATGCCGGTCGTGGCTGTCTCAGAGCAAGTGGCCTGAATGAGTTCTCCAGGCGCGACCTCGCAAAAGCCAACCATATCACATCACCTTGGAGCCATGGCGACGCAGCTTTTCATCACTTGTAACCCTATTCTTAACATCTTCGGGTCTTCGCTGATTATGGTTTTTTTCGGTCTAGCGATACCCGCGCCTTCACTTTCCGTGAACTTCCTGTCGCTTTGCGATTGTTGTCAACTCATCTTCTCTGGATTGAACGCTATCTGGAAGGCTCACCGGACTCTTCGTCACTTTCCGAACCTTCAAAATGGTGTCAACCACCATCGCCTTTGAAAAGGACAACGTCCAACCTCCAGTATATATTGCTGGTTCGTTCACCGATTGGGCGCCCATAGAGATGAGGTTCGAATCGACTGCAGCAGACGGCTCTACCAAGAACGTCTTCTCCTATAAGACCGAACTCGAGCCCGGCGATTACCAATACAAATTTAGGCTGGGTCCTGGTGATTGGTGGGTCCTAGATGAATCAAACCCAACAGGTCTGGCCTAGTTCTTGAAAGATTACTATCAGAATGACCAGCACTGACTGGGTCTAGCAAACGATGAACAAGGCAATATCAACAATGTTATTTCCGTCAAAGCTCAAGTGTCGGGATCCCCGCCTGAAGAGATCTCGCGACCCGGTGCTCCGATTCTCAATACCAAGGGTGCTCATATCATAGAAGATGAGCCTGATCATCCGAGTGAGGATCGCCTGCTGCCTCAGCACGAAGCCATTGAACCTTACCCTCCTGCCGGCGAGGTTATGTCGAACCTCCTCGACTCTCACCACGCCAAAGACAGCGGCGTGAAGCAGGTTCACTTTGACGAGGCTGCGGGTAAAGTAACCGAAGATATTGTCGCCACCAGGAAGGATTCGATCCCAGACTTTGCTCCTCCCCCTTACTCGATCGCTGCAAGCGGGACGATTCCGCCGCCTGCTGCTGAAGCCGCTAACGCTGTTCCCCCTGAGAAACAGCCATCTGAGCCAGTTGCCAACAGCAAACCAGGAACCAAAACGAAATCGTTCATTTCGCGAATTTGCACAGCAAGGTAAGCCTCAACCTTGTCTACCATGATCTGCATGGCTGATATATTCTCAAGAAGTCTAGTTTTGGTCGTTGCAATGGTTGCTGTCCCTCTTGCAGTATCATATTATCTGCGTCGGTAGTGTGCAGGTACTATTTCTACGCAGACCTCAGCCAATGTCTGTCGATCCAGGCAGCGTGGAGTGGTCTGGACGCATGATTTCCATGCCTTCCATGAGCAATGCGTTAGAATACAATCAGGTGGCGGTATGAATTTGTCAGTCCTTGATTTCGGATTTTCTCCCCGACGGAGACCCGCCAGGTATAAAACGGATTTCTATCTTCAACTCTGCGTTTTCATGCTTACCTCAAACTCTGGCAAACGCACTCTTTCGTTCTCGATGCCGGAAAATCAATGAGGCCACAGTAGATCTTCGTCTCTCAGCATTGATCCCTTCTCGTGATAAGTCCTGTATGATTCGGTAGCTCGCGTCCATTTCACTGTTTCTTTACATGGGTCTGAAGCGCAAGACAGAAGACTGCGAGCGGCAACTACTTTTTCCCACGAGAGCCATAGTCGAAGTGCCATCGTTGTCATTCTCGGACTACTTCTTCTCCTACTACCCAAGCCCCCGATCATTTTCCGCCTCCGCTTCGTGCCCCCATCTAACCTCTTAATCCCCTGCATTTTTGAAGCCCGGACCTATGTACGGATCTACATACGTACCCACGTATCTAGGGGCCCATTTACAAGCGACAAAACGTCTCCACAGCGAGCTTAGTCTCCTCCTTGGTATCTTTGACCAGCCCACTGACGGCGCGGAAGTTCTCATCCTTAGCATCGCCGACGAGTTCAAAGAGCACGCTCTCGGAGGTCGTGACGGTTGCGCCCTCCCTCGCGAGCCGCGCCAATGCGACGGGTCGTTCGGCGGCGTTGCAAGACGAGACGCCGTCGGCGATCACGTAGACCCTGTGGCCCGCCGCGAGAAGATCGAGGGTCGTCTGGGTGACGCAGATGTGCGTTTCGATGCCGACGAGGAGGACGGATAATTTCTCGCGAGGCGCGGTTGTGAGGGATGAGAGCTGGGATTGGAGATCCGGCACGAGCATCGAGAAGGCGGTCTTGTCGATCACCGCGGGACTGCTCGAGGGTATCAGGTCCGTGAGTTCCGGGACCGTGGAGCCCAGGCGCGCGGCGTTCTGGGTTGTGATCAGGATGGGTATGTTGAGGATTTTGGCTATGTAGGCGGGAAAGGGGTGGGATGTTAGTTTCTCCACGAGAAGAGCGGAAGGGAAGAAGGGCGAGGGCCGGTGGGGAGGATGGATGGATGCGGCTTGAAAGAAAGAAGAGAGGAGGAGGCAGGCTAGGGAGAGGAAGCGGGCAGGAGAGAAGAAAAGACGTGGGAGAAATCAAAAATCTCATTCCTTTCTTTCTTTCACATACCTGCTTTAACCAGCTTTTGGCTCGTAGCTATCCTGTTCCATTCGGCCACCGCCATAGGGTAAGTACAGTCCAACAGATTCAATATCTGCATCCGTCCCTAAAAACGGGAATGCATTTCTTCCGCCGCGGCGGAGGGAGAGAAGGGGGAGAGAACATACACCTTGGGAAACTCCCAGATGGCATTGCGGAATTTCTCCTGGATGTCGCAGATACTGTAGCGCAGCGAACATATGTCAGTGAACGAAGATATAGTGGCCCAAACCAAACCAACTCTCAAGACTCAATCGAATCCTCCACGTGCCACCATCTTCCCGGTGGGCATGGTCTTGCTTGTACATGTCCGAGCAAAGCAAACACAAGCCATCAATTGATGAGCGAGGGACATTGAGTAGGTAGGCTAATGGGGAGTGGACTCATATATATGATTGTCCCTTCGGCGCCAAACTCAAACATATCTTCCGGTGCGAAAGGCGATAGGTGGCAGGTGGCATGACAGGTACCATGTACGTCTGTGTCTTGGAGGGGAAACAGGGGAGAAAACGTACAATAACACCGGATTCGCTGTGAATGCCCCCCCGCAGGGAGGGATAAAATGTCAGTCGGCGATTCAAAATCGAACATAATACGATGATTGGGCTGGTCCATCTATGTGTCCTTGCTTCCATCCATAGATCCATCCATAGATTCAACTATGCGTCCATATAATCCTTCTATCACGGAGCACCCTAGAGGATGAATCTGACAAAGCACCAGATGGGAAAGCCAAAAAGAAGAGGAGAAGAGGACACAAGAACTGACCAATTCTTTTACTATTCACCGACATCTTTCTCGCTTTCTCGCTCTATTAGTCAGTCTATATCCTGAGTCCTCCGGTCAGTGGGCTCTTTCGTGCGGGACGAAGTGAAAATGTGTCTGTCAAGCTGCGAGGAAGACCGTGGATTGGGGAGGGACTGAATTTGGAAAAGATCCTCTGCTGAAGGAGACTTTCTGTGCTTGAGGTTGAATCTAAAGTTGTTTCAGATGAGAAAGAAACAGTGGAAAGGATGCTGTTGAAATCCGCCAAATGGACAATGATCTCACTTCTCTTTCTAGTTGTTGTCGGCGAGAATCGGACGAACGGGACGATGGCCGAAGTCGTAATAAAGTAATTAAGCGGCAAATGGAATGCCCATGGCAGCATGTGGGGACGCAGCCTCACGCATCCTTCGCCTTTCAATGAATATTCAGATTATTTTCGCAAGCTTCGCCTCTTATGAGGCTCTTCTGAATTCTATCTGCCCTGTGTCCCCAGCCTCGACGAGGCAAGGCAAGACAACAGCTTGGAACACTGGGCACATGCCAACTGAAGCCCGCGCTTAAAAACCATCCCCCTCCCCCCAATCTCCATGATCCTCCGTGACCTTCATCATCATGGCATCAAACGGGCTTCGTCAGGCTCCTAGTTGAAGGTCAACCGCGGTGGGTCAAAGTGAGCGGCTTCTATTAAGCATCTCATCAACCGTTTGCCGTTGTTTTCCGCTGCGGTCCTGTGTTCAACCAACCAAATGCAGTACCAGAGCCGATTGGATTAGTCCTTGCTGTCGGCGTCGCTTGCAAAGATTTCAGCTCTCCGCTCGAATCTGATGGAGCTGCAACCTTTCCACTTTCGTTCGGCTTTGCCTGTGTGGCTTCTGTGCCATTGGGGCTTGTGGCCGACGCAGAGGGGGTTCTGGACGCATTGGCCATTGTCTTCGCTGGGCGCAAGATTTTCATGGCTCTCTGGGTGTGAGGTCGTGCGTAGCTAGACGAAGTCTTGGAGCTTGCATCGTTAGGATTGCTAGAGGACGCTGAACGCCACGAGCTGGACCAAACGCCTGACCCAGATTTCGACATGGGCATGGTGAACGACTTCTCGCTCCCTGTCGTGGACTTGGAGTCGTCGGCAAGTCTCGGCTGACTTGAATCTAGACTGAATCGCGTTGAGGGCTCCACGGGCTGATCCATTCTGTGTACATCTCCCGGCTCGGATGGCGTAGCAGAAGGCAAACTACTGGATGGAGCTGCCCCAGGTGATACAATGTTTTGGGTCGTGTTGAGCCTTTCCTGTTGGCCAATGACCCCCACTGGGGAAGCTGGAGGTGGCAGAGCTTCTCCTATTGAGGATGATCGATGGCGAGAAACCGTGCACAGATCCTTGAAAGAGGCATCATCTTCGGGTCTGCATAAGGGAATCGAGACCTGATTTCGTTCCTCGTCAAAGATCATGACCTTGTCCTGTGAGAACAAGATGTCGGCATTGTGTGATCTCAGAACATCGCTGCCCAGGATGATTTGAATCGACGAATCCGTCACCGTCAGTTCGTCGATTACAAACTTGACCATCAAAGTAGGAATTGGTGGGACTGGACTAGCTGATCTCACAGCGGCAGGACTGTGGATCTTGGCTTCAGTCAGATACACGGGCAGCCGAATAGCGCGATTATCCCCATCCCCAAATATGGACTCTGTCAGGTCAAGTTTGCACAAGAGTGGATAGCTGACAGATGAAACCGTTGAACCAGTGCACATGGCAGCGTACAGCAGTGAGCTGTTAGAGAAGGACTGAGTTAACCAGCAACGGATGATGGCCGGGCATGGTCCTAAGATGAAAAAGCCTGGCGGAGGATTGCCCGAAACTCGAGGCGAGTTGTGAATCGAACCGAGCAGGCGACTCTGCTCAAGACCGAAGCTGTTTGTCCGACCAAATCCAGTAGGCGCGGGCCTCCCGTCAGATCGGTGCGAAAGAGATCTTTCGGAGAGCGCATGGCCACCAAGCCCACTACCTGTACGTGTAGGGAGTTCCATTGACTGTCTTGAGGAGCCATAGTGATTGTTGGCACTCTCGTCGAACCGGACCGAGTTGGCTCTTGACGCAGCGGCTCTCCGTGGGTCGTCGGTTGGATCCAAGGTTAAGGAACTGATCATTGGATCTGCATCAAAATTGCGGAATGCTTCAGCAGCCGGGTTGAGCGACGAATCTAAGTATGAGCATTAGTATGGATGCGTTTGCTGGCATGATCGGCTTACCATGATGCGAAGAGCCCAAGGGGAAGGGAGAGCTTGCACCCCACAGACTTCTAGGTCTACCGCCATCAGGAGTCTTCTGTTCTAACCGCATAATGCGATCTGAGTGAAGAGCCTGCGTTGCAGAGAGATCGTTTAGCGTCTCTTGAATGCGCCACAATTCGTCTCTCGTGGCAAACTCGCGGGTGTCCATAGCAGTCAAGCGTGTTCAAATCGTAAAGGCATTGAAGTCGGAAGGAAATGTGGTGAAAGCTGAAAGATAGAGATTGTGCAGGGCATAGGCAGGCACTTGGAACGATCGTAGGGCGGGGATAGCCTCTCAGTGAGCACAAGTAAGACAATAGCCACACCACCTAGCTACAATGCTCTCCTGGCTTGCGCCAGCCAGGCGAAACCCTTCCACCAACCGGTATTTATTGATTCAGTCTCTTTATTTTCTCATCTGTTCTTTGCTTTGGGTATCCAATATTGCCTAAGCTAGCCGGAGCGGAGAAAGAATGTTAAGGAATGCGCCGAAGTTTGCACAAGGATTAGATCGGACTATTCTGTGGCTGTTCTTCGGGCGGGATATTTGGAACCGGCGGACGAGTCCACTGGGCTGAGAGAGTACACAACGAGGGGCGCAGGCAGCGTGGAAGCGGACTGAGAAAGAGATAATGTCGGACTAGGAATAGATGTGAAAGGGTGGGATGAGGAAAGAAGTTTGGCGAAGGATTCGTCGATGTTCAGGTCTGGTGGACGCGACTTCGCGGTGCGTCTGAAGAGGTCAGGAGTGAGTGGTAGAGACTTGGGTTGTAAGAAGGCAATAAAAGACAGTGTCTTGGTCTTGAAGAGACAGACAGCGAAGTTGTAATTCTCGAGGCAACCACCACCGAGAATCTGCGTCTCGCGCATTCTGTGACGGACCGTAGTATCGCCAAGCATTTCCGCTGCACATCCGCCGCAGAGTTATTGGCCGACAAAGCAAGAGCTGTCATTTTGTTCGCTTTGCCCCTTTAACCCCCTTCCATTCCAGACTCGAACGATAAAGCATGCTTCCGGTGGAAAATGAATAGTGGCGCTAGTTCCGTGCAGGTTTCCACTGGAAGGGAACATTCTTCTCACAAAGAAGCTAGAGTTTCATTTGGCGCAAAATAAGGGGATTGAAAGACTGAGGAGGGCAAATCTGCACATGCGCTAGCCCTGATGTCTAACGGATAAAAGAGTTTCCTTCAAAGTCATCAAGGTCATCCAGAAGCGGCATGACCACCTTTTCAAAGACCGCACTTTGCAGCACTTTATCGTCAAGTTGATCTCCACCAGGGCCGGTCCAGAGCAAGCACATTTTCACTACATCACAATAGCGACTCCCACTTCTATCATGCACAAAGTCCAGAACCCGAAGCGCGGTCTTGAGATTAGCCACCGCTTCGATAGCATCATGGTCTTCAGTCTCATATAGTACTTCGAGGGGCTGTCCAAGAGATAGTTCGACCAACGCAAGGCCGAGTGGGAAGAGAACATTGCTTCTGATCAGGGCTGGGCTGATCATTTTGCGAGGGGATCGGGCCTCAGCTTTTAAGGCTGCATGAACGAGAGCTCGAGAGAGATACGGAAGACTGATCAAAATTTTGGAATAGTAGTCTGCTTGCGACTCGAGCAGGATATCGTTGAGGCCCCATTGCGGTTCCAACCAACTTCCGTGGAGCTGGAAAACAGAGGCCAAAATAGCCGCAAGATACCGTCTGCTTCGTTGACTGATGGGCGGCAGCGGAATGCCACCCACCTTTGGAGATAAAGAATGATCGGCGAGAATGCTTTTGATGGTCCGAGTGGATTGGTCGGTCCGACGATATAAATATCATGCCGACGCCGATTGAGATCATCGGTGAGAAAGCCAACGTGTTCGCGCTTCGACCCTTCGTGTGGATAGAGTTTAAGAGCATCGCAGATGTCAAGAATCTGTTGACTATGGTCGTCCTTCATCAGCCACGGGATCGTCTCGAGGGTTGACTTGACAAGACTGAAACGGACCCCTTTCGGCTCACTGACGATCACGCCTTGTACAGCGTTTCGGGATGCTGCACAGTCTGCATATCTTGCAGGTCGGCTGCCTCAATTTCGACTTCTTCCCCCGCCTTCAAATCCCCTAGCTCGCTACCTTCCTCGTATGAAAGTCGGTGAACGACAAATTTGGACTTGGTCTGGACATACTTTGGCCCACTAGCATGACCTTTGGGGGCGGGTTCTCTAGACGCAGCTGAAGGATGTGTTCCGATTTGCAAGGACAGTTCCAGCAATTGCCACACACAAATGTATCGTACACGCTGCGAGCATGCCGTCTGATCTTGGCGTAGTCATGCAATAACCCTCGGTTCGGCCAACGGGTTTTCCGAGCCTCAGCCAACTTGTGGACTTGTTCGGTGATGGTAGAGAGTGTTTGATTTGCAGCTCTGATCTTGTTGAGAAGCGTTTCGTAGAACCCCTTGGACAGGATGTCACTGATCCTTTTAAAATTCCGCATCGTATTCGACGGCAGGGAATCGGTGCTCAGCTTTTCCTCCAGACTATGGAAGAGATAGACGATTTCATTCATAGTCGCCATATAGGCTCCGTAGCTGGTGTTTATCATTCTCTGAAGGTCTGCATTGTATTCGCTGCGTTTCCAGAGGTCATTGTCAGGATGCTGTAGCAATGTTACTATATCTTCTTCGTCGCATACTATTTGGACAAGGACCATTTCCAGATTGTTCTGGAAAATGGTGCTCTCAGTACCGAATCCCGATAGAAGATCCGGGTGCCTCAGATGTCGTCCTTGTGCGATACAGGGCCTCGGTGGTCCCCGTCGAATTCCCTCCATATTCTATTTACGAAGGGACAGCCTATGTTGGCCAACTCAGGAAAGTCGTCGCACACTCCCTGCAGACGGACCCCAAAAGAGTCAGGCTAGTGTATAAGAAGAGCGATCTCAAACATGATGCATGGCCGCTGCGAAAATATGATATAAAGCAAAATAGCGAGGTGGTAGCTATTAAGGCTGAGGCTCTAATAGCCATCTCTCCGTCGATAGGATCATCATACAGTCCATAGAAGCGAAAAAGCCCGCCGAAGAAGCGGCGGCAAAGAAAGCTGCAGCAGAAAAGTTGGCCGAAACAATAAAAGAAGCAAAAAGAAGAGTTGAAAACTACTGCTGCAGCACCTCGGGGATCGAAAGGTCCTTTTGATTACGTCCGAAGACCCTGATGGGAGATCTTACAAATTCCCGTGGGAGCGATGTCGTACATGAAGAGTAAGTCATTTTCGATTGATACTGTACTCTAGGCCGGGTATGGGGAGTATCATTAAGGTTTACTTGAGCTATTAACAAATATCAAAGGCTAATGCAGATGGTCGCTACTACTTTGATCGGACCCAACGATGAGATTATTCATCCTGAGGCCTGGGTGTCAACAGTTAAACCAGATATGCTCGTTGGATTGTGTTTAAACGAGCAGTATCTCGTACTAGCAACATCATCATTTTAACATTTCTTCCAACCCCGAATCAGACTGAAATGGCTAAGACTAAAATGCGCAACAACTGGTTTAGCAGAGTTAAAGGTCATATGTCCACGCAGGAAGAGGATGACAATCCGACAAAGGAACCACAAGGTATGCGGAACGATCCCAGGAAGCCCCTCTAGCTTCCGAAGTCATTCTAATCTCTAAGTCTACGTCGGCCAGCGGCTCGCCCGGGAGGCTTCAACCAACTATAGATGTCGATGGGGAGCCCTGATGCCCGCCAAATCTCATCATAGCGCCACCGTTGAAATCGGACTCAAGGGTTGATATCTCTCTCTCTACCTTTCTCCTACTGCCGCTTTATCGAATTTAATGACCGGTCTTGAGAGAACGGGAGGTTGGTTGGTCCAGAATCTGATCATATTCCAGTTCGGGCTGCCCAGGAATATTTGAAGCCTACACGGGCCTGAAGAGTGCTGAGCACGGGGTTCAACAATAGCAGGATGTTGTAGTGCCCAGTTCGCCTACACCGAAGGCTAACGCTACGACACTCCCGAGGCCAAGTATGTGAACACATTGTGAGGTCGCATTGGCAGGTCGTTAGATAACCCGAAGGCAATGGCAAGACTAGAACAACGTGAGTCTCGATGCGCCCCTCTGACATGTGTGAGGTAGGATTTGTCGACTTTCATGCCTCGGTATCCCCAAAGGAGCTCTCGCATGGCCCAAACTGCCATGTGCATTGAAGATGGTTGATGACCCACTGCCTATGTACATAGCAAGGAGAGTGCTTGAAGCTCCTATCTCAGTCCAAGCCCAGCCCCTATCTTGTGCCGAAGTAACCGTGAGAATCCGGGGAATTGGTGGCCCACCCGGAGTCCTCCGCGACCATAAGCTCGCCCGGTGGCAGTTTTTCTACGTCTTCGCTGGCACTTGTTCTTTGCTAACTTGACGTTACACCAACCTGGCTTCCCTCTGATTACCTGGCGTGGCCAAGACAGCGGAATGTCGCGATCTGCAGCTTGGCGGCGGAAGATCCGAAGCAGAGAAGCAATGGAAGCAGCGTTCCATGCAGTGGCGAAATCCCTCCTCTCCTTTGATACCAACTCTGATCCTCCGAACCACCACCGTCTGCTCTCTCGTCTGGATTGATGTGTATGGCGACTCTAGGCTATGCGGGAGGCATTTTGCCCTTGGGCGTTGGCGAGCAGCACGTCTGCAGGCTGCCGACGGTACGTGTTACAACAATCACCAGCACAGTTTTTGTGACACGCGACCTCGAGAGAAGGACTCTCGAATGGGCTCTCGAATGCTTTTCAAGCTCCAGCGCGAGCATCTTGGTCACCGAGCTTGTCCATCATAGTAGACGCCCCACTGGCTGTGTGGCTGAGAAAAGGACTGTCTCTGATCCTACCCGCTTCAAGCCAGGTGTACCAAGAAACCGAACCATGTCGCCAAGTGCTTGGGATACATCGCTATTGTGCCACCCCTCCTCTCAGTGATAACAACCAACGACACCTTCCTCATTTGTCTGACTGCTCCGTGCCTACGCTCAAGTGATGTGCAAACGAATGCATCTGATGGCAAAATGGGATCGAGATATATATCTATGCAATGACGACCCATGCCTCATTACGACACCGAAGCAGATAGAACTCTTGTCTCATCAAGATTAATAACACCATCTTGCCAATATGAGCGCAATCGCATCTAACGAAGCTCCTATCATCGCCCAGGCCCAGATAGACGATGCCGCCCTCGCCGGCACGGCGATGGAGAAGACCCTGGGGCGTGGCTCCATCGATGTAAACTCCCTTCAAGAGACAAACACCTCATACGACGACGAGGTCACGGAGGCCGACCTCAACACTCTCCGTCGAGTCTCCGGAAAGATCCCTTGGCCCGCTTTCACTGTCGCCTTTGTCGAGTTGTGCGAGCGGTTCTCCTACTATGGCACGACTGTTGTCTGTAAGTGGCAGTTAATGGCTCTGGAACCACAAGGCACTTTCTGACACGATTCAGTTGTCAATTTCATCCAGCAACCTCTTCCAGAAGGCTCTACGACTGGCGCAGGCCATGAGGGCCAGTCTGGAGCGCTCGGAATGGGCCAGCGTGCCTCAACTGGGCTCGTGACCTTTAACCAGTTTTGGGCATATGTGATGCCTTTGCTGGGCGCGTGAGTCTCCTTTAAAAAAAAAACAAAAAAAACACCCACCTTCGTCTTTGAGCGAGTCATTGCCATTAGATGGTGTCGATGTCGGTGCGTGCTGATAGATATATGCAGGTATATTGCTGATGCTCACTGGGGCCGCTATAAAACCATCCATGCCGCCATTATCTGCGCGGTTGTGGGACACGTCATCTTGACAGCTTCAGCAGCTCCCAGTGTCATTGCTCATGGAAGCTCTGCTCTCGCTGCTTTTTCCATTGGCCTAATCATTATGGGCGTTGGAACTGGCGGCTTCAAGTCCAACATCTCTCCACTTTTAGCTGAGCAACAAACAGAGACTAAGAAGAGGATCGAGGTGCTCCCATCAGGCGAGCGTGTTATTGTTGACCCGACAGTGACGACTTCTAGAATCTTCCTTTACTTTTATCTCTGCATCAACATTGGTTCCCTGGTTGGACAAATTGTAAGTCCTCCCAAACTCCTGTACACCAATTGCCAGGACCTCCAAGCTCTGCCTTTCCCGACGGCACTCTTTGATGCTAATAACGCCACAGGGTATGGTCTACTGCGAGAAATACGTCGGCTTCTGGCTTGCCTACATGCTTCCCACGTGCTTGTTCTTGTTTGCGCCAGTTGTGCTCCTGGTATGTCGCAAACACTACGTGTTAACCCCGCCCACCGGCTCCGTGATGGCCAAGTTCTGGAAACTGTGGACCTACGCATCCAAGGGAAAATGGAGCATCAATCCAGTCAGGACGTACAAGAATATGTCTGCTCCGGATTTCTGGGAACGTGTAAAACCCTCCAACATTTCCGCCGCTCAACGACCGACATGGATGACGTTCGACGACGCTTGGGTTGACGAAGTCCGTCGTGGACTCAAGGCGTGTGCTGTATTTTTGTATCTGCCTCTTTACTGGCTTGCCTATGGCCAGATGACGGGCAACCTTACATCTCAGGCTGCGTAAGTACATCCACCGTTCATCACGCAGTCGAGAAATCGCTCGTTGCTTACACATTTTAGTGTCATGGAACTCAACGGCGTCCCTAATGAGTAAGTCCTCCCCAATGACCTGCAACGAGTGCTGCAGAAACCCTTGACCTCCGTGGAGACAGCTAGTTCCTCGAGGCTAACAGTAAACCAGCATCATCCAAAACCTCAACCCGATTTCCATCATCATCTTTATCCCCTTCATGGACTTTGTCGTCTACCCGGCTCTCCGCAAAGCACGGATCAACTTCACCCCAATCAAGCGAATCGCCTTTGGCTTCGCGCTGGCCAGTCTGGCCATGGTGTCGGCCTGCGTTATACAAGTGTACATCTACCGGCTCTCGCCCTGCGGCCACAACGCTTCCGACCCAGACTGCTCGGGACCAGCACCCATCAACGTTTGGGTCCAAACCGTGCCGTATGTCCTCATCGGGTTTTCCGAGATTATGGCAAGCATCACGTCGCTGGAGTACGCCTTCACCAAGGCACCCTACAACATGCGCAGCTTCGTCATGTCCATCAACCTCCTGATGAACGCCTTCTCCAGCGCCATTGCCCAGGGTCTCGTGGCGCTGTCGGCCGACCCCCTGCTTGTGTGGAACTACGGCGTCGTGGCAGTCTTGTCCGGCGTGGGTGGCATCCTATTCTGGCTCAACTTCAAGACACTAGACAGCGAAGAGGACAAGCTGAACATGCTGCAAGTGAGTTCTTACGTGGGCAAGAGGAATAGCATTGCTAGCGTGAGTGGACCGGTCACGGAGGAGACGTTGGTGGAGAAGGACCACGCGTGAGACGCGAGCTCTCGTCTACAATGGATGCCGGAGACGCGCTCGCAGAGCATGATCGAGCCAAGCAGCAGCTGGCGTGAGAGATGACGAGTGAAGACTGCGATCGATCTCAGACGGCGCCATGAGGCTGGAGTGGGGAAGAGAAGGAGAAGAGAAAAGAACGACGACAACGACGACGACGAAGAGTGAAGCTTCAACCTTCAAGCAGCCGTGTCTTAGTAAACTTAGTATACCCCCGGTAGTTTGTAGACAAATATCTCATACCACCATTTCCACCACCATCTCCATCTCCATCTCCATCTTGAATGGCAGAACTCCAAAAGTTGGAATTAATCATTACTTAAGGTGTTACTAGTCATAGGCCAAGCGGGCTTGGATAGATGGATGGATGGATAGATGGAGCTCGTTCAAATCAGCTCTGTTGTTGCTATGGGACTGGACCCTTCAGTCGCCCGAGGACACACCACACCGTGTAGAAGGAAATTCTCTGAAAGAAGCCCTCACTTTCTCACTCATTCCCTCACCCATCACACACTCTGCGCCTAGAGTGCTTTGTCGTTTCTAGCCCAAAACATACATAATTCATTACCACCCAACCCAATCTAGCCAAGCCTAGCCCAGGCTAGCCGAACAACCCCAACCGCCCATCCATTCACTCCTATCCCGCTCCAGCCCTGTGCAGCTCCGTTTCAATTCACAACTCGGTACAAATATCATAGTCCGCTCGTGAGGCAAGCCGCTCTTTGACTGGTAAAACGGAGGTAAAGCCCTGGCTTGAACCCATTCCGCGTCATACACATGCATGAATCCTCCCCTTTTTACGGTCGTGTATCAATGAAATCCATTCGTTCTGACCACGCCAGGCCCACGTTGCGAATAGGCAGCCGATCCGGCCGCGAAGTAAGGATGATTACACGCCGCCTTGGCTGAGATTCGGTGCGCAGGGTCATACTCGAGCATAGCATCCAATAGTTCAAGGCCCGCCGGCTCCAAGCTCGGCACGAATTTTGAGGTTGGTTCCCGACGCCATTTGGGAAAGGAAGTTTTAAAGTCTGGGAACGAGGTGACGCCGGGCCAAGTTGTTTCGTCGGGGGTACCAAGGAGTCTGCTGCGTGTCAGTCGAGAGATGATACTGATGAACGTTGTGCACGGGGGGAGCCTACTTGAAGATTTTGAAGATCTCGTCGATTTCAGAGTCGCCGGGGAAGAGAGGCTTGCGGGTACACATTTCTGCGAAGATAGCGCCGACGGACCACATATCTACGCCCGTGGAGTATTGTCTTCCGCCGAGGAGAATCTCTGGAGCACGGTACCATAGGGTAACAACCTATGAGATCAATCAGTATCGGCGTTGAGATAGGAGACGGGAGTTGACCAACTTCGTGAGTGTATGTTCTCAACGGGACACCAAAAGCTCTTGCGAGACCGAAATCGGCCAGCTTGAGATTGCCCTCGCGATCGATCAGGAGGTTTTGGGGTTTCAAGTCTCGGTGCAGGACACGATGGCTGTGACAGTATCGAACGCCTTCAACGAGCTGTGCCATAAACTTCTTGACCATATCCTTGCCCAAGCCAAGTCTCTGCATATCCAAGTTCGAACCTTCTGGCAAGGCCTTGCCTCGTCCACCATCTGAGACTGGCAATGCTTCCATGTACTTTTTCAGATCCAGGTCAAGGAACTCGAAGACGAGGTATAGCTTGTGGCCGTCGGCGTGGACTATGTTTAGTAAACGCACGATGTTGGGGTCGTTCATTTCTTTCAGCAGGGATATCTCGCGGATTGCGGTGCTGGGAACGCCTTCATCTTCAGCTTCCAGGCGGATCTTCTTGAGAGCGACGATTCGGCCGCCATTGGAGAGGTCTCGAGCTTTGTACACAACGCCGTATGTGCCTAGTCGCCCACCATTGTCAGTCTAACACAGAAATTGTTAACCGGCGGCTGTGTCCCATCTCACCTTCTCCAATCTTTTCAATTTTCTGGTAGTTCTCCATGTTGTTCTCGTGAGCACTATCGCTTCATCAACCCGGTACCAGAAGAGCAGAACTCTGAATGTCGAAGGGACGCAGAGAACAAGCTAAGGGGTCGCCTTCAATCGTGTGATTCTTCCGGGCTGCCTCAGGACGACAGAAAAGCTTAGATGTGGCGAAGGACCTAGAGATTAGTATGTCGATACAAAGGCACCGAACAGTATGCACGACTCTCACCCAGAAGCTACAACGGAATTCTTCACAAGTTGATGTAAGATGTGCCACCGGTGCTGCATGGTTGTCTGATGCGTAGTGTTTGTTTAGGCCAGAGACGCGTCTGATTGGCTGGGAGGCGATGGTACCTGCCAAGACATTTCCGCGCCCGCAGTTTGCACAGTTTGCACAGTTTGCAGTTCACACCTCGCAGTTCGGCTGAATTGCGGCCATCTCAAAAAATCGCCCGCCCTCCGCTCATTGACTCATTAATCTTCGCCAGGACTCTTCAAAGACAACTGAATTGAGCCTGATATTCACTTTCGCCCTCTCTGAAACATCATCCGCGCCTCGAAGTCGGCCTCCAGGTTTGTTATCTACGGACTTTGGATTCTCCTCCCTGGCCCCCTTCACTTCCTGCGCACGGTCCTACCATCTCACCCTGCCGCGATGGCGGGCAAAGAGTTGTCGCCCCAAGAGAAGCTCGCATTGATCAAAGACCAGTTACAAGAGGTGCTGCGTGAAGATATTCTCGAAAATGTCATCCTAAAAGAGCAGAGACCATTGGTGATCTACTGGGGAACTGCCACAACGGGACGACCGCATTGCGGCTACTTCGTGCCAATGATGAAAATTGCCCACTTCCTCCGAGCGGGCTGTCGCGTCAAGATCCTTCTTGCCGACATTCATGGGTTCCTCGACAATCTGAAAGCGCCAATTGAACTGGTCAAATTCCGAGCAGAGTACTACAAATACGTTATTCAGTCTCTCCTCAGGGCCGTCGGTGTGAGCCTGGAAAAATTGGAATTTGTTCTCGGCTCCTCCTACCAATTAAGTGCAGAGTACACCATGGATGTCTTCCGACTGAGTAGCGTGGTCACAGAGCACGATGCCAAGAAAGCTGGTGCTGAGGTCGTCAAGCAGGTGGAAAATGCTACGCTCTCAGGATTGATCTATCCCCTAATGCAGGCATTGGACGAGCACCATTTGGGTGTCGATGCGCAGTTTGGTGGAGTCGATCAGCGAAAAATCTTTACTCTTGCGCAGGAGGCTCTCCCAAAGGTTGGCTACAAAGAACGGGCGCATTTGATGAATCCCATGGTGCCGGGTCTGGCGGGTGGTAAAATGTCCGCCTCCGACCCCGACTCCAAAATTGACATTCTCGACACGGCTGAGACGGTCAGAAAGAAGCTCCGCAAAGCGTATGCCGCCACGGGAGAAGTTGAAGGAAACGGTCTAATATCTTTCGTTGAATATGTGTTACTCCCAATTAGCGCTTTGCGTGATCCGGAAGGAAAAGGAACTTTTGTGTGCGAGAGGAGGGAAGGGGAAGGAGGACCGCTGGTCTACCGCGACATTGAGACTTTGAAGGAGGATTACCGAACTGACAAGCTCACCCCACAATTGCTTAAAGCAGGCATCACTACCGCTATCATAGAATTGCTGGAGCCCATTCAAGCCGAATTCCAGGCATCAGCGGAATGGCAAGAGATTGAGAAGAAAGCCTACCCTCCGCCTCCCGAGCCTGAGAAGAAGAAGAAGCAGAAGCAGCCGAAGGATAAAGGCTCGAGACACCCAGGTGCAGCCAAGTTAACTGCCAGACCAGACGGATCAATTGAAGGCGAGGGGAAGGAACAGGTTGAGGTGGGAAAGACAGCAGAGCAGGCAATGTCAAACCTGGAGATCAATGGTCAACCTTCCTGAGCAGTGGAAGTGGTGGCTATCGGCTTCTCAGGAACCGCCCCAACGTCCCGTCGCCGTCCTTGGTACGGGGAGGATCTGGTTGGTATCGTACGCTGGAATATGCGGACCTGCGACATGAGCGAAATGAAGAACTGGGAGAGTGTGACGAGACCGTTCGGTGGACATGCTGGTACAAAATGAGAGGTCACATCACTGCACGAGACGTCCCGCTGCTTCGCTCAAGCCATCAATGTCCACAATGCAATGCAGTAGAAGCTGCCAGCGTAGGATTTGAAGGTTGCTGGATCACTAGATTAGCTGAAACGAGTAGAATTTTGGAAGGTCGATAGAAATGAAAGATGTTCTGCGGCGCGATTCATTGTGGATGTCGGTCTGTAAGACTGTAACTGTTCTCGCTGGGCCCGTTCAAGCCCCTTTTGCCCCTTCTGCCTCATGCGATCGGCAAAATTCTCGGCGCTACTTGCTCACTGCGAAGATTTGCTTCTGGGAACCTTTTCCACTTTTTCTCTTCCTCCTCTGCCCAACAATTGCGTTTTCGGCGTCTCTATTGCGACCCAATCCACCAGCATTCCACTCTGCCTAGATTGTTGGGGAAATTGCTCGCAGTTAATGACTGCCACCGTTCCTGCCTGGTAGGGCAGATCTTATGCGCCGAGGCAACAAGAGTCAGCGTACTGCAAGCCTTTTTGCGTCGCAGCACCGCAACAACTTTCCCGGTATGGTAAAGAGGCACACTAACCGCCCAATGGGGCCCCCGCCAACGTTCGGAGGTGGCTGTTTGGCGTTCAAATGCAGGGCTTGCAACTGGATTTGCGCACTTCAGCCCCTTGTAAAGGTGGCTAGGCCGTCACCGACATTGGAGCAAACCAGCGGACCGAATCTCCATTTCTGAGGCAGACATTTCCGTGCGCATGATGACGGCAGCTTGCATAGACCAATTCCCCATGGAGTCTTCGCAAGCGGGTCTCTGTCGACAGCCTCGACTCCGGAGCCGTGGATAATGAGAGGAGCGCTGACCTGGTACCGAACACTGGCCGAGTTGTGTCTTAATCCCATTTCAAAACTACGGTGTAAGTCGCCTCGATCATGAGTGGCACAGGCAAAGGCAAAAGACGCTGTCGCTCAAGGGCACCCTTTTCCCCATCCTGACGTTAAAGCTGAGGGTGAACGGATGAGTCTGTGACGCTCGCCTTGGAATGCCAACAGACTTCCCCCTCCTTAATACGAGGGCCAAGCCACCTAAGCAACCTTTGCCTTCAGCCTATTGTGATTGAGCACTGACCTCTCCTAGTTGTTAGGCTCGAAGGACAACACGAGTGACGGGAAGATCGTCAATGATAGACAGTTTTAGCGAGAGGCAACATGTACCTTCGGCAAACAACCTCCCTTGGTATCCTGACACCACAGCCAAACTAAGTGGTGACGTTTTTCATTTTGCCCAGCGCCCGAACGGATCTCGATGCAACAATAATCCGCAAAGTTCAGACCTACTGCAGCCATTCGAGGCTGAATGCCCGCCCTTTGTTTGCTGAAGACCAGGGGGTGACAGAAGGATGCTGCTGCTAGGATCACAATTTCTCCGCTCTCGTCTCAACCTCAGATAGGAATGCAGACTCGTGGCTGCCGAGTCATTTGATTACAGAAGTCGCAATAGTCCATACGGATGTCGACACCATGATGTCGACTTCTCAAGCGCTGATCCTCCAACACACATCACGAGATTTCAATCTAGAGAGCGATGGCCAGGCCTGTGGACGGGCGGCGGATTACCGAGGAATGTGGGTAAGAGAGCTGATCCCCCAGATCACCTGAAGCACCGAGCGTCTGTCCTCATTAAGACGCCTGGGAACACCAGACCTCAGGCTACAGATTGGCTCGGAGGCGTCTTGCAAACCCAGACATTAAGTGCCCCAGCCATCGACAGAGTGGAGAAGATCTGGGGTTTGACATAAGTGGGCACATTGGCAAGAGTGCGGGGTCTGGCTCGTCAGCAGCAGTTAGGGTGCATCCATGAGAGTCTAAACCCGCCTTTTTTTGGTAAGCAACTTGGCCTGCTGCGTTCACCGATGGGGTGGACATGGGTGATCAAGACGAAGGGGTCGTGGTAGCGCCTTTGGGAAGAAACATGGGGTGGCACATACGAAAGCGAGGCTGTCTGGATTCTCTCCACTCTTTTGCCGGCCATTTCTGCGATCTCCAGCACTGCTCCACCGCTCAACCCGCATGCTAGCCAACGGCCGCTCGTCGTCTCTTTTTTCCTTTTGTCGTGCTTTCTACCTGCGTTTCTGGGAAGGCTCTGAGACTATCCAAGCCTCTTGGTCGCCCTTCTTTCGGATCCATTGGTCTGCGGGCTGGCAACACCTGACCCGTCTGACCTTGACAATTCGCTTAACCTTGCTCTATCGGCTCTTGGACAGACCACCGGCACAGTCTGAGCAACATTGACTTGGGAAAGTCGTACCTCGATCATGCAAGCTCCCCAAATGATGTGGTTGTGCTCATTGGAAGTTTCTCCGGCCACCCTGTGCCATTGGCGGACGATGAGAGCTATAGTTTACTGCTGCTCTGGCTTCCTCGAACAATCACTGCGTCATTTGTGTTCGCCAGGGCGAGGGGAGCTCAATCACCAGGCACAGAAGTATATATCTACATAGCAACCCCTTCGTTGGTGGCTCGCATCCTTCGACCACAGCCCTGGTATCTGGGATAACCATTCAATTGTTCAACAGGGAACCATCGAGGTCGCGTGCTTCTTTGCCCACATCTTCGACTGAGCCTGACCACCTCTCACAATGAGCTTCGCACACGACGAGGAGGGTGGTACCGGACGTACCGGCCGCCACATGAGTGTCTCCCACTATGCCAGCAATATGGGGGCACCAACCTACGACACGACTAGACGCAGGTCTTCTATTGTCCCCGCTGCAGCAGTCGCAGCAGTGCAAGAGGAGACGGTCTTCAACCAGAAGGATGAAACTCTTCGCAAAATGTCAGTGGCAGTCCCCAATTTGGCTGAGCTCTCTGCCGATGCCAAAGCTGCCGCAGATTTGGAACACAAGATGGGCTTCCGCGAGGGTTGCCGGTTGTATCCCAAGGCTATCCTGTTCTCCTTCTGTCTTTCTCTGGCCGTCATTATGGAGGGATACGATACCTACCTCCTCGGCAACTTCTTCGGATTGACCACGTTTTCCTGCAAATACGGGTCGCCCACTGGGAACGTTGACGGTGTCCAAACTTGTCAGGTTTCTGCGACATGGCAATCGGCGCTCAGCAATGGCACGGCTGCCGCTCAAATCATCGGACTGTTCCTGAACGGCATCATCTCAGAGCGTATTGGATACCGCTGGACCATGATCGGCGCTCTGGTCTTCATTACTGGAACCATTTTCATCACTTTCTTCGCGGTCGATGTGCAGATGCTGCTCGCTGGTTACGTTTTGTCAGGTCTCCCATGGGGTGTGAGTTGATCTTCCGCTGCGATCGACTGGGCTTCGAGCAATGACGCTAACATGAATCTTAACTAGGTTTTCCAAACTCTGACTACCACATATGCCGCGGAGGTCACACCAGTCCCGTTGCGACCATACTTGACAACCTACGTCAACCTTTGCTGGGTCATTGGCCAGCTCATTGCTGCCGGTGTTCTCAAAGGGTTTGTGAACCAAACCGATCAATGGGCATACCGAGTACCGTATGCGATCCAATGGATCTGGCCACTTCCCATTGCTCTTACTGCATTCCTTGCGCCTGAGAGTCCTTGGTGGCTTGTCCGCCACGGCAAACTGGATCAAGCTCGGGCTGCACTGCTCAGATTGACGTCTAAAAAGAACGCGCAGTTCAATGTCGAGGACACCTTGGCTATGATGATCCACACCAACGAGCTTGAAATTCAGCAGACTGCAGGTACCACCTACTGGGATTGCTTCAAGGGCGTTGACCTCCGACGAACTGAAGTCACCTGCGTCACCTGGTTAATCCAACAGACGTCCGGATCTCCCATGATCGGCTGGGGTACCTATTTCATGATCCAAGCCGGCTTGAGCGAAAACAACGCATACTCTCTTGGGGTTGGCCAGAGCGCAATGGGCTTCATGGGGACCGTACTGTCTTGGTTCCTCATGCCGCACTTCGGCCGTCGCACTTTGTATCTCGCAGGTCAGCTAGCCATGTTCATCATCCTGATGATCATCGGTGGGCTTGGAGTTCCGAGCTTGTCCACCTCGATTGGTTGGGCGTCTGGTGCCTTGATTCTCATTCTCACCTTCGTCTACGATTTCACTGTTGGGCCCGTCTGCTACTCGCTGGTGGCTGAGCTTCCGTCTACTCGGCTTCGAATTAAGACTGTTGTCTTGTCCCGAAATGTGTACAACATCATGGGTATAATTGTTGGCACTCTTCAACCCCGCATGATGAACCCAACAGCGTGGGGCTGGCGCGGAAAGACATGCTTCTTTTGGGGTGGTCTCAACTTGCTGGGCTTGATCTGGACCTATTTCCGTCTTCCAGAGCCCAAGGTAAGTCGCTGTCCCTTTTTCATTCCCACGCAGCCATCTGACATCGCCCCCAGGGCCTCACCTATGCCGAGCTTGATGTCTTGTTTGAGAACAAAGTCTCTGCGCGCAAATTCAAGTCCGTCAAGGTCGACCCCTATCGCTCGGACAACTTGGTCATTGTTCCCGACGAGTTTGGCGACTACGATGTGGCCGCCGAGAAGCAGGGACTCTAAGGCGTATAGTACTGCCCAAAAGGCTTCAAGAGATGACTTGTTGTGCATGTCTGACTGTAGGACTTGCCCTGTAGGCCGGCAGGTCGTAATATCGGCTTTCTCTGGGTAGTGCAGAAACAACGACTAGTTGTCACCATGAAACAGAGGCAAGATTGGATCTCCATCAAGGCAGCTGTGTGAATATATTTGATTATAATGGGTTATGCCAACCACATTGCGGATAAAATCCGAAGGGACTTTCCTGGTTTTTATGATCCACCGAGAAATTTGCGCAACTAGACGGGGGACAAGCACGGCCAAGATGATTCCCGCACAAGGCAATTTGGAGACCAGTTGGGCCATTTGGAGGCCCACGTACGCGCTGCCCGGGTTTGCCTGCAACAGGTTCGTTCAGGGCCCTGAAAGCAGCCACCAGTCATATGTCGAGGAGAAGATGGGCGTCAACAGCATGACTTCTGCCCACACAAAAGGCGACAAGGAAAAGCCAGCAGCACGCCTCCTTGGTTGCCCTTCCCGCAGTTTTGTGACCGTCGTGGCGTGCCGGCCCATGCCTCCCAAAAGTCCAAAGTCCTGGGCTTTTTGGCAGCGTGACAGGCGTCCCAGCCGCACAAGGACTCCTCCGTTCATGCATAGGGGGGCACAGTCCCTGCGAGGTGATTCGCTCTAGCTAATGCAGTGGTCCAGAACCGGGATCCTCGTACGACTGGGTAGTCGAGCTAGCGGCCGGTCCAGGTGGTTCTGTCTCTGATGAAGCGTTGCAACCGAGTATAGGTGGCTGTTGATCGGGGAGTTTCAGCCTCCTTTCCATCTCCCTGCACGGTGCTTTGCAGTTGTCGCTTTGTTCTTTTGCACTGCCAATCTGATGGGTTTTGGCTGATAAGGATGGACTCTTCGGATCCGCCTCATTTTCGTGTCGTCTGACAGGTGTTTTGCTGTTCATCATCAGGCTGCCACGCCGTTGGGCCTTGTTCGTGCTTGGCTAGGCTGGCGGATTGCATTTCAGCTGCTGCCGTCAAAGCTTCCTCGCACTCGCGGCCTCATAATTGAGTCACTGATACATCCCACTTGGTGTTGATCTATCTCTTTGTGCCCAATTCATAAAAAGACAGCGATGGACGATCGGAGAGACAATATCGGCGGAGGGGGCCGCTACTACGGTCCTCCTCCGCCGGATCTTTCCATTCCACCACCTCCAGCAAAGATGCGCCGCAAGCAGCGTCGACAGCCTCCCCAGGAGACAGTGAGCCAGTTTTGGGACAAGCTGAACCCCAAACACCCCGGTAAAGTGTACACGGTCCTTCCCAACAACCCTTATGCTCGCAAAAAGGCGGCAAAGACTCCCCATGGCACTGTGTCTGGCCAACGCGCCGCCAAATCATACGAGGAGGCGCGCGCCGAGTGCGAAAGGGACGTCAACAGAATCATCCAGGAGTGCCGGCGGCTGAACCAGAAGTACCGCGACATGCATTTCGACATCGAATGGGATCTCAAGTCTGGTCAGCGGAACTGTCTAGATGGGCTCAGCACACCCGGCGATTCCATGAAGCCAAAGGGCGTCAAACGAGTCACGGTACCGCCCTGCCTTTTTTCAATGCCCGAGTCGCAGAGAGATTTGACGTGGGCTAAGAATATGGCTTAGGACATCTTCGAGAATCCTCAATTTTTCATCAACGGCCCTACGGCAGGGGATGTGCGCCAGGGCCGTGATGGAGATTGCTACCTGATGGCAGCGCTGTGCGGCTTGGGCAATATGCCAGGACTGATTGACAAAGTCTGCGTCAAACACGACAAGGATGTCGGTGTCTACGGCTTTGTCTTCTTTCGAGGTAAAATTCCTACCTCTCTTCTAGATTTGAAGTATTCTAATCCATTTATTCTCTCAGATGGCGAATGGCAGCATACGATAATCGACGATAAACTGTACAGTAAGTCTTCATTTCCTCCTTGCTACATATATACAACGAGTGATTGCTCACCCCCACATCGGCCAAGACTGACCAAGATTTTCTTTCCAGCCAGAGCACCCGACTACGACGAAGCCCAGGACGAGCGCGTCGTCTGGGACGACATCACCCGCGTGGACAGCGCAGAGGAATACCGCAAAGCACACCTGACAGGCTCGCGAGCGCTGTACTTTGCACAATGCAGCGACGAAAATGAGACGTGGCTCCCGCTCCTCGAAAAGGCCTACGCAAAGGCGCACGGAGACTTCGCCTCCATCGACGGCGGGTTCACGGGCGAGGCGATCGAGGATCTGACCGGCGGCGTGACGACGGAGATCTACAGCACCGACATCCTCGACCGCGAGGCCTTCTGGCGCGACGAGCTGATGCACGTCGGCTCGAAGTTCCTGTTCGGTTGCGCCACGGGCTTCTATGCCAACTGGCTGGACACAAGCGGGGCGCCGCGCGAGCGCGAGGGTATTTCCGAGGGGCACGCCTACAGCATCATGGACGCGAGGGAGATCAAGGGCCAGAGACTCCTGAAACTCCGCAACCCGTGGGGCAAGAAGGAGTGGACGGGGAAATGGAGCGACGGCAGCTCCGAGTGGACGCCCGAGTGGATGCAGTTGCTGGAGCACAAGTTCGGTAACGACGGCATCTTCTGGATCAGCTACGAGGACCTGCTCAAGAAGTACCAGCATTTCGACCGCACGAGGATCTTCGGCCCAGAGTGGAACGTTACGCAATGCTGGACCAGCGTCAATGTCTCGTGGTCGGCCGAGTATCACTGTACAAAGTTCTCGTTGACGTTGGAAGAGAAGGCGCCCGTGGTGATCGTGCTGGCGCAGTTGGACGACACCTATTTCGGCGGCTTGGAAGGCGGTTACGGATTTGACCTGCAATTCCGCCTCGAGTCTGATGACAAGGAGGATGAAAACGACTACATTGTCCGATCGAACGGCAATTACGCCATGGCCAGATCTGTCAGCACAGACATTGAGCTGGAAGCCGGCACATACTCGGTCCTGATGAAGATTACCGCAACAAGAAACACCGACAGGGAACACGTCGAAGACGTACTGCCCGTCTATGCTGCAACAAGACGCGAGAAGCTCATCCAGATGGGTCTCTCGTACGATCTTGCACATGCGAAGGGTGTTATCGTGGAAACGGAGGCGGAACGCAAAGAACGCAAAGAACGCGAGAAAGCCCGCCGGGCTAAAGAGAGGGATAAGGTGAAGCAGAGGACAAAAGCCCAGGCGGAGAAGCATTGGAGGAGGGAGAAGAAAAGGCATGAGCTAGAGAAAGAGAGACTGGCGAGGAACAAACAGAGGAAACAGAGGAAAGAACGAGCAAATCGAGTGACTGGTGGTGTGCCTGTTGAGCAGGGGAAGGAAGGACAAGGTACCTGGGACAACATGATCAACGAGAGCTCCCAGAGCAAGGATGTGATTCCAACGACGCAGAATGGGCACGTCGACGAAGTCAAAGACCTGAACCCTGGATCTGAAGCCACCGAGAGCAAGTCCTCTGATGGCATCGTCGTCAGAATGGGCGTCAAGGAGCCTGCAGAGTTGTCAGAAGAGCCCAATCCGATTTCTATATCTCAGAAGAAACCAACGGAGGAAGTCACAGCCGACAAAATCGTCGAGCTGCTGGAGGAAGTGATCAAGGTCGCCGATGCAGAAGACCGCGCCAACGAACCAGAAAATCTTCCTGACAAGGAATCCGCAGAGCCTGAGAGTACCGTGTCTGGAGCCAATGACAGGTCGGTTCGAACCACCGGCTCCAATGTCATTACGGACATCAAGCCGTTGTTGAAATCGCCTGTACTGTCTCGTCCACAGCACGAGAACTCTAAAGACACCAGCTCCAGCAACGAAAGCGCTTCTGTGATCCAAGCACAAGGGGGTCTTCAATCTGCCATGGTAAATGGACCCCGCCATCGCAAGCCTCCGCGTAGCGACACGCTCAACACCACAGCCGCGATGCTAGGTATTGGAAGCGGTGCCGATGGAAGCGAGTACGACATGCAGGAAGAAGACGGAGACGAACTCCGAGACTATGACAGCGAGCGCGAAAACGTTCATGTCAACCAGGACCACCAAAATGACGACAGAGAGCACGTGAACGACGACGAAGTCTCTGACGCAGACTCCTTCCCTCCTTTCGATTGGAACTCGGAGCTCGACATGTCGCCGTACTTAAGCAGCAGCGACGACGCCGACTCGGACTCCTCCTCGACCCGCACCTTCACACCCGGCCTCGGTCGCCTCAGCAGGCGGAACGTCGCCCGTGGTCGACGCCGAGGACGATCCCGCTCGCCGCTCCTGAACCCGCCCCTCGACATTGACGGATCGAACATGAAACAACCCAACAATGACAGAGCAGAGTCCGACGGCGACGGACCCGAAGAGCCGTGGAACGCCGTGTGCGTCGTGGGACTGCGCGTCTACTCGACGTTGCAGGGCGCGGGGGTCAAATTAAAAGTCGTCAGACCCAGTGGATATTCCGACGACGAGGAGGCCGCTGAGCAACACAAGACCGCAAAGGGAGCCAAGAGCGAGAAGGACGCGGAGAAGAAAGCAGGAGGAGACGCGGTCTTGGATCCAGACGACATCTCCAAGGGCGCCGTGGCTGCTGAGCCGCAGAGCACGGGCGTCGTTGTCGCCGGGGAGCCCGAGGGCGAGGGCGAGGACCGCGACGTGAACCCGGCGGACAGGATGAAACTGGGCAGCAGCACCAGCGCCAGCAGCGGCGGCGGCAGGAACAGAAACAGAGATCTAAAGCTGGGTATCCGTCCTCGTCCTCGTCCTCTTGGGGGGAGAATGTCTTCGACAAATTCTTCAACAACAACAAAGAACGGGCGGAGGGGGAAGAAGGAGCTTCAGCTTTCTCGGAGATGAAATGAGATGGGATGAGGCTTCGACAGAACCACCGGAAGGAGGAGCAGGAGGAGGAAGCTCTCTCCCGCAAGGCTACAAACGAATTTGGCTGGACACACTGAGGGCGTCGGATTCGGATTCGGATTCGGATATTATGGGATTGCTACTCACCCATTTCATTTCATTTCTTTCCTCTCCCGTTTCTTATTATCCCTTCTCTTCGCTTCTCCGCCTTCTACTTGTTCTCTTGCCTCTATTCTCTTCTCCACATTGCACAGCATTCAATGATCGAAAAGGACGGGCGTGCTTAAAATAGTCTAGTTACATGTAATGATGATACGACAGAATATGATTTAATGGGACGTGATGCTATGAGAAACAATGAGATACGGCTCGGCGTCTCAATAATGACCGGGTCCATTATCCACTCTGAGAGTACAGGTATAATGGGCTTAGCTGCCTCTCTACATGGGATCAAAATACTATTTCGTTCGTCCCCTTTTCGCGTATGTTCTTAACCCTCTGATGGTGCCCTGCCACTCACTTTCTCATTCACTCGGAGCCGAGTCGGTTGTTCCATCATCCACTGAATATCATCGGTCTTGGCTTCCGACAGAAATAGTCGCAACTCTGCTGCCACACATCTTATCCTCCAATCAGATGAACACGAGGCTGGATATGGAGCTTTGAAAATGGGTCGCCTTGCTTTGAAGCCGTCATTTTCCATCATAGGCATATGCTACTGACTCTTGGGGAAATCAATCTGCCTCAATCTCCCGTTTTCCGGTCTGAGAAGGCGCCAATCATATGAACATGCCTTTCGGTCTCGATTTCGATTTCCGGCAACGGTCGTGAATAGAAGCCGGGCGATAAGCTCAATTGTTGATGTGATTAGCTCGATGCATGTTTGAAGCCGTTTGGTTCCGATTAAGACCACGATACCATGACGGCCTCATCCAAGCACCTTCAATCCACCCTTCATCTTTGGCTGTTTCTTATGCACACCACCGTGCTCGACCTTCCCATGTCCTCCCGCTCCATGTTTGCCCTTATTTCCCGATTGCTTCGATGCTGTTGGTCGCACGTCTGTTACAGCTTTCTTTACCACAATCGGATGGCTGCCCACATACTTGCCATTCATATCTCTCGCAGCGCGGAAGTAATCGTCTCCATCGGCGAAACTCACGAACCCATATCCCTTGGACTTTGTGGTCCGCTTGTCTCTGATCACCCGGGCTTTCTGGACCGAGGGGTATTGTGCGAAGGCCTTCAACAGGGAATCATCGGTTACTTCGCCTGCGAGATTGCCGACAAAAATGCGGAAGTGTGCCGGGTCCCATTCCAAGAGGGTTGGGTCGGTCCAGGTCGTGCCGCCGCCAGAGCGATGGACCGTTTTAGGGGCCTCATCCTTGCTATGAGCCGTGGTTTCTTTGTGGGACGTGCTCGTAACCGGGGTCGGGTTCGTGGAGGCTCCTCCTGTTGCTTTCGGTGTTGACGTGCTGCTGGTATCTCTACTCAAGTAGGCGCTTTGCCATTGTTGAACCTGGGCTTCGTAGTCGGCGTCATAGCCTGGATAAGGGTTGGCTGAGGAAGACGTGTCCGTCGAGGGCACGAAGGGGTTGCGGATCTGAGGGGCACTCGAGTACGATGCGTCATATTGAGGGAGCGACGTGGGTTGCTGATACTGTGCAGCAGGGCTGTAGGTCGTAACTGGAGCAGCAGCGTAATGCGCTGGACTGCTCGTGCGATAAGAGTTCGCTATCGACCGGGGCGCGAATGCTGTGAAGGCCGGTTTAGCAGCGGCGCTGCTAGAGGATGGTTTGAGGCCGGGTGCGGGGCTCACTGCAGAAGGTGGCGGTCGCGCAGGAAGGGAAGCTGGCGGTTGAGAGGTATTGAGACCTGGAGGGACCGGATATGACATGATGAATGTTTGATCTGGCTGTGAAAACCACTGGTTGACGAGACGTACCACAGACCTCCTTCGAGGTTAGTCTTGCACCAGCGCAGCCGGTATATACGGTGGTTGAGACTGCTGGATGGATGAACAGAATCTAACGTGCCGCAGACGAGACCTAATGCAAATGAATCTTGTAGCAGTCAAGTCTAAGGAGGATGGAGGTCGTGCGGTGACATGCAGATGACGGCCTTTCGAAATCTGTACTCGATAGAAGACGGTTTGTCGATCGCCCGCAAAGGCCTTGGGGATCAACAACGATACCGAACGGCCTGGAAGCCAACGCTGCAATCGACTGCCCCATCCAGAAGAAGAAAGTTTGACGAAGGAGCTAGCTACATAAAGTATAGCTCAGGTGCGTACAGAATGCACGTGATCGATCTTGGCACGTGAACTTTTCCCTGCGGAGGCAGTTGTTGAAGAGGCTCCGGGTCTTTTAGTAAAGTAACCAATCGAGGAGCGAAGCCCTTGCAGAGAGCGTTGGTTGAGGCGTCGCGCGTGGCTCCATCAACCAATTCCATCAGTGGGGGAGACGTTCTCGACGTGTACCAGTACTCCGTAGTACGCGGGTGTCTCTTGGAAGCACGGCCCCGGCTGTTTTCGGACTGCTCGGGGCAGGATGTCGGAAGTCGCAGTTGACAGCGTCATGATACTGCTGAGAAAGGGCTATCTGAATGCATGACACGATTCAATGCTGAGTCACCAAGGTCCTAGTTATTCACGAGTCCCAGCAGCACATGGCGCGGTGGCACATTGTTGCTGGCTTATAACACCCGATAGACGTAATCCTCAGCGGTGACAGCGTCTCTTTATTGGGGAACTGACCGTGGCTCGATGAGTGGTCAAGAGGGCTAGTCCGGGTGGTAGGAGTAGTCAGCCAGCCGAGGGCGACTCAGTACCCAGACTTCCGAAGCGCAGGTCGATGGTCGGCTGTAACTAAGTAACTAAGTGGCAGAGTGGGTAGTACTGGGTAGAGCCGTCTGTTGTGACGGCTGCCCCTCCACTGTGAGAAATTTGTTTGGTGGGGTTGAAGCCGTGCCTGAGCGTCCCTCCATGCCCATTGCAGCCCATTGCAGCCCATTGCCTGGTCTAATCATCGTATTATTACTGCCCATTCCCCTGTTGCACCTTTCTTTTCTCTTTCTGAACATTCGTGCCTCTCGTCTTTTTCGGTGCATTAGACAGAGACTCGTCTTGTGAACTTTCAGACTTGTTCTTGAATCCCTCTTGAACCTATCTATACCTAGATCTTTTCAATCTTCACTTCATTACCGCCGTCAACATGTCTGGTCCAGTGTACGTCCTCAACCCGAGGCCCTCTCCCCGATTCCCCTTTCCTGTATTAAATCTGCGCCTCAAATTGACATTCGCCGCGTCATATAATTACACCCGATTGACGAGCAGGATGCTGACTTTAGAGCGCGACTGGCTGGCCTCAAGGTCGGCCCTGCGCAGGCCGAACCCAGTGGTGATTTTGGTCTCATTGGCCTCGCGGTCATGGGTCAGAATTTGATCTTGAACGCTGCCGACCATGGTTTCACCGTTGTTGCCTTCAACCGAACCGTTTCCAAGGTCGACCGCTTCCTCGAAAATGAGGCCAAGGGTACGGAACACTTCCCGTCCGTAGCGACGAAGAGTCTGCTAACCGAGACTTCCCAGGCAAGTCCATTGTCGGAGCCCACTCGATCGAGGAATTCGTCTCCAAGCTCAAGAAGCCCCGCCGTATGATGCTTTTGGTCATGGCTGGTCCTGCCGTCGACGACTTCATTGAAAAATTGCTGCCCTACTGCGACAAAGGTGATATCATTATCGACGGCGGAAACTCCCACTACCCGGACAGCAACCGCCGCACAAAATACCTTGCAGAGAAGGGCATTCGCTTCGTCGGAACTGGTGTTTCTGGTGGCGAGGAAGGTGCCCGTTATGGCCCCTCTCTGATGCCTGGCGGTAACGAGGAGGCCTGGCCATACATCAAGGACATCTTCCAGAGCATTGCTGCCAAGTCCGATGGCGAGCCCTGCTGCGACTGGGTCGGTGATGAGGGTGCTGGACACTATGTCAAGATGGTTCACAACGGTATTGAATACGGTGACATGCAATTGATTTGTGAGGTGAGTCAACTGGGTCCATTCCTGTGAGGGTGTGTCCCATTGACCGTATGCAGGCGTACGACATCATGAAGCGTGGTCTCGGAATGAGCTACGCAGAGATGGGTGACGTTTTCGCCGATTGGAACAAGGGTGTCTTGGACTCGTTCCTCATTGAAATCACCCGAGACGTCCTGCGCTATAATGACGACGATGGTAAGCCTCTTGTCGAGAAGATTCTTGACTCTGCTGGTCAAAAGGGTACCGGCAAGTGGACTGCCATCAATGCTCTTGATCTTGGCATGCCTGTCACGCTGATTGGCGAGGCTGTCTTTGCTCGCTGCTTGAGTTCCATCAAGGATGAGCGTACGCGTGCTTCCAAGCTGATCGATGGCCCCAAGCCATCCTTCACCGGCGACAAGGCCGCTTTCCTCAAGAACCTCGAACAAGGTCTCTATGCTTCCAAGATCATCTCATATGCCCAGGGTTTCATGCTGATGCAGACTGTAAGTTCAAATGGAGGATCTCCCCGGCTCGAGATGCTAACTCGAAACGTGACAGGCTGCCAAACAGTACGGCTGGAAACTCAACAAGCCATCCATTGCCCTCATGTGGCGTGGCGGTTGCATCATTCGATCTGTCTTCTTGAAGGACATTACCTCTGCGTACCGTGCTGACCCTGGCCTTGAAAACTTGCTGTTCAACGACTTCTTCAACAAGGCCATCCACAAGGCACAAGACGGCTGGAGAGACGTGATTGCGTTTGCCGTCAAGTCTGGTATCCCCATGCCGGCCTTCAGCACCGCCTTGGCCTTCTTTGATGGGTACCGCACCAAGGACCTCCCGGCCAACTTGCTCCAGGCTCAGCGCGACTACTTCGGTGCCCACACCTTTGTGATCAAGCCCGAGTACGCCAACGAGAAATACCCCGAGGGCGAGCACGTCCACGTCAACTGGACTGGCCGGGGTGGCAACGTCTCTGCTTCCACCTACAATGCTTAGATGCGTCGTCTATGACCAATCAGTCTCTCTTTTTCGTATGTCTGCTAGCATCGTGTTGGGAGACAGGGCATTCGAATACACGTCCATGCAAACTGTGTTATGCATGGCACTCTGCTTGGAGGACTTCAGGATTGCATCTAAGGCATAGATTAGTGTTCATGATTGGGCCTTTTTTTTTGTGCCTGGAAAATAAAACTTGTATCCTGGGCTCGCCGGTGTCCTCTGCCCCCTTTCTCTCGCCCGCGCTGCGGTTGTCGGTAAAACTTCAAGTCCGATGGGCCAATCAAACGAGGCTCGTATCCCGCTCGGTCTCCAGACTTTCCCTTTCCCCTTCCTGCGAAATAAGTTCGTCGACCAGAACTGCGACTGCACCCCGTCAGTTGCGGCTTCTCGCGCTCATCAACTGTCCAGGTTGATCGACCACGCGCTTCATTTTCTCTCTCGCTTCGCTTTTGCTTCTCCATTCCCATTTCCCAAAGCATTGGCATCGGGCGCCTGGCGTATCAATTTGGCTTTGGATTTTGGGCAACCGAGCAACGTGACTGCCGCCACGAGCCTGGCCTGTCACTGCCTCACTTTGACTTTGATTTCGACGACTCGAGGCCCACGTCGCTTCTATCTGCTCGCCTCCCTCCCCGCATACCCACGACGTGCGCAACCTGGTAGGAAGCGCATCACTTCTTGTGGAGGAGTCAATTCATACCTCGCCTTCGTCTGCGGGCCCCTATCGCATGATGATGGCAGCAGACACCAGACGCCAGAATGCAGGAACAAGAGTGCCGGTTGCTTTACCCAAGGGTGAGCCAGCTCAGCCTGCAGCATCTTCGGTCTCTCAGGATGTCAGTTTGCAATTAGCGATTGGAAGTCGGTAAGACTGCGCTCCACAAGATCAATTTGTCTCCGGTAGCTCACAGCCGTCATAGAGTCCGCCTTACCACTGCTGCCCCAAACCAATCGACCGTGGAAGGTACTGTCTACACAGCTGATCCCCTGGCCAACCTTCTTGTGGTGAACACCAATACCAATTCCGTCATTCCCATCACCTCCACTTCCCTCGTCGCACCCCCTGGCGCCTACCGAATCATCCCCATCTCGCAAATTAGCAGTTTCCAGCTTCTCTCGCTGCCTCAGCCCTCACCCGAATCTGCGAGCATTGCAGCGCTTAATACAGTCGACACCAATGCTGTGCAAGCCCGGCTTGCGAGGAACATCGCTGCCCAACAAGCAGCACAAGCCCGCGTCGGTCCCAAAGGCACTAGCCCAATAGATCAAGCACTGTTCGATGCCCTCTCGCGAACACATCCAGCTCGCTGGTCTGACAACGTGATGGTGATCTCGGATACTTTCCTGATCGATAAACCCTATGGCGCGGCAAATGTTCGACATGTCGAGGGCCGAGACGGCGATCTTGACCGAATGAAGAAGGTGGTAGACATGGAGCGGCAGAAGATCACACTGAGATTTGCAAAAGGATCGCTCGATGGGAAGCTAGGATCTGAGGTTTCGCCTGTCAAAGCGGCTTCCGCCGCAGGCATGAAGAAGGGTGGCTAACGGGCACGGTTGGGATTAAAACCGAATTTCTGGTATACAATGGAGGACATGGGAGGTTCGGTTACTTGTGCGGAGTCTCGCGCAGGAGCCGCGAAGAAATACACACGGGTCCTGGATATTGAGACGCATTGCTTGGAATCACCATCAGGATATCAACCAGCACGGCGCAAAGCGCTGACGACTTTTGACGCCCTAGTGACTGCGCCTCGATCAGCCCGTCGGCCTCCTCCAAACAAGAGCCTTCACCAATCTCAGTTTTTGGAGAACATATTGTTGGAGCAGCAGGATAAACAGGCTCGCATTCCACCTCTCCATGAACTTGGGTCGAGAAGAATGCCGACGGTTGTTGTGCATTGATCTCGACCAACCCAACGTCAATAACAATACTTTGCAAATGTCGTCGTTCTCGTATGGCTCGTATTTGAGTGTACACAAAATACGGGATACTGGTGAAGTAGTCGGTCGCCGTACTGAGTACGTGTCCCAGTTATTCACCCTCGACTTGCAGTGCTAACCGACAAGTCGACTCAGATACAGTCGGACAATTTTGTGCGGGGGCAAGCGGAGCAGGTCCAGAATACCTCGTACTCGGTAAACTTTCAATCAACTCGCCCCTTTTCGAGCGTCAGCCTTGCGGACGCGAAGTGCCTACGCCACTAATAAAATAACTATATAAATAGGAAGGAACTCGCTGAAAGGACAGACAGACAGACAGACATCTCGCAGGATAGACAAATGCTATCAACCATGTGGAGACTTATCCGTTTCACAGCCTCTCCGATACAGAGAAAGCTGATGCGAGTAAAACAGACTCGAAACTAGGCTCCCTGACATTGACGCGCTCGAGTCTCCAAGCAAAACTGGTGGCTACCTCGGCCCTTTCAGTCCAAAGAGCAACCCATCGAGGTGACGCCAAATCACGCACCAGGTTGGTCCAGCATACCAAGCCTAGTATACGCACCACGTCTGCGAAGGCACAGCGGATTTCGAGTCTGCTATATCTAAGACTGGAATGAAATTGTTCTGGATTGCCGATCGGAGAGCATCGAAACCGTCTTTCGCTTCAAGCGTTTCGTGGTCAGGGGTACCAGTCTCGAGCAACATCCAAATTTGGGCAATGTACCGCACTCTGATCGGCTCAGTGTCCTGTTCAGCGCGGTCACCAGCGGCTACCATATTGTCGGTTGGCACGGTCAAGGCAGCCAATGAGCTCAGGTTGATGGTCCGAGGCATCAGTATAGCACAATGACCACTCCAGAGTTGTTCGAGTTCCGACCAGGTTTCAGTTTCGGCATTTTTGACCTTTACACAGAAATATCGCCGTTGAGTGCTGGGCAACAGGAAGCGAAAGACCACTCGTTCATCATCTGGCAAGGGCACATGCTCTAACACCACTGCCTCGACACCGTGGACCAGAAGTCCGGCAATAGTTGGTTCTGCACTTGGATCGGTCTCGTTGGCAGGTTGGGTTGAGGTCTCGGGGTTGAGTAGATTGCAGGGTGCCCAGCGAAGCCCATCAATTCTTAGGCGGGGACCGCCTGCCCATAGGACGCTTGCAGGGACCGTCTTCTGGCAGGACCAGAACGCTTGCATCTTGTCTTCGTCTAGCGCCGACAATACAGTCTCCAGACCGTACCCAGGCAATATTGAGCCACATATAGCGACATCCGATAGTCTCGATGTAGTTCGATAGCGGAGGCCGTACCAAAACCATACTATAGGAAAATTGTCCTCGAAGTCGATCCGCCGTTTCATGAAATCGATACAGTGGTGTGCCATCGACCCAAATTGGCGAGCCTGCTCGCCTATGCTTAAATCAGCATGTATAATCTGCCTGTCCAGTGTACTGTAGTTGATGGCTTGGTCAGCGAACTGGGACACGAGGTCATCGGCCAAAATTGCCTCTTGCATAGTCCATAGCCGTGCGACCCACTGATTGCAAAAGATGCGGAAACTTGCCTCGTCAGGGGAAGATGGTAGCTTGTGCGATAAGAGGTCCCTCGAAAGCACCAGGACATGATTCGCCGAAGAGTAGTATACTTGTGCCATGCGCATAATTGCCGTATTTCGTAGAGGTTCCCGAAGAGGAACGCAAAGAGTATCTATCCAGAAAAACGAATCCTCAGGAGCCACGGATGTGACATAATGATGGATTGCTCGGAGTTGACACTGCGGTAAAGCGTTCTCTTTTAAATTGCCTCTGCCATCCGACCAGACATGGCTGATAGCCACGTAGGCTATTCCCGGCTTGTAACCAACGGTCGTGATCCCATCATGGTGGAACTTGATCAGAGGGAACCCACCGCCCTCAAATGCCGAGACTGTCTCAGCAAATTGCACTCCAACATAGGGACACAGGCATTCTGACCGCTGATGATCGCAGCTCATATCGCGGCATCTGCAATAACTTTGGTCATGGATGACTTCATATTTGTCGTGATTAATGTTCGAAGCAACGCAGGCACTCATGTCGCATTTGTTGTGGCCTTTACTCAAACCAAAACCGGGTAGTTGCGTAGCGTAGCATAGGCCTCCCATTCCCAAACCCGAAAAAGTCCGCCGAGTCATGTTTGGACACCATCCCCCATCGCTCAGGAGCTTGAGCTCAAATGCCCGACACTCTGCATGAAAGTAATTGTCACCAAGCTGAGACTGTTGCCGGCGGAAGGTAACTCTGTAGTCATTGAGACTCTGTACAAGTACCGACAGAGCCAAGTGAACGGGCATCGGGACAATATAAACACCAAGCTTCTCCAAGAGAAAGTCTAAATCCATGAGAATTGCAGCGGCATCCCGCAGACAACGAGCGAAATGACTCGCCCACGCCACATCAGCTTTCAGTTCGTCCTCCTTGCCTAGGAACTCTTTGAAAACCTTTTGTAGAGTAATTTGTTGATCGAGGTAACTTTACCGTCAGGGCTTGTGGTTGTGATTGTCTGGGAGACCTCATGCCGAAATACCGGTCGCCTCAAGGCTTCCTGCAGGATTCCGAATAGTATCCACGTCTGGACGAAGGCCCCGATGACCATACTGACAAATGCCTCATTCTCAGGCACGTCATCCGGGGAGATGTCTCCGGTCACGGTAAATGCGAATTCGAAGAATCGATCGCAAGCCTCAGCTACGTCGCCATTTCGAAGGGCTGCAATGTTCCATCCCTGTCGTTTATCGTAACCTTGGAACCCTTAATTGTCATGTTCCGGACCATCTAGGTCTGGGACAGGCATATGCATCGAGGCATTGTCCGGGATCAGTATGACGTCCACTGAGAGGCCCTCGTCGATTCAATATGAATTCTCTATGTCGAAGATTGATATTATGGCAGCAGCAGAGCTCGGGCGTGCTGCCTGAAGGGCGACTGGGACTGTCGTTCTATGCGCTGGCCCCTGCACCTCTCATTGGCAGCCATCCCTGAACGCGAACGACGCCTTGCCACCTCACCGAGGGAAGACCCGGCGCATTAGATTGAAGAAAGACATCAGCGCCATGGCTAAGCCACACCTCGCCGTCCTAGGCAAACGCCGTCCTAGGCAAACGCCAATGCAATTGACTGTATCTGCGACCAAACCTGACGCCAATACTATGTCCCTGACCTCTACCGATCGAAATATATAGGCGATCATCTACGCTTTGTACTGTTCTTTCAGACTAGTTATATGGGAAATAGATAGGCAGGACTACGAACAGCTTCAAATAGCCTGCTGAGTCGTCTCTTACCCACTTGCAGCACTCTATGTGAGGCCACAGGCGAATTCCGTGCTGCGCATCGACCATTGGAATATTGACCATTGCACTGCATTTTTAGTGTGGTCGAGGCCGTAACCAAGTGGGAGGCAGATGACAGCACTCTGACAATTTAAATAAAGATGTTGACCTAAACCGGCTATGCCTGGCAATTCTATCCCCATTAAGAGCACAACGACCATTGCCGTTTGTCTTGTCTATGGTACACCCTGCCAGCTTGGAGTCCCTAGTGCTCAGGAAATTCGGCCCTAACCATAGCCCTTCCTCTTGTCTGACTGAATTCCATTCGAGAGCTCCCATTCAGCATGGCGTGTTGCCAACTTTTTGGTCTAGGTCACATCGCTCATGCTATCAGTCACGAGGGGAGAAGAGACCCACCTGATCGGGCCAGAGCAAGGTGGAGAATGGAACGAGAGATCAATATGCATTCAGACCGAACACTGAAATCGTTTTGTCGGCCTTCTACCGATTGCGAGTCCCTACGGCCGGCCGCGATGGCTGCTATCAGAGACTTAGTAGTAAAGTCTGATTCTTACCCATTCACTATCACGGTCTCCCCTCAGATATTCACCAACACAGGGACCTTTGTACTAGGTCAAGGCGACAGGTTAAAACGATGGATACGATTGTTAAGGGAAACCCCAGCTCGAGCAGAACGATGTTCCAGTCCCAACGACAATCCTCATATTCCCTTTATATGGCGGCTTGAGCTAGACTAGAGCGCCGACTAGTCCGACCACAGCGACCACGAACACCTCTTGCGAGAGCCTCTTATGTTCAGCACCGGCACTGCTTGTTGCACTTGCGACCGAGGCTGTCACGCTGGCCTGGGATCCTGACGTCGATGCAGCTGAGTCTGTCGTGGTCGCCGCCGCCCCGGAATCGCCACAATATTTCGAGCTTACGGACATCATATCACTCGTTGAAGGTATGGAGTCTCCACAGATGGATGTGTAGCAACTATTATTGATCGAGGGAAACACGTCAGTCAGGTGCAGTCAAGTGCAGTGCCCTTGATAGACGGTGTGAGCTGGGTAACAAGAGGGATGGGCATACCTGAGAGCCTCCCGAAAAACCTAATCCCCTCCCACGATCACGACGAGGACAGACGGAGTTCGTTCTACGAGGCCAGTACATATGCCAGCGGCTCGGCGAAAGGATGGAAAAACTCACCGGTCTGGATGTGGACGGGGCCTTTCACGAGCATTGTGTACCAGAGTTTTTCTACAACATGAGAAACCCTCCACTCCTCTTCCCGGATGTGGGTAATTCCCCGTGCATGCGTGTATACTGGTAGAGAAGGAAAGAAACTTCCTGTATCGACTACGAAGCAGCCCTGCCCTTGCGTTTTCTACACCAGAGCTAATGTGAAAGCAAATGTGGATGCTCATGCTAATTTGTGCACAGTTCAGCCGCTGTAGATGCAAGGCAGGATAGCAGGGAACACAGCCTTACCACGGGGCCAACAACTACTAGATTTCATATACCATTCACCCGAGGAAAGAAGAAGAGAGCGGAAAAGAGAGTGAGTGAAAGCGGGCTTGCTGTCTGCATTGGTCAAAACTGGTAAGCTTTTATGGTACAGTGCTTGTCGCGTTGGTCTAATGACGCCGAACTTCCAGAGTCCTCTTCTCGTCCGTAAAAGGCCTTGCCCTGCCGTCTTTCAGCAACAACATTGGGCGACAAAGTAGCGAGTTAGTCTCCAGCCTGTACTCTTAAAGACACGAGAGACATCTGTGCCGCCTGGGGGAGATATATCTGGCCCTTCCACCTGCTAGAGGTACTGTTGCCCGGTCCTCTTTCAACTGCAACAGCATCAAAGGATAGTTCCCTATCTGCCTTTCGCGATGAGATACTATATGGCCGTTCTCTTCTTCCTCTGTCTGACCGTCGACGCAGCTCGGATTGAAGCTCGCTCGAATGCCGCCTCCAATGCCGCCCTGCTCTCGTCCCCCACATTTACATGGCCAGCTCATGAAGCGCGACCTGTCGACCCCTTTGAACTCTTGTCTGCATGCCCTCAATGCTCCATGCTGCAATGGCTTGACCCGATGTGCCAGTCAGTCTTTGATGTTCCTTTCTCCTCCTTCCTCCCCCTCTTCTTGCTGAAACTGGGTGTTTCCTTCTTCGATGGCATCCCTCCAAGGACTGTTTATGCTGTGTTGACCATGTGCCCATTTCTAGTACACTGCTGCCCGGCTGATCAAGAGTGCTGCAATGCCCTTGGTGTCTACGTCCACGACCACGACGTCGATATCGCCTTCGACACCAGTATCGACATTGACATTGACATCGACATGGGACCTCCCGCCCGCCGTCACCAAGCCAACAACAAAAACCAGGACTACGACGACAATGACGAAGATGAGCACGACTAAAAATCAATGAGTGCAAAGGGAAGCAGTACTTCGACGCGACCAAGCACCAGCAGCAAAAGTACCAACAGCATCATCGCACCAAACGCGACACCAACGAAATGCAATCCATGCGACACCCCGCAGCCGACTTTCATCCTCCAACAGACGTCTTCCAGCCTCGCCGCAGAGAACGGAACCTACGCGGGCATCTCTTCCATCTCCGGCACCGCCGGAAGCGAATACAAGGTCTTATTCGGCCGCACAGCAGCCAAGGCGAGTAAGTTCACGTCAAAGAAGGCATGTGGCCTCATGGGCCTTGGGCATCGGGTCCAAAGCCGGCACAGGCTGTGTGAACATCGCGCTGACGCCGCATTTTCTCAAAGCTTGACTGATGGGCTTCAAAGCGCGAAATATTTGCATCTTTGAAAACTGAACAATTACTCGGTAGTCAATCGGATTCCGACTGCTGGGCTCAGTCCCGTCTTTGTCGTCGCCATCCTAGACTCTACATATGAAGGAGGCAGCGTTGGTAGGACTACCAAGTACCGAGTATGTCCTAACTAGCCCTCGGCTATCCCTATAATAGTGTTTAGCTTCGCAATCCCCAATTTAGAATAGTGTCGGGTCACGATGACCACGAAAAGTTGCTGGTTAAATTCGGAATAGCGTCACTAGGTACGGAATCACTTTGGTCCAGCTAATAATATAATACAAAAGTAAAGTGCCTGTGGGGTCCGGGGGCTAGGACTAGGGTTAGTCGGACTATAGTCCTAATGGGGAAGCTATTCCCTAGGACTTCTGCTACAGTCCTTTGCAGCAAATCAGGGGTCCTTCCGCCTTTGTTACAGGCTCCCGAGTGGAACCCCGTAATTACGGGCACCTTGCCAAACCCAGAGCCTCCCAGGCGGCGCCCAGACAAATTTCCCCGAACGCTTGCTTTGGTTCGGGTTTCGGTGCCGGGAGCTTCGCGTCGGCGGCATGTTGCGGTCGGGTATTTTGGACCTCTTTTGGCTCAAGCTCTTTTCTGGAGCTAAGTTTCGTATGGACTAGTGACGGGGAACAATGGAAAAATCCGCCATGGTACCGTGGAAGTCCGTTGATAGAAAGGTGCTCCAATTTTCCAACTCGAGGTCGAAAAGGGAGCTCATGTCATCCTAACATCAGGAGTGTCAGTATCGCCGTGACGAGTTTGCCTCTGAAACCACATGCGGCCCGAAGAAGACTTACGGTGGTTTGGTCACTGAATGGCTGATCTTCGATCCCAAGATATTGACCGGCCACAGCCACGTCCTCCGAGAGCTTTTGCGGAAGGCGGGAGAAATCTTGGTCGTAGGCGACGTCGGTGTTGCCATATACTCTCTCTGTGGCTTCTCGGGCGAGGGTGGCCATCTCTCTCGCAAAGCTGATGGAAATTCCTGAACCGGTTGCAAATTTCACCCGTGCAAAGTATCCCGCGCCCACCTCCATCAGCGCAAGATCAGACTGAATGCTAGGTCTCTGGGGGTTTTGTAGAATGTATATAAAGAGATTAATTAAAGCATACATCGGTCCAAAAAAGCTCAACCTAAAATAAAACAGTGTTGGCGGTTTGGATGCGAACGAAGGTAGGATACTCACGGGACAGGAGTGCTTGCATCGAAGCGTATGTGTTCAGTTCCCAAAATGGCCTGGCGACAGATCTCCGCCACGACCTGCGTTGATGTCTCGATCTGATCACGTAACGCAGCATGAGGGGTTAAGCCACACATACTCCGACTCCACGGATAAGTCAAAGAAGTATGGATGTCGAGAGTTATGCTCTGGATGGCGCCGCGAAGATACATGATCTGCTGTGGCGTCATTCTGGATGGTAGTTGGGTCGGACAAGGAGCAGAAGGACAAGATATTATCGGGTCAATCGAGCGCTTCAATACATTGAGTTGCTCGTCGAGCTCAGCGACGGATCTCACCAAAGCCTCTGCGCCCTGCTGAAAGGCCTGAACCGTAGAGAGTCTTTTAGAGACCAACGATGAAAGTCGCGACAGTCTGATCAGGGTATTGCAGTACTCGATGTTCACAGTGCTGTCGGGAGGGGCGGATGTTGGTACTTGACAACTGACGTCGTCATCATCAATCAGCTCAAGCAAAGTCAGCATGGCAATCCAAGGCGGTCACCTTTTCTGAAGGACAGAAATGGGCCACGTACTGAATGGCGTCCAGATTGAGAAACGATTTGCTTCTCCAAACAATATATGGCCCAAAACAAACAACTGCGTAGGGAGTTTTCGTATTCGGTCAGATTCCACGAGGCGATCGCTTGTCGGTGGAGTCCTTTCGCGATGCCAAGTCGTACAGCTATACCACAGAGCACATATTCGAGACAAGGGCTAGCAATATTCTGGGTAAAATAGGCCTGGATTGCCGTTATTAGCTATTTGAATATTGCTCGGCTCGTCACCCTTACCATTAGCGTCAGAGCTTGCACACCAACAATCGAGGTTCGGAAATATAGCATTTCCGTATGCACTGACAACGCATTTTCGAAATAACCCCACGCCGATTGATTGGCTTCCTGGAAGGAGCCGCAATTTGAAAGCTCGATTCGACATCCGAAAGCGTAGATAGCATTTCGGAGGGCATACCAGGCGGGATCGGTATCCATAACGTCTCCGTCGAAGTAGCCTTTGAGCTGCGTGTCGAACCAGGGGCGGTGCACGATCCCTAGAGCAGATTCAAGTCCCTCCTCGAAGAAAGCTGGCAAGAGTACGTATGGTTAGAAGCAAAACGGTCAAGGCTGGTCGCGGTTGTTACCTCGAGTATATCTCCACGCTGTCTCTTGATCTGGCTCTGGCTTTCGCTTTTTGGACAGCATCTTCTCGATTTTAAGGCGGCTCGTGATGTAGTTAGTAAAAGTCCTCGCAGATGCATTGAAGCTCGAGCTTCCCGTCTTGCTCGCGACCCATTGGATTCCTGGTCTTGAACAGATAGACAAGAAAGATCTGGGTCCTAGAATCACTTAGCACTCAAGAAAACATTGGGCCGGTTGCCTCTTACCGTGATATTCCCAGTTAGACTTCGAAGTCACTGTCAGTCAATCCAAATGCAAACGGAATGCTCGAATGACCTACTGTTTCACTCGACGAGATACTGCTTCTCTCTCTGATTTGTTCAGGGCTGCTCTCCGCGAGACCCGGGGCGTCGGCGCTGTCGGAAGGGGTGGGATGATACCCAGAACTCCTATCAAGTGATGAAGTCGTATCGGCGAGGGCGGGATGTCCTTGAGGGATCAATGATACCAGGTCCAACACCCCAGGAGCGTTTGTCGTCTTGTACGAGTGGGGCAGCGTGAAGCAGGACGGGCTCTGAGTTTCTTCACCATCCGTCCTCAACGAAGAGGACAAGTTAACAGGCAGCACTGAGTCCAACGAATCTCGGTCATTTCTCCCGGTAAATCTAGACAAGTCACTGCTTAAAGCAGCTGGGGAGTCATGTGGAGGGATGGGATTTGTGGTGGCGGGCTGAGCAAAATGAGCGGCGACAGAAGTTTGATGGATGAGCTTACAACTTACAGCATATCTTTGTTGCATGAGAAGTGTTTCTAAGTGCTCCAACCTCTCCACTAAATCTTTGCCTTCTCTGCTTCCGTCCGTAACACGCCATCGACGAGGTCTGGTTGAAGTACAATGTTGGCCTCGATCGAGGCAGTTTGTACATGGGCCACCACCCTCTCCATTACCTAGGTAGGCTCTAAGCATCTTGCTTTCATCTCGTTGAGAATGAGGGCATACAGCGAATCTTCTTGGACCTGCAATAATTACATGCCACGACGCGTTTGGGCCTCGCATTCTGAGCCTGTTGAGGACGAGGAACGGTAAGAGAGACTGGTGCGGCGGACATGATCGTCATCATTAGGCCCAGGCAAAGCTCCAGGCAATGTTGGACCAGCAATTTCGACGTTGGAGCTCTTGTAAGAAACAACCCACGAGGCGGGGAAGTCGTGGAGTGAGGAGTGGAGGTGGGACTGAGCGTCTTGGCGGCCATTCGAGCCTTCTGGATCAGACGCGGCCTCTCATCGCATGTCATGGCCAATAAATCTATCCCACGCCTGCCGAGGAACGCCACTTTCGGGCAGCTAAAAGCTGCCGGCCGAGATTTGCCGACTAAAAGCGGTATATTGTCCAAGGTAAGCGACGGGGGAACTAGACCGAGAGTAAGGCGGATGAAATGATCTGGATGCGCTGGCGCTATTGGTGGTACTACGGAGCCGTCGATGCTGAGGCCGTGTGCCTCACACATAGATAAAGAAACTTCGTGTGATTCAGTTTCTTCATAACCTCCGTGCTTGTCCGTCGGTCCCTCCGTAACCCAGTGTTTTCTACTATGCAAAGTTCTGAAAAGATGCTCACCAACGGAGGAATAACTCAAAGTCATGACTACATAGCTCAGAAGTGTCATATTTTACCAAAGGGGACGGTTCTCATAGCTGGCGGTGGCCCTGTCGGTTTACTTCTTGCCAAAGTACTGTCACATTATGGCACCAGGTCCGTTCTGTTCGAGCGCAATCAGACCACCACCCGCTGGCCCAAGATGGATCTTACAAATGCCCGCTCCATGGAATTGTTTCGCAAGCTAGGTCTAGCTGATGACCTGAGACGGCAGGGGGTCCTCGCTCACATTGGCCAGCCTGTGTTGGTATCGTCTGGCCTCTCCGCGAAGGAACCTATAACAAGGTGGGATCTCCCGAGCGTTGAGATGTTCCGAAAAGAGATTCGAGAGAAAAACGACGGAACTAAGCCCTCGGAACCTTGGCAGAGGCTGTCGCAAGCGATATTCGAGAAGTGGCTGAAAGATATTTGCGATAAGGATCCTTTGATCGATCTCCATTTTGGCTACAAGGTTGAATCAGTCCAGGAGGAGAAGGATCACGTCAAGACGACCGTCACATCCGCAGACTCGGGCGCCTCTTTTCAATTTTACTCGGACTATGTCGCTGGCTGTGACGGTGCATCCAGCAGAGTCCGAAAGTCGCTGGGTCTTCCTTTGGACGGGGGACCGGTGTAAGTCTCTCTATACAGCGTGTTTAAATCCTCTTTACTGAAATTTGGCAGCCCGACGTGCGTTCTTCTCGTCCATTTTAAATCTCGTGACCTTACCCGCCTACATAAGCAAGGCCAGTTCTGGCATATCTTTTTCCTAGCCGAACACGGCGGCTTTGGCGGAGCCGTCATCGCCCAGGATGAAGTCGACACCTGGACTACTCACCTGTTTCTACCTCTGGATGCAGAACCGGAAAAGATCGACTCACGAGACGCCGTGTATAGAGTTCTCGGCGGCATTTACGGAGAATATCGAATCGAAATCGACGAAATTCTTGTTCGGTCTGTCTGGCGACCTAATATTGCTGTGGCTCGCCGCTGGAGCAGCCCGAACTATCGTGTCCATATCGCTGGCGATGCAGCACATCAAAATATCCCAACTGGAGGTTACGGAATGAATATGGGCATTGCGGACGCCTTCGATCTGGGATGGAAGCTTGCTGCCGTCATCAATCGAACAGGTGGCAGCGACTTACTCGAGTCTTACGAGATGGAGCGAAGACCCGTAGCCCTTCGAAACGTCGAGCGCTCCGGCGTTCACTTCCAGGTCCACGACAGTCTCAGAGAACTCTTAGCTGGTCGGGATCCGCACAGTATTGACGAGGACACAGAGGACGCATGTCGAATCCGAACCATTATTCACAACCATTATCAATCGCACGATGGTGAGAACAAGGACTTTGGCATCGAAATGGGGTACCGATATAGGTCACCGGTCATTATCCAGGACGATAGACTAGAAGCCGAGCCTCACTGGGAGCCGTCAAAATACACTCCAACGTCTTGGCCGGGTGGCCGGCCTCCACACATCTTTCTCTCAGACGACACACCAATATTTGACAAGTTTGGCAGAGATTGGACACTCCTCATCTTTTCGAGCGAAAGTTGCGGGGAAGATTTCATGTACGAGGCAGCCAGGACTCTGTCGGTGCCCTTGGAACAAGTCGCCTTGGGTGGCGAGGACTTGGCGAAGAGACTATATGAAAAGCGTCTCGTTTTAGTCCGACCGGATCAGCACGTCGCATGGAGAGGGGACAAAATAAATAGCGCAGAAGAGGCAAAGAAGGTGTTACAGGTTGTCACAGGAAGGGCTAAGTCCTGCAAGAGAGAAAGAGCAGCTAATATTGCCGCGGCACCCACATCTGCATTCACAGCTACGAACGCGCTGACGACCCAGGTGGATGATTTCAAGTTAGATAAGATGGGAGCGTTTCAAATGTAGGCAGATCACTTTATGTCGACCTGCGGTAGCACAAAGCGTAAATGAAATCGAGACGCTTATTTTCCGTCTTTCTCCAGCTCAGTCAGGAAATTCATCAGCTCGAGTGTATCGATATATACTTCATGGAATGTTGCCTCCAGTCTTCCTTGCTCATTGTCCTTGAGCAACACCATGCTGGCGAAGTTTCCACCCACCTTCTGGCCACTCCTTCGCTTATAACAGATATTGCAGTGATGAGGATCTTCTTTTTCCTCGCGCTCGGCCGTGGCATCTGTAGGAAACCGGCAGTTGTTCACCGTGTGCTAGAGAGCCCCGACAGGCCCCGCTTCAGGATGGATCATGTTGTCACTAAATTGTTGAATTACACTCCGGCCTTTTGCAGGTACAGATGGGCTGAAGACAAGGTGAGCATCGGGAGTGAAGAAGCTGAGGAAGTCATCAGTCGAGCCTGGGTCGTCCCAGATTCGAAAGAAGGTTGCGAACAGATCGGGAATCAGGGCTTGAATGGAAGATTTATTTTCGAACGTGTAGTTGTCTCGGGTAGCCGTGGTTCAGCGTAAATATGGAGTTAGCAATGGTGATGCGCTTGATCCTGTAAATTCTGTATGATCAAGATAGGTAATTAATGTAACGGATTTCTAGATTGAAGAGTTCAGCTTTGCCAGAGGACCCAGTGAAGCTCAGGCACCACAGTCTATGGTAGCTCTGCCGGCTTCGGCAAAACCTCTCCGTGTGGGCCAGAATGAAGATCTTGAGCCAGATGCCGTGAGTGAAGAGACGGCTGTACCGAGCATCAGTAGGCCCCTCTCACATGCACGATTACAGTAACAGTTAAGTTTGGTGTAAGGTGAAGAGTTGACACCAAGCTGTAGGAACCTAGGAATTTTCAACCAATCAACACCATCCGCTGCGTTGCCCGACCCCGAACGGTCGGAGCCTCGGTCGCCAAGCCCGGACGATCATCCACACCTCCCGCCAGCCGGCATGGGACCATCTTAAGTCTCGTCTGGACGTCCTTGGGTTGTCGACCATACGCATCTGGGGTGGTAGAAACCCCGGACCCTCCTCCACAACCCCAGGCGAGCCACGAATGGCCTACCAGGGTACAGCATTATCCCACGGCCACGCTTGACTGGCATCGTGGAGCATCCTGATGGAAGCTATAAATGACCCCTGGTACCATGCACACCTCCGTGCAAGAATATCAACTGCTTGACTCTCCTCTTCCTCGACGTATCAAGCAAACATGGAGTCGTCGGGCTTTCTTGCGAAATATATCGGCATTCCTATTGTTCTGGGACTGGCCTTCGTACTATGGAAGCTGTCCCACGTAGGCCGGAGACCGAAGGATCTCCCTCCAGGCCCTCCTACTCTCCCAATTTTTGGGAATCTTCACCAGGTAGTGAGGTTTCTCAGTAGATATTGTTCGTGAACACTAACTGCTGGGCAGGTACCTTCCGAGAAGACGTATCTGCAGTTCCAAAAGTGGGCCGAAGAATATGGGTACGGTGTGCAATCTTGCTTTCTTCCTTTCAGGCCATCTGACATTGAGACAGGCCAGTATATTCCCTGATGATGGGCACCAAACCTACTATTGTTCTGTCGTCCGACATCGCCGTCAAAGAACTATTGGACAAACGCGGCGGCATTTATTCTGACCGCCCCGACTTGTATATTAGTCAAGATGTGGCCAGCGGAGGCCACAGATTGGTAGTCATGGCGAGTGCAGTTCCCACGGCTCTCTGGTTTAGTCGTCCGGCTTGAGTGCTAATGGAGGACAGAGATACGGTGAAAGATGGCGGACCATTCACCGACTGATCCACAATATTCTGAACATCAAGGTGGCTGCAAAGTACGTCCCCTACCAGGACCTCGAGAACAAGGTCCTTCTCAAGGGACTTCTGGATGCGCCCGGATCCGAGGATCTGTTCAAACACTTGAGGAGATTTACCTACTCGCTCTCCACTCAGATGATTTTCGGGTACCGTTGCCCGGATTTCCGCGACGAAAGACTGGCACAACTTTTTTACGTATGTGCCTCACCTTCAGTCCGCTCTCCTCTTCGGTCTAACACGCGCGGGTCTCACAGGTGGTCAATGGATGGAGCGAGGTGTCGGAAAGTGCTTCCTCTCAACTGGCAGATCTGTATCCAATTCTCCAGAAACTACCCAGCTTCATGCTTCCCAGTGTTCGCAAGGGCAGGCATGTACACCAGGTTGGGCGAGAGCTCTACACTGAACACTGGTTGAAGGCTAAGCAACAGCTCAAAGATGGAACTGGCCTGGTGAGTAAGCCTGTTTGCCATGGCATCCTACCAGCACTGTGAAGAGAAAGCTAACCAGTTTAGCCATGTATCTGTAACGATCTTCTGCTTGCTCAACAGAGCGAAAATCTGTCCGATGAGGCTGTCGGCTACATAGTGGGATCCTTGCTCGAAGGAGGCTCCGACACCACGTCCTCGACAATGTACGCCTTCATGTTGGCCATGATAGTCTTCCAAGACGTACAGAAGAAGGCGCAGGAAGAAATCGACAATGTAGTCGGGCCCGACCGCCTGCCAAACGTGGATGACTACTCCAAACTACCTTACATTCGTTGTTGTGTTAAGGAGACGCTTCGATGGATGCCTACCGTTATTATGGGCGTTCCACACAGTGTCACGAAAGATGATACCTACAACGGTTGGAAGATTCCAAAGGGATCGACTATCATCAACAACGTTTGGTACGGTCAAAAAGTTTCCTTTCGTGTATGGCTCACTTACTAACAAGCATTTCTTAGGGGCATTCACATGGATCCCAACCGATCTCCCGAGCCTCGCCGATTCAACCCGGACAGATACATCGGAGACAATACAACGCTTTACGAGTCTGCCAATGGTGAGCCACTGAAGCGAGATAACTTCAACTTTGGCGCCGGCCGTCGGTTGTGCCAAGGTGTTCATATTGCTGAGAGATCTCTCTACCTTGGAATGTCTCGAATCCTGTGGGGTTTCCACCTCCGTAAAGCTCTGGACAAAGCCGGCAACCCGATTACTCCGGATATCAATGATCTAGTGGGAGGGATAACGGTCCATCCACGTCAGTATCCTATTGATATCGTGCCGAAAAGCCCTGAGAGGACGTCCATCATCCGCCAAGCTGTCAAGGATGCCGAAGAATTGCTACACCCAGAAACGGGACAATGGAAGAAGGTTCCAGAAGGGATGGTATTTGGAGCTTGGAAGCCTATTGAGAAGAATTGAGAGACCTCAGCTTCAGCCCTTGACTCGATACGGTTTTTGACATAGATCACTCCTTGATATGCTGAGTATCATTAATTCATGCTAGTACCTATGATCCCCCTACTCGTCAGGCTCATTTCCCAGCTTTGACGCTGTCATTGTGGGCAACCAGATCGGGCCAGACAGTTTCCTTTGTTACGTAGGACGTCACAGGTGCTCTGCGTGGTTGAGGGGTTTTCGGAGAAGGCTGGCAGTAGGGAACACCTGGAGTGTGCCAGAAGATGTCTGATTTCACGTGTCGCCATTGTCCGAAAGGTGCCCGAGAACTAGCTAGTTGGGCTCGGCCCTTCGTCCGAGAGATCCCTCAAGCTTCGGACCGGTCTTTCCATGTAAATCTCGCAGAAGACCCAATCGGTGATGCAGTGCTCGAAAGGCAGGAGCCCAATTGTACTGGGATTATGGCGGTACACTATATCTCTCCCCGCACATCCTCCTCCTGAGCAGGACACGTTTGCTCTCCCAAAAGTAAAAGCCCGAATAAGAGAACACATACGACTTAATCATGGGCTCCCTCCAAGAGATCGACTTCGACGACAAGGGCCCTAAGGTGCTGAGTCCGTCGACCCTGGCGCATGTCGTCCTCCGCACCGGCAATTTCAAGAAAATGGTCGACTTCTATCTGGACTTCTTGGGGGGGACAGTCAGTTACGGGAACGACTTCATCTCGTTCATCACATACGACGACGAACACCATCGTATCGCTATTATTGGTACGCCAGACACGGGACCTAAATCGTACACTAGTTCTGGACTGGAGCACATTGCTTTCACCTTCCCATCGCTTTCCGCACTGCTTCTGGCTTATCGGCAACGTAAAGCCCGCGGAATCTCGCCTGTTTGGTGCGTCAACCACGGGCCCACGACGTCCATCTACTATAAAGACCCGGATGGCAACATGCTCGAGACGCAGGTTGACAACTTTGACACTGTCAAAGCGGCCAAAGACTTTATGAATAGCCAATACTTCGCCGAGAACCCGATTGGCACGGATTTCGATGCGGAGGAACTGATTCAGAAGATCAAGGATGGAGTGCCCGACGCGGAATTGAAGGAACGGGTGGAAACTGGACCAAGAGCGCTTCCTGATTTGTCAGTGATGTAAGTCTCGCAAGATAGACAGGATCGACCAAGGCAAGGAGAATGGCTAGAGTCCTCAGTGGGGACACTGGAAGCCTTGGGGTGGTTGAGATCCGCTCAAAGCGTCTACGTTATCTCCTAAAAGGGGGGTTGTTCACATGTAAAGGACGAGAAAGAAGTTCTACTTGTAGTTCTTTGTTTGTGCCTCGGACCTTTTAACCTAACGCCAGCCCGTCCCTTTTGCATAACTCGTTGAACTGGCCAGATTAGGCTAGTAGTGATATCTCTTGGCACTGCGGCCACAGGTTGGCCTCTTCCGTCACAGATACTAGATAATAGAACTTCTCTTCTCTTCTCAATCCATCAACTTATGGACCTCGGATTGGTTCAACATACCCCTCCATGCTCGTCGACGGCCCGGCGAAGATTGCCGGAGATGGGTGAAGATGCAGTTGCGCGCATTGCATTGTGCGTGCTTGAGAGCGTGAATGAATATCGCAAGTGGGTGATTGAAAATCGCAATCCCCAACCCTTTGATTGGCGTCTTATGCTTGAAAAACGTCGCCCAGCCACGACGCAAGCAACGCCACCATCTCCTTAGTGCAGCTGTGTCCCGTGTTCTCCTGGACGAAGAAGCGGACTGGGCCATCGTCACTGCCAACGTTACATTCGTCGCCTCCTCTCTCGAGGTGTCTCCTCCTCTCGACCCAAGCCGCCGTGTACCGCGCGGGGACCAATGGGTCGAGCGCACCGCTGCACAGCAGAACAGGAAGGTCGGCGGGGAAGGTGTCCGCGACAGCCCTGTCGCCTTCTTGCACCAGCTCCGCCAGCACGCGCGGCCAGCGGCGCTTCTGCTCCGCCGTCATGACTTTCTCCAGGTCGTCGTAGGTCGCAGTCGTGAGGTCTGCTGCAGTGTCGATGCCCAAGCGCGAAAGGAGCAGCGGGGTTAGGGACGGACAACCGACGACCATGGCAAAGCCTTCGATCTGGCCCGGCGATGCCAGCGGGGCCATCCGCCACGCCGTGTGGCCGCCAAGCGAGACGCCTGCCATGATGTTGTGGAAGCGCGTGAACTGCGGCAGATACGCTGGCAGGTAGTCCAGGATGAGCTTGAAGTCCTGGGCTGAGCCCGAGATCATGGACAGTAGGTCCATTCTATTTTTTTCCCCCAAAGTTTCGAAGAATGTCAGCTTTAAAGAGATACACGAATGAATGCTGTTGAGTTCTTGTGAGGTATTGCTGTACTGGACTTGAACAATAGCAACGTGTCGGGGAGGAAGAAGGAGGAGAGAGGATCTGTCTCAGCTTACCCGTGGTTATCATTTTCGTCATCCCACGTATAGTTCGCTTGCGGACTGACCTGTCCATTGAATACATATACATCAGATCCAAAAACCCAAAGTTGCTTTTCAAATTCGTGTTTAGAATCTGATGGGATACGGCCAGCAAAAATCGGCACAGAAGTGGGAAAGGGGAAATCGACACATACCTCCCGGTCCCCGTGATTCCTCATATTGATAGTCAGGGCAATAAGCTCATACTTCTTCTTCCTTCCCTTCTCGGTCCTATATCTGTGTAGGACCTCGTAGGCAATGTCTTCGGTCACCAGATACGATCGTTTGCGATTATGCGCAAGGTACAGGACGGCCACCTCGGCGTTGGTCTTATGAGCGAGCTCGTCCAGGCCATACACGTACACTCTGATGCCGCCGATGACGATGTCCGTTCTGCTGGACGCCGGTGTAGTCCGGGGCAGGCTGAAGCGTGGTTCTAGGCTGGACTTTTGTAAATGCTGCTGCTGGTGGTGGTCTCCTGACATTGTGAGGCCCATCTTTCTTCCTTCATCCCCCCTTATTTCATGTACGCCGCTTGCTAGCGGACTGCTGGAGGGGATTTATTCTTGACCGATGTTAAGACTTGGAATAAATTGGGACTGGAGCAAGAGTCTAGACGCTTTTGGCTTCGGTTTGATATTGGAGAAAGGCGCCAGAGGGGCGAGGTGCTTCGGTAATTACTGCACGTGCAAGTCGCAACTATCAATGTTGTAACCGGGACACTCCACTACACTCACCAGCACTAAGTACGAGTAGAGAAACACCGGGCCTTCTTACAATCTTTCCACCCGGGTACATCCCCTTGCTGTGGGATGTAGGGTTTGCCTGTGTGACCAACGACAGGAGCTGTGGGTTCGGGACAGGTCGGCTAAGGTCGAGGCACGGCAATTATGATAAGCATCCGGTGTCACCGTGCAAAATGAATGGCAAATTACCGAAGTAAACAGCATGAAAAAATGCAAACTAGGTGTACATGCAAATGCCGCCCAATTCAGGGGCAGGGGTCTTGCCCCCTCTCTCAAGCTTGATCTTCACTACCTGGCCCCTTCCCAATAAGTCTTGCCCTCTAATCCCGAAAGTTTTAGGTCAGTCGATGACGTTGGAAAAAATCCAAGATGATCAGGGTAGCATTAAAGCTGGCTGGATGATGACCTGCATGCTGGTTGTCGCCATTTGGCGCTGTGCTAGGCCAGTCATGGCCGATATCCGAGTCGAAGACCAAAGCCACCAAGCCTGCATCACGTCCCACCCCATAGCTATACTTGACAGTGTCATTGGCCACCGGTGTCGTTATGTTCGTCGTCCCAAGTCCTTCCCGCAGCGCCCATTCCTGGATGAAGTGAGGAATGCTCGGAAGACATTCGCCTTTGCGCTCTTCCCCGGTGTATGGGATAGTCGTGTCGTTGCCGCCGTGAAAAGCGAGGACCGGAATCTGAGGCCTTCCTGGGGAACATGGTAGGTCCACCGTCGTAGGCATGCAGGGTAAAGAGTCAACATAGTAGGCTCCAGAAACAGGAGCAAATGCGGCAAAAGTTGTCGAGAGGGCTGGGTCACAGGCTAACAGGTTGCAGAAACCCGCACCATCTGACTTTCCAGTCGTATAAATCCGCGATGGGTCAATGCAATACAGGTTTTCGATCTTGTTGAGGATGTCTGTGGTGAATTGGAGATCATTCGTTGTAACCCCGGGCACTCCTTGCCATGTATTCTGCAGATGTTTCAGCCTCGCTCGTTGCTACATGCCAAGCACAGAGAGAAAAGGCCCTTACATTAATCCCTTGGGGATACACCACGAACGACTTGGTGTTGAATTCTGGGCTTGTCAGGAGATCTAACTCTAGCTGGTCTTCTGCTGTCCGCGCGCCTCCGTGGTAAGACACTATTGCTGACGTCGGAGTGTCTTTGCAGTAGGCTGGCGGGATGAAGATGAAGTAGCTCCGGTTATTCCCATCACTTGTTATCGTCACGTTTGAGACCTGTCCAACAGTCTGCCCGCCAGGAAGATCTTTTCCGCAACCGAGAAGCTGACGGTTCACGTTGGTTCGGGAAGCGATGGATGATGCCCAAGCTGTCAGAGTGTTGATGGTGAAAGTGCACAAACACACTCGCACCAAGTATTTACTCAACGCCATTCCAGTCGATTTGGCGTTCTCGAAACTTGATCAATGTGATAACGGAAGCAAAAAGATGCGAACAGAGCAGAAAGAAACAGCAGGTAAAGTTCGATTTAAGACCCTTTCAATTGACTTTTGCGGTCTGCTGTCGTACCTCAAATGGCCATCTGAATAGCGTCGATATAGCAGCACTCATCTCCACAACCTCTGCCTGTCTATCTCCACAACAGACTAGATTGAGAAGCATACCCCGGAAAATGTCGTTGTTAAATGCCCACATGCAAACATTAGCGCAAGATGAGCTCTCCAGGTGCAGTTGTTTGTAGTGGTCCAGCACGCATTCAAGTTGCCATCGCCGAGATTGCTCGTCGCGGTTTCTATCAAGGCAGGGGTCCAAAGGCAGTGCATTAGATGGCAACTCGGCAAAAAGAAAAGAACGAGCCGAAGGGGAAGATACTAATGCCCGAATAACGTCGAAATGTTGGAGTCGATGAATGTTTTTGCAGAGTGGCTGTCGGCCCAACTCATGAGCAATCTCGGGAATTTCGGGAATTTCGGCTTATAGGAACACCTCCGCTTCAATGGCTGCCAGGTTGGGGAAAGTAATCTGTCAATCAGGAAAGATCACGAGGTCATCTAGGGGCTGTCCGTGGAAACAGTGGCATCGGCATGAGGGAAATTGAATAGGTTTTTTTTTTACATTCTTCTTATGCTAAATAGCGCTAACTTATAGTTTACCAGAACTCGAGGCCCCTGGACCTTTGACAATGGCCGCTACCCACCTACAGTACATATCGGAACTCTCCATTCTTCATGTCCGATAAATCCTCTTCGATGCCATGCTGGCCACCTCGTCCACCATGAATTCTGTCTCTCTTCGCATTCTCTCTACGAAGAAGGACGTAAGTGACAGTCGCAATAACCACCACACAGCACAAGCAAATACAACTTCCCATGAAGCCTGCATGGTACACAGGGCCGGGTGAGGCGCCGAAAATCTCGGGCCCTATCACGTTCCCCACGCAGTATCCGACGAAGGTTGTTGCGCTGACGGTGGCCTTTTCTATTCTATGTCAAACCTGATAAGCTTGAAGTTTAGGTTGTGAGACTTACTCGTGTGTCCTGCAATGTTTGATGCAGCGAGAGAAACTGCTACTCCTCCGGCAGAGACTTGAACCGCAATAAGGAAGACGCCCGCAAACAACAAGCCGCGATTGTTTCGCGGTCCAAGCCAGCAGATAAGAGTACCAGCAATGGAGATGAGAGCACAGGTAACAATGGACAGGTACCGAAGGTTGTTCCATTTGCGCGTGACGTAGCCCACAAAGAGAATGCTGGTCGCGGTGATGGCGCCAATGGGACAGGTCAAGGCCAACGAGTCGAAATGGTCGAAGCCAAACCCATTGATCACCACTGTCCCAAACGTACCCAAGGCCCCTGACGGGACACCGGTAAGGAGGATAATGAGAGTACAGCTGTATAGCTTGTAGTCGCGAAATGCCTCAAGGAACTGGCCCTTGTTGAATTTGCGACTGATGGTGCCGGCGTTGTTTCGTTCTAGTCGGCGGACGACAATCTTCCTCTCCGACTCAGTCAACCGCTTGGTGGTTAAAGGACTGTCTGGCAGAGCAAAGGAGAGAACGATGGACCAGAATAGCGTCACAGCTCCTAGGATCAGAAACATAGGCTTCCAACGAGGCATCGAGGTGTTGATCTGGCCCAGGCCGTAATTAATCAAGGGCGAGATGGTTGTGGCAACACCCACGCAACTGTACCAGAGGCTGTTTCGAAGGGCTTGTTCATCGCGAGTCCACCAGAAGGTAACAAACACCGTAAAGGCTGGAGCAACAGTAGATTCCAGAAAGCCCAGGAAGAAGCGATTGAGCATAATACCCACATAGTTTGAGCAGCCCGCTGTTGACATAACCACTGCACCCCAGAGAAAGGTAGCCAGAGAAAGGACTTTCGAGGTGGGATAATGTTGAGACAAGTACATCATGGGATATGTTCCGACCAAATAGCCAATGTAGAACATCATGGCAGCATTTGAGTACTTTTGATTGTTGGTGATGGGTTTGCCGTCGGCTTGGTAGCCCACGATTGTGGTGAGTTTGAGGTCGCTATTGAAGTTGAATTGGGTTGCGGCGCTCATAATGCCTTTGTCGTAGCTTTGAAGCATATAGGTCATCATCATGAGAGGTAGGAGCCTGGGGACATCTCGTTAGTGCTATTCGTAGACATTAACGACGGCTTCATCTCATACCAGAAATCCAGCTTCCGAACGAGGCGCCCTCTTCGTCAGGCGTAAAGTCGTCGCCTTCAGTCTTGGTCGTCTCCATATCACCAACGCGCTCGGCCTCGATGGCCATGTTCTCTTTCATGGCTTCGTCAATTGCAAGGAGGATGTTTACCCAGTTAGCCGGGTAGCTCGAATGAAATGACTGGTAATATTTGTGGTTTTTGCAGGGGCTGCTTGAGGCTGCAAGAAAGTGTTTTCTTATGACTGGTAACATCGAGGTATGAAATATTGCGAGCCGAGAAGACTCTTTGTCAGACTGCACTTTTTTTCCTTTGAGCCGATCGTCCGCAGCTACTTCCTCGCTCATTCAAATATTAACCGGGACGTGAGAAATCTTCCACCTCGTGTCCCTCCCTTTAATAGCCCAGAGTTCCATTCGTCTTCTACCCGCGGCAAACTCCTTCTCTATCTCACATGGCATCAAGGCCGCCGGTGTCTACATGCAGGAAACAAGTCAGCCGACTGATAGGGTGCGACCACGTTCACGGGCAGCCTGCCAGCCCTGCAATCGTCGCAAAGTCCGCTGCGACGTGACAAGCACAGGTCCTCCGTGCTCCAACTGCAAGCATGATAGGCCAAAGGCAAAGTGTGAGGTGCTTCCACGCAAGAAGCATCGACCCCGTGGATCACGACGCGTTCTAGACCCTGCACCCTCAAACACTCAGCACCACCCTGAGCAGATAGCTATCAATCCGAGTCCTCCCGATAAATGCAGTCCTGCGGCGTCATCTAATAGTGCAGCCGAAGGATCGGTTGCTGCTGCGAGAACCACTCCCACGCCTGATGAGGATGTCGATGTCATATTGCCTGACGATTCCTCACTTTCATACATCGGTTGGGTTACCCGGTGAAGCAAGGACCTGGCGAATCACCCACTAATTTGTATGCTTTAGGCGACAGGCGTGGACCTCGTCTTGCCGTCTACGACATCTGCCATCCAACTCAAGCACAGGATGCTCGACCATATATTCCACAGGACTCAAACAGAATACCTAAGGAACCTTACGAAATTGAATATATGCGCCGCAAAGGTGTTTTCGACACGCTTCCGAACGATGTTGCAGACGAAGCCATCCGCTGCTATTTTGAACATGTCCATTTCTTCATTCCCGTCGTAGATGCTGGCACTTTCTTGGCCCAGTATACAAATGAACGCAATAACATCAGCCCCCTTTTATTTTGGAGTATGATTTTAGCCACCGCCAATGTAAGGTAAGCTTCTTCTCATATCTGGGGCGTTGCTGAGATTTCTCAAGTTTGTGAGCTCCGACCTGCTGCAAAAGGCAGGATATTCATCCCGGCGTGTCATGAAAAAGGCGATGTATGAGCGGGCCAAGGTCTGCCGAAACTCTTCGTGTTGTAGAATCAACTAACCATCCTATGGCAGTGTCTCTACGATTGCGACCGAGGAACTGATAAACTTGTCCTCATTCAATCCGTCATCCTAATGGGATTCTGGTACACTGATCCACAAGACCATACCGGAGCATGGCATTGGACTGGTGTTGCCATCTCTCTATGCCAGAATCTTGGCCTTCATCGGGACCCCCAGTCAACCCTCCGTGGACAAGGTGTATCCGATTCTTTCGTCAGACACGCGCGACGTCTCTGGTGGACTTGCTTTGTTAGAGACCGATGGGTATCGCTGGCGAAAGGCCGTCCGATGCGAATTCATCACGAGGATTGCGATGTGCCGATGCCGTGTGCTAACGACATTCTCACTGATCTGGAGCAGGTCTCAAGCGAGCATCGCGAGAGGTTCATTCCCTCAGAGTACGACGCACTGGCAGCAATGTGGGTTCGCTTCGTGCAAACCAGTTATGCACTAGGAAACATTCTGCGTGCCCATTATCGTGCCAGGGGCCCTCGGCCAAGCCTTGAAACTGTCGATAATCTTGTAGAGGAGTTGCAGGAATGCGCTCGACAAGACCAATTGTCAGATGTCTCCAATTACCTGCTCCGCATGCATGCTTATCAGGTCGAGTTGTTCTACCAGTAAGTCTCCCTTTTTTCCAACAAGTCCAGGACATTAGATACAAACAATAACCTAGAGCCACAGTTACGGTCCTCTATCGCCCATATGTCCTCGGCGGCCTTGCAGCCATTCCTGCTACTGCTCCACCTCTGTGGCACAAGACAGCTTTGGCGAAAGCAAGAGCAGCAGCTTCAAACACCAACAATATTCTAGAGAAGCTGATTGAAATCGATGCTATCCAGTTTTTGAAACCAATGATGTGAGTGGTCTCGTCGTCGGGATGTGCCGTTGATGTTCCTGATGCTAACTTCTCAACCACTGGATCCAGAATTACCGCCATAGTTCCCTCGATGCAAATCCACCTTTTCGATTACAAGTCCGTTGAACCTCTTATTAGCGGTCTCGCGGGCAATCGCCTCCAACTCTGTATGCTTATCCTGTCAAAGCTCCGCGAGACGTACTGGAGCGCCGGGGTTATGTACAGACTTTTCGAACGCGCGCAGCGTATTCTTCAAGAGTCCAAGCGTTGTAATCTCAGTACCGTTCCAAGATTAGGCCAGGACCTTGATCAAGTAGTGAATCACTCCGACACCCGACCGAATGCAGATTACCAGAATCGATTGCAAAAACATATCGACACCTCTATTCTTGACTCCCCCTTGGAGGGCTGGCCCTTGATGACCAGTACTACAACCGAAATATTGCCATTCTGGGACGGCCCTTTGAGCTTCGATACGGTGGATGAGCTACTCGGGCCTAGTTTTGGCCTTCCCGGGGATGCCTTCGACGGTTTATTCACGGGCTGCTATGGCGGTAGCGCCCAGGGGTTGAATCCTGTGATACAGTTGCACAATGACCTTCCACAATTTGACGTGAGCTATGTTGACTCAACTCGGGGACATGCGTGAAATCGAAACGCTCTGGGGAAACGGCGGACTGAATAGTAGTCCCTCCTACGCGCGACGGCTTCGATCGGACACGAGAGGGACACCGACTCGTGCGTCAGGCGTGACTCGAGATTAGCCTTGGTCGCCTGGCTGTCTTTTCGCCCAACGTCGAACCTTGTTTCCTCAACGACTAGGCACCCACCTCATGACTTCGACAAACGGATGTTGTGAAGACCAGCAGACGTCGCGGCATCAGCCTATGAGCTGAGGCCAAGGAATGTTATCCCCTCTCAACATGTGCCTCGAAAACAAAGGACTCCAAACGTCCTCTGGAAGAGTTCAACGATTACTATATCCCCCCCTTCCGCCATATTTTTGCACCCCTGGTAAGATGAAGTAATCTCATTTCCGACTTGCCCTGGAATCCTGATGGAACCTCCGGCAGAGCTGGACACGCTAAGATTGTCGCATTTTGGGCCCACGTTCATGCAGGTGGACTGAATATGCATAAATCGACACATGTTGTACGTAGGAATGTCACCAGTATTGACAATTGTCTACAACAGTTGGTATATTCGCTGCCTTCTCTCACATGAGCCGTAATATCCCTCTCAAAAAGATTTATCTTTCTTGACCCGTTCACTTGCTATACAATGTGAATTATCCGGCACTGATCTTGATCAAATGCTTCTCCGGCCATGATGCCATGAACGTAGCAATCACCCACAAAACTCCAAAGTCCAGGCTTCCCCTCTTTCCGTAATACTAAGGGTGTTTTGCTACCTTTGGCTAGCAAGATGCTGTCACTCATCTCGGTGTCTGCAGGGACGAGACACAAGTAGCCCTTGCTGGTGATACCGAGTGTCCTGCCCACACACACAGTTAAAGATCTCAAAAGAACTTGGAAAGATGGTGCAGAACCCAGCTATCGAGAAGACCTCTCAATGGCTCTGCAGGCTCGTCCAATGATCGACGTTTTGGTTTCCAGCAGCGACAATAACTTCAACCTCAGTCTGTATCTTCCCACAAGGTATCTGAACGTGCGGTGGCAAGCGTCTATATCTGCTGATAGCTGGCCAGCAGTAATCGTTCTTAATAATAGGGCCGCCCGAGACTCGTTACGTGGTTCTAACTTGGCCACCGACTTTGTCATCTTTGCCCATTCGAGAAGAGTATCGAGCTCTGCCAGCATATCGTCCGCTGTTCTCTCCGATGCTACGACAACATCTTCAATATAGTTTGCATGCGGCTCGGAGGGATAAACGCGACTCAGAGTAGATAACGTGTCGAACTGCATACCTTCGATGGTTAGTACCCAGTCGTCAACTCCAGGGTGCAAAGATGCCCTTGGCCTTTTGCTAGCTTGGTAGTTTGGAGCAAATCCGGGAATGTCAAACGCTAAAGGGATGACGATGTTTGAACCCGTGTTCCAGTCGGGCACCCAGCTTGGAAGACCAGCTGTACTAGTTGAATATCGGGGCCGAGGAACGGAGAGGAACTCAAGAGTGTTATCCTTCCGTAGCAGTGCTTCCACTACGTTTCGATAAACCTGTTTCGGGTCCAAGCTGCAATTGAGGTCGATCCCAAGGCGTTCAAAATCGGTGGATAAATGGCACAGACCTAAAACCTTATCTTGGGCAAGGCTTGCTTTGAGGTGCCTTGCATACAAGAGACACCTAAGCATTGGCAAGTTGCGATCTGCAGCCAACGTAAGACAAATCGATACCAGTCTCATTGCCGGTCCCAGGTTCTTGTTGGCCAACGCAAATCTCATCCCGGTATTCACAACGAATGTTATGGCGTCCGAAAAGGTAGACCAGCCCACTCTGATGTTGCCAATATAAGCAGTTGCCCTTCTGGCGGCGTTGATTTCTTGAACAATCCATGTTCGCGTAAACCAAGGACTCGTCATGATTGTTCCAATAGTTTCAAGGCTTCCTAGCTGCGCTGTCGACTCGTATCGTATCTTGGATAACCTTTTAAACAGCTTTAAGATCTCTAATTGGCGCAAAAGAGCAACTAGCTCTCCGTGTAAAGGTGTGTGCCGCAGCCTTGCGAGATCCTTTATCAACGCTTGCTCAGGGGTTCCAATCCAGGTTCCGGGGAAATCGCCGAGCCAAATGATGACTTGCTCTGCCTGTCGGTAGATGTCCCCCATTAGTCGTAGCTGTAACGACTTTTCAACTGAATCATCTTGGTTGATGCAAATCTGATCAACCCATAGCAATTGGGATTCTCGGCTGTCTCGGTAACGAAGGAGGAACTTTAGAAGTGACTCGGTGACCCAATAGCGAAGTCCATCGCAGTAGATGAAATATTCTTTCTCGCTAGTGCCCCAACAATAGGACAATGCCTCAAAGATCGGGTTCTCGGAGAGTCTAAAATAGAGCAATCTGCATACAACATCTCGTGGAAAGCTATGGGTGGAAGGGCAGACTTCTAACAACCGAATCATGTCGCTTTCGTGAAATTTTCTGATGGGGACAAATAGTTGACGTGAAGCAAGTTTTGCGAACTTTGAAGGACGCTTGGGCTTAGGAAGGAGCAAGCTATCATACATAACGTTTGTCGTTTCGTAAACCAGCTAGACCAAAGAAAGGGCCAAGACTAGAGTCGTGAGAAGAATACTATTACATGTACGAGGTACCGGGTACGATTTTGCGTGGCAGCTTGTGGTGGAGGCCCGTCCTTATCCGCATTTCGGCGCCTCGTGAGGCTGAGCTTGCATAAGCTTGGGGCAGGTTGCTAGCCTAATTAGGCTAGGCTGGAAGGGAATTGGCACTGCGACAACCTGTGGCCTTTTCAAACCCTCGCACATACCTCGCCGTCACTGCAGAAAGACTGTCCAGAGACAGTCCCGTTAGCTTGGCTCAGACTGAGGCGGCAACTAGCTGCCTATCCAACGAATTCATTCCATCAGCGACCCACTGTGCGTCGCCACGTCGAATGACACCCATTGCGATACTGCTCTCGGCTTCACGTTGGGACATCCTGGCTCTCTAACAGATCCCAGCACTCCTTGCACATCATGCTTCGCTTTCTATGTTGATGAGAATACCACACCGAGGCTTCCCATAGTCGTCTCATTCAACAACTTACGTCTCACCGCTGCTGGCTGTCTTAGATGTGCATTAATGTGACCTCATCCAGCTCTGAAGCTGACTCTCGGCTGGATCTCTATTTCAGCGAAGCCGTGCATTGGTGAATCCCTACCGCCGAGCTGCTGTCGACACAAATTGGTTTTGCATCGAGATTCGTTGATACCAACAATACAAAAGATTGATTGGTTTGGAGAGCTTCACGCTGCTTGTGCTTCTGTGTATCAGGGGCTCTCTGTCATACCCCGCAAAAACAAGTTGGGGCTTGGGGTAACCTTCTGAGCCTTAATAAGGGGCGTGGTGGCTTATGTACTGGGTACTTGTAACAAGTAGGGAGATCATGAGCCATTAGCGCCTTGGCGCCTATTGCTCAGTTTGCTCAGTACAGCGTACATAGCTGTCAGACAGACTCTCTCTCTCTTAGATACTCAATACCATACCGCCTCGTACCATCATAACGCCCTCTGTCCCACAGAGCTCGCCATCTATGCAGCCCTAGGCCAGTGCTCAGGGCGAAAGGTAGAACTCACTTAGCGCCTCGGTATTCCGGCACTTACTCCGCACCCCAATAAACATATCAATCTTTATGCGTCTCCTGCGAGATATCGCGGTCAACGCACAATGACTAACAAGAGAACAATTGCTTCAGACAAGCCTCCTGGTAAAAGAAGGCGGCCCTACCATCTCACCTGCACCAATTGCCGCCTACGAAAAACTCGATGCGATGGCAAACAGCCACAATGCATGGTCTGTCTGGCCTACAAAGAGGAGTGTCGATATGACACAGCCCCCCCTATGAGCCGCATACTCGAGATGGCCAGGAGGTATGAATGTTTGGAACAAGCCATTGAGGAGCTGCGGCAGGTGGACAATGCCCAGGTCCAGTCAATCCTGAGGAAAGCACCATTGAACCCGTCCAGTGTTATAGCCACCAATGCTCAACACTCCTCAATGTCCACATCCAGCAAACGCGACTCTGTGGAATCACTCTTGGCATTTAAGACTGCGGCTAAAGTACCTCACTATATCCTTCCCGTGCCAAGGGGCAGGACTGCTAATCAGAATCATAGTCAGACTACTATTCGTCCACATCAGCCGTTGATAATCCATCTGAGAACGTTACTTCGATAACTGCTGGCAGGGAAGACTCCGTATCGCTCCGCACACGGAAGGAGTCTTTAGTGAGGGACTCTTTGCATTGGCAGGGCTTTGAGAATATTGCCGTTGAGATTGCTTCGATTCATCTTCATCTTCCTGCAAAATCGATCCAGCAACTCCTCCAGACCCACTGGACATGGGTCCATCCTGTCTTTATGTTTGTATATCGCCCTTCGTTTATGAGTACGCTTGGATTCTTTCCGTGGAGGATTTTGGCTAACTCATACCAGAGAATTTGGTAACCGGGGGGTCTGACTTCTCACCTTTGCTCTTGAGTGCCGTCTGTGCTCATTCAACAAGGTTCACGGACCAAGAGTTGAGTGGTCAGTTGCTGTCACGAGCTAGACTCTTGCTTGGGCAGGAGATACACAATACCCCTACAATGTCTACAATCCAAGCACTTTTGCAGCTCAGCGCTCTTGAAATCGGCAAGGGGATGACCTCTCAAGCGTGGCTATTGAGCGGCATGGCGTTTCGAATGGCAACAGATATTGGGTTATTTGCCTTCCCCCCTCAGCCGCCAGACGTCTCCATCGCCGCTACTCAGGGGCAAGAGATGAAGACTCGTCTTGCTTGGGGCTGCTTCCTTTGGGACAAGTACTGATCTCTCCACCAATAGTAAAAGACTCACTGACATTTGCAGAGCTATTAGCTTGTATCTCGGGCGAATGCCAGCTCTGCCAGATCCGCCGTCTGTCCAAGCTCAACTTCGTACGGAAGAAGAATCCTGCTTGAAGCCAATGCTAACATCATCTTCTAGTTGATGATACAGCCGAGACCGAGCCCTGGATTCCAATCTTTGACGGTGAGCCGGTGCCCAGCAGATTCCCACCGACTCCGGCCAGTACAATCTCATGCTTTACGAACTTTTGCCAACTCGGTGTCATACTGACCGACATAATAATCAATGTATACGGTCGGCAAGCGTCAAATGCGGTGCTGGAATTCATACAAAAGGCGAGCGCTCGGTTGTCGAGCTGGCGCGCAGCAACGCCAGCCCACTTGAAGGTCGCTGAAGATGCCCAGAATGGCATTTGCCCACCGCCACACGTACTTTCTCAGAAGTATTTGCCTATTTCTCGCCTCGACCTATTCAATTCTAACCATTAATTAGTCTCCTTTACCATACAGCACTTATTCTCCTGCATCGTCCGTTTCAATCCTCGACGACATGTAGAACAATATGTCGCAAAGCATCTGAGCAGGTTGAACAACTTTTGCTGAGGCTCAAAAACACCTTTGGCTTTACTCGGGTCACCTATCTCATGGCGTATTGCACGTATACTGCCGCTACGATTGCGGTACAAGATTTGAGAGAAGGTCTTGCAGGGTCAAGCCAAAGAACTCGAACATACCTTAGTGCGCTTACTGCCGTCAAAAGCTCGTGTCCAGGTATCCAAAGAAGCGTGGACATCATCATGGCTAGCATTGGCTCGTCATGGAATCTGGATATGTTGGAGGACGATCTCCCCGACTCATATGCGATCCTCGCCTCGCATCCGATGCCGGCATTCCCATTCTACGATCAAAATCTAAATGCTGCACTGAATGTCGATTTTCCGGGTCCTGTTTTCAACCCGCAGCATATATCGACACTCGACTCCTTCCCAGAGAACTGTATCGATTTTTCAGAAGAAGTTTTAAACCAATACTTCACCGATGCAGCTCTAAGTGGAAACTAGGACCTCTATTGTTACTTTCTGAATACTCGACCATTTTCAAAGCCTAGCTCGTTCATTGCTGTATTCCCTCATACCTCCACAGTCTTCTCGGATTCTCGACGAACAACAACTGAATTATTTTCTCGTCGAAGTCGCACCATTCCAAACACTTCTCAACAAATGCAGCATCGTCAATCTTCCGATAATCTTGATAGACGTGACGATTTCCATTGATGTTTTTCTCCACTCCCCCTGAGTGTGGCCAGTCACTAACCCAGACGACTTGCGTAGGAGCCTTCCGAATTATCTCCCTTCCATACGCATCAAGCTCAGGCGTGTTAGGAAAGCGATATATCCCACTAATTTTGACCCACACAAGCTTGCGTTCGAGCAGGTTGAGTAATTCTGCATATCCTGGTTGATCAGAAGGCCGTGTGCTTTGATTGGGGGACCCCATATGATCAATCACCAGCGGAATGTTCAGCTCCGGAATCACGTCTACGATGAGAGGGATCTGGTCAAGGGCAAAGTAGACCTGGATAACCCAGCCATGGTGACGAATTTTGTCCGCGTACTGAAGAAGTTTCGCAGCCAAGGTTTCTTTGGAAATCTGCTCATTGCGGGTTTTCAGGTTGACTCGGACGCCCCGAGCTCCCAACTGGTGCATCTCTTGCAGTTCTTGTTCCGTAATGGTGGCAGGGTCGATACATACAATTGCTCGAGCATGGCCCTTCAATTGCCGGAGAGCAGCCATCATGGAGCGGTTGTCAGTACCATACACTGACATGCAGATAAGGCAGACATGATCAATGCCCAATTCCTTCTCGAACGCCAGCAGTTCGTCCAGGCTTGCCTTCTTCGGTCGGTATGGGTAATTAGGATCGAAGGGATATTCATCCTTCAGTCGATAAGCCAAGATCTGGTGCCGCAACATGGTGCTTACCTCGTCAACCACATGAACATGAGAGTCCCACGACCCAGGAGGCAATCAAACCCCTGCTTTTGAAGACGGCGTTGCCGTAGAGGAGACGCTCCTGCCAGGTGCCTGAATGCAACTTGCCATTGCGGGTAGTACTGTGCACAGTGGTCCTTTTGAGACGATTTCTGATGTTTGGAAACAGGTAATTCGAGGTCGGAATCTCGACAAGCGTACTTTCCATTTCCATCTTTGGACCTGAGGGTGGCCCTGAGGCTCGCTGCTTCAACCTGAGATGCTCCTGCACGTGACTGAGCATGGTGTCATTCGGCCTGACTAACGGATCAAATCGCGCCCATATCTGGCCAAGGGGCCCTGTTCCCAGCACCCGCCTATAATTGCCAATTTATTGCCTCGGCCTAGCCTACAGTGCCCATAACTTGGCCTCGATTCTAGTTGACGTTAATGGTCACAAAAGTTCCCTTTCTCCAAATTGGGTTAGTCTTCGGCATCCCCCCTTGCCGTTCCGCATCGCCACGAGGACATTGAGTCGAAGTGCTTCATTGCTCAGGCATGTTGGCGCTTTCGTTGTTATTTGGACGGTAAGGTCGATCCAGGTAGACAGGGTTGACGAAGAGCCGACAACCTAGCTTATTGTTGTATTTTTTTTTTCATAAGGTCGGCCACCCTCACTCCATGATACAGCTATCAGGAAGCCAACATTGGATCAGAGTCTACTGTTCATCGCTACCGCCGCAGATCATCGACTGAGCCTGGCTATTCCGATTCATCTATATCGACTGGCTCAGTAAATGACGTAGACCCCACGAGCCAGAACAGATATCCCGACTGAAGGACCCGTTTGTCGTCTCCAGGCCCGTCGGCTGTACCGGGTACCTGCCTCTCGGTGGGGTTATTTGTTCTAAACGGGATTATCTACACTGATATCGCGTTTATGAACCAAGTCGAGAACATGGGACTATATAACCACCTTTGTCCATATTTCCCCCCCACTGCACCCAGCCTTGCCTCAATGAGGCTGAACTCGTAGTTGTCCTTTGTGGCGCTTGACCCCCTGCGTTCCGTCACGTGCGATCTCACTCACGTGAAGTATGGGCTAAGCCTATTTGGGAGACCCTCGGCCTCCTGTTATTATTGTGTTGTCTCTCGTCTTACAATTTCGTCTCACTTACCGCACCGGCGTGATATCTTTGGGTGGGTAACGGTAACCTGTCTTGCCTGTGTGTCTGCCCTCGCTGGGAAGAGTAGAGTGGTCATTTGGCTCCAACATCCATCTCGGACCACTGACGAAGACGCACACCTAGTCCGGATAGCACGGAGAGATCCCTGATGGACGCGTTTGTTCAGTCACCCGCGGTGAATTTAGTCAGACAAGAGATATGTGGGGTTTCAATATTGGGCATCGGTGAGGATTCCGTGTACGAGGTAGAGGTCAGTTGTTTCCGACTTCGAGTGCTGTTACTCTCTTCTCTTCTCTTCATCTTCTTCGGTATGCTATCAGGCAAGGCACCAACCACTTCGACATTCAGAGTCTCTTCATGTAATACGCCAAATCGCCCTTCCCATCTTTATCCCACTTGCTCTGCCCGTTGCCCAACCACCGGAACCGATTCTTGCTCCGCCAGACAACGTCGAAATGCTCGCCCCCCAGACTCTCCAGACAGTCCTTAAAGTGCAAAATGGTCCCGGCGTATGTGCCGGTGACGGTGCCACTTTCCTTGCCGTTCTTGTACCAGGACCGGCAGTTGTCTGCCCACACCATGGACTTGAGAAACTCCTGGGAATAGGTGTTGAAGTCGGCGACCGCTTCAGCCTTTGGAGTAATGGATCTAAATTGTAAGTCGTCGAGATTAGCTAGTTGTCCGTCCGTCCGTTTCTTTTCACCCTCGTTCACCTGCGCAATCACCTGCACCTGCAGATGCTAATCACAGATACCACGGCCGACGTGGCCAATAAGGGGAAAGCATTAAAACAATAGAGTGTGGTCCCCGTCGATAAGAGAAGTGCGAAAACTTACTTGATATCTTGAGTGGCAATCTTCTCCGCCCAGCGGAGGATATAGTCGCAGGTCCAAGAAATCTCGGTCAGGACGGAGCCATGTGAGATGGGACAGTTGGGTCCATTGAACATGTAGTAGTTGGGCATGGTGTCGACCTGAACGGCGAAAAAGGCCTCGGGGTCAGTCTTCCATCTCTCGTCCAACATCGCCCCGTTGAGCCCGACGAGTTTCCACGACGGGATGAAACTTGTGTCAAAGCCCGTGGCGCAGACGATCATGTCGAATTCTTCTTCCCCTCCTTCTGCCGTCTCGATCCCCTTGGCCGTGATTCGAGTGATGGGAGACCAGTTGATGCTCGCGTTTGGTTGTTGAAGAGCTTCGAGATATCCATCACCGGGCTGATCGAGATTTCCAGCTTGTTAGTGGGCTTCAATCTCTTTTCAGCGGAACATACTGGCGGAACATACTGTCAGGCGACGGCAGCCAGGATGGAAGCTGGGGATCAATTTGTCCGCCATCTCAGGGTGATCCTTGAGGATGGCGCCCATCTGAGCTTTACACGCAGCCTCGAGACCTTGCTGGAATGGATGACCCGTCTTCATTCCAAAGAAGAACCCATTCACCCTGGTGGTCGAGGATTTCCCGAAAGGTTAGCCACTGAAGTTTTCTGCAAACCCAAGAAAATATCCGAGAAAAACTTACGACGCTTCCAACTCCTTTCGCAGAGTAAAATGAGATTCGGGGTTTTCTCTGAATTCTTTTCGTTGCTCTTCGGTATACGAAAAATTTTTGCCGTCGATGGTCTTGTCGGCGCAGAAATTGATCGAGATCCAGCTGGGATTTCGGATGTAGGTGACGAGCTTCGACACTTTTGGTTGCATGGCCGGCACGATTTGGATCCCCGAGGACCCGTTCCCGATCACGGCCACTTTCTTGCCCTCCCATGAGTAGTCCTTGTCCCTGCACAGAGAAAGACACTTCTCAGCCTTGACCCCTTTCTAGTTAGACGTTGTGAAAACGTACCAATTGGCGCTGTGGACGAGTTTCCCTTTAAAGTCATGTAGACCAGGAATCGCAGGCCATTTCCATTTGCTTGATTTTCGGTTAGACATCGCTGAATGCTATACAGAGTCTTCTTGACTTACTTCAGAAACCCGGAGCCATTGACCAGGATATCGGCGGTATCCTCGCGGACGACTCCATTCGCATCAAATTTGATCTTCCACCGTCCCGCCTCATCATCCCAAATCGTCTCCAAGATTTTGGACTTGAGCGAGACGTATTTGTCCAGGTTGTACTTGGCCACGGTTGCCTTGATGTAGGCGTGAATCTCGGGCTGGGCAGGGTAGAACTGCGACCAGTCCGGGTTCGGCTCAAACAAGAAGGTATAGGCATCTAAGACAAACGATCCCCAAATGTTAGTGTGCGTGCTTTCTTTCATGGGCCAATGCCGTCTTCACAAGGTGAGAGCCTCACGAGCTGGGATATCACTAGTAATTCTGTGGTCAGGTTCTGATGTGCTCTGGCTGACAAGGATCTAGGGGAGAGAGACACTCTTACCACGCGGCACCGGGATACGTGTTCTCGTACCAGGTCCCCCCGACGTCGGCGTTCTTCTCGTAGATCTGAAGGTCAATGACATCCTCCAGCTTCAACTCATGCTGGATCTTGTGTGCCAGAGTGAGGCCCGAGAACCCAGCACCGATACAGACAATCCTCAGTTTTCTCCTGGTCAGGACCGGAGTATCCAACAAAGGGACCCAGTTTGGCCGTTGGCTGACATCGTTGGGTGCTTTTTCCTGGATAGATCCCATTTTCTTTTTGGTAAGATGATGCCCTGTGTCACTTTGTGTGTCGACAAGGAATATATATCTTCACGGGGAGGCATCCGGGCCCTTCGTCCCTTGATAAATAATAAAAGAATTGGGCGCCACGAGAGCGGTGTGAAGTAGTCTCCCATCGAGTCTCTCTTCCTGTGGAGACCTTCTCGTGGACCAGTTTCATATTAACGGATGATGGTGGAGCACACTTGGTCGGGGCACCAAGCAGTTCTATGCACTCGGTAGACAGTAGTATTATGGGTGAAACGAAACTGGCAGCTGGTCCCAAACGTAAAATGCCCATTGTGGTTCCAGCAAGACAGTACCATTCGCTGCTTAACGAAGGATATGTGCGAGTAGAGTATCGAGTAGGGATATTCCCAGTTCCCAGGTCCCAGGCAAGTCAGGTCCCCAGTTCGCCTGCTGGGGAAAGCTCAGGCCCAAAGGGTAGCTAACTATTAGGTTGTCACGGTATTCGTCGCATAAGATGCCCGATCGACAGCACACCACCATGCTGGGATGATAGAGCAAAACGTCCTTTTCCACGGACCTCGGCCAAGATCAGTGGTAGCACCAGGTAGGCTATTGTACCAAGTCACTCCACTGTGGCTTTTTGCTGTGTTGTCGTCAAGCCTATCGAGTGCTTATACCACCTAATGTATAGTGTCGTGATCCGGAGCAGGTACTCTATCCTGTCCCTGAGCTCCTAACCAAATGGACACAACTACTCCCTACTCAGTACCCGTCCCCTTCCCAGTGACAGAGCTTTCCCCCCACTTTGTCCCTCGTACTCGCCATCCTTTTCGTGGGCGGCATCCGAATCGCCTCGGACTAGCGGGCCACCATCAAGTCGTCGGAGCCACGAAACAAGAGAGTGACTGACTCGTGTCTCGATTTGTCTCCAGCAGCCGACGATCACGAACAAAGTCAGAGTAGTCTTGAGTAGTCCGGGGCCGCACTTACCCTTACTCGGAGATCTGGACCGGCCCGTCGAACACAATCCACCGTAACTCCCCCCTAGAGTTACTTCGCAAGGGGCTCCAGAAAAACCGTTAGAAACGAGGATTCCAATCCAAGGTACAAGGTACTTGGGTACCCGTACGAGGGACCAAGTACTCGTAGCGTTGGCTCAGCCATGGCTCGGCTGCAGCCTTGAAACACCTGAAAGTCGGGGCCCACCCAAGATCGACGATACTTCGTCCCTATTGGGATGCCCATCTGGAGACGTGCACCCCCTTCTTAGTCCTTGCATAGTTTTGCTCCGGCCACTTGTGCCCAGGGACTCGGATCCGAGGACCGAATACTGTTCCTGTTGTGCCTGTCCTTCAAGCTTACCCCTACAGTTCTGATCTGCACAATATTAGGTAGCCATGCGTTTGCACTGACCCGATCGTACTGTGGATCCCTAGCTTTGCCCAACCTGCCAACTGTCAACCTCCCGACCTGCATTGAAGTTTCTCCACCGAGTGGTCAACACTTAGGTACTCCGTACAAAGCATGTCGAAAAGTCTAGGTCGAAAAAATCTAGTTCGAGAACCATTGCAGATTGCTTGCCAGGTGCTAGGCAAGTCGAAAAGGCGTCTTGGCTGATCGGCGCAACTAGCTCAACGGCTGGAACGGATATGGGTCCCGGGCATATTATGTCGCGCGACGAACTCCAGAAGGCAGTGAAATCTCTGGCGCTGAGTGCTACCTGGTACCGAGTACAAATTGGGCTTTTGAAAATACGAGATTACAGTAGTACCGAGGACTTTGACCACTCTTTCGAGACCAAGGCCTCCTGAATGAAACCCTCAGGCCTAATACTACTTACTGCCCACTTCGTATTCGGCCCCGTCGCCTTGTGTCTTGTCACCAACTCATTCTCAGTTAAAGAAGCGGAGAACGATCTATACCCAGAATGACCCAGTTTGATTCATACTGTTGTTTTGGTTATGCAGATCATCCGGTTCGCCTTGAACAGCTACTGCCAGGGACCGGGGATCAGGAACCGGGATTGCGCAAGGTCCAGCTCCAGTTCTCTTCTTGTACAGAGTATGGCCTTGTGGATTCCCATTTGGGTCACAGTACTCCTCAATGTATACTATGTACTCGGTACATGGCTAGTCTGAAGTGAGACGAGACCCAAACGATCTGGGATCTGGGGATATCCCAAGGAGAGGCAAGTCAAGTAAAGACCCTTTTTTTTTTTTTTGTAATACCTTCGCCTTGAGTGACTCTTTGAGCATCTCTTTTTCCTTCATTATTACACTTCTTATACCGTCGACTCGCAAGCTCGAGTGGCTTTCTTTACTTGTCCCTTCCCTTCATCTTTCGGGTGTCACCGTTTTTTTCAGCACGACCAAACCATCCAATGTCTGCAAGCGGAGCATTTGGACCTGCACCTCCGGGCATTGACCTGTCCGAAACCAAGAATGGCGCCATTATCAGAGCAGTTGTCAGCCTGATGGTCATCGGGACCCTCACCGTCATGCTCCGTTTTGTGTCGCAGTTGATGCGGGAGAAAGGAAGATTCTCCTGGGATGACTACTTGATCCTCCCAGCATTGGTGAGTTTCCCCGATATTGAGGAACAAGGATAAAACAACATGGACTAATTCTCGAAAAAAAAAAAACCAGCTTCTGGCACATGGTACAGCAGTCTGCTCGCTCGTCAGTGAGTTTGAAATCTTTTCCCCCAGCACACGATGTTGGAGAAATTGACAAAAATGACCAGGTCTTCCATACGGTGGTGGCAAGCATCTTTGGGCCGTGTCGGGAGAAGACTTTACGACCATTTGGCAGGTATTTATCCATCCCATTTCTCTAACAATCTATGTTGCCCCTGTCGCCTCTAATGCTTTGGGCGAACTCGAACTCTCCCAGTTTTGACCAGTCTTTAATTCTCCCGAACAGATTCTATTCTCCTACGTGATGATCTACGCAGGCGCCGTCAGCTTCACCAAAGCATCCATCGTCATGTACTACTGGCGTCTCTTTCGCCAGAGGTGGTCCACCTATCTCGGTCTCTTCTTGGTCTGGAGCTATTTCGTCGTCGTTGTCGTCACCATCAATACCGGTTGTCAGCCATTGGAGTATTTCTGGGTGAGTCGGTCCCTTTCCACATACTCTCTCGGTAGAGTGACAACAAAAGAAAAACCGACACGGAGGGGGAATTGTACACACACTGACCCCGTTTCAAAAACCACTAGACTCGGTATACCACCCCCGGGGCTAAGGGTCACTGTATTGACGTGCCGTTATTCTTCTTCGCCAACGGCATCTGGGCCATGCTTGTCGATGTTTGCATCTTGATCATCCCGATTCGACCTCGTGAGTATCCTCCCACTCCTGTTAAATACTGGCGGTGTTTCACATGCTAAAAATCTTTGCTACAGTTCTGGGATTGCGCATGTCCACAAGGAAGAAGATCATGGTTGGCGGAGTCCTTGGACTCGGAGGCTTGTAAGAGAGTCCGCAATTACCCCTTTTTCTTCCTGAGAAAATCTAACAATAAAACACAGTGTCTGCATCGCCTCAATCGTGCGCGTCATCTCGATCCATCAGCTCATCAACAACGACGACCTGACCTGGTCCATGGCCAGCGTCTTCATCTGGTCGTGCTGCGAACCCTTCATCGGCATCCTCTGCGCCTGCATGCCCTGCTACGCGCCGCTGCTACGGCGCTTTTGGAAATCGGCCGGCTTGCAGTCCCGATCAGTACCCACGAGCGGCTTTTCCAGCGGGAACATGAATGGGTCCACCATGGGAAAGTCTGGCCAGGGTATCCCGATCAAAGTCAAACGGGACTGGGACCGCATCGTCAACCCTACTTTTGGGGACGACGAGGTTCAGTTGACCACCTACACGACGGGACCGGGAAGTACGCGCACCAAGGGCAGTGATGAGTCCGGGTCAAAGGGTATCACCGTCAAGACGGACATTCACTGGGAGTCTCACGCCGTTTAAACACGCCTCGTCCCCGCGACGCATATGGGGGAAATTGACTGCGGTGGCACTGCGATGGAAAAAGCCCACACATACACTCGTTTGTGGACCGAGCTCGGTCGTGAAAAAGGAAGAAGGGGGGGTGGTCGATAAAACAACAACAGTATCTCAACGCAGTCGGGCAGTCGGGCAAGTGCGGATATGAATGGAGCCATCCATCCATCATGGGATCCCCAAGTCTTGTCACACTCACCCGTCTCGCCTGTCTCAGATTGGGAAAGCCACTTGTATTTGAAGACCTTGTCCGGAAGAAACCAGCCGCGAGACGCAAGCAAAAGTAAAAGCAAAAGCAAAACACTCAAGGTCGAATCAGCCGGCCGGCAGATCGATCGTGAGTATCAAGACATGTATTATGTATATATACACAGTAAATATACCGTGTAGCAAAAGTTGAATGAAAGACTATGGCTGGCCGGTCGGTCCAAAAGAATATTATATAGACGGACAGTCAGTCGGGGGGTGCTAGAGAGATCTCGTTAGAGACCCCACTGGCGACCCCGTTGGCGACCCTCTTCCGTTCACCGCTCATGTGCAGAGTGGCGCACGGAGCGAGTGATATCTTTAGCGGAATGGACATGGTTCGCACGTTCAAAGAGAGAGGAAGATGGTATCTGTGTCCGGTTACTACAGAGGACGAGACTGTCGCATGCATGGCATACCTCGTACATAGTCCATACCTACTGTACTGCTCCAGAGTACATGGTACCTAGAAGTACCTCGTAAGTACCAATCGACTGTGTTAGACACAAGACAGACAACACTGCTAGATGCCGAAGAGAGCCAAAGGGCACAAGGACGAATTTATGTTAGAGTCACGTGAAGTAATTCATGCTGTGGTCACCTGACTCCAACATAAACCAGCCAATCAGGGAAGTCAGGTTTTCCCCAGCCAATCAAATCCGCGGCTTTTTGGGATTTATCCTTTATCAACTACGCGTATATCGTACGAAGCCTATTACGCTTATAAAGACCGACTCGTTCTCGTAGAGTCGACGAGGTAACGTACCGTGGTGCGTCTTTAGGGAACCCTCCCCCCTAGGGACCTCGTTTTGAGGCCCTCGTTAAAACTTAACGGTCTAGAGGAGGGACGACCTTTGGGCCACCGCCCCGACGTGGTTACTAAGGTGAGCTGGCCCAGCCGAGCCTGAGCCGACGTTGAGCCGGACGCGAGCCAGCGAGGCCAGCTCGCCAGCCACCTAGCCTGAGCAAAAGCGGCGCGAGGTCACGTGGGATGGGAGCGAGACTCCGGTGATGAAACAATCTGTCCTAGATCAAGAATCAAGTCACTAAGAGATTTGATTTTTTGGGGGCCCAAGCAACAGGAGATCAGTCATGCCAGACCCTGCCCATATACCTGTCTTCCTCCGCGTGTATTTCCGGTAAGTCGCCATTCTCCTCATGATCTCCCCTTGTGTCGGTCTTTCTGGGGATGCAAACATACCTTGCAAGCTCTAAGATGAGGGGCCGGCCAGGTTCCCGGACAGTTTCCGGATCTTGTCTCAGGAGATACAGCACCTGTACTGCAACCTATATGAACCAGTAGGTTCCTGAGTGTCTCACAAGATCGATTACCCTTTCTCCACGTTCCACACTCTCTACACTTCTGGGAGTCTGCTATGGCTGAATTGAAGGCAAGTGAAGCTTGGATCGACTCTATTGGGAAGTCTGCAGACACGAATCCCCAGGGACTGAAGACACAAGAGCAATATTACGCAGACACCGAGATTCAAGAGCACCAGCATGTCCTCGACACCGAAGACGCTCGTGATGCTGAACGCAAATATATGAAGAAATTGAACCTCATCGTTTTGCCCACAATCTCGGCCTTGTATTTCTTCGAATATTTGGACAGAGGCAATATAGCAGTATGTCTGCCTTGTTGCCTTCACTATCATTCACTGAGCAAAAGCAGAATGCCAAACTGTTGGGCATTGATAAAGGCCATGACACTCTAGACAACGGTGTTGGCCCGGGAACCCAGGAACTGTCCTCGACGCAGTGGCAAACGGTGATCATGATCTTCTACGTTGGCCTCATTCTATTCCAGGTTCCCGGTTGTATCGGTTACCGGATCTTTCCACCTTCTAAGGTAATTCTTATCAGTAACTGAAAGAAGAATCTACTGAATTTGGCAGTGGATCGCTTTTGGAGTCTGCGGCTGGTGCGCAGTCTGCGTGCTCCAAACAGTGGCGTTGAATTGGGCCACTTTGCTCGTTTGTCGAGTATTCCTTGGTGTTTTCGAGGGACTTTTCGGTACCGGAATCGTCTACTACCTGAGCATTTGGTACCACCGTGATGAACTCGGTATACGGGTTTTCTGGTTTCTTGGACCTACAGCCATTGCAGGGCAAGAACACACAATACCTAATCCTGTTGGAGATTGTTAACACGTGTGTAGAGCGTTTGGCGGATTGATCGCTTTCGGCATCGGGCATATTCAGTCCAACGTTCAGCAATGGAAACTTCTTTTCCTAATTGAGGGGATCCCCGGTTTCTGCCTTGGTCTTTTCTGCCTCTATTGGCTACCTGATCGGCCGACGAAGAATTCCAGATTCACAGGCATGATGCAGAAGGTTGCACTTGCTCGGTATTGGAGGGAGACCACGGACCAAAATCCTGGTATCAGCAAGAAGCATTTTGTGCTAGCTCTGACCGATTGGAGACTTTATGTCCAAGGTTTGTTGCGCGGAAGGGAAATTCCCAGACATCGCTAAGCCTCCATACTAGCTGCAATATATGTCCCTACGGCCGCATTGTTGTCTTCGATCTCGGGGTTTCTGCCGTCAATAGTCAGAAGCCTGGGATACAAGGCTACAACTTCCGCAAACCTGATGACTGGTATGGTTTTCGGGCACTCCAGTATGCTTATGCTCACATATACCCTGCAGTTCCACCATATGCATGTGCGTTTGCTTTGATGTATGTCACATCATGGCTCTCGGACCGATATCGCAGCCGAGGAATTCCGATCTTCATTCTTTCCTGTACTGCAGCTGTGATGTATGCTTGTCTTGCGAATTTGGACAACGATCATTTATCTGCAAAATATGGCTGTATGGTACGTTTTTCTTGTGTTTCATTCGAGATGAGGTTTTCTCTGACCTTCATTTAGTGCATCGCTGTCGCATGTGTCTACGCAACCTATCCCCCAAGTCATGCTTGGGCTGCGAACAATTTTGGCAACGAAACCAAAAGAGCTGTTGGAATGGGCGCGTATACTGCGATGGGGAATCTAGGCTCAATTGCGGGCTCGTTCTTTTATCCCTCTACCGATGCGCCGCAGTATCGGAAGGGACATTATCTGTGTTTTGCAATGTCGATTGCAACCGCAGCCATAACATTGGCAAACACCATGACTCTGCACCGGATTAACCGTCAACGCGATCAACAATACGGCACACCGCAGAAAGGGCAGTCTATCGATGTTTCAGAAGACGCCGACGCCAACCCAATGTTCCGCTACATGATCTAAAATAACTGCTTGGCTAACGATAACCCGGAGAGAGACTACATTGATCTTGTTCAGATCGTGAGAAAGGAAGATCAATCGCTATTGGATCATAAAATTGACACCATTAGACAACATTCTCCATAGTAAATGATTCTCAATGTTTACCATGTTTCCCCATCGTCACAGACGGCGCTCGGCTTTTGTATTCTTTCACCAAAACATGCCGAAGGAGTCTCACTTTTCAATCCTTCATCCCATTTTCGGGCTACTTTGCCCTCACGCCGCACTATATTCCAAAGCTCGATATTGTCGAAGTCGGATGATTTTTGGCCAGATTTTGTGTAATTTCGCCATCTCTTGTAAGTCTATAGTACAACATCCTCCTCGTCCACTCGAAGTGAGCAAAGTGGTTCTTTCAATTTCTTGACTGGATTGAGCCGACAACTTCTTGAGGCCCTAGTTTCACGCCGCAACCCCATTCTTCAGCCAAAGTTTCAAGCCTATTGACCTCTTCGCGCGTGAATGGTATACCATCCACTCTGCGACGTTCCTCTGTTAACTTCTCGATTTCTCCAGGAGTGTATACCCGGTTAACACCGCCGGCGGGGTCTGATGTCCGAACTTTATGCATGAGCAGGTCCATCCGCTGAGTATATTCCGTTGTCGACTCGAGAAAGACATCGGGGCGAAACACCATGAAAAAGTGCCCAACGCCCTGTGGCTTATCGAGGACGTGGTACTGGTCGTTGACTCCTCCAGCGAAAGATGCCCCGGACATCAGACCGCCAAAAATGTCCATCATCATGGCGATCCCGGAGCCTTTCGGCCCCCCAATAGGGAGCACCACTCCCTTTAGAGCTGCAACGGGGTCTGTCGTCGTTCTCCCTTCTTCATCTAGCGCCCATCCTTCAGGTATGGACTCGCCTCTTCTTGCCGCTTTCCGGATCTTCCCCTGTGAAAAAGTCAGCCATTACCTTGCTTCCTAGACATCTCAATACCAACCCGAGCAACCACAGAAGGGGACATGTCCAAGAGAAAGTCGCCATTTTGGCCCCCAGGTAGTCCTACTGCAAAGGGACTCGTGCCGAGAAGTGGCTCCTTGGAGCCCCAGGCCGGCATACTTCGAGACGAGTTCGTGAATGCCATTGCACCAAAGCCTTTCTCCATGGCCCGTAAACAGTATGTGCCGCCCATCCCGTAATGGCCGCTGTTCTTGACGGCCACAATTCCAACCCCGTAGGTCGTAGCCATGTTGATGGCCTCATCGACAGCCTTACATCCAGCGAGGAATCCGAAGGTATTTTGCGCGTCGATTAACCCCATTACCGGGGTTTTTTGAATGAGATGAAGATCCGGTGTAACATTTAGGACACCAGCTTTGACTCTGTCCAGGTACCCCGGTAGCCTATTGATGCCATGGGTATCGATTCCCCGGAGATCGGCCAGCACCAAAGCCTGTGCGATGATGCTCGCATCTTCCTTTCGGCATCCAGCTGACTCTAGAAGCTCTTCAGCAAACTTCTGGGCAGTATCAGCCGTGACGTAAATGTAAGTATCCGACATTCTTCTACCCAAGAGGTCTATCAATTACCTTCAAAAAAAAAAAAAAACGAAGTTACGGAGTAAAGTCGTCCAAGTCCTTTTAGCCTTGCACCACAGGGCTGTGGGAACGCGCCCTTGCCCCATTTGTATACTAGGACGGCACCAATCCCCAATAGCATAGCCGAGTGCCGCCGAGCATGCAAGCGAAAGGACGGAATCTGCCCCGGAAACTGTCCGGGCCAAACTCCGGGGTCATTTACAGCTCGGCTCGTATTCCACCAAAGCGCATTTCACCAAAGCAACAGGTTTTACCCTCACATTTTGTGTCCAACCATTTGAGAAACGCATGAGCCGTACGAGCTCGGATCTTTTGAGCCAGGTGCTAACGCAGTAAAATTGGAGAACGCCTACAAGGGAATATCAAGGTGTTTCACTAGCACAATATGTCCCCCACGGCGCCGAGTGACCAGGGTACCACAATCAGCAGGATTCGGGAGGAAGGCAGTTGTCCAGCTGTTCTGATGGCCTGCATTTGTATTCCAACACTATGTTAAGCGGCTTTCTACTTCCTCGCCTCGAAGCAGCTTGCATAAGATGTCGACGGCTGCGATCCCACTTCTGCTTTGGTTCTCAATGGTAGAGGCGCCAATGTGCGGCGTCATAATCACTCCAGGGTGATCCAGTAAAGTGTTGCCGTACTTCTCGAGGCTTGGAGGCTCGACGTCCATCGCATCCAGGCCTGCGCCCAAGATCCGGCCTTCGCGTAAAGCATCCAGCAAGGCTTCTTCGTCTACAATACCACCCCTTGCGCAATTGATGAGAATCGCGTTACTCTTCATCATCGCGAACTCCTCCTTTCTTATCAAGCCCTGAGTCTGTTCGGTCAGAGGGACATGTAGACTGACCAGGTCCGCCTGTTGCAGAAGCTCGCCCAGTTGAGCAGTTCGCTGAACGTCTTTCATATCGTCCCATGCACTATCAGGGGCATAAGGGTCGTAGGCAATCACCTTCCCTTCCATTGCTCCAACCCACTTCTTTGCAACAACGCGGCCAATATTTCCCATGCCGATGACCCCAATAGTTTTGCGGAACAGGCTGTGGCCCAGGGTCTTGCTTCTGATCACCTTCTCCCCATTTCTCACCCGTCTATCAATTTCACAAACTCTCCTAGCAATGCTCAAAGCTAACGCCAACGTCAATTCGGCCACGGATTCGCTATTGATGCCGGGGGTGTTGCAAACAATGACACCATGCCTTCGTGCGGCCTGGAGGTCGATATTATCGACGCCGACGCCTTGTTTGATGATAGCTTTGAGATTGCGGGCCTTGAGAATGTCCGCTTCACCGATTGTCGTCTCGGATCTCACAAGGATATGCGTCGCGTCCGTGTGGTAGGATTTGATTCGCGGATCTCCCGGTAAAATGACAGTCAAGTTACGTTGACTTTGAAGTTTGGCGATGGCATCTTCATGATACGGGTCGACCACATAGACGATCGCAACTTTCGGTATAGATCCCATACTGGAGTCTGCGAGCTTTTGCTTGCTCAGTACGCTGAAGAAAGAGAAATTTATTCCGGATTGTTGCAGCATTTCATGGGCAATGCTGTGTTATTGTGGCTCCTGCCAGGTACAGCATCGGGATTTGACCCGGAGTTTGCCCGTTTCCACGATCACGTCGTGATACAAGTAATCCTCCCACGTCCCTCGGGTTTGAGATTGATGTATTCACATACTTTTCGGAGCATGGCTGATCAAGACTCAATCGTTGCAGCCCTCCGGCAGTACACGACGTAAGTTCCCCTAGGGGGACTGGGTCTACCACGAACTGACACCTTGCTAAGCTGTGATGTTTCGGATGCCTTGATGAAACTCAAGCACCCGCATGGCGGGTTCTTACCAGGGCTCACAATGTGGTCACCCGAAAGGCAAGGTGAGGCCAAATTGGCTGGCCCAGCATATACTGTGAAGTATGTCCGCAAAAACTATGAAAATGAGCCCAAGCCTGCGAGTCACTATGTTAGTCCTTCTCGTCGAGGTTGTCCAATGATCTTGTGGCTTGGGTAATGACCTGTTCCAGATCGATACAATTCCCAAAGGCGCAGTGGTCTTCGTGTCATCTCCTCCAGGAATCGTCAATGCCGTTTATGGTGGCTTGATGAGTACAAGAGCTCAAGCCTCAGGCGCTGCGGGGACGGTAGTCGATGGAAGGATTCGTGATGTCCAAGAACACCGAAAGCTAGGTTATCCAGTGATACCTCTAGCGCTCTAAAGTGAAGGTTTAAAGATTGACCAATGCAGGTCTTTGCCCGTGATGTTGGAACGACCGCGCCCTATGAGGTTGTGCGTGTGAGTGAGGTATGATCACCTCTTGAGGAAGATGAAAAAGATTGTTGGTAAATGGCTTCATGTGCTAATTGTCCCACCACAGATTAACGTGCCTCTCAGGCTTTACGATGATACCATTGACGCTGTGGTGGAACCTGGCGATTATATCGTGGGTGATATCAACGGTGTTGTATGCCTTCCGAAAGCTATGGCGAAGAAGGTGTTGGAGCTCATTCCGGCACAGCTAGAGGCAGATCAACGTGTCGCAGAGGACCTGAAAAATGGAGTCACTTTTGCTGAAGCCAGCACCAAGCATCGCGGGGTCAAAAGATGAAGCATCATCCAGCAATTGCGACGTTATACCACAAAATAGATATAGAGAAAGTCTCCAATGGCCACCTTTCGTTTCTTACACGTCCAATATGGTAAGAGCATCTTGCCTGGGTGTCAATTTACTCCTCGGGAACCCAGCAGCATTTGAGCCTCTGCCTTTCCAAATTTTAACTGTGGCGTGGAAAAGTAAAGTCTTGATCCCTATCGATTTCCAGATCCGCCATTCAACTCGATCCAGAACCAAAGAAATTTGACAGCATTCAGAACGGAAGGATTGGAACTTGGTTTCTATCGACAGGGGCCGTCAGAGAGAACCTAGCAAAAGGCTTGCTATCCTACCTGATGATTGCAAGCGTCGGCAATTCAGAAAGACGAAAACCGTGCTGCTGCGAGGTTATGGAAAAGAGCCACAAAATGGGCGGATGTTACTGTAGTAGTGTTGGCTATGCTTCGTTAGCAAAAAGACTTACTCAAAACGTTTGGTCGATCTGAATGCGCAGACTACAGGCGCCGAATATATGCACCGTTGAGTCTTGAGACGGCCTGTGCTGGACCAGATAAACTCCCCGTACCCTACGGCTATCGGTTTATGGAATTGCAGTGTCAAACCATGCAGTTTGGCAACAAACGGCAGGAACCTGAGCTGGCGGGAATATTCGACATGAATTACGAGAAGCTACAAAGCCACCTGCAAAAGCTTGAGATTCAACGTCTCGATGATATAAATCATGCCATGTCGATGCCCATTGGCATTGGGATGAGGTCGCTACAAACGAGACCCTTTCAAGACACAACCTATCATTTATCTTTGTCTTTGTCTTTAGGTTTCACGACTGGAGGCAGGGCAACTTCCCGCTGAGCGTTGGGACTGAGACATCTATCAGAGACTCGGACCAGTCGAATGTGTTTGAGGATGGTTCGGTGGCGACTTCACTTCTTGTGAGGAAGGATGTTATCCCGACAATGGGATAAATCTTGGATAGATCCACAGCCATTCGATCGCAAACACAATTCGGCAAGGCTAGATCGAGATCCAGGTGGAGAAATTGAGCCTATCTGGGTACCGGCCAGCTTGTGGAAGCCCAAACAGCATCGCATAGATTTCTAAATAGGCTCGGTAGAATTGGGGGGTGTGGCTGAATATTAAAAGTAGCTAGGCTAACAGAAGTGCGTCTCAGGTAAGAGCGTTTCTTGCACTGCACAAAATGAAGTATGAAGGTACATAGAACTCCGTAGATTTGCCAAACTTGATGGCACCGGATAGAGCGGGTTTGAGCGAGAAATCGGACCTTGTCTCTCCTCTCAGCACCACCCCATTAGTAGCTCCGCAGCATAGGATCACTTTGCAGAGGTACCAGGATTAAGGAGGTTAAGCAGCGCAGTAAGCGTTCCGCAAATAATCGGATACGTTGATGGTGTCGCATGATGCATTGATCATATAATGGGCCCTTTCCAATGGTGACGGACATCTCCTGCGAGAAAGAACGAGTCTCAGTGGCTGTTCGTGAACCGGAATTGATCCACTGGGTGGCGAACAGGGATGTTGCCAACAAGACTTTTTCCAAGACGATACCGCTGTCGGAAATGCTTATCTCCTCACGGAAATGCTGTAGCGCTTCGCCCTTGGAATGTACTTGTAGGCGTAGCTTAGCAGTTCACTCGTCCTGGTCTTAGAAAGCATTGAAGGTGAGCGCTGCTCACGCAGCTCAGGCGACGCCATATCGCTCATTCATTTACGTCGAGACCGGCATCTCAATATGGATGTCCAAATCTAGGATCACACGATGCACAACACTAAAAGCACTCTTGGAGATCTTTCCTCGTTTCCAACAGTAATACCGTGCCTGTGGCTACCACCATCTCATTTAGTGGTGATCGTAATTAAGGTCTCACTGTCTCTCACTGCAGGCGCCGACACGCTATCGGGATGGGGCTTGGCATCAGACGGCGCTTCGATGACGGTGCAGAATTCATCCTTCTCCGGAGCAGTGATATAGCCGAATCTCAAAGGGAGCCTTCCATCTCCTCTCACCCATTCGCGAGACGGTTGCGTCGGATTGCTCTGGCCCGGCTGCAGTAGGTTGGTGGCCAGACGGCCGGTGCTGGTCTGGTTGTACGTATTCTTCAGCGTACGCAGGATGGAGCGACATGAAACAAGGATCCCGCCGGCCCAAACAAGAGCCAAGAGCAACGTGGCTAAAACGATAAATGCGGGGATGGCGTATCGTAGGTCATACCGGATGACGCGCCTGTATTCGATCACGCTCGCTTGTGGGATAGCGCGATCTGTATCGTCAACGGCCAAGCTGGCGGGCCACTGGACATATTTGCCAGAGATAGAGGTCTTCGTCCCCACCAACCCCGCAGCAAGTCCGTCGGTCAAAATCAGGCTGGGTATTTGTGCAGCCACGGTTTGGTTGTGGGATAGTCGCTGAAAGCGCTCCAGCATGGTGTAATCAAATTGTCCACTGTAGTCAGGCCCGTCAAGGTCAGACAAGCCGCCGTAGAGATTTCCTAGCCGCCGGGCGAACCCGGAAGCGCCGGCTAACGCGTCATATCCTTCTCTTTCTCCGAAGTTGAGGTTCACAAAAGGACTTGTGGGAAGCCACAGCTGTTCTGCACGCAGAGTGTAGAATCCGTCCTTGTAACCCAAGTTCTCATAGCGATCGTCAACGATGCCCCATAGAGGATCAAACCGCATGACCTTGTCGTAGCTGTGCTCAGCGGCCCATAGCGGTTTAGATTTCTCGTCAGGATAGGCTTTGTCTGTGACGCGTAGCACCTCAAGGTTCGCGAACTGTCCTCCCGTGCCGTTGTAACTGAAAGTCACAGTTTTGATGCTAGCTCTTACGCTGGAGGCACATACATAAAGGTTCTTCCGATACGTTTCGATGCCGGTGTATGTTGACAATGAAAGGTTCTCGTTGGGCGCTTGCAGGGGGGCTCCGAGAACGAAGCCACATTGCACCATGGGGTAGGTGATGTTGTTGGCCCTCCAGTCATTGTCGGTCGTCCCTATCTCGTAGTATCCCCTGCATATCTGGGCTACATACGTTAGCTCTCGATCGACCATGAAAGAAAGCCTGGGGACATACTGATAGCAGAGTAGTTCAAGGCTAGAAGCTTTTTGTAGCCGTTAGGATAGTGATTTACGAATGGGACAGACGAGTTTCCTGCATAATATTCGGGTACTTCTGGCGGTGCGCCGCCAATACCGGTCAATTGACCTAGCAAAATCGTATCCATCTTCGTCTCAAGGTACATGCCCGGCGGGGCACTGTTGGTATCGTTCACCACCATTCGGGGCAGGATTTGTTTGGCAGGGAGAGGAACGTTGAGGCTCGAAGCAACGAGCACATTGTGCATACGAGCGGCTTTGTGAGCGCGGCCGAATAGGTCGAGAGTCTGATTGTCAATCCAGGGAGGTGATTCCAGCGCTGTCGTGTTTAGTCCAAGGAAAGCACCTCGGTCGACGACATAGAATGTAGAATTATCGCTGAAATCCATATTATTTTCGGTCCTCACTTCGATGGACAAGTTAGTGTCCGCACATCTTGTCACCGGCTCGATCCAAGTAATGTCTTCGGCCCAGGTTCCGCCGTGTTCCAGTCCTACCGGGATAGTGTGATTTCGGAACCCAACCCCTGGATTTTCTCTCATATCAACTATGAGTCCTTCCGTGAGTAAGATCTGGTCCTGTGTGATCAAGGTCCCAATGTAGCGGCTGTCGCCCTTCACGTAAGGTTGGCCTTTGTTTATGATGCCGACTTGGTCAAACTTCCAGCGCCGATATTGAATGTCAAAAAGTCCAGACACAGTGTTCCCCCTGTCCGAAGTTGCGCTGGTAAACATGGTCGTGAAGTTCGCCGGGATCGTGATGTTGATAGTAGAGTTCTCGTCGGTCTTCACGCTTTCCCAGTGTCCCGGCTCTGTTTCCTTCATGTAGACGCCTTGATACTGGCCTGGACAGTTGATCGTCAAGCCCATTTCGCAATATCGAGTAAACCAGGAATCTGGCCGAGGCATGGTGACCCTACCCCAGGGACCTGGATCTCTCACATATTGGAATTCGACCTCCTGGGGTCCGCCTGGGATGATTTCCTCGTATAGTCCGAGAGGTGTAAGTATGCTAGCTAGAACCAACAAGGCGGCACCGACCGTCGAAGCCCAACTTGGAATTTTGATTATCAGTGGGACTTGGCGCGTATTGACAGCGTCTGCGCGGACAAGATGTGGCCAGATCGTTGTGGAGATGGCGCGATTGACGACAGACCTGAAAAGATTAGACTCTTTTCATACTGGTGATATCTGGGAAGGGATACCATGTCACGGCACTGTTCTCGGTCCCGACATATTTGACCAAGATCACGATCAAGGCAGCCGGAAGCCCGTACTGGACTTGCAACCATTGTCAGTTAATAGTCGCCTCAAGGGATCCAAGAGTGCAAAAGAGGTGAGTCAATATACCTATCATCACAGCTGCGGCGATGAGGCCGGAAACCTCGGCGATGCTTAGCATGCTTGCAGATCGCTTACTGTGGATTCGCCCGTCATGGGAAGGTGAACTCTGCCCTGGTGAATATTCCGAGTAAAAGAGCGGAACTGGAAGTGTTGCTCGTCCTCTGCCTTAATAATGGCATTGGAGGCGCGGGCAGTTTACCGGGGCATTCTAAGTCGACGAGAAAGCTTTCATCGCCAGGCGGGCCCAGCCGCTATGCCGTGTGCCGGACCGTGAACGGCAGATGAAGGGACCTGGGAAGAAGGAGTATAAGTTACTCACTCTGGTAGAGAGAGCGCCCTGAGCGCCCCAGTTATATGTCGACCCAAGAACCGCGAGTTTGGGGTGACCTTGTAATGTCTCAACTTGATCCAATGGAAAAAGGCTGCCAAGGAGACACAATCCCTTGGCAAACACCCGTACAATTTCCCGCCCCGGCCTCGCCTGCTCGTCCCTCCCCTCATCCCCTCGCTCCAGACGTTCAACTAATATGCGGGCCTTGGCGGGCCTCTCTGCAAGCGTACTGTACTTGTTAGTCGTGTGTATCGCTGTCTCGTGAGTTCTTGTGACCGCTTCACTCTCCTCGGCCCTCAGTTTCTACCATGCGAAAGATCAAAATCGCGCGGGCACCGCCAACCCATCTGAGAGTCTTACACCAACACCATCAGCAAGGCATTCGGCGCGCGGTTTCCTCAGCACAATGAGCTTCGCCTACCCTGGATGCCGTACTGATGCGGACGGACCGTGCCAGTTGGCGACAAGCTCAGAAAACGCTTGTTCCAGGGAATTCGGAGGGACAAGTTATTACCAAAAACGATACTGCATGTGCACAAATGGTTACTTTGAACGCTCCTCCCAGTGAGTAAACATTTGTCATCTCTATCCAAAACCCAGCCTGAGATTAATGCTTAATTCAACATCCTAACTTACCTTCGCAATTCAAAATTAGGTGTTGGAATGACTGCTACAACTACAACGCGACGTCCACGGATACATTGTTCATAAGCCTCGAATCCAGGATCGTCGCCCTCGACTGTGAAAGCTATTCACTCGCCATTCTGACTGACGAGCTCTTCTACAGTAGCCTGAGTGCAGCAAGCGAGAGCCGCGCCGCTGAGGCCACTTCTAGCACCGAAAGTCGAGTGAGCTCCTTGTCCGCAACGACAGCAGCACTGGGAGGCGCCAGTCAGGGAGCCACAGCAAGTCAGGTTGTTCCACAGGCGACGTCTTGGATCGACAGACCTAGTGCGACAGGACAGACACAGCAAGATGCGGGCACTTCGACCACTCGAGTGGCGAGAAATAATGCTCTGTTGTCAATTATGGTTGTTCTCGCATTTTCATGCATCTTCTGCGGTTCGTAGACTATTTACCCATCGAAGACTTCTTCCCGCAAGTAGGTCTACCTCAATGGGTACATGGCGAGCCTGGAGATGCTGCTCTGAGGCCCGCCCGCAAAATGCTATCATAAAAACTGAAAAGCTTAGCAAAAGGATACCTCGTGGTTTCTGTATTCCTAGTTCATGTGGTCAAGTTAACTTCGCAAGGCGATCGACAATCTTGACAAGGCAAGTCCGGTCTGAGTGTGGAATTAGTTCGCGTGGAGAGTGGCCTGATGGCTCAAAACTCTACTTGGTATTCAGTACTCAGTACCTAGTGCGAAAGTAATACGAGCAAATACGAGCTAGTGCCTTGGGGGCCATTCTTGGCGTTCTCTGCCCCGGACAGAGTTCGCAATGTCCAGAAAGTGCCCAGCCTCGTGATCCTCCCAACCAGCAATATCTCAGGAGATCTTCGACGGCCACATAGTGCCACACAACAGTCCGAAGGTGGAGTGCGCTCACGAATACCAACCTATCACTGGTCACTGATCACCGAAGTGACGTAGAATAGAGAATGTATTGGCACTACTGCTCAACGACACGAGGCAGTGCTTACCATGTAGGCCGGTCTTTCCTACACTTTTAGCAGCGGTTCTTGAGGAGAGGGTCAAGGCTCTCGACAATTGCCCTTCAGCAGGCGCAACAAAAGTTGAGACAGTAGATACCAAGGACGGAAAACTAATAGGCATTAGGGACCGGGGCAGTCCAACAAGCAGGCGCTGGCAGATTTCCCATCCCCTTAGACTGCCACAAATATTTCATGCTGATGTGATCTGGCAAGCCGGAAAAAAAAAACGAGGGACAGAAGGATAGAATCGCTTCGGATCTCGCCTACGATGTCACAGAGCACCCTGGACTAGCCTAGAAACGGCCCCTTTGGACACGAAAAGTGCTCGACGTATGTGAGATGAGGAGAGCCAAGAACCGAGATTCTCATTGAATATATCTGTCATTTGCCACGCAAGGACGGAGACGAGCAGTATATCGAAGAGAAAATCCTGTCGGTCAGCATTCCCATCGACGGCTAAAGGTAGCGCTATTGAGTCATGTCTCACTCGCGTTCTTCTGCAACGGTGATCCCAAATGGATCATCGTCGGGATTCAATTGCCTGCTATATTCCATCCACACCGAAATGTCCTGGGCAATTTCATCACCATGAATATGCTTCACAAAAGCAAACATCAAGTCTATGCCGCTAGACACCCCGGAAGATGTCCATATGTTCCCCTCTTCTGTCCACCTGGCCCTCGGCTGCCAATGAACCTGGGGCCGCCACTTGGGGATGACCTCCCATGCTCCCTTGAACAAAGTTGCCCTCTTGCCGTCAAGCAGGCCGGTCTGGGAAACGATCCCAGACCCTGTGCACACGGTGAGCAGATATTTCAACTTTGGATATCGATCCCGCACGAATTCGACAATTGGGTCAACCACGGCTGGATTGGGTTTGCCGGTTCTAACGGGGTCGAAGGAGCCCATGCCTCCGGGAACAATGAGGACATCGAGTTCGGGGGCAGTCTTGAAATCGTGAGTGGGCTGCAAGGTCTGCGACGTTGAAAAAGGCGACATTCCCATATTTGCAGGCCATTCTTTGGGGATGGTGGACTTTGGGGAGGTATCCTCCGCAATGAGCGAAAGGCTGATGCCTGGGACGCGGGCCGAAAGGCTGTTGAGGACGTCGAGTGGCCCACAAACATCGATGAGTTGGAAACCATCGTACAAAATCACACCGTATCTTCTCGGTTGGTTCTCCATAGCGGGTTGTGTTCGATTGATCAGGTCACACCGGGGGCGACCTCTAGAAGCAAATTTTGAAAATGCCGTGGAGACACCACAACCATCAAGAGCTTGTCGGGTTGATTATAGCTATCTACACCGAAGCAAGGCTTTAAGTACTAAAAGGAATCGCGGAACCACGGACCTTGAGTATCAGCATCCACAAGAATCCCAGCTTGGTCTTCCCGTTCCGTGCATCTCCACCTTCTTTTAGCAATCTTCGCCATTCGGTCTGTACTGCAGACACTGCGCTCGAGTCGAAGTCAAAGCAACAATCGTGCAAGAGGTGACCATTCGCGTCTTAGTGCTGCCTCCAACAAGTGGACCCGTCTTGCTCTCAATGTACAACAAAAGCGGCCTCCAGCTATGGATGGCACATCCAACGGGTGCTCTGAGGCGGCAGCATTCGCTATGGGATCCCCCTGGTCAAGCGGAGAGTAACCACGATGTGAGGCCCAACTCGGTCCAGCGGCAGCAGCTGAATTCGGCTACGTCAATTGTCAATAAGTGTAAGAATATAACAACCCATTTACATGTATCAATTCGCGACACGGGCGTTGGAGCGTTCCATTCTTGCGTCATTACAACTGTTACCGGCGACTTTCACGTTCCGCGTTTTATTTTATCGTCAAACTCGGCTTGGGACAGGACAAACTGCAAGATTCAAGACAACCGCTGCTGGTGAAGCACCCATTGAGTTTTTCACGCGCGTGCCGCATTCCGTGCTGTATCTAGTCGGCCCTTCCACCAACGTGGTGCACCATGAACAACGTTGTGGGAAGGATCAAAAAAGCAGAGCGTGCTTGTAAACCTTGCCGCGATCTCAAGGTCCGGTGCCTGCCTTGCGTGGAGAGGGATGACATCTGCCAAAAGTGCAAGCGATCGGGAGCACGCTGTGTCTTCGAGGAAGCGAAACCACGGAAGAAGCGGAGGATTCCTGGTGACCTCGACACCGTGACCGCACGGCAAGCGAAAGTGGCCGAATTGACAGCGCAACCAGAGAGCAGCCTCGGCGCGACGCAAATTGACGCAAATCTGCAAAGGTCGCGCACGTCTGGGGGAAGGATATCATTGGCTGGCGCAAATGGTTGTCTTGGGCATGGTACTGGACTTTACGAGGATTCAAGCAGCCATGTCGAGTGTGCTTATTCAACAGCCACTGTGCCCAACGGCCACGACGTGCGCAATACGCAACATATGCCGGCCGGAGAATGGTTATTCGGAAACGCCGTCCTTGCACAAGACAAAGCGGCTTCATATCTATCCAAATACCAGAAAATGTGCGCGTATTTCCCATTCGTCCCCATACCGGAAAAGGTCTCGATCGAGGAACTGGCGGCAACTCAGCCATTCACCCTACATGCTATACTCATGGTCTCGTCCGATGAGAACAAGGACTTACAAAGAATGCTTGAAAAGAGCTTCCGAGACCAAATCCTACGGACAGTCATGATTGATGGCGAGAGGAGCATCGATCTCCTTATGGCCCTGATTGTCTACCTGGCCTGGTACCACTTCTTCTACATTCCTATCAAGCAGCAGTTCTACCAGACGCTTCAGATTGCCATCAGCATTTGCGTCGACTTGAAACTCGACCGGCCTCCAGAAACGGCCACTTTGAGCACACTTCAACGAGGACGGAGTCTTGAGGACCCGTTACTTCCTGATGCAACGAGTGATCAATTCTACAGCAGGTCTGCTAGACGTGCATACGTCGGATGCTATTGTCTTGCCACGATCACGTCTTGGATTTGGTGCAAACCGAGCAACTTCCATTGCACCAACTACCTTTTGCGATGCGCCCGGTCACTCTCAGATGAGCCAGAGTACGTTACAGATACTATGATATCGCCACTTCTTCAAACGTATGTGTATGGAAACGATCAACATCGTGCCTACCTGCCCACAAAATTTGATTATTCAAGTTCGATCAGTCTAGCTCAGATGGAGGCCAATCTGAACAGGTTTCAAGAGAGACTGGACAAGATCCAGTCAAAAGAGCAGTCAAAATGTGTGCCGCTGAATTTGGCACGCTTGTACGCCGCTTCATATGGCCATGAAATGAACCTCCTGAATCCCTGCAATCATCCGCTGTCGAGTGACTCGGAAGAAATAATAGCCCTGACCACCAGCCGTCGAGAGTGTCTGATGTTCTGTTTGCATTCTGCCTCGAAAGCATTTGAGACATTCCTCTCGCTGCCTCTTGAGGAATACCCAAAGTTGTCAATTCTGCAGTGGTGGGCTTTGATATGCAACACAGCATATCTCTATCGTCTGTGCCTGGGTATTCCCCAGCTTCCCGAATGGGACATCCGAGTCGCCCGGGATGCTGCCAAGCTGGACATATACCTCGACCTTCTGTGCTACCGTTTGGAGCGGGCTACAGGATCTACGCTCGAGGAGCCTAGTGGGCGGGACCTGTATTCCCTGCTGTGCCCCATATTCACCAATGTCAAGCGCAGCTACGAACGACTAAAAACACTCCCCAAGTCTCTGAGCTCAAGTGACAGGCAACCTGTCCATGCAAATGCATTCTCGGAAGGACCGGAAAAGACCGTTCGGAAATCGGCTACACACCAAAGTCGCTGTCCTGCATTCAGGTATGTGTCCCGAGCGGCAGACGTTGGTCTCAGTCCAGCCGGTGATGATGGAGACTCGAATAGACTACCTGAAATGTCAGACATCGACATGTTCTTGAACTCTGGCGTGTTCGAGTGCGATACCACATGGCTAGGTGGAATGCCGCAGTGTAACTTAAGCCCTTTCAATCTGGACAACGAGCACTTGTACCCGGCGTAACATCCGGGGCCCTGCTGCCGGCACACTTAGGACTATGCGCATTTGGCCAGGCACCGCATCAAAGACACCGAGAACTGAAAGTCTGTACTCCGTTCTAATCCCTCCATGTCCACGTAGTTCAGCCTGTCGACATCCAACAAGAGGCGGAGTATAGGTTCCAAGTCCATTCCGCCAGTAAGGAGAACTTTGTCGTCTTTGGTCCACCGTGCTTGGGGTGTATCGAAGTCGAGGTCAGCATTCGGTAATTTAGGAATGTTCAGCCGCCTGGAGGCAAAGTCTTTTGCTTTATGAATTGAGATGGAATGTTCATTATGCGGCTTGTGGCCAAGAAGCACCGTGTCAGGGCGATCTTCCAGGCCGGAGACCCAGATTGCTCTCTCACCCTCTTGAATCGGGAACCGTCAAAGCTGTGGCGACGACCGCGGTAGCTCACCCAGACGACCTCTCTATCCCGATCGATTAAAGGAGAGGCATCGATTTTCTTCATAACGCTTAATCCGAATGAAATCGCCTGGTCAACACTAAGACAATATTCCTGTATCCTCTGACATACCTCCAGACAAAATTACGGACGATAAGAAATGCCCTTGCCACACCTGGGCTCCCGAGACTGGCGATGAGAGGCACAAGGCTAATGCAGAGGTACAAACAACTCAATATCGCGATTGAGCAAGATCAAAAGTATAAGTGTAACAAAGCCCCGGTTGAGTGCGTCTCGCAGAATGGCTGGAGTCAATACGATGGCCCATAATGAGCGAGAATACAGTGGCACGAGCTTTGGCATTGGCGGCGAGAAGAGTTATTAGCAGGTGACACGGATGAACTGTGTCGATATTTTCAGAATCTTCATGAGAGACTATCCGTGACTCGTTATCCTCAAGCTAGTATCATTCTTGCCTTGTTGTGTTACTTACCTACTCGGAGATAGAATATCCTATGAAGCCCGCTACTACATGTAACATCAGGTTGGTGTGTTTCTTGCACTAAACGAAATGAGCGTACATAGTACGCTTACAAAAGGAAAAGGAAAAAACAAACTTGACGGGCGCCGAATGGAGCGTCTTTTGGGCCCGAAAATTAGACCTCGCCTCTTATACAGCAGCAGCACCACCACCACCACCACCACCACCACGACGCCATTAGTAGCTCCTCAGCATGGGACCACTTTGCAGAGTGTTTCTCTATTTTCACAACGTCTGCTCGCTAACTTTGAGTTATTCTTTTTCTGCGACGGAAATGACAACGGTAAAGTCTGTTTTTGGAGATATTTCACAGTTTCGATGACGCATGGCCTTGCAGACACGGCGCCAGCCATCGCCAATGCCCTTCCCTCTTCCACCCCTTCTCCTTCCAGCCGTTGGCCTTCCTGGGGAAGAACTCGAGCACATCCAGCAGGCTCGCATCGTGCGCCAGGATGGTCAAGATGTTCTGCGCGCCGTCAAAGCTCGCCAGCTTGTCTGCACTACGCTGCGACTCGGCGAGATCGTGCTCCGGGCCGGCAACTTTGCTGAACGGCGTCGTTCGGGACAGCGCCTGGCCCTCTGGCTCGGAATAGAGGCGGTGCATCTGGGCGATGCGTTCACTGCGGTGGCAGGCATTAGATGTGAAGGGTCGACCATTTGGCGCGGGAATCAGGGCTGGAAGCGGGTGTTTTGCGCTGGGCCTGAACACAGCGTGTGAGTGGGCGATATCACCGCCCAGGAATATGAATGTCGACGCGCCGCCGTTCTTGGAGGTCGTCGTGCGTGCCAGCGCCGAGAGATGGCCGACTGTATGACCAGGGGTGGAGAGGATGTAGAGACTCCCGTCGGAGAAGTAATCATGAGCAAGGAAGCCTCCAATCGTTGAGACCTTTGGGTTGTCGTGCGCAAAGTCCAGCTCAATCGTCCGACGACCCTCGTACAGGTCGGATGTTGTCTCAAACTGTCTGCGATTCGCCGGCCAGCCCGGCAAGAAAGCCTTCCGATAGCCGGGACCAACCAAGACTTCGGTCGAGGTTGGGAATCTGCCCACGTCTCCCGTATGATCGAAGTGATGATGGCTCAAAATAATAGCATCAATGTCGGCAAGATCCACGCCGTGCGCCAACAACACGTCAGCGACGTCTCGTCCGGCCTGGGTTTTCAGCCCCATTCTCTGCACCCCCTGCACGAACGCGGGCGGGAAAGCAGACTCCCAGTTCGCGCGCAGGCTCAGGTCGAACAGCAGGCGGATGTTGGGTTGTCTGTGGTGGATCAAGAATGCGTACGAGGGCACTTTGACATCCTCTCCTTTCTCGAAGCCCGGAAGCACAGGGTCCATCATGGACGAGCCCGGCAAACCCCATAACCGCGCTCCGGTATCGATGACGTACAGGTCGACTGTGGACGAGGACGAGGGCAGCGGGATCTCAAGAGTTTGCGAAGAAGAGAGAGGAGCCATCCCTTTCAATATCTCTGTGTCTGCCTAGATCGAACTCAGTCTCAAGGGGAGCGTCTTAAAGCTCAATGAAAATAACGACAGTGAGGACGCCGCGCCGACAGATTCATGAGCTGTGGGTACTCAGACCTTGTTTCAAGAAAATACAGGCTGCATACCTGATACAGGTAGTCTCGACCTTCTGTTCTATCGTATGTGCTGAAGTCAACCTAGAGTCCATTTCCCCGCAATTGAGATACTGCACACTGAGCACTTGTACAGTACTTGGAGTCCAGAGCCAATTGAACTATGCTAAATCAGGTTAGGTTAAGCACTTTAAGTACCTCGGTATTTAGTGCCAGCCTGGCACGTGAGGCTGCCTCTTCTGACCCCCCTGAGATGAGGAACTCCTAAGTCCCGCGTCGTTCCTTCTTTTGTAAAAGGAAGATTTTTGCGACTCGCGGTGCCCTGAAGAGACACGTGAGGTTGGAAGAATTACGGACAACATTAAGTAGAGGACGTAGAAGTTGCGGGAATAAAACCTGCACGGATCGAATTGAATTGCAATGGAGCTGCTGTGGACAAATGCGGCATCCACTCCTCTCTCCCGACAAAACGTACAAAATTCCAATGCCAACAAACAAGACTTCTATTCCGTATTTTCCTTTTTCTTCGCCGAGGGTCCCAGAGCGCCATTCTGTATGGAATCGGACCTGGGAGCTGAACTGGAGCTCGTAGTTGGATCGCGTACAACAGTGGTGCCATCACGCAGTAACGCCGAGTCGGCCGCCGCGGCATTGCTGATTTCGTCATCATCTTCATCACCTAACTCGCGATACTGCTGCTCATCCTTCTTCTTCAATCTCTCTCGTGCCTCTTCTCTCATCTTGACAATTTTCAAGTAATTGTAGCTCGCGATGCTGATGATGGTGATTATCAGCCCAGAAATATTGACCATAGACAGCTCGTCATGGAAGACGATCCCCGCGGCACTGATGGTAACGACCTCCTTGAAGATGCCGCAGATACTGAGAGTGACGACGCTGGTACGCTGAAGTAGTGTGAATTCGCTCGCGATCATGCAGAACGCGATGCACCCTGGAACTACCAGAAGAAGTAGGGCTTTGACGACCCCATGTTCCCTAACTAGGAGAACAATGCCGGTGACAACTGCGGATGGAGTTTCAGAGACGCAGGCGATGAAGAATAGCGTGACAAACATAATTGGGGCGATGAAAAACATCGTGGCGAACGGGTTGGAGGTGGCAGGATGTCGCAGAAGGAGGATTTGGGTCAAGGCCCATCGGAAGCCGGAAAAGAAAGAGGCGGAGATGGCCAACGCAAAGCCGAGTGCGTGGAAGGCCGTTTCGCCAGCGACCATCATGAGCACTCCAAGGGTCATGGTGAGGATAATGAGGATGAGTTTGAGAGATGGCTTTTCAAGTCGGAAGAGGAAGGCGAACACAAGAACGAAGATCAAGACCGAGGATTTACACATGGTGTAGAATGTTAAGGTGATGAAGCGAAGAGAGGTGTTGCCCAAGCCGATGTCCAGAGATGTCGTCGTACCGGTGGGCACTAATCGCGTAAAATAGAATAGAGGAGTGACAAGTGGTTTGGAGGAGTGCGATTCGTTTCCGTATCCTGGAGGATGGGGTTGAGACGGTCGTAAGGAGGGGAATATCAACAGGATACAAGAGGCCAAGATGAATTGGACAACCATGTGCAGCGAGGTTGCGAAGAGCGGAAAGTGGAAATCGAGGTGATCGGAGGAGAACATCATCTTATTGTACTGCCAAGCTGGTCAGTGGTTGCCAGAAATAGGATCACTCGAGACTCACAATGGATATGGACAGAGAGAAGAAATACCACAGGCCGATGAGGACGGCGTTGATGACCAGATTGCGGACGACGTTCTTGTCTGCTTCTCGGGCCTCGTCTTTGGACAAACCGGTTGTGCCAGCAATTCTCGCATCCAGCCCGTCACGCCGCCTCTTTCTTTTGATGTATTTGCGTCTTTCATGTTGGTTCAAGCCACTTTCTCCATCATCATCATCGGCGTCCACGTCTGAGTCCAGCAGCCCTAATTCGTGTTCTTCTGATTCCGACATGGAGGAGCCTGCCTCATCTTCTGAGCCTTCGCTTTTGGTGTCGGAGATGGAGCCGGTACCTCGCCGTTTGTACTTACGACGAGGATTTATGAACAGGGAGTCCTCGTCAGTGGTAGCCGTAGGTGGAGCGACAGCAGGTCTCGAAGCGCGGTCACTGTAGGGAGTCGTGTCCATGGGAATGGCGTGAGACGTGGCAGGCAAGTGAGAATATGGAAGAGGGGATTCAAGTCATTGGAAAGCGACGCAGGGTGGAAAGAGCGGCGGACTATGAACGAATGGCTGGTAGCCTGAGGCCCAGAGTAAGAATGGAGAGAGAGAGAGATGGGAACAACTGACAAGATATGGCGGGTATGGATGAAGATGATGGCTCGTGATAAATGAGGGTCGCACTTGATTGAGAGACAGGGGTGATATGGAGATCTGGTGTCAGCAAGTCAGCTGCTAAGCCCATAACAGTCCAAATAGACCAGTTTGGGCGTTCACGTGACTGGACATACTCTAGCGCCGGAACGGTTTATCCGAGCCACTAACAAGTATGTCCTTGTTACATAAAGTGTCTATCAACAACAACCTCAAATGAGATACATGAACTGCCACGGATTTCAACCAATATCAAGTCGAAAGATAACTTCATCCTGCGTGCCAATGAAAAATATGTAGCAGGCCAGTGTGACTTGATGAATCAGGCAAATAGCAAGCACTAGTTTTGGTGTTGGGCGTCAACTCTACCACTCTGCCCTCCCTCCTTAGTCATCCGTATTTGTCTCTTTTGGTATGTCCCCGTGATCCAATGCGAAACTCTCGACGGTTCGAGCTGTCCCCCCCCCAGATTCTTCCTTTTTGCTTCGGCACCCTGTTCATCTGCCAGTCTCAATCCCTCTTTGCCATCTCTCTCCTTAACTCTTTCACCCTCGTCCCAGATACCATAACCCGTTTGGCTTCATCATGGGTGAAATGTCGCGACATGCGAAACCCCTCCAGATTGAAGACTATGGGCTCATCGGTGACATGCGAACCTGCGCCTTGGTTGGCAAGAATGGAAGCATTGACTTCATGTGCTGGCCTCACTTTGACTCCCCATCTATCTTCGCCAACATCCTTGACACAACCAAAGGCGGCGGGGGGCATTGGAAGATCAGCCCGCAAAGCAGTACAGTGTGCAAACAGAACTATCGGACATCTTCTAACCTTCTTCAAACAAAGTGGATTGACGAAGGTGGCGTGGTCAATCTCACTGACTTCTTTGCCGTATCCAAACACAACAAAGTCCTCAGAGAGAAATGGAGCGGGTCTACCCTGGTGAGGAAGCTAGAGTGCGTCCGTGGGAAAATGTCCATTTATATCGAACTGTGTCCCCGACCTGACTATGCACGACACAAGGGCTCCATGCGAGTCTCTGAAGTCAAGAGCGAGGATGGCACCTATCACCAGTCCCTTGCCTGGGTTCCCGACGACAAGAAAAGGGATGGGTGCGGCGACATCCCAGAATTCCACGCTACATACTGCACCCACGACCGACCGGTCAATGGACCACCAAAAATGTTCCAGCCGATCAAGCTCAGCGAAGATGTCAACACTGACAGCAAACCACGATCGTTCCGCGCCCGCTTCGACCTCCAAGAAGGCCAACAGATCTTCATGATCATGTGCAATCGCCACGTCGCTCCACATCTCACGAACGATCTTGTAAAGAACCTCGAGAATGAGGCCTACAAGTTCTGGACAAGCTGGGTGCGTGCGTGCCTTTACCGCGGGCGCTTCCAGCAAGAAGTCGAAAGGAGCATGCTCGTCCTCAAACTCTTGACATATGACCCTACAGGCGCAATTGTCGCGGCACCGACCTTCTCCCTCCCAGAGGCCATAGGCGGGCCACGAAATTGGGACTACCGCTACTCCTGGGTCCGGGACGCCAGCTTCACCGTGTACGTATTCCTCAAAATGGGCTTTCCGGCCGAAGCCGAAGCCTATATCAACTTCATTTTTGCCCGCATTGCCGAATGGCGCAAGATCGCCGAAGCATCTGCCGGAGAGAGGCACCACCTCCCTCTAATGTTCGGCATCGACGGTTCGACGAGTCTGCCAGAACTCACGCTCGACCATCTCAGTGGGTATCAAGACAGCCTTCCCGTCCGCATCGGCAACGCCGCCACCGACCACGTCCAACTTGACATCTACGGCGAACTCATGGACTCGATCTACCTGTTCAACAAACACGGCAAGCCCATCTTCTATGCCCAGTGGCTTGACATCCGCTACCTCACCGACTTTATCTGCGAAGTCTGGACCGAACAAGACATGTCTATCTGGGAGGTCCGCGGCCCCAAGCAGCATTTCACTTACTCGAAAATTCTCCTGTGGGTCGCTGTAGACCGTGCTCTTCGTCTCTCCGAGAAGAGGAACTTCCCCTGTCCCAATCGCAACAAATGGCTACAGACGAGAGATACGATCTATGAGGAGGTGATGCAGAAAGGATTCAACTATCAGATGAATAGCTTCGTGCAGAGTTACGAGTCGAACACGACGTTGGATTCCGCGGTGTTGATTGCGCCACTCGTGTTCTTCATGAGTCCGAATGATCCGCAGTTTGTGGGCACGTTGGACCGGATCTTGCGGACGCCGGAAAAAGGGGGACTCACGAGCGCTGGGTTTGTGTTTCGGTATGATCACGAGCAGACTGATGACGGTGGGTATCCAGCCTCTTACCTTATCCCCCGCACTTTTCATGAACCACCTGTCGATGCTGACGCTGCTGAGTGCTAGGCGTCGGTGGCCGCGAAGGCACATTCGTGATGTGCACATTGTGGCTCATCGAGTCCCTGATCCGCGCGGCAAAATATGACTCCAAGTACCTCGACCTAGCGAACACCATGTTTGAAACGGTCACGAATTTTCGCAATCACGTCGGTAAGTGACTCTTTCGGTCTGGCATTCCTCACCACAGACGTTCTTCCCGTGCTCTGAGGTCAGAAGCCCGTCCTGGGAGCGAAACCATTCCAAACCCACCCGTCTGTAACTAGGCCTCTGTCCACAATTTTCCTTCGGAGGCTCACCAATTCTGCCTCTCTTTTGTCTTCCCACCATATTACTTCATTTTTTTTCCCCCGGTATATCTCCACCTGACCTGACCTGACCTGACCTGACCTGACCTGACCTGACTTCCTGCGCGCTGCTGCGCTTTCCTGTGTAGGCATGCTGAGCGAAGAAATCGCGCTATCTGGCGAACAGCTGGGCAACACGCCGCAGGCATTCAGCCACCTGGCGTACGTGTCCGCGGCGATCAATCTAGAGAGGGTCACACGAGGGGATTTCGAGGGCGGGTTCGGAAAGTAAGTAGATCCGTCGGCGGCGACGGCGACGGCGGTGGGAATCGACTTGGGTGACTTAAGTAAGTTGACTTCTGACTTGACTTAACTTGACTTGCCCGTCTTGTGGCTCGGTATTGTCTCTTTATCTTGTCTCGGGTGAGGGCGAACAAAGGTGGAAGCGTGGATGGAAGGAAGGGAGGGAAGGACGGATGGATTCATGGATGGGGGAACAGATGGGATGAAATGGAGAATGAGCTTTTCACAACTCCGGCGCGTGTTTCACTCTCGACTCTCGAGCACGCGCGCTTTATCGACGGAATGCGCTTTTCAAACCTGTCACTCACTGTCAGAGTCAAGGCAGAGTGTTAGTCCTGCCGAAGCTTGAAAGGTCACCAGTAGCCCAGAGGTACCGAACCACCCGTCCAGACCACCTGCGACAAGGCGAGGCGACAGCGAGAGAGGAACAGAAGTGCCACGTTGATCCAAAGATCTTTGATTCCTTTCTTTTCTTTTCGGTCTATCTGGCTGGCTGGCTTGCTGCTCGCTGGCTCTCATATTGAGCACCGAGCACTGAGCATCATCAAGGCAGGTAATCAAGACATTCAATCAGTCACTCACTTCATCATCTTCTCAACCGAGTATCAGCATCTGGGTTTGCTTTCCTTTCCCTTTCCCTGTACATCCTCCGCCCAGTCCGTTCTTGACTCTTTCGTACATCTCTTGGTACACCGACCCACTCATGATGCATCTGAGCGATTACAGCCAGCTCTACTCCTTCTGTCTCTATCAAAACTTTTTGATTTGATATGCCTGCCGAATCCGTGACCTTTCTTTGTTCACTGATTATATGCCAATGCCCCTTGTTGCCGATTGCCTTTACCTTTGCCTTTGCCAGCTTGTATGATCTGTGGTGTGTGGTCCCATATTCCCATTCCTCCTCCGAGTCTGTTGTGACTCTTTGTGGTTTCACTGGTTTCTGAATGCACTCTTTTCTTTGAATGCTTTGTGATTTCCTATACACCCCTTTTATTAGGATGTCTTGTGGCTGGGTGTTGTCGTCATCGTCGATCCATGATTCTTTCACTGGTTTCTGAGTGCACTCTTGTCTTTGAATGCCTCGTCGTCGACTGCTTGCCGGGTTGTGATTTCTGAGCGCACTCTTTTCTTGGAATGCCTCGTGATTGCTGGTGGCCTGTCGATCCGGTGATTTATTTGACTGATTTCGGAGTGCGCTCTATTTTCTTCGAATGCCTCGTCATCGCTTGTCGACTTGCGATACATCTCGTTTCGGGTTTGCATATCCCCTGATCCTCCGTCGAGTCCATATCGACTCTCATGTGTCCATTTGTCTGATCCATGCACTCTTTTCTTCGAATGCCTTGTGACTACTTGTCGACTTGCGACAGATCTGCATCACTCTGAATATCCCATAACCCTCCACCGAGTCCACCTTGACTCCTTCTGGTCCTTCGTAAATCTGAATGGGCTGTTCTTTCTTGAACGCCTTGCGATTGCTTCTGTAGGGCCTGAGATTTCTGTGTAACGGTTTCTGTGCCGCGCTTCAGCCTTCTTCCGAGATGATGGAGGAGCCATCTATGTTCTCTTCGGCTTCTTCATCTTCCTGCCCCGCGGTCTGCGTGACCTGCGCCTGTTGGGGTTGAGTGACCTGTATCTGTGGAAGCTGCAGCGGAATTCCCTGCGCTCGGGGAAAGAGGGGATTTGGCCGGTATTGAGATTGGAATGTTTGCACTTGAGAGGGTTGGACCATCGGAACTTGTGGGCGTCGAGCTTCAGGTGGCTGACCTTGGTAATGACCTCTTGCCATGATCTTCTTTCTCTCCTGCCCTGGTTGATTGAGTTCCTCCTTGAGGCCTTCGCTCGCGATGCGCTTGTTTGGCCTTAGCCGCAACGACGGGAGGTGATCAGGCTGCGGTGTGGGCGCTTGTTGTACTTGCAGGTTCTGTACCTGTGTCTTGTACAAGTCTGCTTCCATGCGTGCCGCGTCCACCTGGCCTTCCTTGAATTGCAGATCGAGTTGCATATTCTGCACTGACGCCTGCACCTCGTCGTACTGCGTCTTCCAACTTTCAGCCTCCTCTTGGGCTTGTTTAATCTCCTCTTTGTCCTCTTCGAGGAACGCTTCAGCAAAGCCAACAGTCATGGCATTTCCTTCAATTTGGTCCTGGAGCTTCTTGATCTCGGCCTGCAGTCTCTGGTTCTCGTCCTCCAGGCTCTCGTTCTCTTCCTCCAGTCGATCGTTCATATTCCGAAGTGTTACGATGTCTATGGCTTGCGCCGCGATTCTTCGTTCAAACTGCTCCTTTTCAAGGGCGTGTCTCTTCTTGTCCTTTTCATGTTCTAGGATGGTGTTTTCAAGTACCTTCGTGATCGGAGTCCTTGTTGGCGTCGGGAAGGGAGACACACCAATCCTGTCAGATTTAGGGGTGCTCACTGCCACTTCCGCAGCCATGTTTTGTTGATCAAGCTGCCGTCGGAGACCACGGATCTCTTCATCTTTGATCACGACCTGCTTTTGGAGGCTTTCAACTTGGCTGTTGTAATCCAGTCGCTGCGCGTCTCTGTGGCGCGCGAGTTCAGCCTCCAATTGTTTCTCCCGTTTCTCTTTTGCCTCTAATTGTTGCGTCGTGTCTCGCTGCAGTTTATGGAACTGGCTGGCGCCGGCCGTGAGTCTCTGCTGGATTTCTTCCAGTTTTCCTTTGACCTCCACGTGCTCGGCTCGCAGTCTTGTCATCTCATTTGAGATTGCTTCCGTGCGTTCTCTCCAGTACTGAACTTCTTGAGTAACCGGCTGCTGCTGCTGATCCCTCTTCTGACACTGCTGAAGCTGGTTCATGAGACTGTTGGCTTGCTCCTCGCGGATGGCCAATGTTTCCTTGAGCTGCTGGACCTCTCGCTGGGTCAGCTGCAACTGATGGTTGCCTCGGTTGTTGCATGAACGCAGCTCGCTTGCTTCCTTTAGGGTTCTTTGAAGATGCTCATTGCACTGAATGAGGGAGTCTGAGGTTTTCTTCCATGCGTGCTGGAAACTGGCGAGCTCCATGCCTCTCTGCTCGAGAGCATTCTTGGTGTCGAACAGCTCCTTGCCTCTTTCCTCGAGGGCTTTCTTCGTCTCCAGGAGCTTGGACTCACAGTTCGCGGACGCGTCGAGCTGAGACTGGATGTCCAAACCGATGCACTTGGTCTGAGTGCCTGCGTCATTGACATCTACCGTCTTGATCACCGGAGATGCCTCAGCAGGAAGATCGGTCTGGACACCAATCTCTGCGGTGTCTGCGACGACAACCGCGGCGGCGTCGGCGTCGGCCTGTGCCTCTGCCAGCTCTTGCTTCAGGACGCTGATCTCAGCGTCCTTCTGTTGGCGAACTAGGCCCGCAGCCGCTCTCTTGGCCTCAGCCGACTCCATCCTCACCTTGTCGAGGAGTGCTGACGCTTCGTCGCTCGCGCGCCGAAGCACAGCAACATCCTGACCTAGTCCCTGAGAGACCACCCTCTCAGAATCCAGGAGAGACTCGAGATTGCCAGACTTAGCCTTCTCAGCTTCAAGAGCCGACGTCAAGGCATTGACTTCCGAAGCCGCCGAAGCGGCTGCGGTCCTCATCTCGGCCTCCAAGGCTCGGATGCGTTCATCTCTGTGAGCGGTGGCAGCTAGGACGCGAGCCTCGACGTCGGCGTCGATGGCCTCGAGCTCGTCGATACGGGCTTGGCGCTCTTCAAACAACTTCTGCCATCGCTGGCTTTGCTTGTGTGCCGCCTGACTCTGCCGGCGATGCTTGCGGAGTTGCTCGAGCTGGAGCGAGTGCTGTTGTCCTGAAGAGGACGGCCGCTCACGTATCCAAACTCCTTGATTGTCTTTGGGCCTCGCCTGCAGGAGTCGCAGAGCTGTATTGTCTTCTTTAAGCCGCCCTACCTCCTCACGGAGCTCGTCTCTCTCCTTCAACGCTTTTCTAAGGTCCTCTCGACCCCTGCTCATCCGAAATTTGAGCTCTAAAACAAAACCGACAAAAGCGAAGAAAGGATATCTGAAGGCCAGGCAAGTGACTGGGAGAACAGTATCCTTGAGCGTGTGCCAAGGAAGACTGTTGACGATGTAGGCGCCGAACTGCCAGATGATGCAGTATAGTCTGTGGACGAGGACCACCAGTCTCACACCAAGGGCGATCGGTTCAAGGCAGTCCTTAAGCTCGTGGAGGAAGCTGGATAAAATTGGCGTGAGGATATTGAAAATTCTTGCCCTGGCGGGCCGCCATTCTTGCAGAAAAGAGAACACGAGCAGGCCGCAACACACGGTCGTGGTTCCAGGTACGCCCAATACCTGTGCCATAAGTAGCAACAGGAAGCCAGCTTTAATGGTGTTTATGACATTTTGGAGGTAAGTCGACGCCGAGGTCTTCAGCTTTGGGAGACCATCTCTGGGGTTCTCCAAGGTCTGGTAAAACGAGGAGAGGACTTCATTGCAACCGAGGTGGTAGACGAAGAAGAGGAGGCAGAGTTTGATGAGCGTATACTTGAAAAATTCGACGTCATCTTCTGTGGTTTGGGCTCTGGCGGCTCTGATATACCCGCGGATGGCGAAAGCGTTGTCTATCTGGGGCTCCATGGTGAAGTGTGTCTGCGCGGTGATTTTGAAAAGGTGTCTTTTGGCGACCTTGAATAGGTGTCGTGCCTCAACGCCAACAAGCGTGCAGGGGGAGACAACGGAGGAGCACACAGAGACAAAGGAGGGGCAGAAAGAGACAAAGCAGGGCCACGAAGAGGCAACGGAGGAGTACGAACAGACACAGGAGGAGCAAGGAGGGTAAAGAGACCAAGGCAATGAAAACAAAATGAGAAAGAGAAAGATTTTTCAAAGACTTACAAGCGTGTCGTGTTGTTATTGTGGTGATTGAACCCAAGGCCGTGAATGAACAGTCTAGTGAATGAAGACTGTTATTCAGAGCAAGTGAAGTCAATTTCTCACCCTGTTTCGGCCAGACCTTTGCTCTCAGTCTCACAATGTACCCTTGGCGTCAGCTCTGTGTCCTTTCTGAGAATACATGGTCCAGACCGAATATCGAAGGCAGCGCGATCGAAACAATATCACCATGTTGCCCTCCTTTTTCGTAGTGGCCACCAGCTCTACTAGTCGCCCAACAGTGGCTCACGTTCCCCTTTTCCGCTTCCATGGCCATGCTTCCGTCGTCGGCGCTTTTTCTTCTTCGAGTTGTCATCATGGGGTTCATGAACATGTTCATTGCTGCCGCCTCGTATTTTCACTCCAGATAGGTTTTTGCGTTCATCATACCCGTGATGTCCTTTGTTGGCCCCTGAGTTCTCTTCTTCCTCGTTCGACTCGCTGCTTGACGTCATCTCAAGCACAATCTTTCGGAAACCGTTAGTGTCGACAATGTTTTCTGTGATACTACCACTTCGGGCTGGACCCTTAGAGTGGTAGTATGGGCTTCTTGATGGAGTTCGTGAATCGGGCAAGCTACCAATGGTGCTCTGGCTCTCAAGCGTCCTCGCAAGCGGTCTGGATTGTTGTACGTCATTTGCTCCAGCATCATGATGGTTATCTTCTTCTTCGTGTGCTGATTCCGTCTGGATTGTATGGTGCAGCCTCCTCTCATTCGGTGAACCCGAAATAGAGCCATACCCCTGTTTTAAGGCCTGCACGCCACCACTGGCAACCTTACCACCCGAGCTGAGCATGCCTTCACCAATGCCACTCTGATATTCCGAAACATTTTCAGAGATCCGGCGAACCGGGGTCACGCGAGTTTCATCCTCCTTGGACGCTGTGCTGTTGCCTGGCTTGATCTTGACAGTGTTATACCGTGTCGACCTCGGCCTACTCGCCAGGTTGGACGGCCCAAGGTGCTTCAGATGCTCCTTGATCTCATCTGTGCTGGCGCCTCTTCGTCCAGCCTTGCTGTCTCCAGTCGCGCTATTTCCTGCGCTCGAGCGTCTTCTAGCAGCGACCAGGCCTTTTGATTTCTGCGGTGGATGATCCGCAGTCTTCGCTCTCTGTAAGTCTTCGGGTGAGAGTATTTCACTTTCGTCTATATTGGCCAGGTCTGGGCCGGCGCCATTGATAGTCGAGGGTTCATCCGGAAGGAAATACGTCTTTGGGATACGCCTGGTCGGTGCAGGCATGGCTCGTCGAATGGCTTTGTGCACGTCGACAAACACATCGGATTCGTCCACGATTTCTTCACCAATCAGCTCTTCAATGACGTCTTCCAGGGTTACCACACCAAGGGCGCCGTGATCTTCTCCAGGAAACTCTGATACAAGGACCATGTGGGATTTGCCTTCCTGAAAGAAGTTCACAATGTCCAGACAACTAGTGTCAGGGCGAGTCTCTGGTAAAGTTGCCAAAGCAAAGTCCCGGACAGGCTTCGCGTCTTCTGGATCATATGTGATGAGCATTTTGACTAGCAACATGCCCACAAAGTTGGAGTCGTTATCTGGGTGGTGGATGGGTATTCTCGAGTAGCCCTGTGACAGAATGTCGTCCATGGTGGATTCGTCTAGAACATCGTCGAGGGACAGAGTGAAGACGTCGTCCATTGGCGTCATGATGCTACCGACCGGCTTGTCCTTTAGGTCGAGAACTGCACTGATTATTGTCACTTCATCGGCATTGAGCCGTTGACTGGCTTCTCCAAGACTCCTGTGTAACGACACTAATGTTTTCAGCCCGGTTTTCTTGTATACTGTTCCGTGATCTTCACCGAGGAGATAGTCAAGCAGTTTAGCGGTTGGCCATGCCACAGGGGCCAAGATGTACATGAGGATCAGGACGAATGGCGCCATCCAGGAGCCGATCGGGAGGCCATAACGAACACAGACGGACTGAGGAGCAATTTCACCAAAAATGACTGCGCAGAAAATTAGCAACATGGGACGGCAGGGTCAGCTGAAGGGGGTCATACCAATTAAGACGGTCGATCCCAGGACGGCAGGCCACCCACCACCCAGCGACCGATCTAGCACGATGGGAAGAGTTTCGTTGGTGATGACATTGCTCAACAACAATGTGACCAGGACCCAATGCTTTCCTTTCCGGAGCAACTTAAGCACCCTGGCAGCATGCGCCCTCTCTTTTCCTTCACCAGAATCCTTGATGACTTGTAGGTATATTTCATCCTTTGACCCAGTATCAGTGCCTGCGTAATGTATCTTCCCTGTGTTTGACTCACCTGTCCCATCAACGCGATCGTCAACCCAGCAAAGGCCCCTCCCAACAAAACAAGCACTGCGGCCACAGTCAAGTACATCCATAGGCTCGGGTCATCGGGGTCTTTCCCTTCCTGTTCTTCGGCGACAGAGAATAGTTTCGCGGCGTAGACCGGGGCGGCTCGAACGATGGGTACCTGCCCAAGGGAGAGGAACAAGATTTTGGCGAGCCCTAAGACGATGGGCCGCACAGACAAGGAGGGGTTTGTTCTTTGTGGTTGCATAGTTTGATCAGGTCCGCTATGCTGGTTCCGACATCTTCGCAGATGAATGTAGCTTTTCAACTTCGACTGGGAGAATGCTTCGGCTCGGCTCTGCTCGATTCGCTGCCCGGCGTGATCGGTGAGGTTTCTGGGCTTTCTTTTGTATTAGCCTCTAAGGTGAATGCAGTGTCTGGTCTTTTTGAAGAGTACAGATAAAGACAGTAACGGAAAGAACAAAGGTGAGGGGGTTGAAGGTGAGTTCCTGTAGATCTGCGTTGTGTGGAATGGAGAAATGATTGGCGGAGAGGGAACTGCGTGGAGGAGGAGGATGGAGCGGCGTGGTGCGGCTGGTGAAGCCTGAACTTACTAAATGCCTATTCGACGATGTTGAAAGCTTGCGTAGCTACCGAGTAGCAAGAGGCGCATCTACTCGTTACCAAGCAAAGCAAGCTTCGTCCCCCACTGGACGCTGTACCTGGTACCGCGTCATGGTCCCAATGAATCGGGAAACTTGCGCGAGGCTCTCCACGTGCTCTGAGTCCCCCTTGCCGATGTCCGGAGACGGCTACAAACGCCGCCCAGCTGCGCTTATCGTCGGCTTCCACCATCTACCAAGAAGCCCCTTCATAATGTCTGGCTTCCCTTCTCATTTTGCTCTGACACAACTCAATACGCTTGTCGTGCCTCCAATATGTTTGCTGGTCGGAGGGTCAACGCGGTTCTCAGAGCATTGAAGCCGGCAAACCAGCTTCGACACGCCAGTCAAGTATCGTCCGAAGCTCGTTTGAACAAGCCCATCGACTTTAAAAAGACGGCCGTCCTTCACCAATCACAGAACAGCGCCCGGACTGCCTATGGGCTCTCTCAAGATGCTCCGGTCGATTGGGTGAACCTGCATGGCGCCATCAACGCGTCCCTACATCATGCTTTGAAGAGCGATGAGAATGTGCTCCTGTTCGGCGAAGACGTGGCTTTCGGTGGTGTATTTCGCTGTTCCAAGGGCTTGACAGATGAGTTCGGCACCAGTCGAGTGTTCAACACTCCGCTCTCTGAGCAAGGGATTGTGGGCTTTGCCATTGGTTGTGCGGCTGAAGGCATGAAACCCGTTGCGGAAATCCAATTTGCAGATTACGTCTTTCCAGCGTTTGATCAGTTGGTCAACGAAGCAGCCAAATTCCGATACAGAGAAGGCGCAACGGGGGGCAACTGTGGAGGGTTGGTTGTGCGAATGCCCTGCGGTAGCGTTGGCCACGGCGCCCTGTACCACTCGCAAAGTCCAGAATCGCTATTCACCCACGTCCCCGGTCTCCGGGTTATCATGCCTCGATCACCCAGCCAGGCCAAGGGACTGCTCACCGCGTCTATCCTTCACTCCCACGATCCAGTCATCTTCATGGAACCAAAAGTCCTTTACCGCGCTGCCGAGGAATTTGTTCCAAGCGACCCATATACTCTACCACTAGACAAAGCCGAGGTCCTAAAGCAAGGCAAAGATCTCACGGTCATCGCTTACGGCCAACCGTTGTACCTTTGCTCCGCTGCCATTGAAGCCTTGGAGAAGGAAATCAAGGGTCTCACCATCGAGCTCATCGACCTGAGGACCATCTATCCCTGGGACCGAGCCACTGTCATGGAAAGCGTGAACAAGACGGGTCGCGCAGTTGTTGTGCACGAGAGCATGTACAATGCAGGCGTCGGAGCCGAAGTCGCTGCAAGTATACAAGAAGGGGCGTTCCTTCGACTGGAGGCTCCCGTCGCCAGAGTAACGGGCTGGAGTACTCATCCGGGGCTGATCTTTGAGAAATTTAACATTCCAGACGTTGCGAGTAAGTCCATCGTTCGGCAGCAGGTCACGCAGAATTTCAGGGACTAATTATGCATAGGAATATACGACACTATGAAAAGAACGCTGGAATACTAATCTAGTTTTAGATTTGTATTCGATCTTGTCTCGCCTTGAAGATCATTGCGTGACGCAGCCCGATCTTCTTTATAAGCAAAAGAGGTGCCGTCGATGCCATCAATCCGGAAGGACTTCAGAACATCTGGATGGCAGAGAATTCGGCCTTGCTTCGACAAAAACCGGAGACTATGGAGCCGTTTCAGCATCAACTCTCTCCTCCTCCGTCTCTCCGTTCATCCTCGACCAGGCTCCAATGAGCCCTACAACTGGGTTCTCATGAGCGAGAAATCCCAATTCGAGTGGCGCAACGCACGCATGTAACTAGGGCAGAGACGCTCTCTTCACAGCTGGTGTCGACATTGACATTGCAGATGAGCACGAAAGGCGAAGTGTCGGCCGAAAGTGAACTACCAAAGCGAGAGGTAGAGAGTCATCATATGAACTGGTCTGTGACCCGGCCAGCTCGAGGCTTTCCGGAGTGGCAAGCAAAGAGACGTAAGGAGAAGGGGGGAGCTGAAATATGTAACCACAGCTCCGCGGTTTGTACATAGAGGAACGTCATGAGCGATGATTAGAAGGCCCTCTTGCGACAATGTCTCTCAAGTCGGGTCTTCGGAAGAATAGAAGAAAGGGAGGAATATGGCAGGGAAGAATCTAATCTATCTTTGGTATTAGAAAACGATAAGTCATTATGTCTCGTGTCCATCAATCATTTTCGCGCTGCGGCTCTTTCTTTCCATTTCATCTTGTCACAGTCTATATGACAAATGTTGCCCTAGATCATGATTATCATTATACGAGTAATCTAAATCTAAATCTAAATCTGGATTATTCTTCTGGCCGCTGCCCATCAGTCGGTCGCCCGTTCATTGTATACGTGTATAGATTGGCAGTCAGTCAGTACTCCTCATGGAAGACCATGACTTTGGGCATCTCGACGCCCGATTCGTCAAGTTCGTAATACGCTCTGAACAGACCGCCACAGTTGAAGGCGGACACCACGTGGCCCCTCTTCTTCTTCTTGGAGGAGGACACTCCCCACTCGGTTGTTCGCTTCTTGCAGTCATCCGCCGCCCATGGCTGAGGGTCTTCTTCCTCATGCTCCTCATCAATGACTTCAATTCCGATGATGCCGCCTTGGCCTTCGCCGGTCCGTCCCCAGCGATCACCGGCCGAGCGTTGCAGTTCGCCATTGGGGCCTGTGACCGTTCTGACTGCATCGGCGAGCGATACGGAGGGCGGACCTGAGAGGCGACAAAGTGCGGCGACGGTGCGCACGGCGTTGAGACGGAGGAAGGAATCCCCGTTGCCGGTACCGCTCATTGCTACGGCGCGACGACGTTTTCGAATTGGTTGGGTGGAAGATGACCAGGGATGTCGTACGGGAGGGGATGGATACGGTTGGTATGAGGCAGTTGTTGAGGGGGAATATACTGGAGGAGCTCCGGTGAGCGGTTGATAGGGATGTTCTGGTTGGGATGGATTGAGGCAAGACCCCAAGGACTCGTTTGCCTGGGACAGGATTTGGTCTAGGACGGGGAGTTTGCCGAGTCCTGAAGTTCTGCGGGAAGACGGTCTTGGTCGAACCTGGGGCACATTAACGGATTCTTCTTCCCAGGCTTCTGCCCAAAATCCGGCCCCGATGGTCGGCGTGTCACCAATCCTCCCAGCTTTCTTGTTGGTGAGTCCTCCGGTCGATGTTGCCACGGCGAGATTGCCCCAAGAATCCAGACACACGGCTCCGACGGTGCCTTGACTCGGAATCTCATCCACCTCGGAGTCGTCGTCTTCAAAGGGTGACTCGGAATATGCATCAAGCGAGGCAACGAGATTGTTGAACGAGTAGGTGTCGTCGTGGTGAAGGCCTTTCCTATGCTCCTCCCAGCGCTTTTTGGTCCAGAACCAACGGTCTGGTTTCTTCTCGAGAGCCCTCTCCCTCCAACCCCATTCCTCAAGCTCTCTCCCGCTCAGCTGGCAATGCATCGTGCTCGTGCCGCCCAAGCCACCGTCTTCGTCTGCTTCCAAGAGAACCTCCTTGGCGAGCAGAATTGGATGTCTCGTGTTCTTGATGAGACTGACAGCAGCGGCCCGTTTGATTCCGCCAGCAGGAGGCCCAGCGGGATCAACCGACGAAACCATCACACTCGCTTCCATCTCGATGGTTCCAGACTCCGTAAAGACGGATCCACGACCGCAGTTGAACAAGGGATCATCTTCCAACAAGGCAACCGCATGACATGCGGCGTCAAGCGCGGGTGTGCCCGAGTTGAGTAAATCACGGGTCACTGTAAGATATCTGATCAGGGAGGTCCGGTAACGAGCATAGAGGTCTGGGGGAAGATTTGCACGGGAGAGGGAGCCGGCACCCCCGTGGAGAATTAGAGTCGGCTTGAAGGGGCCGAGTGCTGAAGGCTGCGTGAAGGTAAAGGTCATTTTGAGAATTGCAGTTGTCCTGGTAGTTGATGGCGAGGCTGTTGGCGAGCTGATGCGCGATCACGCCATCGACCAGGCGAAAGAGGCGAAAGTGCGTGGTGCTCAGAATTTTCGGTTGGATGCTGGACAAACTCGTTTTGGATTTTTGCTCTAACCGTGCGCAAGGGTTCCTTAAAGTAGGAGCAAGATGGATTTATAATGTCGTCACCTGAGGGAATAGCACAAAGGTCGCTGTCGATGAGCTTGTTAAGCGTGGTGCGACAATGTGCCAAATCGGCGACAGTGAGCCGCAGCCGCCGCCGCAGCTGCGCCCAAGTCCGTGGCGTTGGGGAGACGACTCGGAGGTGCGAGCTCCCGACCATCTCCATTGACTGCCCTTGTCTTCTCTTCTGTTCCATATCATCTGATATTACTTAGTCTCTTCCATGGCCCCAACTGATTCGGGCAAGCAGAACGGGTCACCTCACAAATCACATTCCACGGCTTCAAGCGAATCCGAAGCCGTTGAACCTTCGGACGAGGCCAGTACCCCTGGACCCGACGAGCCTGCGTCGACTTCAGTGACATCTCCTTCGGCACCAGTCAAACACCCTCTCCATCAGATCAAAGCGCCTGGCAGTGTCCAGGCGCTTGCTGTCGACGACGATGTCATCTTTGCCGGCACCCAAGGAGGCAGCATCGTTGTTTGGTCTCTCGAGACGTACGAGCTGCTGGCTACTGTCCCTGCCCACAAAGAGAGTGTCCTGAGCCTCGCCCTCTCCGACGACAGGTCGCTCCTGTTCTCCACTGGTGCCGATGCCATTGTCAATGTCTGGTCCACCGAGTCTTTACAGAGACTGCATTCTCTCTATTCGCATTTTGAAATCGGAGATGTCTTCTGCGTGGCCCATTCAACCAAGATCCAGACTCTGTTTTGGGGCGCCCAGAATGCCAGCATTCAATGGTACAGGCTCAGCACCGACGCCACGGCCAAGTCTCCCGTGTTGAACTTTTCACCAGGTTCCCGCAAACATCGATTCTTCGATTCCTTGGGACCTGGAGGCATAGCCAATGTCATTGCCGATGAAGAAGTTGCAACCAGTGGACGTAACAGCCTGGGTGGTCGCGTCTTAACCGTCCCAAGCAGCAACTATCTGCCTTATGCCCACAAAAGCTACATTTACAGTATGCTACTGGTAAAAGGGCTCTTTACTCGTGGCAGGGATGAGGAAGTCCTCATCACCGGTGGTGGCGACGGAACCATCAAGCTCTGGTCGATTGATGATCTCTCTGAATCTGGCCCGAAACAGATCACAAAATTCAAAAATGCAGACTCTAATGTGTTGAGCCTCTCATACAGAGGCTCGTTCCTTTATGCTGGCTTGTCGGATGGCGTTGCTCACATTTACAATCTTGCATCAAACCAACTCGTGCAAAAGTTACAGGTGGGCCATGGCGATGTCAGTCAGATCCTGGTAGGTGCAGAGAGCATCTTGTGCGGTACCAGCCAAGGATGGATCAAGGTAAGTCAATCACTCAATGAGAAACTAGTCGTTGACGTCTATCAGCGGTACGACGACCATTTCGCAGAGATCGAATCGTGGCAAGCGACTGCTGGAAAGATCCTAGCGATGGGGTTGACAACAACCCCTGATCATGATATGGTCGCTACGGGAGGTAACAACAGCGTTTTGTCCTTTTGGAGCGGAAAAGCTGGTTCTCAGGTCTCCATAGCCGCTTCTGCACGCAGCAATGGTAAGCCTGCCACCCACGTGCAAACATCTTGTGTTAGGCTGACAATGGCTAGATGAACTCATCAACGCCCTTCGAGAGTTTGTGGCGTACCGTACAGTCGCTTTGAACCCAATATGTGTTCGGGACTGTCACGAAGCGGTCACCTTTCTCCGCAAAAAATGCAATGCCTTTGGTGGGACCACCCGCCTCCTGTCACCTCAGCAAGGTGTCAATCCGATATTACTCGCAAGATTTCCGGCCTCTAAACCTACCGAATCCACGCGATCGATCCTTTTCTACGGCCACTACGATGTGGTCGACGCCGAGTTTGATGCCAGCAGCTCAAATCCAACGTGGAACGGGGATCCGTTCGTTCTTCAACCACTCAACTCGTATCTCTACGGTCGCGGCGTGACCGACAACAAAGGTCCCATCTTAGCGGCCATCTTTGCTGTGGCTGATCTAGTCCAGCACGACTCATTGTCCTGCAATGTGACGTTTCTTCTTGAAGGCGACGAAGAAGCTGGCTCTCGAGGTTTTCGCCAGACGGTTCAATCTGCCCATGACGCTATTGGTCCAGTGGACTACATTCTTCTATCCAATAGTTACTGGCTCGATGATCACATTCCCTGTCTCACATTCGGCATGCGCGGAGTTGTTCATGCCAGTGTAAGTGTCACTTCGAATCGACCAGATCTGCATTCAGGGATGGACGGCAAGTCTGTCCAGCACGAGCCACTCAAGGATCTCACGGTTTTGCTTGCTGCTCTTGTCGGTCCTTCTGGAACAAAGGTCACAATTCCGGATTTCTACGACACGGTCGATGATCTGTCTGAGTCAGAAGTACAGGCCTACGCATCCATCACCTCGGCCTTCCTGCCGGGCCATCCAGAGATCAAGAATGAGAAGGCTTTCGCTCTCTCGCTCATGCAACGGTGGCGATATCCCAATCTGACAGTGCACCGCATCGAAGTGCCCGAAGCAAAGACTGCCGTCACCATTTCTGGCTCTGCGAAGGCGACACTGTCAATCCGAATAGTCCCGTCCCAGACAGCCGAGCAGATTGCGCAGTCCCTGACAGAATATCTGCGTGCCGAATTTGCCAAACTACAGAGCTCGAATACTCTGACCGTCACCATCACGTCGAAGGCAGATCCCTGGCTTGCCGATGTGAAAAGCGAGATCTACACTGCCCTAAAGGACGCCATCATCGACGTCTGGAATCCAGATATCGCAGCCCATCAGCAACGAGCGTTCAAGATTTCCGCTGGCGGCAACAATACGCCTGAAACAGAGAGGGTCGCAGCAACACTATCCAAATCCACTACCCCCAAGTCTGCCGCGGCCTCATCATCATCAACGGCGGCGGCAGCAGCAGTAGAAGTCCCGACCCGCACATCCCACCGCCGCGCCTCCTCCCTCGCCACGACCGGCTTCTTCCCACCGTCCACCCTTCCAAGAGAGCCCCTGTTCATCCGCGAAGGCGGTAGTATCCCCGCGATTTCGTTTTTGGAAAGCGAGTTTGATGCCCCCGCCGCCATGTTCCCCATGGGCCAGGCGAGCGACAATGCGCACTTGGATAACGAGAGGATGAGGGTGGAGAATCTGTACAAGGGACGAGAGGTGCTGAAGAGGGTGTTTGCGAGGTTGTGAAATCTGTGAATCCGTGAAGAAGGATGTTGAAGGCTAGGGAATCTTACTAGGAGAAGACGATTTGGGGGAGTATTTAGGGTTCTAGCTTGCTGTGTAGCTAGCCAGCCAGCCAGCAATCCTGATATGACTGTGCAATTTTGAAGTACTTGGTAGATGGATGGACCCGTTAAAGACTCGTTACAAGGGATATATACCACAGTACTCGGTAGATCCAGATCCAGATCGAGATCCTTCCGGTTCGGACTCGAATTCCTATTCCAATCTCGATTCCCCGAACACGATCCATTCCAGGATTCGTCCAGTTGATAGCCCAAAATTCGGTTCTCCGGACAAAAAACCCGATCATATCCTAATTGACTGGATGGATGATGATAATCCAGACAGACCCCTTCCTTGACCAAACTCTTGAAGACGCCCGTCGCTATGCAATGCACCGCAATATCCAACCGTGCCTGTGCCGCGCCCGTGCCTGTGCTGTGCCGACGCAATAGGACATCTCGCTTACTTGCTTTCCCACTCAGAATATGTCCAAAAACAAAAACAAAATATATGCACTGGGCGGCCGTGTGTAGTGTCGTGTCGTCTCATGTTCTGTTATTTGCCATGTCGTCGTGAAATTTTGTTTTAGAGGGCCGGATTTGACGGGGGGGCTGTGCCGTCAACTTGGTTCCACACTGCATTTCCCAGAAAACCGCTAGATTTGTGTCTGTGGTGACACAAGGCATGGTTGCGCGTGTGGTGGTGGTGGAGGTGGTGGTGATGGGTCAAAGCCGAATTGTCTCCGCCGCAAGCCGAAGGTGGTTCTGAGACCAAAGTCCAGGCTAATATGCCATCTGGCCATCAAAAGCCAAGACAGATCCCTTCGGAAGAGTTCAGTTGTGTTCATTCCTGTCAGTCTCTTCAACCTCGGTCCCCTTCTCATGTCGAGCCTCTCTTATTTCTTCTGGAAGACGTTACCGCCACTCAGATTGATCCCACCGAATGTCCATTGCCCAGCAGCCCAGATCCACGCGCCTAGCTTGGGCTTTTGGCCATCTTTGACTTCATTCACGAGGTCAATCACGCCCTGGAAACTCGACTGGTTCACGTTAACGCTCTCTTTTGTATTTCTTGGAGGCACTGGGACACGGCCCACGGGGTTCGTGACGCCGTTCATTGCGTCGACGGCAGCGATGGCGGGGCCTTGGTCGAAGAAATCGACCAGGACGAATGTAGACGGCTTGCCGTACGCCGAGTTACATTGGGACAAGGCGTATCCGAGGTTTCCAAGGCTGTTGCCGGGCGAGTTGGTGACGGTGATGTTGTCCACATTGGGGGTTTCAATGTTGAACAGCCCCTCCTGATAGAGGAAATGATTGGTGAACGCCATGCGATTGGAGGCAATGGCGGCTTGGGTGTTTCCCTGAACAGAGGTTGGTCGATCGGGTAGGCAGCTGAAGTTGTTAGGGGACGTGTTGTCATAAGGGTTTTCGAATATGAATGTGAACTCGTCCATCAGGTAGGCATACTGGCTCGGAATGGACGCAGGGTCGGAGATGGAGGCCACGAAGACCATCAGTCGTTTATTCGCGGTGATTAGGTCTTGTAAAGTTGGCCAGCTCCCCGATGAGGGAGGCGTGCTTGTGGAAGGAGGGACGTATGCGTAGTTCGTGATCTCGGCCGTGGTGAAATATGCCCCCAGGTCCTCTGGGGTGGCATTGTCCGAGTTGACAAGTAAGATGGTGACAACCTCGTTCGGGTTATTATCCAGCCAGGTCTTGATCTCTTCCAGCCAGTCCGACAGGATCCCCGCATCCAACAGATCGCAGGAAGAGTGGCACAAGTGGTATTCTCCGTTGGACTTGTGGACTTGGGCCGTAAGCAGACGGACACCAGCTGAGAGTTGGACTGTCGAGTTGTAATACTGGTTTCCCGAGGCCGAGAAGCCTGTGGTGGCGTCCCGGACGAAGGGCGAGTCGTGGGCACCTAGGTGGACGATGCTATTATAGGCTTTCGAGCACAGCGAGGGGGAGTTGTTGCAGGCGGTCGATTGGCGTCTTGCAACCGATACGTCGACTGATGCTGCAGCGCTCAGGCTGAGGAGGGAGACAAAGGACAGCAAAGACCGTAACTGCATCTTTGCAACGGTGGGAGAGGTCACGGACAGTGGTTGCTAACAGCGTTTCTCGTCTTGGATGAGATATCTCGATCAACCTGTGTAACAGCAATAGCAGTCAAGTCGTCCAGGAAGAAGCACGCCAATGAGTGGACAGGAAGCAAAGGACAAACAAAAGACAGTGCAAGGAGAAGGTGAGGACAGGTGCGGAAGGCCTGCTTCTAACCTTGATGCAAGACCGCAGGCATGGTTGTCACAGCGAGTGAGGCTTGGACATTTTCACAAGCCTTGTGCATGAAACCGAGAAGCCACCAGCCGCGCGGCCAGATAGATTTGGTGGTGGCAGAGCCGGAGAGGCTAACTGATCGACGAGTCTCAGACTGAGCTGGATGAATCAAGCATGAAACGAGGATTGACGTGCCCAATGGAGATGGATAGACGGACTGTGGACCAGACGGACAGGACGGACAAGGCGGAGTACAGAGAACGTTGGTTTCGGGCTGGTATTCAGGCCCCGAGCACAGCCTCAACCAGCCCACCAGCCAACCCCAGCCGCTCGCTTATTGAGGCCCCTATATTTATAATTTGGGTCGTTTAGGGAAAAGGTCCATCTGGGGTACATACTCGTAATCATTTGTACTCGGTACATACATACGTCTTTCGATAAGATGCTGACAGAACGCAACCATCGATCTTTGGAAGCTGGAAAGGAACCACTAGTATACGACGTCTCACCAGGAAGCCCATCCAGGCAAAAATGCAAGTGCAGCTTTTACATTCAAGACCGAGAAACTTCTGGGGTGCTGATGTCCGCAAGAATATACTGAGAAAGAGCAAGACAAGACCAAGATCTGCCACTCATCTTGTCACATTTGTCATGAAGCCTCTGTCCTTCCACACTCTCAGCACATGGTCCAAGGCAATGTCCTCAGCCTCGCCTCGTCATCTTCTTCTCCTGCTTCTTCCGCATCTTCTCGTTCTCCCTTTCCAAAAACTTCCGCTGCTCCTCCGCGCTCATCCCCTTCATCTTCCGTTCCCTCTCCTCCTTCTTCATCTTGTCCAGTTGTTTCAATCTCTCCTCTTCTGCCTCCTTGTCCGACATTTTCTTCAGCTTGGTCTTTTCTTGCTCACGGATCGCCGTGATCTTCCTGAGCACCTCGGGGCGAAGGTGGGACTGCGAGACGATGAAATCGGGCAAGCGAAGGAAAACAGCAAACAGAGGCAGCGTAGGGAGGTAGTTGCCGTCGGAAGGGAGACGAAGCGAGATGTGCAGGCGCTTTTTCGGGGCCGTTTCGTTCAGGTTGGCGGGCTTGTCCTGAGGTTGATCCGTCACGATAAGGTACTGGAAATAGTCGGGACCAGCTTCCTGGATCGCGTCGACGAGTTCTTTTGTGAGCATCCAATCACTTATTTCTGCCGACTCGCTCATGCACGTAGCCCAGTCCGGGAGTTTGGCGTGGTCCTTGGTGAATGTGAGAGAGAGATCGTACCGTTCCTCGCGGAGTTTGCGCATCGCCAATTTGTTGACCGCGGCAAACACAAACGGGTCGTAGGTTGAGTTCCCCACCGATTTTGTCTTGCCAGCTTCCTCGGATCCGGGGACGGATGGGGGCACGAACTCCTTCTCTTTACCGTCAAACGTGTAGATGATGGCTTCCATTCTCTCGGGCTTTGGTTTGATCGACTCAATGAACATGCCCGTGAGTTCCTCCGCCAGCATCATCATGGGATTCATTCGTCTCTTCATGTAGATCTTGGCATCCATGAAGGCGACGTTTTGTCGTCCGGTCGCATACGACTCATACTCCCAGGCAGTTTTCTCCTTCAACAGATCATCCGACACATGATCTCCTTTGTTCTTCACAATTTCTTGGAACAAGCTCACATCCCCCGGGGACACTCCTCCTTCCACGGTCGATTCAGCCTTCGGGACCGCACTGTATCCAACGACCGCAAACTCTCGCTCCAAAAGAGGGGCATGGACGGCTATCCATTTCTTCGCCTTGCGTCTGTTCGTCCTCGTTCCCCAGAAATGCACCAAGAGTGCCAAAAGGATGAAAGGGATAAGGACACCCTCCATCATGAAGTCGGACAGCTGGGTCCGTTCCCACACGCGATACCATTTCGTATAGACGACTGGACGACCCTCGACGGTGGCTCCTGTTGCGGCGGCAGCTTGCGCAACCGCAGGAGAGACGGGGATGGAGGCCGGTGAAGGGGCAGGGGCGGCTGCAAAGTCGGCGAAATCTAGACAACCGACATGAGTGAGTTTCAGGCCAGTGTTGAGGAGCGTTGTTTATTCACCTGCGTCTTCGGCGACGACGGGCGCCTGCGAAGGCTTTGGGCCGAGCAGAGCTTTGAAGTAGTCCATGATGGACAAGTGAAGTGACAGTCTGGATCAAATAAATGACCCTGACAGTTCTCTGTGCGCAGGTGAGGGCTGCGCTGCGTTGCTTTGACCGAAGGACGGAGAGAGAAAAGAGGTAGTGGAGTCCCAAGACGACTGAGCAGGGACTAAGTTGCTCCAGCTCTCCACAATTTCAAAAATGCACTCCGCGTGGCTTGAGGTGGCATCCACTACGAGGCACCTCGTACCGATCTCGCCGAGTATACGAAGCTCTAATACATACTTCGTAGAAAGCCATCTACCGTCGATGTCTCCAAATCCATGAACAATAGATCACCCTCTGCCCCTCCGAATACTAAATGTGCAAGGGGAGAAGGAAACGGCCGATTCCCCAGACATGCAGATAACGATGAGATTGTATATGTAAATATATGGCACAACGGTTCATAGAAATAGTAACAACCCCAGCTCCTCTGTATCCACGAGAGGATCCCCAGCCTCGCAGGCTTCTCAACCTCTATATACATTAACATCGTAGCCTCATCACGCCATTAGTTAGTGGTACACAGGAAAGAAAGCAAACTTTTGTCTGAAAGCATCGCTGAAAGAAAGTCGAAATGATAACACAAGCATCATCGCGCATACGCTGGCGGAGGGTTTGCATCTTCCTCACGAGCCACCGGTCCGAAGCTGCCTTTAAGCCTTTCCTCTTCGTACCGCTGCGCCAATTCATTCGCCATTTTCATCATCCAGGCACGCTCTGCAATGCTGCCTGCGTTGGACTGGTCGGCGACAAATTGAAGAAAATTCGAGAGGGCTGGCCGCGACGGGCCTGGCGTGGAGTGGAGCTCGGCTTTCTCCCTGGCGACAGCCTTAGGCTCGGTCGCCTGTTGAAGGACAGGCGGCTCTTTCTGATCTAGTGCATACATCGAAGCTCGAGGCGTCTCGTCATCGTCGAAAGATGCGGGAAGTGTTCTTCGCGTTCGAATCCGAATTGTGGCGTCGGGATCTTTGGCTCGCGGAGTTTGGTGAATGTCCGACGACGGTAGTTCCTCAACCTGAATAGTCGAATCAGGTGCAGGCGTGCCTTCACTGACACTACGCATTCCCCCCTGAAGGACCGGTCCAAACGTTGCTGTTCGTTTGATGGCAACCGGGCTTCTGGGCGGGGTGACAGGATTGAGACCTTGAGTTGGATCAGAAGACATGGTGGCGGCAGGTGCTGAGAAGACTGAGGGTGCAGTCGATGTGCTTTCCGACACACTGGTAGAATCAGCTGTTGAACCCTCTTCGACGACCATTTCAGGTTCTCCAGTTTCTGGGTGAGGCCGCAGGTCAACCACACGCTTCTTCCTCTTGCGTGCTCTGTGGCCTTGCCCGTGTCTTCCACCGCCCATGCTCAGACCATGACTCGAAGATGCGAAGCTCGACAAGGGAGGGCGAGACCAGCCGCTATCAAACGTGTATGCCGTCGACGCACTGAGACTTCCAGCATACGAGTGGCTTCGAGACAGGGTCGGGGTCGTCGTCCTGGTCAAAAGCCCCGTCATCTCCCCTCGTTCCAATGGACCAGTCCAGGCTCGAAAAACGGCATCTCCAATGGATGGAGTGAACAATGACAATGTGCGATGTGAGTCGGTCAAGGTAGCTAATCGTAACAGGTTCTTTCGTGAAAACAATGACTGAGTTTCGACCGACGAATCCAAAGATAAAGATGCGACTTCTGCGGGGGTCAATACAGCCCCGGTAGAGTCGACTGGGTCCTGTGGTGGACTCGCCAATGGATCAACCACGACTTCGTCCTTTGATATCTGTGTGGCCCCAAGCTGACGCTCTTCGCGCGCCTTATCCTCTGGCACTAACAACTGCAAGGAAAGTCGGTGGATGATGGCAGGTAACTCGTCCATCAAAAGACCTCGCAGCTGAGTTTCGATCTCTTTTTGCAGGAAGTTTGCAACGAAAGGTATGGAGTCGAAGGTCGACGATACGCGTAATGACTCCAGAGGGTCATTTCGAAAGACGAGCGTCAATCCTTTTTGTCGTGAGAAGACAAGAATGATGAATCCGGACAGGCGGAACTCGGACAAGGTGATTTGTAGTGGTATAGTCAGGCCAGTGTCGGCAGCCAGAGGTCGTGGTGTGGCAAATGCTGAGCGAGTGCGCAGGTATGTGTTCAATGGGTTTGCTTGTACTTTTGTCTTCAGAGTGAGATATGCATTCCCATTATACATCATCTTAAACGTGCCGCGAAACCTATCCTCGGCCAGATCCCCAATCTCCAAGATCTCCAGTTCGGGGGGAACATCTCCCAGGTTGAGTTCGTTGACGATGATGTCGTCGACAATGATCGCAGGCTTGGGGTCGGCTCGATTGAGGGCATTGGTGAGGAGTTCTTGTGCGCGCGGCAGGAACCCGGCGTCGGTAGACAATGGAGACCAGTTGAAGTTGAAGGCCATAGTTGACAAGCACTGTTGAAGTGTGTGTATGCCTTATGGGAAGGGGCGACCACGTCTAGCTAGCATGGTTTATCTTCCCTACCTCGATGTTGTGAATGGGATGCCTGGATTGCTCACTCGGACAGAGCACATGCGCGCGCCCGAAGGTGGAGGGCCAACTGAGGTGACCGAGTGATGCGTTTGGCGGCCTTGCAGACTCTGCGCACGCCTCACCGGTCGCTCGGTTGAAGCAAAACAGATAGATTTAGGTGGATAGCAATGAAAAGGTCTACAACGCGACGAGGGAGTCGTGAGGGAAAGTCGTGGTTATTGTTGCATGTCCAGCATCCAGGACCAAGTACCGAGATTAGGACCAAGAAATTCTTTTGCCAATTTGCATTTGCTTCCGTATCTCCGTCACCTGACATTTTCGGAAGAAGCAGGCGAGCAAGGCAGCTCGGCTGACTTGCCCCCTCTACACATGCCGGATGACGTCAGCAGTCACTCCACATGGCTGACGTCCACAGCCTCGCAGCCTTGTCGATATTGCTGACTTCGTGGAAGAACAATATATCAACCTCGTATGCTACGTAAATGCTCTTTGGTAGGCTTTTTGTGGTCCACGCCGTACAGCAGGAGAATGGTGGCAGAGGTAAGGCATGGACAAAAAGCCAAATTCCACGTGAGGAGTCCATCGAAGGAGTTCTGCCACACCCAGACCCGCCCTTTTACAATTCTTCACACACAACCAAGGAAGATAACAGAAGTCACATGGGAATGTGAATCTTAAGACATAGAATTTGGAACCACACAATTTCTTCCAACAATCACAAAGACCCCTACTAGGAAAGAGACTACAAGAGTCAACACACAAGAGAACAGAAAGAGACTTATCGAAGTCAACAAGCGATGGAATGGTTCAAGTAGGCGATCCTCCCTCAATCGATCCTCCCGACCGATCTGAGATTCAACCCCAGACATGTCTGGTCCAACTAGCATCGGGCTAGCAGGCAACATGTCTCGGTTCGAGTCCCGCTTCGAATACGGATATATCAGGTTCAAACCAGCACCAGCTGGAAGGCAATATGTCCTCGACCCCACGGAAAAACCTACCGCAAGGCAAGGTTTCACTTACCACCACCCCCAGTTCGAAGGGGCTAGTGGCAAAGTTTTTGTGTTTTTGCAGGATGGATTTTGAAAATATGACTTCGTGTGTGTGGTTGTTGTACCCTAGTCGAGGTTGTGTTTGGCGGCCTCCTAGAACCCAGAAGGCTTGTGCCAGACCTTCCGCCAAGTGGTGGCACCTCAGGTTCATGATTACTGCAAGGCTTCCATTGACTGCTGTTGTACTCACCACTGTATGTGACTTCCTCAGCTGTGGTCGGATATGGCAAGGCCAGCGTCCCCGGTCAACTGATGTTTTGCCCAACCAATCAGTGTGCTCTTTCGACCCCGCTGCTCTCTCACGTATACACCCTCTTAGGGTAGGTCACATTGTCAGTAACATGTCCATCTCCAGACGAACTCTACTTTTGGATAACTATGTGATGACTGGGCTTTTTCCCAGCGTATTCGCGCACGGCGGTTGCACAAACAGTGTGCTACAGAGAGGTGTCGAACCATTCTTGATTTATTTATTTGCGAGAATCCCCTTCGCAAAAAAAAAAAAAAAAAAAAAAAACCACAGGTAAAAGGGCTGCTGATTGACTGGATATCCAGCCTCGTCTGGGAGCACAGAATTACAAGCCCGGACATACTTCTCAGAGTCTATGACTGCGGCTACTTGCAGCAATATCCAGAAGCACAAGTGACAAAATCAAGGAATGGTCCATACCGCTCATCAGAACAAACACCAAACACTAAGCAATTACGGGCCTTGACTGGGGCTGCTCAACGAGAAACGCATCTACTTGGTACTAGCCGCCTCGACAACACAGACCCAGCAGTCCGCTTCAGGCTCAGACCCCAAAGGTGACGAATCATGCGACTCATCGCGCCATCGCCCACGCCACCGAAGAGTGGTCGTTCACGCTCGCTCTCCCAGATGTTCCGCCGCTGATGCGCCAGCTCCATCTTCGGCTGCACTTCCACGCTGCGCCATCCGTACTTGGCTTCCCAACTCTATCGTCTCCTTTGTGCTCAGCAGACTCTCGGCCCAAAAGCCGAATGAAAAGCCGAATCCCCCCAGCAAAAAAAGGAAAGCAACCTTCCTTCTTCGCACTATCTGCCACATTTCTTCTTCAGCTCTCATCTCCCTCATTCTCGTCCTTCGCACAATCATTCTGCCTATTGAACGAACAAGGCTCGAGCTCCTCGTGCGCGTCAGCGTCAGCCAATCAGCACGTTCGTCCGGCTAAATTCGAACAATGTCTCGCGTCCGGTCATCTCCCATGGGGCGATAGTGCTTCCTCTTTTCTCTCTCCGTTCTCTAACCGTTCAGCCAGCAAGACGAGGAACTAACTCCAAAATGTGGACCGCAACCAAGAAAAGGGGCCGCGGAGAGAGACCGTATTTGTCACAATCTCTATCGATCGCAGCACGGCCTTGGCCACCACCATCATCGCATCACTTCGCCTATCTAGGGACAAGAGAGATGGAGGCACTGTTATCGATACCTGCCTGCGTGCCGCATGCCGCATGTTGCAACGACTAACTACGATCTGATCTAACTAGGTCTTGGTTCCCATGTGGCAAAGATGGACGGGGATACTGTGGGCATGGGACGGACTTTTGTCTCCTGACACTCATCCGCCCATCCATGCGCTCTGCCGATCGTATTGGTACTTTTGCATGATTTATCCATGTGCTTCTCCCGATCGCATTGCCGGTTTGTACTACATGGCCCTTTCCCGATCGCATCGGCTACTCCCGCGATGAAGTGCAATGAAGGATAGTGCAGTGCAGTGCATGCCGAAGCAGATCGCGTCATCTAAAGGTGAAGAAGCGCATTGTCAAGAAGAAAGTCGCGGCCAGGCGTGCGTACATACATGCAAGCATACACGTTTCACATCTCATGCCTCTATCTTCTCCTGTCTATCTCTGTCCTGTCCTTTCCATGTGATAGAACATGACATCCAACCCCCCCTGTATCCCATACCTCATGCCCCATCAGCACGATCCTATTCAGCCTGATATCTGATACTCCCCAACCGACCTCCCGCCCACGCGCACGCGGGTGTCTGTGCGTGCCCATGTGTGTGTAGACGTGTGTGTGTGTGTGTGTGTGTGTGTGTGTGTGTGTGTGTTTATTCATTCGCCGGTAGCGGCAACTTCGAATGAAACGGCATGGATTGTGAGATTGAGATCCGAGGATAGAGAGGCCCTCATGTCTTTTTTCTTTCTTGGAAACGGAGAGAGGGGGGAGAAAGAGGACGGATTCGAGGACGTAGAATGTTTGAAAATGAGAAATAGGAATTTTTTTCTCTCTCTCTTTTCTTTTGTGAAATCTATATTCATTACTTTCGACACGTACACTCAATCACTTATTCACTCGACTTGACTCGACTTAGCCTGACTAACCCGGCTGTCCAGCTTCATGTACATCTCAAATTCCAGTTCTCGGGGGCCGACTACGCTAGATTGACATATCCCAGGGGGCACGCGGCCATGGCATGACATTACGCCCCTCGCTCACACAGCACAGGCACGGCACAGACACGAGCCGCATGAGAGGAGGCTAGACAACGCTACGATGCTCGACGACCGCGGCGTCGATCTTCTCCGTGCCCGAGGCCAGGATGGCCTTGGGCTCGATTTGGATGTCGACGATACCGACCTCTGCGTCCTCGCCGTCGAAGATCTTGGCGATCTCTTCGAGCGTGGGGCCCTTGGTCTCGACGTACAGGAAGTAGACGAAGACGAGTTCGAGCGCGATCCAGCACTGCAGAGGTGGGTGAGTTAGTGGACGGGACGGGACTGTCTTTGTATATATGTGTGTGTGCCAAACCAAACACAAAGAGAGAGAGAGAGAGGGAGGGAGCGAGGAAGAGAGATAACTAAGACGACTCGGATGGGGACGGAGTGGAATGGACTCACAGTGTAGATGGTGTACAGCTTCCAGTTCGGTTTCAGGTGGTCAAAGCCCAACGGATTGACGTACTGGTTGATGACGAGAGCGACCTGGACCCAGAAGTTCATGACCATGAGGCCCTTTGCGCGGATCTTGAACGGCAGGATCTCGACCGTGTACGCGACGAGCAAACCCGACCAGGCGAGCGCGTACGAGAAGTTGAAGATCCAAATAAAGGCCACGACGGCCTGGCCGGCGCCCTTGTTGTGGTGGTCCTGGTAGATGCTCGAGCAGATGGTCCAGACGGTGAAGCAGACAAGCATGCCTGCCGTCGCAGCCAGGAAGAGCGGTCTTCTGCCCACCTTGTCGCAGAGCATGGCGCACGTGCACGACACAATCAGCGCCATGATGGCCAGCCCGCCGTTCAGCCCGAGCTGCGTGTCCGAGTTGGTGATGCCGATCGAGTTGTAGATGTCGGTCGCGTAGTAGGATACCAGGCCGTTGCCGGACCACTGCGAAAAGAGCCCCAAGGAGGCGATCAGCAGCAGTCGGTACCGGTTCCCGCGCGACTTGAGGAAGTCGAGGTAGCTGGACGATTTCTTGGCGATGAATTCCAGCCGCAGTGTCTCTTTGATCTCGGCGTACTCGAACTGCACCGTCGGGTGGAGGTCGTTGCCGTTGGCGTGGTATTTGGCGAGGATCGCGAGGGCCTCGTCGGCGCGGTCCCGCGAGATCAGCCACCGCGGTGACTCGGGGATCCACCAGATGAAGATGATCTGGATAATAGACGGCGCCCCCTGCACAATGGTGGGGATTCTCCACGACCACTCGCTGGGGATGTGCTTGGTGCCGAACGACAGCCAGGTGTTGATGATGGAACCCAAGTTCCACAGGCAGTTATAGATGGCCGTGATGCGACCTCTGTGTTGAGGATGGCAGAGTTCGGTCAGCAGCAAAGGCGAAGACAGCTGGGCCATGCTGTTTCCGAAACCCATGAGGAAGCGACCGCCCTTGAACATGGCCAGATTCTGAGAGGCGCCCTGAATTGCCGCTGCAATGATCATGAGAACGCAGCCGGCAACGATGGCCACTTTACGACCAAAGTGATCGGCCACGAAAGGTCTGCGTCCTCGTCAGCGGAATACATCTCCCAAGCCATTTCTCCCGCACCCATTGGTTCTGACTTACACAAACGGCAAACTAGCGATAGAACCAATACTATACAGTGCGGTCAGAAGACCCAGATTTGACCCTTGGGGGTTGTCGAAGTAAGTTTTCCATTGATCCAGAATACGGATGTTGTTTAACATAGATCTATAAGAACGTGAGCTGCCGTGCGTCCACAAGGGTAAATGTCAACCATTTCATCAACTTCGCGGCACTTACCCATCGTAGCCGGTCGTCGCGGAAGCAACGCAGATGATGGCGGCATAGAAATAAAGCTTTCTCAAGCCAGGATCTTGTAGCCAGCTGACTCTTTCAAGTTCTGGTGCTTCGGCTTGGGCAATTTGGACCTCGTCGGCGTGGGACACGCTCTTCTTGATTTTAGGAACCATGACGACGGGTAGCTAGAAGGAGTGATGAGGCAGGCGAGGTGTTGCGCTCGGGCTTGAGAGAGTGGCTGTCCAACCCAGCGGACACGACCATATATGTACTCCGTACTGGGTCGAGCAAGTCGATCTCCGGAAGCCTCCCAAGAGAGCCATAGAGCCATCTGCCGACTTGGCCAGGGTTCCGGCTGAATTGCGGAAAGAGATATGTCACTTTTGAGCCAAAGGAGCAACAGCCTGGTCGGTTATTAAGACACGCCAGAGTGGATCGACACGAGGTGCCATCGACAAAAGTCTGTGCTGAATCACAGTGTGCCCTCCGAAGCTCCTTTCGACCTCTTGGGAAATGTAACCAGAAGTCGGCTCGTGTCCAGTTGTAATCATCAAGATGCTGGGTGGCGTGCTGGCGCATGTTCGATTCGTTCGCTTGAGGTTTAGCGCTCCTTCTCGAAGCTAGAATGCCTCTCAGCGGCATAGCTTGCAGAGCTTGACTCCGGCAACATGACAAACACCTTCCACACCCTGTTGGGCGAGACAGGGGTCACGGCGCCAGTGGCTTCGCTGTACTGCCTTGGCTGCCAAGTTGATTTGATTTGTTTTGTCCGATGTTGATAATCCGGAGCCTTGTGGCGAGTGTGGATACCGAGGGCAGTCCGCTGCTTGCACGTTAAAGGCAAATGCTTCAGCCTTGGCCCTCCATGTGAGACTTGCAATACGGAGGATGAGTAGAGCAGGGTGGCGTTCATGACGTCCTGGAGAGTAGAAGTGCGTGCCTTGTACGAGACCATGCATGTTGAAACCAATCGACGGACCAGACTTGCATTGAAGGCGGATTCTTTGGGACGCGGACTCCTCACGAGTGACATGTGCCACCGCCAGACTCCTCCCCTTACCCCAGATTTGCGTGGCAATTCCCACAACGGGGAGAGATGGCTTTGGTGGCTAAACGGGACTGATCCATCAATCAGAGCCGGGAGCTGTTCTTCTGTGTCCGGTGGCAGAGTTCTAGCTCCTGGGCAATCCGGCTAAATTCCATCAGGCTAATGGTCGGGCAGCCCCCATGGGGTATTTTCGAATTCTCCCATCCGTCTCCATGGTGGAGAGAGCTCGATTAGCTCCGCCTCCGGCCCATCCCGCGACCTCTTCCCTTGATTTGAGACTGCAGAAAGACTCTCGCAGGATCCATGGCGTGTGGTTGATACCCGAGCTTGGGCAGGATGCATGTCGGACTGGGAAGCACGAGGCTAAATTCAATGGGATAAATGTTGGTGACTTTGCTGGTGTTTGTCATCTTTGGGGACCAATCCAGTTCTGAACGAGGAAGTACAAAGCGACGACTTGGTGCGTATCGATGGTAGCCATACTAGTGGTATGTAGTTCGAGATCTTAGCCACGCTTCCAGTGGTCCACCATCCTATAAGATTAGATTCTGACACAAAGCGACGAAAGTTCTTCCCGAATTGAACCGAAAATGTGCCACAGCAGAGGCAAAGCCCAAAGGCAATCTTGATGAGTGATGACCTCTAAGTCTAAGACAACATTAGCCAGCCGAGACATGGCAAGTGGGAGAAGGGTTGTAATCTGACAACGCAACATACAAAACACGAAACACGCTGCGGCTGATAACCAGGTCAAACGTTAACGGCTACGAGGGAGTGCAGTCGCAAGCTCTTGTAGCTCCTTGGCTCCGTCGATGTATAGTAGCCCGGCTACCAAACTAAGCATGTGCTATCAAATGCTTGGAGATGAATGAGGCATACACATTTCTCATACAAACATGAACTATTCAACTCACTTTTATCACTTCTATGGACCCCGGTAATTTTATTTTTGGCAAAGCATTAGGTATTACACAACCTCCTTGGTGGGCACATCCATCTGGATCTTCTTGAGGGCACCCTCATCCGCCGAGCTTGCGGCCTCGGATCGCCCTTCCTCGTCCATGTCTTTCGGCCCCTCCTCAGCCGGGATATCTTCGATTTCCTCGGGCAACGTCAAGTTGAGGATCATAGAGACCATGGCGGTGATGGCAAAGCCCGTCTCGCAGATCAGGACAATGGCATCGAAGAAACCTCGCAGCGCGTGGTTGTCTCCGTCATAGGTAAACACATAGCTGAACCACGTGGGGACCAAGGTGGCTCCGTATCCGAGTGCCAACGATGCAGTGAGGATGAACCGCGTGCGGCGGTTGAAAGGGACCCGGTTCACAATTGCCATCCCAGATACGGCTCTATCATTCCAGTGTCAGCATAGATCAACGGTTCCCATGAAAGGGGCCTGCTTACACTGCGCAGAAGAGGAAGGTCGTCATGCCTCCAAGGACTGGTGATGGGATGGCCACAAGTGCTGCGGAGAATTTGGCGAACACGCCCGCCACAATAAGGAAGACTGCACAAAATGTCAGATACCTATCACGATTCTAATGGGAAGGTTCACCTACAGCAGCAGAAGTAACCCGCCTTGCGGTTTGCACAGCGGGTTAGGGCAATAACACCGTTGTTCTGGGCGAATGTCGACATGGGGGTGATGGTCATCAAGGCAGCCAGGCATCCATTGAGCCCATCGGCTAAAACGCCTCCCTGGATGCGAGACTCGAATTCTCGGCCTTCGACCTCGAGTCGTGAGACATCACAAGTGGCGGTAATATCGCCAATAGCTTCGCAAGCGCAGATAATGAAGACAACCATGATTGGCAAGACGATGGGTCCATAGAGTGAGAGCTTGAATGTCTTGACCCAGATGAAGGAGCCGACAGGAGCGGCATTGATTCCTGAATCATCAAAGTATCCAGTGGCTGCGGCCACAATGCAACCAGTCAACAGACCGATGATGACGCTGGTGGATTTCATGATGGGAGATCCGAAGCGTTCACAGATCAAGATGGTCACAAACACCAGGAAGCCCAGTCCGATGAATTCGGCGCTTCCCCAGGGGAGAGCATGCGGAGCACCCACCTGAGGACAGACGGTGAAGGGCCCGCTGTCTGGACGCGCGGCGCAAGAGCCGGCTCCGCCAGCCCAGTCTTGAAAGCCCGACTCGATCAGAGACACACCGATGAGAATAACAGTTGGACCGGTGACAATGGGCGGGAAGATGTTCCGCAGCGCCTTCGGTGGCAAGAAAGAAAGTGCGATTTCCACCAAAGCACAGAGCGCACATGTGCCAATGAGCGCACCATAGGCGTCGGGGCAGGGCAAGCGATTTCCATCGGCATCCAATTGACACTTGCCGTTCGCATACATCTGCGCGAAAGCGCCGGTGGCGACGGGGATAATTGCAAAGGATGTTCCCACGACCGAAATCAAGCCAGTGCCAACATAATACGGCGTCCTCCAGATATGGAACCGCGTAATCTGAATTGAGGACAGTATTCCGCACACGATCAAAGAGGTGCTGACAAGATATTGCTGATAGTCGGCGGGCAAATTGACACCTCCTTGACCGGCGAGGATAATGGGCGGCGTCATGATACCGGCCAACATGGCCAGAGCATGCTGAAAGCCCAGCAAGAGCGCCAGAACAATGGGCATAGGGTCATGGAGGCCGAAGAACGGGGATGCGCGACGATGCTTCTTGAGAAAGGGGAGGTTGGGCCGGAAAAGGAATGCATAGTCATAGTCGCCAACCAGACCGTGTTTGGTGAAGAAGGTCTTGCGGATGCTGTTCATACGATCGGCGAGGGTCTTCTTGGGGCTCGTGTCTGGCCCAATGCGGTCTGCTTCGCCCATTGCGAACAATGATGTTGGTGTCGTTCTCGACTGAGGCCTGATTAGCTGCCGAGGATGGGGTGAGGGCTGTGCTGGCCGAGGGAGGAGCTGTGGTCGCGTGCTCAGTCAAGTTGAGGTCCGTCGTGCGTGCACAGTCACCAGCCTTCGAATGGTCGCCAGCTCTCTTTATACCGATGTTGTCGAGCTGAAGCGCAGATTCTGACTCGACGGGCCATGGCCAGCTCCGACGAAGAGCTGGAACCCAATTTCTTGTTGATCAGGCGTTGATCACTATGGCGTCGGGCCAGATGTCCATCTGTAGAGCCAAGAGCCATATCGCCAGGCCAAAAAGTCTGCAATGCGGGTCCCAGATTGACGGGCAGCGGCGACAAGCAATCACAGCCGACGAGGCCTGGAGCACTCTGGAGGTATCGACGGGCATTGGCGAAGGGATACCTACATGTTAGCAGCCGTGGGAGCATCACGCAGACTTCTCCGAACACCGGGCAAACCGGGTCACAGCGTCGTCGGGACACGCCTGTGAGCCGCTGCCTTATCGACGCCCTCTGATTGACCCGGAGCCCACCGAGCCCCGCCTGGCTCGGTACATGGCTGGGCATTGGATGGACCAGATGGACTTGACCAATGCCAGCGACTAATTCTTTATTCCCTCTGCTTCTTATTATTCCCCCCCCTTCTCGCTTGCTAAAGACCCATCCCAGCATCAAGAAAAGCAATCATCTCGCTAGCAGTTCCAATATCAGATCTTCATCGGCGCCCTCCCATTGGCCCATCTGATGAAATCACAAAATAGCCATTGTCATCAGTTTTGGTGGAAGAGCATCTGACCACCCACGAGGCGTATTGTCCCGCTGCAGGTAGGCTCGTGATGTATTTGTGTCTACAGCTTCCTCTGATTGAGCTGTAACGAACTAGGATTTTCTGGTTCGTGATGGTGGCCGTGATCGGGTTCATTCAAAGTTGAGTGTATGTATTAGAAGGTGACCTCGAAGTCAGACATACACTGCGCTCTTTCCTGTCTAATTTCCACCGATCCCGCTATCCCGTTCCTGTCACTGTCTACCTGGACAAGTTGCTTCGCTCGTCCTCTACGGCATATACTCAGAACGTCCTCGCCAACGGACTCCACCTTCTCAACGTCGGCCCAAAGAAGAACAGGACATATACCAGCACCACCAAGCCAATAGAGATGAATGCCAGGGTTGAGAACGCCCATCTGATATTCATGTTTGCAAACATCGCAACACCGGCATGTGCACAACCTGCGGCGATGAGGAAACTCGGGATGAGGAACGCTGCGATGGCACTGGCCGCGACATTCGGATACGAATCCGTGATATAGTTAAGCATTGCCAACCAAAGGAGTGGGTCGCAGAAGCCAAGCACTGCGCCCGCCACGACCGGAGACCAATATGATACAGAGCCTAGATCCCCGAGTGTGTTAGCGCAAAAACCCGCCATAGCAGAGTTGGACACCTTGATGATGCTCACCGTCGCACGTCCAAGCAAACCAGAACAGACTAATTGGGAACAGCCAAACAGCCACCAGAGATGTGAGAAAACGGGCTTCGGGCCTGTGGCGGCCGTGCTTTATCCTATCCCGCCGGAAGAGGTAGGTCTGGACAGGCACGAAGATGAATGTCACCGTGACACCTATAATTTCTGGTTAGAAATAACACGCAACTTCTCCGACACATTTACACACCGACACAGAAATTGAGGTAGGTCAATGATGCCCCAATATAGCTGAGACCGTTGTCGAAGACGAACACATCAAAGACACCGTCGAGGTAGAGGAATAGCAAACCATAAGCGAACCCATTATAGCTGAGCCGTCCAGTCAGTTGATTTAATCTCTCAGAAAATGGAATCACTCACAGGCCAAGCGAAATGACGATGGGTTCGGTGAACATGATTCTCAAAGCCATCGTCGCGACGAACTTCACCTCTCGCATAACTGACAGCTTGCTAGATCCCATCGCAATCTCCAGGGCGTTTTGATCGACGCTACCCCGTCTCTTGACCGCCCTGGCAATGACAATGCGGGGTAGAGTCTCGGGTATGAAACACAGGAAAAAGGCGAACGCGCCGCCGATGATGATATTGATATAAAATATCCAGCGCCACCCCAGGCTCTCGTCTTCTGCTATCCATTCTCCTATCGGGGAGCCCAAACTAGGCCCGAAATTCGCCGAGAGGACAAAGAGAGCCATGGGCTGCGCCGCGCCGTCGGAATCGCCAAAGAGATCAGCAATCGTTCCCGCAACATTGCACAACGCAACCGAGCCCGCGCACCCGATGAGGAAGCAGAAGATGACCAACATTGGGAAGTTGTCGGCCAGAGCGGTGCCGATATTGAGAATCGCATAGAGCAGGATCGAGCCGACGTATACCCATTTCCTGCCTCCAATATCGGAAAGAGGGCCAAGGAACGCGGGTCCCACGGCGGTCCCGACGATGAACATGCTTTGGCCGAGCGTGGCGACCTGGGTGGAGCTGGTCCATTTCTCCATGATCAAGAATTCAACCGAGACGTACGTCGTCGATGTCAGGGTGACGAAGACTTGGAGAAGGCAGTACACAAAGACGATATACCACTTTTTCCATAGCGGCCATCTGATCGGATGTGCATCCGAGTTGGTTTCGATCTTTGAGAGAAGAGCAAGGGGATCCTCTTGGTCGATGGTCGCCTCAAGGTCGGTGTTTTGTGGTACACTTTCCTTCTTTTCGAGCATGTCGGGTGTAGGCTCCGACGGGAACGTTGTGGCACCCGTCATGGTGAAGAGGGGGTTCACAAGGCTCGAATGACAGGTTCAAGGGAGCCAGGAACGCACTGTCGTTGGAGGACAATTACAGAGCCCAAGAAGCAGACCCAAATCGACGTCGCGACAGTGACGGCGAGATGGATTGACTGGGCGAAAAACAGCGCTGGGGGAGGATATTGGCGAAAATATGAAAAAAAGCACAAGTGGATCTGCGGAGCCGTGGGCGGCGATGCCATCAAGATGGTGCTTGAAGCTTGCAAGTGCTTATCGCAAGGCTTGAACGGCAGCGAGTGACGTGTTTGGGTGCGTTTTGGCAGGGGTCACCTCAGCAAGCCCCGATGAGGGAGCAGGCACCTTTGCTTGGTTGTAAGCCATCGTTATCGATGGAGACGGCGAGGAAGCAAGACCCGAGGAACGACGATGGACCAGTGACGGAAGGAGAAATCGAGCAAACAGCACTGATAGCGGCTCGCGACGGAACAAACCGCGAGGTTTGGCTGCAACCTTGAAAAAAATTTCCCTTGCAGTTTGCAGTGATGACGTGAAGCTCAAGCTTTTTAAGTGCACCGAATAGGAAGAAGGCAGTGGATCCACTAGGCTTGATAGCCACGTGCTAGTCCATAACAGGTTAGTAGCCAGTATAGGCGAGCAGCCCGATCCGAAGGCAAGTTCCTGGCCGCTGGTTGCCATTCCTTATAAGGTGCCTGGTGGTGCAGGTCACACAACTAGAGGAAACAGTGCTCATCTAAGAAAGAGCTGAGGTCTGCATCCCAGTAAGCAGTATAGATAGACATCAGGTACTTGATTCGCAGATAACAGCCGTCATGGCGTGCTCTGTATCAAAATCGCATCCTGACACACCCGGTCAACGCCTACCTACTGGGTACAAGTATGCACTACGAATATCCACGTGCCGCTAGTAGGAGGAGCGGCGGCAAAACCGATCGTGGAAAATTGTCATGGTGGGTTTCGAGACTGTTTGTGGGGGCCCATGGGAACATGCATGGAATGTTCGTCTCGGCTTCAAGGCCCGAATGCGCGTTGGACGCCTTCTGGAATCGGATATCATTCAGCCCTGCAACGTGCAACCTGGGAGTGCAAAACACCACAATGTACACTATTGCATAAATCTAGGTATGGAGCTAACTGCTGAGTGGCCAGTCGGCCGGGGATCCGCAGAGGGCTTTTCGGGCACTGAACCACTGAGATCAGCTAGTCCTTTATAAGGGACCCTGTGCCAGCCTGACGATAAGAACATGGCGAACGCCCCACAGTCGTCGCCATGTTCTGGGGGGTTTCCCGAGTCAGGCTTTCCATGGAAGCGAGAACCGACTGTCGCACAGTTCATAAAAGGTGGATGCATCAGCGGTATCTGTGTCCGCAAGCCATCTATCTGTGGCTTTTGCCTTTATCGGGGCGCACGTTTATTCCAGGCGAGCAGGTCGCTTTTCAGGGCTGATCTCAAGTGAACCAAGGGCCTCAGACCTCGACTGACTATTCGGATCCAGATACGGAGCCTCACCGATACCAACAGCGCGATGGCCAAACCGCTCTCCCAACTGATCATAATCGAACGTGGCACAATGAAAGACGCATCGATTATCCCAGATAGCTGTTCCAATGGGGAAACGAATCAGCATCCCTGTACCCCTCACAGCAACATTTCAGAGCCCATTCAGTGTGGACTTACCGATGTCATTCTCATTTCTCCACTTAAACCTCACCTGCAAATCATGGTTATTCACGATCATGCCATGCAGTTTCCTAGACAGTTCCTCGCTCTCCTCCGCATTCAGCTCGTTGAAAGCTTTGGGAAACGTCCCGATCGCAAACACCGTCTTCCACCCGGTAACCGGATTTGTTCTCACCGCGGGATGCACAGCACTCAAATGCTTGCCCACGTTCAACGGCGACCCCCTGGGCTGATCGTACAAGGTCGCCCTCCCTTGCTGCTCGGCTCTGATGAACCCATCCCCGATGAATGTCGCCGTCAACCCTTCGAGGAATTGCTGCCACGGTCGGCTCATGCGATCGTATATCTCATACCCACTCGCCCAGAGGGTGTCGCCCCCGGTCTGGGGCAGCTGGGTCAGTCTCAGGCTCGTGTAATCCGCAGGCGCCGGCTCAAATTGGATATCGCTGTGCCATTGCGCGGCGTCGTATTTGCGCTTGTTGTTGATTTCGCCGTTGGCGTCGAAGAGCTTCTTGCGCGACACAGACGAGTGTCAAAACTAAAAAGGTTGTGAAGTCACGTGATCCAGCCCAGCCGCCCAGTACCGTTTATATAGTCTACCGTAGTCCCCGTACTGAATAACGGGGGACAACCTTTGATCATTCAACAACGAGATGTTGCTAATCTCTAGATCATGCCCGAACTCGCTAGATCCAACGAGAATCGAGTGAATGTGCAATGTTGATGAGGATGGCTTGCCCGTCAATTCGCCGAGGCGCTGAATGAACTTCTTCTGCACACCGTCCGTCAAATTGTCCTGTTTGCGAAAGAAGACGACGCCGCGCTCGCTGACTATCCCATTCGAAGATCAGCCAACATTTTAGTCTGTAAGTCCCTTCCACGGATCGCGAGACTATGGATAGGTATGTTTGGGCAGGACTTGGGGTGGGGTGGAATGGGATGGGACTGCAGTACGGAGTAGACATACTAGTGATAGCAAGATCCCTCAACAGCGTGTCCGCGTCAGCAGACTTCATCAAGTCGTCTACGATGTTCACGTTCGCAAATTCCCGACCGATGACAGGCGTGACATCTTCGGATTCGAATTTCTCGTTGAGCAATCCGCTCTGCCTGAGCGGCTTTCGGGGGTACTGGCCACCGCTGGTGCTGGCCACCGCCGAATGACCGTTTGAATAAGTCTCGCCAATGGAACCCATCACTCTCTAGCACTATGTGTCTGATTCGCTGTGAGATCTCTATGGAGAACAAAGTAGATCTGTACTTTGATATTTAACACGCGTATAAAAATTACTGTTGTCCGTAACGAATTTAGCGATATTGATGCATTGAAAGAAAGAGAAAAAGTTAAGGATAACCAGATAATAATGAGAAACGATCATCCCCGATTCAGTCTGATCACGCAATTCAGGTTGGAGATGACCGAATCTGGTCATTTTATCTTTGATTTCTCCCCACTTCTGAGTTCCTACCGAGTATTCGGCGAATCAAACTCGCGATCAGCGTCTCCATGGAACCGAATCCACGTGGTAATGGTAAAAGAGTTGCCTTTGTGGCGCGTATTCAGAGAGCCAGAATGAAAGATAAGCGGCGTGGTCGGACAAGAAAGTCTTGGTAACACATCAAAAGGTATTTTGCGATTGGATCGAAGGTGACTTTCGTTTATAATTAGCATTTCGTTTACCTGAGGGAATAGTGGTGCCATATCAGGAATCCATGATATTAGATGTGCTTGGCAGAACGGCCACTTCGTTGTGGTTGAGCACTCTTCAGCTACATCAGATGCAGCGACTACTTTGTGTCACCTCGTGCCACTTATTTCTCCACTGGGCTTCGTTGGGTATCGCGGAACTTTATATCAGATCGTCGGAGAGGCTGGCTGATCACTTCCTTCTCGTCTCTGATGTATAAGGCATGCTTGGAAATATGCCGAATCTCCGGTGAACCTGTTGTTGCTCGATGACAGCTAAAGCTCGTGGGGAAGAGGCCACGGCGGCCCTGTCATGTGGCTGGTCAGGTCAGTTTCTGAACGGCTCCCATTTGGGCGGGCTATAACACCGGTAATCATCTTGCAGAGCCCAGTCCACATTTACTTTGAGAGGCGCGGCATCCAATATGTCCAGCTTGGCTTCCCATGAATCAAGTAGTCCTTGCTCCGGATGGTATGCTGGATTCCGATGGATCCTGCAGATTGCCATGAGATGGCTGGCGTTAAAGCCGTGATCGGCTTCTTGTTATGCGCAGTTTTGACTTGGCCCCATACTGCTGGCAAAGCCGTTGCTGAATGGTATTCCCTCGCCTTGTCTTACCACTCACGATCATACAGTCCCCAGTACTCCGTTTCCGCATAGTATGTGTGAAGATAAAGGATTCTGCGGCCGCCTAGGTCAGTTAGATGTATTTCTCGATCCCGATTTTGCTGCAGAAATGTTCCACCTTTGGTCGACGCCGATCTCCAAAGGCCAATGTAAAGCATAGGCTGAGACGTTCGGCCTTCTATCTGGCTGGAGTTGAAAGTTGAAGGACAATGGCCAGTTGCTTGAACTCTTGGAGGCACAATCGATAAACTGTTCGACGGGATCGTACGGCAATGAAAGGTCCTGGATATGTAAGACCAGCACGACCACCATCAAACGAGAAATATGATCGGAAAGGCAGAAGTAGTTAGTGAGGGGTTTTGGCTTCTGTGACTCAACTCGCTAATGTCAAGTAACAATGTATCCAACGCGAATCATCTATGACTTTTCAAAGCTTTCACTTCTGCAACGAGGTCTGTTACCGTCTTGGTCAGGCTGCTCAGCTGCCGTGACTGCTGGGCAATCAAAGCCTTCATGTTCTTCATCTCCCGCTCCATGGAATCTGACATCGGAGTCGCCTCAGCTAGGTTCGAAGCTTCTCCCTCCTCGACAGTCTGTTCATCTGACATTTCCGTTTCGGTCATCTGCTTCATATTAGTTTAGAAGAACATGTGGAATTCTTGGTAGCGGACCTTGTGTTTAGGCGGAGCAGGTTCAGGGGCTTCGACATCTTCCCATACTTTACTCGCAACGGGGGTAGGAGATTGCTCCTTTTTCTCTTCAGCCACGACCGGTTTAGCTGCAGATGTCCGTTCCACGGGCTTCTGGACTTCCTCGAAATCCGACTCGTCATCCTCGACTTCTGCAGGCTCGGTATCTTTGAATTTGTCGGCGGCACCCATCATGGTAGCACCTTGTTCCTTCATGGATGGAGGCGGAGATTGAATTGTGGCCGGTGTTGGTTCCGGAATCGACTGGCGAACTTCTTTCTTCGGTTCAACAGCCTTGATGGGTTCAGGAGCCTTCTTGGCCGGCTTCACCTCATCCGAAGCGACCTCTTTGAGGCCAGTACCCTCATATAAACTCTCCATGGAGATTTTTGGTGGCAAACCCTCAGCACCGTCAAGCCATTCTTTGCTGTTCATTGCTGCTTTCAGTCCAACAGTAGGGGGATAGATATCCTCCTGAAAGGTCTCTGCTCTCCGGGGTACAATGAAAGAAATAGGCTCGATGTAGTTGTCGTTTACCGTCTTATATGCTCGAGCAACCTCGTTCTCATGCAGATTAACTCCCCTCTTGGGAATGAAGGCCACTCCACGTTGAGGATCGGATGATTTGTACTCGGACAGGTATTCGAATTTGTCGTGCTCATACTCGTAATAACGGATGTTGCCGTCACCCCTGCCTGCGAGGAATAAACACTGGGTGCCTTCGTCCCAAAAGGGCATGCATACGCCAGAGATCGAGTCAAGCATTTGGAACCCGTCAATGGGTCCTTGGGCGTTTCGGACGTCCCAAAGTGCAAGTTGACGGTCACTCATTCTAGAAAAGCCAGTCGTAGCGATTCGATCGTGTTCCCCCATCCACACCGCACGGCTGTTCTTTGCACCTGCGTGGCCTGGGCCCTCATGAACGGCTTTTTCTTGTCTTGTGTCCCATATCCTCAATTTCTTGTCTCGGGAAGTCGTGACTAGAAGGGAACCATTCGCGCTCCACGATAAAGACTGAATCACCTCGCCAACCTTCAGCGAGAGCTTGGAAGAGCCGGACTCGATATCCCATATCTTGATCATAAAATCTCCCGCTGCCGACGCCAGGATATTTTCAGCGGCGGGATTGAAGAGCACGTGCCCTACTTTCCTGAAAGGTGTCAGTCATTGCTTCAAAGATGATGTCTGATTACATACTTGGGGTGGCCACTGAGCTTGCCAACAGGGGCAATATCCTGTATCTCGTCTGGGGGAAGGTCGAGGTGTAGGGTGAACTCGTCGGGGACTCTCCACAAGAATACCTGTGCAGGTCAGCATTTTCTTTCCGCTAAAAAGAGCACCTCTCGCTACCTTGCCGTCATCAGAACCCGAAGCGATCAACGAGTCATTGAACGGATTCCTGCACTTGTCAGTCCCGCGTCCTTGCTTTGTTTTTCCTTGATAGTCAAACCCACCAATCGGTGTCCAGAACCACGGCGGTATGTCCTCGGAAGAGTGGTATGCGTTCGGGCAGGCGGCCTTTCTCTTTCGTGGGGATGACGGCAAACGCGCCACCACCGCTGCTATCCCAGTTAAGGGCGAGATATTCTGGGTTGGCCTGGCATTGTCAGCATTTGGGATTGCAGCTTGCAGGCGGTGCGGACCTTGATCAAGTTTGTGTCCCAGGCATTCTTCGATACCCTCACATTGTCATAACATTGTTCCTTTGCAGCTCTTAGCCTGGAGTCCTCCCAGTTGAAAGTGGGTGAAGCCACACCTTGCGAGTCGGACGGCCGAACACGTGCCGATATTTGGAAGAGCGTACGAAACGGCCTGCCATAATTTTGACAGGAGAGTTGACGGAGGATGAATGAAACTTGAAGAGAAACTGGCAAGACTGGGCCTGTAGTCTCGATGGGCTCTCAGATTTGCCAGGCTGGAACAAATCTGAAGCACTTGGAGGTACCCAGTATTGGAGCTGACCGCAACCGTAACCGCAGCCATCATGGTGCCGGTCCCTCCATTGGCGTCCGGAGAAATTATCACACTAACCTTCTTTGGGTTTACGGTCAACTACGGCGAACCATTACAGAATCTGCCGCCGCATGTAAAGATGCTTTGCTTCGGAGGAGTAATGTTGAATAAGAGCAAAGATGCTGGAATACATACTCGGTAAACAAAATGTTCTTTCTATCAGTGTACCTCATCCGCCTCTTCAGTTATGCAGACACTTCGTGCAGTGTGGTTCTCTGGATCTTCTCCCAAATCTTCTCCCATGCGAAGCGACCATCAATCTGATATTCATGTTTGTCAAATTTCACCTTCCTCCTTCTATCTGCTCTCCAGAGGCTACTACACCAACTTCGTATCTAGGTCTTCGGTCATGTATTTGCTGGTAGCTTCTTGCGCTGGCGACGGGTTTCCTGCACATCAGGGGGGGAATAGACCACACAAGCTCATGCATACTATGTTGATTTGAGGGACACGGACAATTGTATTGTTTTAAACGCAGTTCGCGACTCTTAAGTCTTTGGGCTAACTGCTCACCTTGTCCATCATTTATAGCAGCATTCAATCAAATCCCTGCCAGGTTATTCAGCTACCTCTCGCTTTGGGATGCTAGCGCGGCATATGTTCTCGGCCAATTTCCATGTCAATAGGTCAACCGGGCCAACCCGCGAGGACTGTCCCAACAACTTCGTCGCAGGCTCGTGCAGTCGCCCCATTCTCGGTTCACGCCGCAGACTGATTGAGCTCGAGAAGCAAATGCTGCAGGAGGGTGACATTTGGGCGCCAGCTTCGATGGAAGGTTGGTTTGTCTCGTAGCAGTAAATGGGAATACCCCACATTCCGTTATAGCAAGGTAGAAAATTATCCAGAACACTCCCACTTGACCATTGCCATTTGTCGTATTGGCTCAGGAGAGAGGGAGTAATTGCGGTGGCCGCCAAGATATATAAGACTATCCTTTGCCGTGTCGCGCTAGGCAGCTTCTGGTAAGTCTCACCACTCAAGGACCCATTAGGCAGCGGTCTGTGATTAATTAATGAGTCAGCTTAAAAAAGCGGAGAGCTTCACTCTGCAGAGGCCACTCAATCACAGCCCCGGCCAACAACACGAACTCTAAGGGCACGTCTCCTGTAGGACTGGATGTTCAAATCAGCAGGTCTGGAGGCGGGGGCAGGGCAGGAAGAGAAGAAGCAGAAGAACATGGTAGGTACCCAGTATTGTAGGATGGCAACCGACTTGGCGGTAAGATATGCCGATTCTAGGTTTGGAGAAACGGCGTTTGGCCGACAAGGTTTGACTGGCACTCTACTTAGGAAAGCAGGGCTGGTGGGCGTAATTGTCGAGCATTATCTAGCCTCTGTGGAGGAGAAGGGAGAGAAGTTTGACGTTTCACCATCCTTTCCGGACTAGGCATCTGGGTAATTCTTGCGGGGGCTGGTAGTGATAAGGGTCCTGGGGACTTCATTTTCAACTGCACATCGAAAGAATCTCTCTAATCAACGCCACTTTGGGGTCCTTCCCTGTCTCAGAAAGTCCTCTTATAAACGCTCCAGAGCCACGAAGCAACAATCCGGTTGAAGGCATCCAGGTGGCCATGTCTCATTGTGGCTACTTCTCGCGGGCACGGTCCAAGGGGGATAAGTTGGGCTACTACCGGGCATCAGTCGCGTGCGGTAAGTACAGGGGGTTGAGAAGCCCATTGGAAACATGTGGACACTCGCTCATGTGGTAGGTCATTGCCGAAAACGAAAGGCTAGGTGCATGCCAGCCATTGGAGACCCTCTACGCAGGTGTGCCAACTGCGTGCGCCTGGGTTACCCGTGCGTCGTAGTTAAAGTGGAGGTCATGGAAGCTCTTGATATATTGGGAGAAGACGGAACCCCCGAAAACATTCTACGTGTGCAGAGGCTAATCGGTACGTCCAACCATGGTTTGTTACAACAACAGTTCCTGGTCCTGATCACTGCACTCGCAGGCCACGTCAAGACCAGGGGACCCTCGGAATCATGTCAGCAGATGGACGGATCTAGCACTTCACGGACAGCCAATTTGCAACCAGCGGCTCCATCTGACCCTAATGCTCATTCAACCTGGCCATGTCAGGTGCCTTTAGCGCCAGAGCAGCCACAAGTGTTTTCTTCTGTCCAAAACTGTACAACACCAAATCCAGGAATTTCACCACACCCTTGTTCGATATTCAACGAGTCCTGGCAAGATGTGCCAGCAATATATCCATCAGAAGCCTGTCATGCGGTAGCAGAGGTGCCTGTTAGCGACGTCTTCTACAATTTGGAGACGTCGGCACCGGTGAATCTGGAGCACCAAGACAACATTCTTCGTTGCCCAGATGCGCTTTCAGTGAACTTTTCAAATTGGCAATATATGCCTATGACTGTGGAAAATTATCCATTATTCCATACGACGCATGCGACTTCGGAGGCGATCAATCCACAACAATGTTCCGGATCAAGATAAGAGACGAAAGGCCTGACAGGAGCTGCAAAGTTCCCGTTTTGAAGTGATAGATTTGACCGACAAGTTGGTTGCTTTCTTTTGAGCCATCCAGTGTTCACAGATGTGGCGCACCCTCTTCTTTCGTCAAGCAACTACCCGGTTTCAGTACAACAATCAACATCTAACGTTCAACCCGGTCAAAGTGCAGCCTTCTTCAACTGATCGTCATATCGCAGCACACTTTCAAGCAACACTTGCGCCCCAAGAGCACTGGATATAAAATTGTCAATTAGAATGCCTTGTAAGTGATAAGGGTTGGGAGTCAGAGGACACATACCATTGCTCCGGAGAAGAATATTCGTCAGGGTGATGAGAAATGCCTCCTTTGGACGGCACAAACACCATACTCGTTGGACAACGGTCGCTTGTGTGTACACTGTCGTGGCCGGCACCTGCCATCATCTCTTTTACATTGTCCTCTCCGGCTGCGTTCCGCGCTGCCTCGCGCACACAGCTGATACAATCCTCATGGAACTGCACGGCCGGACTGTTCCATATGTCTTCGATCTCAACTGTGCATTTGTTTGCCTGGGCAATTCGGCCGAATTCTGCACTCGTCTCGGCAATCATGCGTTCTCGCACCTCGGTGGAATGGTGGCTCAAGTCGACGCTGAAAACAACTTTATGCGGCACGGTTGCTGGCGATTGAGGCCACGAGTTGATGACTCCGACAGTCGAGAGGCCATCTGCAGCAAGGGCAATCTCCTCCACCCGCGATATCATGCGGGCAGCAGATGTGAGGGCACAAGCCCGTCGGGCCATTGGGCAGGTGCCTGAATGCTGGTTCTTCCCGTGGACCGTGACAATAAGCCAGCCCATACTCTGCACGCCAGTTACCACGCCAACCATTTTACCCTCATCTTCAAGAACGGGGCCCTGTTCGATGTGCAGCTCGAAATGCGCGCTCAGAGGATTCGCCTGGTACGACGCGGGTACGCTTCCCAGAAAGCCGATCCGCTCCAACTCGCTCTTCAATGTCGCCTTCTTGGTCTTGTCCTCAGCAGCCGGAAGCGCGTGAGCGTAATCCAGAGCGTACCGGCCAGACCAGACGCCAGATGAAACCATGCCGGTGTTGAACCGAGCACCTTCCTCATTTGTCCAGTCTATAACCGCAAGCGGCGCATATGTCTGGTGTCCGTTTTCCTCGAGGACCCGCAGGATCTCAATGCCAGCCTGGACGCCCAGAATCCCATCGTAGCGGCCACCGGCCGGCTGGGTATCAAGATGGCTCCCAATTCCGATGGGGGGAAGAGAAGTGGAGATGCCCGCCCGCGTAGCAAACAAGCTGCCCATCTCGTCGACTTTCACAGTGCATCCTAATGACTGCGTCGTGGAGACGAACCATTCGCGTACGGCTTTGTCCGTATCAGTCAGTGCGAGGCGACGGATGCCTCCATCTGGAGTAGCACCCCATTGTGCAGTTTCGTGGATAGTGTTCCAGAGTCGATCTTTGTTCACGGTGTACGAGGGAATAGTGGCCTGTGTGGTGGTGCTCAGCGTGCGGGTGTACGTTTGGCCGAAAGGAGCAAGTCTCGAGAATGATGAATACGAGGTGGACTTGATTGTGGATGAAAACAAGCCAAGCGCCCTCGTCGTTCGAGTGATGAGCATTTTGTGATGGTACCGTGAACGGCCGACTTGAAAGACTTCGCGAGATGGAACAAGAAAACAAAGGAGGCCCTGTGAAGTCAACATCCTCGGGGCGTGGCATGATGATTTAACATCTATATTATATGTATACCAGCCTGTCCTCCCCGTGAACTGCGTCGGTGTGGATAAACTCCACTGTGAAGGCCGGAGAGACGCATACTGACCCTAAGTGAAGCCGCGGTAAATGTGACATGGACCATGCACTTTACACGCCATTACACGTTGAATTTCTGTAAGGGAAATCTCAAGGTATGCACACTCTTGGACACACGGGGGCTTCAGAAATGGAACGCCACGTGGAAGCGACTCGTACAGCAGCAAAGAGGCACGCCACTATACTCGAATGGTAAGTTCAAGAGCTGAAGCTGCGCCGACAGATGAAACATTCGACCAGATGATATTGCATATTGCTCATGGCGGGACTGTATCTCGAGTGGGTTCGTCATTATTGATACTTGATCGATGGAGCAACGGCGGGACTGTATCTTCCGACTCCACCTGCTAGAGACGGGACTGTATCTTCTCCGCCTGCATTAGCGTCGGGACTGTATCTCTACTGATCTGTCCAGTCACAGAGTACGGAAAGTGGCCTGCCAGCAGCAGGCTAGCCCTTTACAATGGAGACCATAGAGACCATACTGGGTTCATACCGCCTATTTACCGCCATCGACAGTGATTCTTGACTGGAAGTGGGGTGACGAAGAGAGCAACGAACTAAACCGTCACTCAATCATGCCAGCCCTGCCTGTGATCCACATGGTTATATAAACTTGGCTTTCGCGAAGATTGATTCAATGCAAGAAGCACAAACTCCAGCGAAATCCATGATCGGGTCAGGAAACCGAACACTGTCCTCGTCTCCATCATTTGACTGACACTCGGCTCCCACCACATTTGCAGCCGTTTAAGGGAGAACGGAAAGAGGAGGAGCTTGACAGCAGCAATGGCAACCGACGTCGAGAAAATCGGCCGCGTTAACCCGCCAGTCGAGACACCTGTGCTCGAGACCAACGAGAAGCTCGCCCTTGACCAGGTCGACGGTGCTCTTGCCTTCCTCCGCAACGAAGCCGATGCGTCCATCGCCGAGTTGGACGAGAAGAGCCTTCTCCGCCGCATTGACTGGCTCATCATGCCTATGCTATTTGGCGTCTATATTCTCCAGTACATCGACAAGAGTCTAAGTATGTTGGCTTTTTGGATTGTGCATTCTCTTGTATTACTCGCTGGAAACGAGGCAGTCGCTAACCTATAGTGCTACATAGTCAACTATGCCAACGTGATGGGACTGAGCAAGGACACGCACATGAGTGCGGCTGACTTTTCCTACCTGGCCACTTTCTTCTATGTCACCTTTGCCGTCTTCCAGCCAGTGCACGCGTACCTGATGCAGAAGTTTCCAACCGCAAAGTACCTCGCTGTGAACGTTGTCTTGTGGGGCGTCTCTCTGGCAGGTATGCTAAAGACAAGATAGATGATTGATTGAAAGAGACATGTTTTGTGGGCTGACACCTTTTTCTCTCACGGTAGTCCACAGCGCATGCCATAACTTCTCCGGTCTCATCGTTGTTCGGTTGCTTCTGGGTGTCTTTGAGTCAGCCAGCGCTCCATGCTTGATTCTGATTACCGGCATGTGGTACAAAGTACGTGACCAGCAACCCTAGGATGAGGGACTACTATACCTGATCACAAACATTGACTTCGTTTAGCGCGCGGAGCAGCCTCTAAGAGTGGCCATCTGGTATCTTGGTGTGGGCGGTGGAACCATCGTCGGAGCCCTCGCCTCCTTTGGCTTTCAATACTATCATGCAACGACGTTCAAATCGTGGCAGGTCAGTAATTTATCCACACCCCGTCACGCAGAAGATCCTGTGCAACTAACTATTCCCACAAAGATCATGTTCCTGGTCTTTGGAATCATCACTGTCGCCTGGGGAATTGTCGTCTTCCTCATCCTGCCCGATTCTCCCATGGCTTCGCCCTTCACGCACGAAGAGAAAGTCTTCGCAATTGAACGACTGCGCGAGAACATGACTGGGATCGAGAACAAGACTTTCAAAAGGCCGCAGTTTCTGGAAACTATTTTTGATCCGCGGACGTGGCTCATCGCCGTCATCATAATTGCTGGGAACGTCCCCACAGGCGCATGTGGGACATACTCTTCGACTCTGATCAAAGGCTTCGGGTATACCTCCAAGCAATCAGCCTTACTCAATATCCCCAGCGGTGCAATATCAATGACCGCGGTCCTCTCCGCGTCATGGTATGCGGGCAAATTCAACAACCGCGGATACGGAATTGTGGCTCTCCTCCTCCCTGGCGTGCTGGGAGGCGGTCTGATGGCTTTCCTGCCAAAGAGTGACAAGGCAGGGAAACTGGCAGGCATCTACCTTACCCAGGTTTTTGGGCCAAGTAAGAATAATCCCCATGTTTCCCGGGTGCGAAGTGCGTGTACTCACAATTCAATACCACAGATCTCTCGATGATGTACTCTTGGGCCGCGGCCAACTATGCAGGACACACCAAGAAAATCAGCATCAACGCCATCATTCTTTTTGCTTATGGTGCATCCAACATTATCGGACCCTTGACCTTCACTGGCTACACGGCCCCCGAGTACATTCCAGCCAAAGTTGCCATCATGGCCTGTCTATCCCTGGCCATCGTTGCCGCGTTGGCTTTGAGGTTCTGGTACTCCTGGGAGAACAGACGTCGGGATCACCTCGCGGCCGCCGAGGGATACGTGCACGTTCCCGACACAGAGTTCATGGATTTGACGGACAAGCAGAACCTCGAGTTCAGATATGCACTGTAGAGTCAGCTTTTATAAATGGGCGATACTATGTAGCCTCGCCACCAGCCACAAAATTGAGCCAAGCCAATCGTCCAGAGCGTGTATTGTTTAGGAGCAAAGAATGTATTTGCGAGTCGTGTGGTGATTTCCTCAAGGAAAAGAAGGCATCTCGGTCGCCAGAGAGCCGAAAGAGTCAGCCTTGGTACATAAGCGCAAAGCTCTGAGAAGATCGAGAGGTTATTTCCGGCCCACAGGTCCAGGGTAGCGTGCGATATAGTCTAATTCCATGGAGACCATGCTCGCCAAAACTATGCGCGGGTTGCCGGAACATCAAGTGAGAGGATTCTGACCAGCTATTACAAAGACTCCGGGATTCCAAATCAGCGCTGAGAGCCCGCCAATATACCGATCTAAGCGACTGTTAGAGCAGCAAGGGTTGGCTGGGTTGAGGCATATTATTGCTAGCTGCTGTATCCTCAAGCCACCACTGGTCGGTGACTGACTGGCGACGGGTTGCGTGTTTGCGTCACGTTGCAGCATCGCATCGGACCGTTTCCGCGCTCAACAAGCAGCAAGCCCAGCATCCACCCCGCCGGGAACTTGGCTAAGACAACTTGGACGACACTCTTCAACGCGGTTCCTCAGCATTATATATTGCTTCCTAAGGAATTACCTAGCATTATATACTTGCTTCCTAAAATATTATCTAGCATTATGGAATGCGAGCCGCTCGTCTGCGTCACTCAAGCGGAAGGAAAGGAAAGTGGGATCCGCACTGTGGTGGAACATAAGAAGGATGAGAGGAATGGACCTCGACCAGTGTACCAGAACAAGAGCAAGATAGAGACAGAGCAGTAACGAGAACAAGAAACACCAGAAGACCATTGTCTTGAGTTGAACTTATTCCATTTTCCCATCCCCGGCCCAAATTCACAATGTCTGAAGCGGACACCTACCTCGACATCGCCGCCAACCGGCGCTCCATTTACAACCTGACCGGCGAATCGACCATCTCGGACGAGAAGCTCGAGGAACTGGTCAAGAAGACCCTGTTGGTGACTCCATCCGCATTCAACACCCAGAGCGCCCGCATCATTGTCCTCCTGGGCGACCAGCACAGAAAGCTATGGGACATTGTCAAGGCAGCCGTTGCGCCGCACGTGGCCGGTAGCCAAGAGCGAGCCGCCGCTACGGAGGCGAAGCTGAGTTCCTTCCAAGCCGCATATGCTTCGATCCTGTTCCTCGAAGACCCCTCCACGTACGACCCGCTCTCGTCGTTCGTGACGTACGCCGACAAATTCGAAGCGTGGCGAGAGCAAGGGAGCGGCATGCATCAATTGGTGCTCTGGACCGCGCTGGAGGCGGTGGGGCTGGGGGTCAACGTACAGCATTACAATCCGCTCATCGACGAGGAGGTGAAGAAGACGTGGTCCATTGATGAGAAGTGGAAGCTGGTAGCTCAGATGGTCGTCGGGAAGCCGGCGGGCGAGAGACCCAGTGCGAAGGAGCAGAAGCCGCTGGAGAGTAGATACCGCATCATTTCTTGAAGTGGCTTGCTGGGAAGACACACCACCCCCCAGGCCGACCGATGAGCTGGTTTTGTTGATTCATTCTCGTAGACTTTCTCAGTTATGAACGCTTGCAAAATACCAAATCGTTTGATATTTCCAGTTGGCTCTTCTACTCGTTTCTAGACCCACCGTCTGCTTTTGCTTGCCTTTTTGTTTCAGCTGCCGGCCGCCTCCGCTTTGTTGAGAAGTCTACGCAGACAGATCCTTCGGCAAATAGAACGAGATTGAGCTGAGTGACTCGTCTTCTCGCCGTATCGACTTGAGCACCCCCTTGACAGGACTAAGAACCTGCCTTGGACGCGGTATATCAAACAGCTCAGTATCGTGGACCAGAAAACGCCAAAATCCACATCAGAGAGCGGTTTCAAGACCGTATTTTAAGCCATTCAGCGTAGAAAAAGACTTCACCGTATATTAAATGTATCTCAACATACTCAGCACATCAACGGCTACGCCACGCGGCTCCAAAGATTCGTCACTTTTATCTATCAATCATTATCCTATGTCATTCATTCGTCCCCTGCTGCCACCTAAGCTACGCTAATGAGGGTAGTCGCAGTCCAGTTTGAGAGACCTGCCAACACCGAATGAGTTATCACGAAGCCGAGAGTATCGGCATATCTGACCGATTGCGCCACTTCCTCTTCATGATTAGCAGACTGAAATGGTGTAGAAGTAGAGCCAGTGGCTGTCTTGACTTGCTCCCCTCCTGGGCCATTGTAACGGCGATTTCTCTTCACGAATGATGGCCGCATTAATGTCTCTGACCAAGTCTCGACAAGTTCTGAAATCAACTATTACTCTGCCCAAACCCTCAATGCCACCCTCTATAATTGCTCTGGCATTGTAGGTCGCAAAGAGACCCCACTCATAAGAATTCAGATATTCTTTGCTCGGGACGCGCTTGAAGATGTACTGAATGCCAAAGCTTTCGAAGTTCACGCATTCGAAGACTTCGGTGATGTTCAATCGGCCTTCGTCTCGTTCAACGAGGGAATCAACAGCGTAAAAATACCGATTCAGTGGTTCTGGGCACGGATCGGAATCATTTGGGTTTGCCGTCATTCAAGTTCCAAGAAGGAGGGAATGTGCCATTATCCAAACAGTATTGCCACCTAATAGAGTGCACGACATCCCATCCGTCGTCAACAAGGTGTTTCCGATAGGAGGGATGCCGGCTCGAATAGTGTCTCTTCGAATCCAGCCATCGTTGTAGAGCCCAATGACCAAGAAATGCACTTCATAAACGTCGATTTGGCAACATTCGTTGCTGTCTATTAACAGGGGCCATCGTCGCACCATCGCCCAAGGTGCCATCAGGATCTGGCACAAGTGATCGCTCAGATCACAGATGGGCACTCGATGTGACATGCGACTACAAAAATTAAGGAGGGTAGTAGAAAGTCAACGAAGCGGGATATTCAATTACAAATATTTCTGCGATGACTGCATTGCGCGGTAGCCATAGCTTACTCACGACGCGGTTACAAGCCTGCTTCACAGCACATACTAACCCCACAGCCATCTGTTGAACTTCCCCACCCTTGTCGTGGGCTCTGGCTCAACATATCCGTCATCCATGTCAACCTCAGTCCGACCTGCGTACAGAGGCACTTCTTTCGGAGGTACCATATGGGGACGCTTGATGACTTTGTAGCCCACGTAGATGACCACGAACAGGGCGAAGGAGAAATACGCGAAAATGAAGTTGGCCGTAGACCAGTTCCCTTTCGTGAAGACAGCAAATCCGTTTGTGAAGAAGATGATCAGGTAGAAGAAGAGAGAGACGATGGAGTAGTAGTACTGGTGACGTCGGAACCATGGTCGATCATCATCCGTGACCCCTTGAGCCTGCTGTGCTTGTCGAAACCGGATATAGATGAAGTGGAAGATGGAATAAATCAGAACATTCGAAGATCCGACGATATTGGTGATCCAAGTGAAGACGGTGAGAGAATTGTTCGATGCCGACATGTAGGAAATCAGAGTGATTAGCCAGACAACAAGCACACAGAATGTGGGAACACCTCTCCACGTGAAGAGGAAGAATTTGGGAGTTTTCCCATCGATTGCAAGCGCGTACAATGATCGGGTGGACGCGAAGAAAAGTTCGAGACCGCAAGACCAGGCGGAAGTGATGAGAACGGCATTGATGATGTGTGGGAGAACGGGAATTTTCAGTCGGGTGACACCAATCACGAAAGGCGAAGCTCCTGCACCCGGTTTTCCCGACGTGAGAGACGGATCATTGTGTGGAACAATGATACCGACGGCTAACACACCCAAGATGTAGAAAACCGCTAGTCGATAGATGACACGCTTGAAGACCGATGGCATGACGCGACGAGGAGCTCGAGCTTCGCCAGCGCAGAGGGCAATGTAATCGGGACCACCGAAAGCGTAAGCGGCCTGAATAAAGACAGACCAAAAGCCTAGGAAGTTACCCCAAGATCCCACTGCAATGTATGCGTTCATGGGTCCTGGATTGTTCCAGTACTGAAAGCCAAAGGCATGGTGTTGAGGATTGCCGCCAACCATGAGAATGACTGAAGTGCGTCAGCACAAAGCTCTATTTCGTTTTCATGTTGGACTTACAAGTCATTGTGACCAACCCCAAGATCAGCATGATCTTGAACAGAGAGAAATAGAACTCTCCTTCACCGTATATACGGACACCAAAGATGTTCATGACCAATAGAGACGTGGTGATGATTGCCACGTAGACAGCTGTAAAGTTCTTGTCAGCTGTGAATGCGCCTAGTAGTTAAGCACATACCGTTGCTGACCGAGTCCGTCCAGAAACCGAAGATGGCTGCAACGGCTGAGACCTCACCCGCGGTAGCCAGGGAGTTCGTGATGATGTACAGCCAACCAAGAGCAAAGCCCCAGGCTTCGTCGAGATAGGCGTGCGCAAAGACGACAAAGGACCCATCGACCGGTAGCCACACAACCATTTCGCCCATGGCATTGAATGTAGACCACACGAGAAGAGAATATATTGCGTACCCCAGGAAGAGACCCAGAGGTCCCGCTCTGGCGAGAGCTGAGCCTGTGCCGACGAACAAGCCTGTGCCAATGGCTCCGGATAGACCCATGAGCTGTATATGGCGGGGTCGCAGGCTTCGAACCGTCTTCTTTTCGCTCGCAATCACAATAACATTAGCATTCGGGGCATGAGTAAGGTTGTGGTAATCTGCTTGGTTGATTGAGACAACAGCTTCAAGAGTATCGACATCCTTGCTCTCAAGGGGCGCATCATGGCCTTTCGTCAATGTGACTTCGGCCATGATCCAGTTGAGGAATTGATGCTCCACAGAAAGGTCAATGAGGTCCAAGTCTGTACCGGATCGATGCAGGATCAACTGATGCCAACCGGACCAACCTATCTATATACACAGACAATTGACCCCCTTCCCCAGGAGTACGGTAGTGCCGATACATAATGAGGAACAGGGGGTCTATCCTTACCTAGTCTAGGTCTTATCAGACTGGCGTTGGCCCCGCCCGCGACACAGTGACGTGTAAAAATTGCCTGTAATGAGTGGTATCCTGGTTGTGGAACTTCAATTCAGAGTTTCCACGACCCTCCTTATCGGCTGGGGAATTCATATGCAGAAATCTTCCCCGGCTAACCCCATTTACGGCCATCTGCGGCTGCATAGATAATCTGGCCCCTGGCAATTGTGATAGGTCAGGTAAAGTAAGTAGACAGGGGTTCCAACGGGGGTCGCATGTTTCTGGATCTCCGTTAATCAGGTTGCAGGAGACTCTCCACATGTAGCAAAATTAGAGAGTAAATGGCCTAGAATGCCACCTTCAGGTCCAAGAACCTTCGGGCGTGTGGTGTCGATTGCAAGTTATGGGATGGAAAATAGAATGCGGCAAAAGGAGCAGGAACAGCTCTTCATAATTCCTCGCTGCGTAAGACTTTGTCTCCGGCTCCTTCGCGAAAGTGGCTCCGAGTGGTTTCAACCGCACCATCAAAAAGGTTACAGGATGATCTCTTTGCTCCGATGCGTATCGTTAGAGGGAGTCGACCCTCGGCTAGGTCTCAGCCTTTGGCCCTATGATAAGCGGAATGCCATCTACCAAGAACAAGACTGGATATGACACTGGACGAAGCCTATGCCCCCTGACATGCAAGATGGTATCGATGAGGAAAAGTTTGGGCAAGGGATACCACAGTCGAAGATCTGACAATGTGGCGACAAGCCATACCGAGAAGCTCGTGGCGCGTACCTCTGACACCTGTAATGAGATCCCCATTGACATTCCGATCGGTGGCCAGCGATGTCTTTGAATAGGCGCCAGAACAAATGCCCAGTCTTATACAGGGGTCGGCCGTGGACCTCATGATATTCCACGATATCTCACCATCGTTTTTTTTTTGGCTAAATCTCGACCAAAGATCCACTTGAATTCTGACTTCTACATAATACCTCACTGCATCACTCTTGATCACTGGAACTGATTGCTCCACTTTAAGCGGGCTTTTGGCTTCGAGCGCAAACCAACCTGTTTCATGCTCCAGTCGATGGGATGCCTATGTACCGTGAGTAAGTTGACTGAGGAGGCCGCAATTCGGTTCAACCAGAAGTCTCTTGTTGCCGACAAGGCAGATGAATCCGAATCGATTTAGGCTTCCTTCGTTCATTGAATCTCGGTCAAATAAGGAGAGAGAGTCGCACCGCAGAGACCATTTGGCTATATTGCCAACTCCATCACCACGTGTCTTGTTGCACTCTGAAATAAAATGCGATGTATTGAGAACTCTGAAGTTCTGTCATACCTATACGGCTGAGGCACTTTTCCATAGATTCTTTTCTAGTCTATTTGTGCTCTATTCCTATGCCACTCACTCGATTCTCTATGTCAATAGCATTAATAAGGTTTATCATTAGAAGATAACGGAACCCCTGAGAAGCATCTGTCTTAATACGCGCGTCAACCCTTTGTTTCTTTCCATGTGCGCAGTAGACGTGACCATTCATGAAACGGAACATCTTCTTTCCGTGGTTATGCTGTTCGCACTCTGCGACTAGTGGTCTGCAGAAAACCATTGGTCAGGTTGAAACGGTTCTATTCGCCTCTTGCACTGGACCAGACTAATTATCTTCTAGGATGATGTGTTGGTATGATCAAAAGGTGCAGGAATTGTGACCAGGCCTTTCTTCTCCTTAAGCTTCCACTGCAGCGATCTCAAGATATGGTAATACACAGTGAGAATGGGCATCGGCACTCCGCGAGAGGTCCCTTCGCGGACTGGTTCTCCGACAATGTTCTCGAATTCAATGAAGCGTCCCTATTATAGCATCGTCAGCTCGATGTACAAGCAAGAGGCACCGCGTGAATAGCCGTGGGAGAGGAGAGAGGGAACTTTGCCACACTTACCTTGCGGACGTCTACCTGCATGCTTGGTGGATTGTACATAGTAATAGGGTCCATGGTAATCATGAAGTCTACCAGATCGGCGGGAAGGTCATGGCCGAAAGCTTTGGCAGCGGCACGTATCTCTTCCATGGCAGGACGTGCCAGATTTTCTACCATTCCATCGGCTAGTTGAAGTCTTCCCGTATCAAGGTCGGTAATAGCACAGATGGAGTTCAGACATGCGTTATACAGCAGCTTCCTCCATCTCGTGAAACCAACGTCAGGCTGATATTCAGCAATGCACTTACCGCCAGCACCGTATATTGTGGTGAACTCTTGGGCTTCTAGGTCTTCCAGGGTAGGGTCCAACGTGGGATTTCGGAAAGCACCAACAAATAATTTGTCGCTGTCCTCGTGCAAGATTTCGCCCGAGGCAATTTCATGAGATCCACAGAAGCTGACTCCGGAGAGGATAACATTTTCAGGGAAGGCTGCCAGCAGCGGCTTTTCAATATTCAAGCCATTCTGAATGAGAACAACGACCGAGTATCCTGGCGTGACAGCAGGTCGTAGGAGATCCACCACCGTCGGCGGGACGTCCGGGTAGTTCTTCGTCGTGCAGATAACGTACTTGTAAGGCGTCAAGTCGTCGCGAGCGACGTTGGGGATGGCGTTGAGGACTGTACAGCAGCCCGGTCAGCCAACCACCCCGTCGACTGCCGTCGAGACACCTACTCTTGGTCGGCTTGAAACCCTTGACGATGCCGTGATCTACCGATCTGATGTCGAACCCTTTTCGGGATACCTCTTGGAAGTTTGAGCGGAGCACGGCCGTGACTGCAGCCCTTCCACCAACCTCAAGGTTGAGGGCTGAAATGGTGCCGATGCCGCCACAACCAATCAGGAGAGTGTTTGCCTTGGAAGCCATTGCTCGGGCTAGGTATTGCAGAGAGGGTCCAGCTCGGTGGTGTCGGATAAAAAAACAGAGTGTCGAGCCACCAGTTCGCACACGGGCGAGTAGATGTCTTGAACCCGGTCAAAGAACATGCTTAAGCACCTTTATGGGTTTAGACTTGCTGCATACGACGGAATGTTGGACGACGAAGCTGTCGGGCTGGAATGGGCAAAGGTGATATACCAAGTAAGAGTGCGGGATCCCAAAGAAGAAATTTCTACCGGTCACGCCGCCCCCACTTTCCTCTGCCACTTCCACCAGATTGGATTTGGCCTCAACTTCGAGCGAGACAAAACTGGGCACTGTTGCATGGCTCTCCCTGATTTTCTCAAACGGCAAATTCAGCCATGTTTCAAATGCCGTCCACTGGGAAAGGCTCTAGAGGAGGTCACAGTCGCTCATTTGGTGGCTGCGAGAACGTGAGTGCCGCATGTCCATGGCTTGACCGCCAGCCAAGTGAGTTGGTGTGTTTTGCTGACTGTCAAAAGTGTCGCCGACGCCATCTGAAGTGCGACGAGACTCGACCGTTCTGCCTCATCTGCGAGCGAGATGGACGTGAATGCGCCGGATATGTAAGGAACATCTTCTTCTGGCCCGATGACCGCGCCGCCGCAGACCGCATCCGGCGACATCTCTTCACCGACGCAGAGCAACGCGCCATGAGTGAGTCGCTCCTGGCCCTTACCCCGCAGGAAGATGCGGTGAGATTCCTGCAGGAGATCGACGCCGAGGGTGAGAATGTGTCTGAGACCTTGTCTGTGCCGTTCGAAGCTGCTCGGGGACCTTTCGGGGTGCTCCGATTCATCAAGCCGGTTGAACAGCAGCACCTCGTGAATGTCCCCGTCCCCATGCCATGCCCTGCTGATTGCACAGTTTCAGGCGAGAAGGATGTGCCAGACTCATTCGCTTGGGACTGTGACGTTCTCGACGACATCGCACCACCCGACTTAGACTCACAATACGGGTTGCCCCCTCTTGCCTCTGCAGATTCCGACTTCCCAGACCTGAGCAATTCAATGGGCGGGATCTGGACAGGGATAGATCCGGAGACTACGGCCCAAGATGATGAGATGGGTATGACTCCGACCCAGCTGCCACTTGTCACCTCCTTGAGCCCGGCGGTATCCACCAACTGTCTCCCCGAGGATGCGGCGTTTCTTCTCAACCACTACGTGAATTCCGTGATCGGCTTCATGACTCCCGTCAGAGGCACCAAATCCCCTTGGCACATCATCTTTTATACACATGCCAAAGAGACAGTGGCGACTTTGGCGCTGGGCCAAACCCCGGATTCTGCCAGCTTGAGTATCTTCTATGCCATTCTCTCTGTCAGCGCCTATAGGTCGAGGATCGCCTCAACAAGTCAAATTTGGCATGTTCAAGCGAACAAATACAAGGTGAAAGCATTGGAAAGCCTCAAACAGGCCATACGCGAGGCGTCCGCCGTACCCAAAAAATTCAAATATAAGTCTTTGTTGGTGGCATTACTTACCATGATTCAAGTCGCTGTAGGTCTCTACCATCCATTGTTCGAAGCAGAAATTTCTACTGACTCCGGGGAAGATTCTATCGGGCGCACCAGATCAGGCAGAGTACTATCTGTTCGACGCGGAGAAGCTGATTCGGTTGCGCGGCTTGACCAAACCCCAAAAGTCCCGAAGGGTTCGCCTGCTGCATCACTGTTACTCATACCTGCGGATCCTCTACGAAAGCACGTTTGTCCTGGCTTCTGAGAATAGTCAGCGGAACAGTGTCCTCCGAGCAGTTGAGCGGAGCAACTCGTGCATTGCCGACCAAGACAGCCCGACGTTCAAATTGGGCCGCTGGAGTCGACTGGAAGAGACCATGCGCGAGATCAAGAGCAAGGAATCTGGCGAAAATGATCTCCACCTAGAGAGACCGGGGCTGTGGTCTGCCTCCCTTTACCCCGACATCTTCGGACTTCCCGAGTCTTTCTTAGTCCTTTTGTCGCAGGCCATTCGCCTTGGCAACGAAAAGGATTGCGCCGAAGGGGACGCTGGTAATGCCGAACTCAGCTGGAGCGAATTCTGGAGCCGAGCGAGTTCATTGGAACGGTGCATCTTGCAATGGCAGGAGACTTACCAGATTGAGTTGGATCGGAATACTGGCACGTTACACCGCAATGTTGACGACAGCCGCTCTGCCTTGGGCCACCTTCTAGGAGCACTCAACCACGCGTTGTCTATCTACTTTTATAGAAGAGTCTACGACCTCGACGCTTCGATGCTACAAGGAAAGATCAGCCTCGTCAGAGACCATCTGCTGCAATATGACCAGCAAAATGCTGGCTTCGCACGCTACCATTCGGGCTTTATTTGGCCCGCCTTCATCGCCGCGTGCGAAGCTACTGACCCCGTGTTGCAGGCCTCGTTCTCCATGTGGTTCAAGCAGGGGATCGAAGAAACAGGATTGCCCTCCATGACCACAATGTTGGGGGTAGTGGAACAGGTCTGGGCCGCAAAGCGCACCGGAGCTCACAAACACAGCTGGCGAGAAGTACTGAGAAAAAACAACATCTGCCTTTTTTATTCATGATATGCTGATTTTACGACTACATGATATGGTTGAACTCAGGATTGGGTGGAAGGAGGCCGCTCCCCGTGACGGCCAATCCGGTCAATCGATAGTATTCTACTTCAGGAAAGCACCATCAGTGAGTTCTCTCTCCAACTCATAGTCGGGCTGGAATTCGACGTAAAGCGCCTCCTGGTCCCAAATGTCAGCGATGTCCTTCCTTTGCAGACCAAACCTCGAGGCTCACCGGGTCGCTGGTCATCTTGAAGGTGTACTCAGCTGCCTCTTTGTCTATGATCATCTTCTTCATTCCATTGGCGGCAGCAGCCTCGGTCTTGAGCTGAATTTCACAGCTTCTCTCCGCAAGGGTGAAGAGGTAGGCGGCCTCATCGACCGTCTGTCCGGCGGTCAACAAGCCATGATTGCGGAGGATCAAAAGCTTTCCATTTGGCCCAAGGCTGCTTGCAAGGCGGACACTCTCTGCCGGGTCCAACACGACCCCTCCGAATTCTGGGTAGACGGCCTGTGCCTCCCCATAGAACATGGCGGAATCTTGATTGATCATCTCGAGTGGTTGGGCAAAGGTTGACCAAGCTTTACCATTGACGGAATGGGCATGGCACGCTGCATTCACATGGGGATACATCCTGTGAATTGCGCCGTGGATCTGGAACCCTGCCGCGTTTGCCGGGCGTGATCGGTTGCCCCCAATGGCAGATCCGTTAGAGCCAAGAAGAATGAGGTCAGATACCTTGACTTGGGAGAAGTGCAGTCCCAGCCTGTTCTCAAAGTCAGCATCCGCCTGGGGGACGGCTGATGAGTAAAGTATTGCACGCAGGACTCACGGGTTCGTCCAAAAGCTGTCAGGGTGCTCTGGGTCTCGGAGCGAGATATGGCCACTCATACCCTCGGCGTAGCCCTTTCGGCCAAAGACTCTGAAAGCGCCCGCCATGTGCTCTAGCATCCACCGTCGCTTCTTATCCATTGATGTGAACGACGGGATACCTGCAATTGTCGCTCCTTGTGAAATGGCCTCGATGGCAGATTTTTGATTGTATGCTGGCGCTTCGGGTTGCGTGTTGGACCCATTTCGGGTGTCTTGAATAGTTCCAACTTCGGTTGTAGTCGACATAACGATGGAGATCGGACAACGTTTGGATCGATGAAATCAACGGGCCAATGGGCACGAAACTTTGATGTCTGCTGCCAGTTCGAGGCTGTAGGATGTGTTGCATAGGCCCTTATGTACACGTTGGATCCGGATTCGCCCCCAGTGAAGAAGGAATCAAGGATCGAGGGTCTAGGCGCACATTGGCTTTCTGTCTCTTTCTGTGAGCATGGGCATATCGCTTAATAGCCGGCCATGGCGATCCTGCATCAGCGTCTCTAATAGTTTCCTGATTTGAGAACGGCACCGAACCCGGCTAAATCGATCGAACAAGGGCGAGATCAAAACACGACCAAAGCATTGTTGAGGGTGGTAGCAGCTTGATCCTAGTCCGTATCCTCGATCAGGTTGGTTGTACGTCTTGTGACCTCTGATCTCCGGAACCACCTAATCCCATTGCGAGAGCGTAGAGTCGTCCCGTAATGCTCGTAGTAGCAATTTCCTGACGGTCCTGGAGCCCTCCTGCCCTTTGCTCGACTCGAAGTCTCTGCCCCAGTCGGTTATTGTAGGCCTCGCCGACGGCATGTCAAACGACGGATGGAAAGATCTGGGAGTGCAGGATCTCGTGCATGTTAACGTGAAAATCTCTAGGATTGAACATAATCCAGTATATCTCTTTTGTTTGATCGTCACGTTGTTCTAATGCTAAGCAAATGTAACTCGGCACCTTCCAGCGCTGAGGTGAACACTTGACGCCCGTGTCCGCCTGCCAAACAAACGACATCGACTCCTCAGCAATGGCATGCGCCGATCCATGTTGGCAACTGAGTACCGATGATTCTCTATCCGAGATGGGTCATGCTGGGAAGTGACTCGCGCCATATGCTCATGCTTCCTCCTTCAATGCAAGTTTGGGTTTCCAATCTCTACAGTTTGGACAATCTTCCGTTGCTTTGGAGAACAGAAAGATGGCCCTTCGTGATGTCGCGAATGGAATGGCAACTTGTCAATTGCGTGGTTAGCAGCGGACACAACAAACGTGCATGTCAAAACGTACCCGCAAAGCATCATAGTCTGCCTGAGTTCATCAAGCAAGATCTTGACGGCAAGATCCACACCTTTCTCGCCATTGTACTGTGGAAGACAAAAGTGAATCAGAACAGGCTCATATCCAGAGATCCAGGGAGGCCAGCTCATTGTTGTGGAGTGAAGGAGGCGAGCAAAGTGCTTCAAGCCACTCACAGCGAGACCCCAAATCACCACTCGGCCGATGAAGCAAAATTGAGCTCCCAGGGCAATCGCTTTGAATAAATCGGCCCCTCGCCTGATGCCACCATCAATGGCGATGGCAATCTTGCCTTCCGCGACAGGCGCACAGTCACGTAATGCATCCAATGTTGCCGGGACGCCGTCCAGTTGACGACCGCCGTGATTCGAAATGATAATCCCGTCGAGGCCGTGAGAAATGGCCATGGCCACGTCTTCGGGGGTGTAGACTATGACAGATTTTAGCATAGGCACGGAAAGTTATGGGAGGGAGGAGGTGGCTCACTCCCCTTGAGCCAGATTTCCATCTTTGTTTGGGCGCGAAGCCAGGGAATGGCCTTTTCCCACGTGATGCTCGGGTCTAGACTTGTTAGCCGCCCTATCTCGCAAAATGAGATACTATATAAATGGACTTGCCATAGTCTAGGCTGTTGGTGGTAATCAGACCATTGGTGTCGCTCTCAGTGGGACGACACCGGATGTTTGGAAATTCCAAGCCGGCAGGAAAAGAGAAGTTGTTCCGGGACTCATTGAGTCGTTTCCCCAGGATGGGGAGGTCGACACTGACGAAGATGGCGTGGTACCCAGCGCCTATGGGAAGAGCAAAGTCAGCGATCCAATTTTCTGAAAAGATGGGGGTCAGGGACCCAAGGCCACAACCGAAGCCTCGGGAGGATGCTCACGCTCAGCGCGACTGATCTGCTCTTTGGTTGCTTCGAGGTCTCGGACAAAGGTGATTTGCATAGCATGAGGATTGGAGCCTCCGGCTGCTTTGACCTCTTCCAGCCCCATGCTGGCATAAGACGACAAGCACATAGGGATGTTGTTTTTTGCCGCTGCTCGCGACGTTGCTAACTCGCCATCCGGATGGGCGAGTTTATGAGCGGCTGACGGAGCAAACCCTAGGGGAGCAGCGACTTGGACGCCAAAGATGGACGTTGTCATGTCGACACCGTCGACGTCACGCAGGACACGCGGGCGGAGCTTGTACCGGTTGTATGCATCTTCGTTGTCGCGGACCCTATGATCCCGTTTCCTGGTCAACATCTTGATACACGCTTCTCTGCGCTCTCATCTGCTCACGTAATCATCTCCCCGGCGCCTCCGTTGAAGTATTCTGTATTCGCAGTGAGCCATGGTCCGCCGGGGCCTATTACACGGTCCAACCCTTCACATACCCTTGCTTGCAAGCGTGACATTCTTCTGTCCTTCGACCAGGAGGTCAGCAATGGTCAAGACTTTAGGGTCTAAATCCGGTTGCCTGTTTGCCATCATGGACGTTGACTGAACGCAAGGGAACCAAGATCGGGATGGGGTGTGTGTCAATTGTGTCTGGAAAGAACAATATCATACAGTGGCCAGCTCGGTATCAAGGCTGCTTGTTACGTAACCACAGTCTGTGCCTGCAGTCAATATCTTTGCCATCCAGATTGTTCTGACATGGACGTTTGACAGGGATCCTTCCGGTGAGCCGACCCGGCGGCCGCTCTTCAGCAGACGTGAATCGCCAATTGTATCCTGATTGAGGAACCCACGATTCGAGAACGGTAAGTTTCCCACGTCACGTGACGCTCCTGGTCGAATCCTTTCGCGGGACAGACTCGTCGTGCCCATCATAGGGCGGGCGCCATCAACGCCAACGGGAGACCTTAGATAGTAATCTGGTAAAGCTTGCTCGGCTTGATCATTGACTCGGTGAAGGTCTAGAGCCTTTTGCTTGGCATACATTGTAGGCAAGGTGTTCGTCCTGGTTTGTTTCTGTCGTAAGGTATGTTGACGACCGCGTTATAGGAACGTTATGGGAAGGTCTCAGAGACGCCTGTCTGGCCATTCTTGACCAAGTCCGCCGTCGTTGTAACAGGCTAGGAGTGGTGAGAGGATTTAGGAGAGACCTTCTGTTTTCAGGCCAATCTTCATATAATAAACAGCCAGTGTCACACGCAGGTGCTGGGTGGGAACGTGTGCCAGGGGAGATCTGGCGGTTAGGGTACTGGGTAGTGATGAGCGGACGGAAGGTGTGCCGACGACTATTTGGCCTTCTCTCCCTACTCCTCCCCTCCTCTTTCTCTCCTCCTTCAGAGACAGCACACCAACAAACAGATAGCTACCTTAGCTAGCCCCACTAGCCATTGATTGAGCTATTACAGCCAATTTCTTGCCCTTGCGGCGCTCCTCTTCCTTATGCGAGATACGACAGCCAGGAGCGCTCTCACACAGAATATAGCGAAACAGATAGGCAGACCAATCCGTGCAAATGCAGAACCTGACTTGTCCAACATGGTCATAGATACTTCGAGACGGCGCGCAATAGCAGTAAAACTCGGGTTGATGATTGGCGATAGTAATCATTTTCTTTCCTGCATTTGTCTCTACAGGCTCGCTCGTCTAACGGGAACTTCACCCATTATCATAGTCTTGGTGACCATGTATTCATTGATGCCGAGTTTTCCTTCCTCTCTCCCCATTCCAACATGCTTCATGCCGCCGAGCCTGAGGTACATTGTTAATCTGGGACTCAATAACAGGCCGGCTTCAGGATAAGCGACTTACGGCACACACTTGAATCTAACACAGGTCCCGAGTGGATTGCGACCATACTAATCTGGCAGTTGTGCTGCCACGCGATATGCTCTTGCTAAGTCGTTCGTCATGATATAGGACGCTAGACCAACATCGGTGTCGTTGCTTCTTGCAATCACATCATCCTCATTGAAAAACCTGAACAGCGCGGCGACACGTCCAAATATCTCCTCGTGAGCAATCTTCATGCTCTGATTTGCATCGGTCAGAATGGTTGGTTCAAAGGAATTTCCTGTCGCAGCCTTGTCAGAACTCGGTGAGACAACAACCATCGTAAACCTCATAGCTGGGCCACTGCCATGCTTTCCGCCGAGTAGAATCTTAGCCTTCTTATCCACTGCATCTCGGATATGCTGTTCCACCTCCATGCTGGCTCGGGCCAATGCGGAACTTCACCACTGCAACAAGCTTGTTGCTGAATGTATCACAGACCTTCTGGTGGATAAATATTTGATTCACTGATACGCAGGTCTGACTGGTCACCTTTAATTGCAAATAAACAGACACGATACTGCCAGGGCAAGGTCTGCATCATCAAAGACCAGAAATGACGCCTTGCCACCAAGCTCGAGTCCTGGTTTCTTGAGAAAGCTACCGGCTGCTCCGAAAGAATCTTTCCCACTCTAGTCGACCCTGTGAAGGAGATTTTTCGAATGATATCGGATTCGCACACGGCCAATCCAAGCTCTGGTGTACCCTCCAAAACCGTGATCAAGTTGAAAGCTCCTGCGGGAACTCCTACACGCTCTGCCAGCACTGCAAGAGCGTTGGCCGAGAAGGGAGTGGCCCCATCAGATTTGACAATCGCCGTACATCCAGCAGCCAGGGCTGGGGCGACTTTGCGCGCCACCATACACAATGGGAAATTCTATGAAGTAATCATGCCGCAGACTCCCACCGGTTCTCGGACCACACTGATCCTTGCCCAAGCATCGCCATGGGGAATGATGTCGCCGTAAATTCGGGGACCCTCCTCTGCATACCACTCAATGAAGCCAGCAAAAAAACATGACCTCACCTTTGGCATGCGTTTAGGACTTGCCGATTTCCAGGGCAATGATAGTCGCCAGGTCTTGCTTGTTCGCGATGACAATCTCATACCATTTCCTCAACGCTCGGCATTATTGACGTCCGGAGAGCATTCTCCATGATTTCATCGCCTTTTGTGCTGCCACGATGGTTTTGTTCAAATCTGCTGTGGTTGATTCTAGACAGCTCCTAATCTTGGTATTGCATGCCGGATCTTGCATTGGTCGTTAGCCGCGTCCCCGCGACCCAGGACGAAGTGGCTTACCATAGACGTCAAACACTTTCCCTCCCCGAAAAGAAATCCATTTTCCATCAATATACGCCTTCTCAACGAAGAGACTTGGATCTTGAAGTTTGGGGGCCATTCTTCACTTTCATCCCGGATATGCGGTTGGCTCTCGGTCAGAATAGTAGAAGACTGTTGGTGATACGCCTCGGACGTAGACACCATGCCCTTGTGCATGTTGGATACTAGTAGGACGATACCGTAAGACCCAGCGGGCCCCGAACGAAGCGATTCCGGAGGATCAGTTTCTATCAGAAACCCTTCCCGAGCTCTCGCCGCTGTGGGCTTCCTGATCAGCTCTCCTTGGCCCACGTTTACAAAAGAGGAAGCTTTCACCGGGCGGACAAAGCCGACCTCATGTGAGGCCATCAGAGTATCTACAAGTCGAGCACACGAACATGATAAATATGTTGTGTCTTGCATATGCTTAGCAAGCTCTCAAGGCACAGCAGCCCAAGAAGATTGTCGCATCATGGTCTCTCCCGTGAAATTCATCGACATCGGTAACAGTGAATCGGCATACTATGCTCCAGGCACGATCTCCGGCGGTCGAGATTTGATCCATATCGCTGGACAGCCCGGCACAACCAAAAACAACATTTGCCCTGCCGATTATGAAAGTCAGATTCACCTCGCTCTACTCAACATCCATCGTATCATTGTAGCCGCAGGCGCATCGGTTTCGGACATCCTCAAGTTAACAATCTACATTGTCAACTACGACCCCAACCGGCGTCTACACACCAAACTTCTTCAACGCTTCTACAATGGTCATCGACCTGCGATGGCCCTGGTCCCTGTGGCGCAGCTGGCGGTGCCCGAGTGGTTAGTCGAGATCGATGCCGTGCTGGCAAAGCCATCTCCGCTTGCCTTGAATCAGTTGTCACCAACTTCTGCAGAGTCAGTCGATGTTATTGTCATCGGAGCTGGCCTCGCTGGTTTGACCGCCGCCCGCGATGTGGTGAACGCCGGGCACTCGGTCCTTCTATTAGAAGCTCGTGACCGAGTCGGCGGCCGTACCTGGAGTCAGCCACTTCCGGACGGAATGAGCGTCATTGATCTGGGAGCAGCATGGATCAACGATACAAACCAGAGCCGTATGGCGGCCTTGGCTCGCTCCACGGGAGCCGAATTAATTGTGCAGAACACAACATCTAAAGAGTTGAGTTGCAGTTTCCCAAGCATATTAGGGATGATCTTGCTCGTATCCGAGACACCGTGCACCGAGATTCCGCGACTCTTTCGGTCACTAGCCACGAGGATGCCCGCTCGGCCGAGCTGGACTCGATGACTTTCCTCGCTTACCTGAAGAAGCTTGGAGCCGGTGAAGCCGCCACCAACACAGCCGCAGTCTGGTCTCGAGCAATGCTCGGCCAGGAGCCCAGCAGGATCTCGGCGCTTTTCTTCCTCCACTACTGCGCAGCGGGTGGTGGTCTGTACACTATGCGTTCCGATGCCAAGGATGGAGGCCAGTACTTGCGCGTGCGTCAAGGAACTCAACACTTTTCGAAAAAGATGGCCGCAGGCCTTCCGTGCGGTACACTTCATCTCGAATCCCCTGTCGCATCGATCCAGCAAGAGGGTCCACAGTCGATTCTCGTTACCACGTCAAACAACAACCGGGTGTACAGAGCCAAAAAGGTCATCTCGGCTGTCCCACCGGGGATCGTCAAGAAGATTGCGTTCCACCCTCCCCTGCCACCTGGCAAGAGGCTTTTGCTCGATTCTTACAAATATGGCTATTACCAAAAAGTCATGGTTCTTTTCAAGTCTGCCTTCTGGGTCAAACTAGGCTCCTGTGGTCTGGTACAATCTTTCATCGGCCCTGTTTCGATCATCCGCGACTCGTGCATCCCGGCCGATGGAAAATTCGTTCTGACTTTATTCCTCTCTGGCGATGCCGGCGAAGGCTGGTCCCAGCTAGCTACGGTCGAAGAAAAGAAGGAAGCACTGCTGAGTCAACTTGGAGCCATTTTCCAAGATCGTGAATTGGTTGACCGTGAGTACGTCGACATGATCGGCCACCAGTGGAACGATGAGGCATGGAGTGGTTATGGATGTCCAAGCTCTTCAACAGCTCCGGGCGTGTTGAGCGAAGTAGGTAGCTGGCTGAAGGCCAGCGTAGGCGATGTCCATTTTGTCGGCACCGAGACGAGCGACGTCTGGAGAGGCTACATGGAAGGCGCTGTCAGGAGTGGAGAGCGCGGAGCCGTAGAAGTCCTGGCCGGTCTCCGAGGACCTGTACCCAAACTTTGAAGAGTTATATTTGATCGACTTTGCCGTCCTTGTCATTCCCCACCCTGGAGTGGTCAGTGTTTAATGCATCTAAAAAGATATATCTGGATGGTTCAGCGCATGGATTTCAATTTGTTTAAATTCAGTCATCACTACCTCGGTATGTTCGTCGGCGAGACGATAAGAACTCATTCCTTGCGTGGCCGTGGCACGAAGAGCGGCGCTTGATTCATTCCGCATGGCATCTTCATTCCCCACCCCATCCTATCGTGTTCTCTCGAACCCCGTGATCCTTTCCGTAAAGTACCTCAGCCTTATTGAGCAATCTTGCAGAATTTGTTTCGGAGTAGAAATAGATAATCGCTCAGCAAACGTAGGTACTCTCGCCGACGCTAAGTCTAACACGCTCTTGTCGGCCTCTTATTTCCAGGTTGCGCCTTCTTTCTGGCTCTTCTCAACGTCGTCCACAGGCTGGTTTTCGGTACCCCAGCTGTCGATAATTATTAATACAATACTAGTACTGGCTGCTGTTAGATGCATCGCAAGTATTATAATACTTCTTAGCATTGCTCTTGGCGATAAAAGTAAGGGGTAGGAGTTAATTTTAGAGTCTAAAACCAAGAAAACTAATACACGTTGGTCCTTGGTTGGTCCTAATCTAGAAATCACGTGCTCTGCTTACTCCCATAGGTTGCTGCCAAGAATATTATATAATACCGATCCAACCTAATACAATGCTAGTACGGTATCGAACTTGTGGATTCTGTATCGAAATCCACCCTGGGTCCACAATGTTGACCTATAACCAGGATAATCCGCGATATCTAAAGGCGGACTCCCTTGCATGCGAGGGAAAATACATGCTCTATTTTAGACCTCGGCGACAGAACCATTCCCCTCTAAAGCTAAGTTAGCAGAAACTATCAAAAGTGCCTAGCCAGATGTCACAAGGCGTGTACATCGGTGGGGGTCCGTCCGACTGTGACTGAAACACGTCTGAAGGATGTACAGCCGTTGCGTTGAATATTTCATCTCCAATGTCCAACACAGCCATGGATCGCGACACCCGCCGGCTTAGATATGAGATCTTTCAATTCATTCTTGAGAACTGCCGTCCACCTACCGTTCAAGATCTTGTAGTTCGTGTCTCGCGTGACGAATCTCAGGTCACGCAGAGCCTTCGCCAGCTTCATGACCTCCATCATATAAAGCTGTACGACCAGGACGTGCCGACACCAACTCCAATAGCAATGGCACACCCGTTCTCGCATTTGTGAGTGTGCCGGCAGAAGCACTGCAAGGCTCAAGCATCTGATAATGAAGTAGGCCCACACCATATGTCGTTGTAAGAGTCTCAATCCAAAGATACCTGAGTAGCTGGCAACCGAGTATGAACGAATTTTTTCTCACTTTGAGCGCGGTAGGTCCATGCGGGAAAACTTTGGTGGGCGAATTGCGCCTGGTGTGCCTTCGGTCTTGCTGCTATGCTGTCACCAGGAGAGGTCAAGGTCAAAGTCATGACTCCTTCTAACGGAGAGCACTTGACATTCGAGTTCGCCGAGGGGAACATCACCAAAGCAATCAGTGAAGGGGAGGAAGCGCCGCTGCAGAAGTACTATACCGTATTCTCTGCGCCTCCATCCCAGTGGTGGACAGATGTTCGTTTTGCTTGCGGCGGGATTCAAATCTGCACATCTGAGCTCGAAGCCCAAAACTTCCATGCCAAACACGGTTTACACTATGGCGATGTGATCAGCCTGGATAAACTCTGGGAACTATCAAAGGTAGCCCGGAACTAACAATTGACGCTGAGCTTAGTTTGCTAAGAATGATGCAGGCGTGGTATTCTGACAAGGCCACCTATGACTACGAGCGCAAGACTCCGCAGGAGGCAAAGAAGTTGTTCGAGGATTTGGGCCTAGATTTGCGGTATTGGATAAGTTGAATGTGTCTGAAGGCCTAGGGAGGATATCGATGTCTGCAAATTGAAGTTGGGTTTGAGTGGAGAAGACTCGAGAGCCCATCGACTTGAAAGGGGTCGAAATTTCTGTTGCAGGATCTAGTAAGCCGAGATGACAGTCGGCAAGCTCGACGAATAGAGCACTCTAAACGTCGAACTTCTTTCCAACGAACTTCTCACTCGATGTCCACAGTTTTTCTGTGTCTTCTTCGCCGGTCGTATTATCTACAGACTGAAATTCTGCAATCGTTAAGATAGGCCCCAGATGCGACCTCGATTTCCGGGGAGAGCGCGGCAATCAACGTAGTCGAGCAGCCTTGTTGGAGGTCCTTGAAGCGAATTTCCTGCGAGCCATGCACAGTGAAATTGATGCATTTCAGTAAGGTGGCAGTAGTATGGCTAAATTGTGGACCGGAGCGGTCACAACTCACATCTGGCTACTTTATATAGATCTTCTACCAGCTTCTGGTCCATACGTCGCCCAAACGGCGACATGATGCCTAGATTTGCTCACAATGTTAGAGGCATGAGACCATGCGCAGGACGTAGCCACTGAAGGAGTCATGTCGGAATATCACGACTGTAATTCTTCAGAGTGAGTCACGAACATGATGAAAAGGGGAAACAAAGACTCACCTCCTGAGTGCAGCGTGTAACTGAGAACGCCGCGAGGCTTCAGCGGTGGGGCGAGAGCACGCGTGAACAGAATGTTTGCGGCTTTCGATTGTCTGTAGCCAAACCACGGCTTCTATGTTTTACCGTCCTATTCAAACCGTCAACGTCAGCCCCCAGAACATCATTTGGGCATCCTGGAAGCCGAGTGATTTTGGAGGCTCCGTCTCGCACAGAAGTCCCGCTTGCTAGATCAAACGTGACGGTGTGTACCAGAACTGCACTGTTGACCTTCTTGATCTCCGCAACGACTAGCCCCAGGCGGGTTGCTTGACAGTTGACTAGCACAAGCAGACGAGGCGATGATTTGCTGGCGAGAGACAAAGCTGTTTCAGCTCCAAGCCCTCCTTTGCTGGCTTCGGTAATCACGACTTTCCCAGTGTTAGTATGCTGCCGATTTTGAGGATATGTCGACAGTACATACAGTAGCATCCATCTGCACGAGAGCATAACGCCTTTGTTTCATGTAGTTTCGAAACCGAAAGTGGAGATTTTCACAAATAGGATCGGCGTAATCGTGACCCGTCTGTTCGGGCTCTTAGTAGAGTGGAATTTTCTGGTTTTCCATTCCTTTGTCATTAATTAGTTCCAAGATTCAGGGACCGTGTATCAATTTGGGGAGCCAATTCAGTGTCAAAGACTTCAGTCTAGGTAGAAATTGCATGAATTGCCTATATCCCGTAGGAGTAATAGGTTGGCTAATGAAAGTAAGCTGGAGATAAGAACCTTATTATTGTCAGGAACCGGCCGAACCACGGCCGTAGCGGCTATATATTAGTATCAGACAGTTAGGACAAATCCTAATCATAGTCGCAGTCACCGGTACTTGAGGGCTTGAAGTCTGGGGTCTGTTGATTTGAGTCAACAAGCCGCGTCGCCGACTCCGTCGAGTCCATCAAGATTTACTGTGGGAAACGAATCGGCAGATGGTCTGATAAGCCACTTCCCGTACCTCCGGTGCAGTAAGGCTGTTACCTTGATTTCTTGTTGGATACAAGTTCTGAGTATTGATTGATTGAGAGAAAGAGGAATTCTATCTAGTGACGATGATATTTCCCTATATTGGGGCTCCGCCCTAATCAGCTAGACTAGCGAAAGCGCCGGCCAATTGGCCCACAAAATAGTGACTGAGCCGATGGGTCTGAGAACAGAGACAAATTTGTGGGATGAATAACACGTTTCGGCACACTCTCCCTCCAGGGGCTAGGCCAAAGCATTGCCAGCCTTTTCGAACAACCGAGCAGCTTCTGGAGTTGCTCATCCACAGATACTCGGAATAGAGGCGCGGAAAAAGATAGCCTCTCCAGTTGGATCGTGAAAATTGCAGGAGACCTTCGCCACGACACTGGTTTTCTCGCCTGTGTTTTCTTATGCCTAGGTTGCATTTGGAGTCGGCCTGCCCTAGACGCGTCTGGACAAATATTGTCGCACAAGCCATCTTTTCACCCGTTTCCGACCCTGGGCGCGGATGGTCTGCCTATGGCTTCACCACTAACCGGACGTCAGTTTCACAAGAACGAACAAAACCTCTGTCTTGCACGACTTACTGCCAACGATCTCTTCCCATATTTCGTCCATATAAAACAAGGATGAAATATGACCTCCGGGCACAAGTTTGAGCTTGGCAGACCTGTAATTCTCCACGAGCCAGTTGTTCGCGCTCCCGCCGATCTGATCGGCCTTTGAGCCCACGACTAGCAGAGGCTTCGACGCGTGTTGGTCATCAAGCTCTTTGGGCTCGAAACCCCAGTCGGAGTGGATCACGTCAGAGACTTCCATGAACCCGTCCCAGTTCCGGCAACACTTAATTATACCCCGGGCCATTTGGTCCAAGAAAGCATCTTCAGTCACACAACTCTTTTCCAGCCATTGACTGAAGGTCGACCTTTCTTCCTCATCCATGTTGTGGATTAGCGTTTGCTGGAGGAAAGCTTTCGCGCCGCCGAAGGTCTTTAACTTAGATCCGACGGCAAAGCGAAAAAGCCATTGTAGAAAGTGGCAAGGGAGCACTTGTGTCGGCGGTCCAAAGGAGAACCAGTTCTGCCAGCTCAGTGTCTTCGCATAGTCTTTCTGGTACTTGAGAGGCGAGAAGCCGCTTAACAAGACGCACCCCACAATTTTGCGACCGGGAGGAAACAAGTCATATGGCGCTCCATACAGCATTTGTGCCTGGACTGTGCCATATGATCCACCCGAAACGTAGAGAGTGTCAAATTCATTTGTGGGATATAGGTGCGACAATAAGGCAATCATGTCCCTCGCTAGCGAGACGTGGTAGGGCACTTTCTTATCGCGTGTGCTAGAATTTCCCATACCCGGGAGAGTTGGCGCTATCCAGTACACTCCAAGCTCGCGACACGGCGCAGGGACATTTGGTGCGGTGCCAACGCTCATGATGCCGGTGAAGAAGAGAACAACCGTTCGGGACGTTGCGGGGCCATTGTGGGCATATGCCAATTGTCTGTTTCCTGGTAACTTGAGGATATGCTCCCCCTCTCCCTTTGCTTTGTCATAGACATCAATTGCTGCCATTGCCTTCCAATTTTTGAGGACTTGGCAGATGTGAATTTTTATCGGTCGAACTTGGTGGTGACGAGTTCTTAATCGAATGCCAACTTTTATAGGCCGTTGTGGACAATACAGAAAGCAGAACTCTTTCGGTGGTGCCTGGAAGCCAAGAGCGTAACGACAGCTAGGCCCAGACCTGGCTAGGCTCGCCACTAGCCCCCCAGCCAGGCAGAAGGATTCCCGAGCTGGCTAGTAGCCTCCTTATTATTTTCCTAGTATAGTAGTAATTAGGCTGACTGTCCCCTGAGTTCCCCATTGGAACATATTATATCCCGCCGTTGAGTTAGGATGTGAAATGTACATTAAATACCGCACGCTGAGGTAAGATAGTCCGAAGTGAAGTATTCTCAATAAATTTCAAATACAAGTGTTCTGCACGTTGGATGAGCAGTGCTGGAACGAGTAGAAGAATTGAGGAGTGCTAAAGAGTTAAAGTACTTGCGTCCTCGCCAACATCAGCGTTCTGTCTTTGGAACTGGCTCGGCCGAATTAACTATGTGGACCATTGACATGCTGGAGCACAGGGCTAAAGAACATTCGTGTAAGCGCGCCGCAATAAACCCTGCTGCCTACAACGCATCAAGCGTCTTCGGCACCATTGACGACAAGCTACAAATATTCGCCACAACTGCGTTCCAAACTCTTCCTACGCTCGCTGAGTACCATGATTGGCTTTACTCCGTACTTGATTTGTTAAGGATAGATGCCCTCTTCCAATCCTGTCAATGCTAAATGCTGTTCATTCTGACTTAGCGTCAATACCGTTGGGTTTGAAGACCACTTTGTTGACCTCTGCGCGCTCGAAGCGCCGCAAAGCATCCACACACGAGTCATCCAATCCTGGCAAGACAAGATCTATGAATCTCATCTTCTCTATCTTGTCTTTGTTACGTATCAGGGCTTGCAAGGCTTCACCAAATACGTATCTTGCTGGACATCGACCGAACTGGATGTGAATATTCTTGTTGTAGCAGTCTGCGGCCGTGAATGGGAGCTCGCCGTTGTGTACCCCTATTGCCAGTGTCAGAGATAATGGATTGCAATGGGGATAACGAGATCGACAACGTACCTACGGAGCTTATCTTGCCTCCTGGGCAAATAATATCATAAGCAGTTTTGAGAGCAGGACTGAGACCGACCACTTCAATGACTGCATGGGCTCCGTTTCCGTCAGTGAGCCTCATCACTTCTTTGACAACATCTACCGCCTTGAAGTTGAGTGGGATGCAGCCTAGATCTTTCGCACGCCGCAGGCGGTCAGGGACCGAGTCTATAGCGAAAATTCGGGCAGGTTTGTATTCGAGTGCGCATATAATTGAACACAGCGCGACCGGACCACAACCTATCACTACCACGGTCATGTCCTTCCACTGGTCACTTGGAGTTTCCCGAAAAGCATTTCTCGCACCGTTGAATCTAGCATGTCATCTCGTCAACCAGGTCCAGTTTCCGAAAAGAAAAATGAAAGGGGGAATCTGTGCTTACCCGGTTGGGAATATATCAGTCATCAAGATCAGCAGCTCCCCGAGATCTCCTTCTTGCGGAGTGTGAAACAGAGTAGAGTCCGCCAACGGCACTCTGAAATACTGAGCTTGTGACCCGTCCAGAGCGACTGATCCAAACGACTTGCATTTCACGCATCGACCGGTGATGCCCCTCTTGCAATGGAAACACTCGCCGCTGTAACTATTCAGTGGTTGAAATTCAACAAGTGAAGCGCAGTGCTAACCAACTGATCGTGAACGGCGCAATCACTTTATCGCCCTTCACGAAGCTTCTAACCTCGCTACCAACCTCATGGACGATGCCCATGCCTTCGTGCCCGCACACATAACCAGGTTGCATGTTGATCTTTGAGTGTCCTCGGTAACGATGCAACTCGCTTTGGTATATCTCATCATTAGAGACGGCAGACATAATAACAAATGAGAGGAGACGGCATTACCTTCCACATAGAGCTGCCGAGGTAGTCTTCACCACAACATCGGTAGGGTCTATTACGTGAGGGACTAAATGGAGGTCATTAGCGGCGGCTTGCCAGAAAACAGAGGCTATTGTCAACGAACTTGGTCGGTCTTCCAACCTTACATCATATGGGCCATGAAAAATGAGTGCTTTCATTGTTGCAGAAGCAGCCATTGTGACGATTTGGGAGGTCGATAAACGGCGAGGCTGGCTCCCCTTTTGGCAGATATAAATCGAACCGCCGCGATCTTTGCGACAGCCGAACAAGGTTTTTTGATCGAATTGATGCGTTTAGCAATAATACGCTTCCAATATCTCATGAAAATCCCTTCGCCCACATGTGATGACTGATGCAAGGTCAATCTCCCCTTTTACTCGTTGGAGAGCTTTCCTCGGCAATCCCTCTGCGGGGAAACAAGCTCCGGCGAATAGGTAATGCTTGAGCACCGGGAAAAACGCCGAAGACGGCGATGACTTGCGACTTATATCACGACCCTGACATGGATATGACCACAAGGCAATTGAGGTCTCTAATTGGACTCAATTCAAGGTAATGCACAGCGAGTTGAAAAGCTGCCTTGCCAAGCTCGTCATGGGCCAACGGAGTCTTTTAAACAGCGTGAGCCTTCTATTCCAGCATGGAGGCCTGACTCCTACGACATTAATCGTTTGTATATCTGATGGGTCCCAGCACCACAAACAGAAGCTCAGATACCGATTGTTATACTTTTGATATCCAAGTATTCTTCCAAAGCTGCAATTCCTCCTTCTCTGCCCAATCCGCTCTCGAGGACACCACCAAACGGTGCCTCAGCAGCACTCACCAGCCCGACTCTGACTCCAACCATTCCCACTTTCAAAGCCTCGCTGACTCTCCAAAGGCGCGAAATATCCTCGGTGTAAAAATAACCAGCCAAGCCGACGTCGGACGTATTCGCCATTTTTATGACCTCCTGCTCGGTCTGGAAGGGTACAAGAAAGGCCAAGGGCCCGAACGTCTCTTCTGTCATGAACTTCATGCCGACCTCGCCACCTTTGACGACAGTGGCGGGGAAGAAGTTGGGCCCATGGCTACTGTCCTTACCACCGGTGTGAACCCGAGCCCCTTTGCTTAGAGCATCATCCAAGTGATCCTCCACCTTTGCAATACCTTTGCCAGCGTACAAGGGTCCGAAGTTCACTTTTCTGTCCCAAACGGAACCGTATGTAAAAGTGCGCTTCAACCCTTCCGTTAAAGCATCTGCAAACTTGTCCAATATGGACGCATGGATGAAGATGCGATTTGCACATACGCATGTTTGTCCAGATGATCGAAACTTGGACGTAATAAGGCCTAGAGAGCATTAGACTGCTTTTGCGCGACGGAGCTTCGGCACATGGGGGCAGAGAGCGCCTACCTGCCACGGCTTTATCGATATTGGCATCCTCGAACACGATGAAAGGTGCATTTCCACCGAGTTCGAGACTAGTCTTTTTGATGGTTCTGGCGCAATCTGTGTTGAGCAGGCGGCCAACAGTAGTAGACCCAGTGAAGCTCAAGTGCTTTACTGCCGGATGACTACATAACTCCTTACCGATCGACGGGGTGTTCTCAAGGCCGGCTGTCACGACGTTAAATACGCCCGGTGGACCGCCTGCTCGTTCAAAAAGTTTTGCGAGTGCAATGGCGCAAAGTGGCGTTTCGGGCGCCGGTTTGCATACAACTGTATTGCCAGCCGCGATTGCGGCACCCACTTTACGAGTAACCATTGCGACAGGTGAGTTCCAGGGTGTTATGCATGCGACAACGCCTTGAGGTTCTCTGATTGTGAGGATTCTATTATTCCCGCGGGCTGCGGGGATGGTTTCGCCGAATGTGCGCTCAATGGAACCCTCGAACCAGTCAATAAAGTCAACAGCATACTGTACAGTACCGAGTGACTCCGTATACGGCTTGCCGAGCTCGAGCGTACATAATGCAGCTAGGTCTGCCCTGTTTGCCTTGATCAAATCAGCCCATCGTCGCATCAGCCATCTCCTCTCCCGATGGGGAGTGAGTTTGTACGTCTCGAAGGCTTGGCTGGCGGCTTCAATGGCGTTTCGGGTGTCCTCAGCACTCAAGTCGGCGATGTCGCAAATCTCGGCATTGTCTTCTGGATCTGGATTTCAGGTCAGGGAGGAGATGTTTGCGTGAGGACGTGTCGACGCTCTTCACATACCGAAAAGTTTGAAGGTCTTCCCAGATGCGGCACCAACCCACTGGCCTCCAATCAACGACCTTGTGTCAATCAAAGTTAGGTCTTGGAACTGATGCGACATGTCAGATCATTTAATCGCGTTGACACTGATAGGTCTTTTACCTCATATGGTATGGACTTTTTGATTGGCGACTTGTTTGACATTGTGGCGTAATGCTTGCACCTTGCTCCTACCGGGGTGAATACAGACGGTGTTGCAGGACGCTTTTGGGCCGTACATAAAGGTCTGAGCGGGAAGTATGGAACCCCATGGATGTTCGAAAGACATGTCCAATTTAACCGCATTGCGTCTAGGTAAGCCTCTGAAGGCCTCCAACTCTCCGTCCAAGGGCTCGGCAGGCTCAAGATCCCTCGTAATTCCAAATGTTCTCGGGCTGTGGGGAGAAGAGGTTGAGAAACGAATCATCAAATTTGGCTTTGTTGCAACTGCGGAGAGTGAATCTCCGCTTCGGCATTCTGCCTAGTTGCTTTTGTTGTAGCTAGTTGCAGGAAACGTGCCAGATTTGTTCCCGCGCTTATGCATCCAGGGCTGGGCTTCATGCACATGGAAATCCATTGTGAGGGTGAGGAACAGGCGGGAACGATCTCAGCGCTTAGAGGTCAGAAACATTTCGAAGAAGCACAGAAAGATTTAAATTGTCTGAGGAGATGGATTTGCGGTGGGCCTCGTAAACGGCAGTAGGGGTTCTGGTCACTTGTGACAGCCTTCCTCCAAAAATCCCTGATTCTGTCCTCAATTCAATTTTTTCGAGCCCTGGAGTCACAAGAGAATAGTGCCTGGCAAACTGGATGCAGCAGCGACAGTGCTAATACGTCTCCCTATAGCTTCGCCATCTGTCCTCTTTGCACGGACGATCTCGCAGCCCATTGGGCAGCTGCTCTGCCTGCCCTCCGACCAAACACGGCACCCGAGGTGAGACCACTACCGCCAGGGTAGTTTGAATAGAACAATCCTCCCAGCATTTCTCCAACGCAATAAACCCCAGGGATGCCCTCGCGTGTCACTGCACTCTTCAACTGAGCGGTCTCTGGGTTCACGGATAACCCACCAAACGTGAAAGTCACTCCACACGAGACCTTGACGGCGAGGAACGGACCCTGGTCAATCGGAAGTGCCCAATTCGACTTTGCAAGCAATAGTTTTGTGGTAGAAGATTGTGTCGACAACCCGTCTTTTATGGCTGGATTCCAGGTGGCCTCAGGATGCTCCTTTCTATGAGCATATACAGCTTCGTTGTACTCACGCAGTGTGCTGATGAAGCTTTCGCGGTCGCGCAAACCCCGTTGAAGGCACTTATCCGCCAATTCCTCAATGCTATTGGCGGTAATTCTTTCCACGCGCTCCTCGCGGTATTCCTCCAGCCTCAGCCAAGGACTTGTGCGGGAGTCCCACACTTGAAAGGCCACACTCTCGGGCTGTGAGAGGATGGCACGGCCGAATATGGCGTATGTATAGTTCCGGAGGTCGATTCCTTCGTCAACAAAACGTTTGCCTTGAGTATTTACCATGACACCTAGCGGGTATCCAGACTTCGTATACTCATTTGATGCCTCGCGATCACCAGTATTAGGGTCCGCGTTCGCATCCCACGCGACCGAGTGGCAACCACTCCAGTTTCCAGCTGCTAGCGCTGAGACGTCGCGCATCGCTATCTCCAGACAGTCGCCGGTGTTGAAGGGCGTTCCGCGGACAAGAGCCATATCCCACCCAGGACCGAGGTATTGACACCTGAGGCGAGGGCTAGCTTCGAAGCCTCCAGCAGCAAGAATCACGGCCCCAGCCGTGATAGTGTGGTCCTTCCTGTCCCTGTGAACAGTCGCGAGGACGCCGCCGCTGCCGTCCGTTGATAGACCGGTAAGTGCTGTATTCCAAGAGAGAACAATTTTCTGTCGTCGTGCAATGTTGATGTAGTCTTGGATAAGACCTTTACCTCCATCTTCAGTTTTGAGGTGTAGGCCTCCCCAGAACTTGAATCGATCATTGACCTCATACGCTTGTCTGTTGAATGAGAGCTGAAACCTGATTCCATTTTGGGCCAGCCACTTGACGGCTGAGTTCGAGTCTTTGATGAGAGCTCTGCAGAGTTCGGGGTCCGATCTGCCCCCACAGATCCGGTGCATATCATCAGCGAAATTCTTCTCGGTATACGGATCCAGGTCAACCTTTTCTGCCAGCTTGGCGTCCACATTGTTGACAATAGGCAAGAGGTCGTGTAAGCCTCCGTGGACGGTTCGGTACGCTCCAGCAGTGAAGTAAGAATTTCCACCTGCCCAGGATTCAGGACATTTGTCGACCAGTAAAATTCTCTTTGCTCCTGACTGAGAAGCTGAAAGAGCTGCAGCGAAACCAGCGTTGCCACTGCCCACGACAAGCACGTCGCACTCTCTAGGGATATCCATAGTGATTCTGCAGGCTCTAGGGGCTTTAGAGAAAGCTATCGACAGGTTCAGACAGTGAAAAGTTGTACCGAGAACACTTTGGCTTCTGTAGCCTCGGCAGGGTATGTCGGCGAACACGAGAAGAGAATACCGTCCTTAGCTGCTGTGAGTGAGGCTATTCGATTCACCGTCCTTTCCAGTATTTAACTGTCCCTCGATATCATTGGTGGCATGATTCTCGAGTTGAAATTTGTGGTGCGGTCTGACGGCGGCCAACCTCTCCCCGGCAGGCTCCCAGGATCGGAGACTCTCTCTCCGAAGTAAGGGCTTGGGATTTGCATCAAGCTCCGCAATCCCTAAGGGTCTCAAGCCGCGTTACCCGAACTAGTTGGAACTACAATCTCTCCGCGCCTTAGCGATATTCTGGAGTACATCTGCGGGGTGTAGCTTTCTCCATGCTAAGACCTCTTCGGCCGTTCAAGTTGTTCTAAACCCGCATGTGCCGCCCCAGCCTCGCACCGCCCCAGCGAAATGGGCCTGGTATCACGCCTAGTCCTCGGGGTGCATTTCTCCTCGATGATTCCAGGCAATGTCTCCTGATACTTAGAGTGAGGCCATCGTCTCTATCCTATCTCTCCGCTATCAGTTTCCTGTGCGGACTTGACGCCCAGCTACCCACTGTCTACCAGCGAAGGCACTGTTTTGTATCACGGAGGCGTCTCGCCGTGTTCTTCGTTTTAAGTCAGTATCATGAGCAATAACACTGGCGTCAAGAACTCTGCTCTGCATCATGTCGAGGATGCAGAGAAGCAGAGCCAACTGGGGAACATTATCTCCGAGCAGGCGCAGCACGATGCCGACGAGCTCGAGCAGAAGTACCATATCCCTTTGAAAGCAGTGTTGGAGTCTCATCTTGAGGAGGACTCCAGAACCGTTCGCAGGGTCATGCGGAAGGTCGACTTACGTCTGGTGCCCATGCTCTCTCTGCTCTACATGTGGGCTTTCATTGACAGGTCGAACCTTGGAAATGTGAGGAACCCCTTAATATCATTCTGGAATTTATCCCCGGCAAAGTTTGACTGACCATGCTGCAGGCAAACATCGCCGGCATGAGTGAAGATCTCAAGACCAACATCGGCAACCGTTACTCTGTCTTGGCCATGATTTTCTTCGTTGGTTACTGTCTCATCGACATTCCCGCTACATTCCTTGTCCGAAAGATTGGCCCTGCTCTGTGGATCGGTTCGATCACAACTATATGGGGTATTGTGACCCTCTGTCAAGGATTCGTCAAGACCTGGGGCGAACTAGCCCTGTGCCGTGTTCTCCTAGGCTTCCTTGAAGGTGGTCTCGTTCCGGCGGCAATGTTTCTTCTGTATAATTGGTACACCCGTTATGAAATTCAGGCTCGCATCGCCGGGTTCTACGTTATTGGAAATGCATCCAGTGGCCTAGCCGGGCTTCTTGCCTATGGGATTGAGCAGATGGCCGGTGATTCCGGCTTGAACGGGTGGTCTTGGATCTTTATCATAGTAAGCTCAAGCTTCCTTTTTCTCGCTTCACAGAGGACTTCTTACTGATCATTTCGATACAGGAAGGCATCGTTAGCACCGTCGTCGGTGTCGTTTCCTTTTTCGTCATGGTTGATTTCCCAGAAAAAGCCACTGTCAAAAACACCCTTGGCTTGCCCGGTTTTTTGACGCCCGAAGAAGCCGCAATTGTGCTCGCTCGTGTGGAGCGCGATCGTGGAGACGCGGTCGAGGACAAAATCACTTTCAAAATCGCCATGAAGCACTTCAGAGACTGGAAGCTTTGGGAATTCACCCTGTACCTTCTGCTCAACAACACCGGAGTCTACGCCTTCTCGTACTTTCTCCCAGTGATCTTGAAGGATGACTTTGGCTACTCCACCGGCAGAGCTCAGCTGCTGACTTTTCCCCCTTATGCAGCGGGAGCTGCGTGGATCATGATCTGCGCCTTCGTTGCGGACCACTTCAAGATTCGCGGCCCAATCATGCTCTTCAACGCATCTATGTACATTGTCGGGGTGTCTCTGACCGGTTTCGCCTCGAACGTGCACGCCCGTTACGCTGGGGTGTTCCTAGGCGTAATGGGTATCATTGCCAATATTCCCACGCAGTGGGCCTACGCTCACAACAACATGGTCGGACAGAACAAGAAGGGTCTCACCATGTCCTTGATGGTCATGGGAGGTGCTTTTGGCGGCATCATCGCGGGCAATGTGTTTCAGTCCAAAGATGCACCGGGCTACAGACCTGGTCTCTGGATTTGTATTGGGTTTCAGGTAAGACTATTTATTTCGAAGAACGCTGCGTCAACCACATTATTTCTCGCTAACCTCTTTCGGTTTTAGATGCTATATTTCGTCCTCGTACTGAAGAACATTTTCATCTTTTACATTCAAAATAAGCGAGCGGATCGTGGCGAGATCATCATCGAGGGACAACCAGGTTTCCGACACACATACTGATACCACTCAAAGCCGAGGGAAGACATGCACAAATCTGTCAAGAGCTTACGAGTTTTGTGGTCTTGATTTTGCTCGAGGCTGTTAGGTATCCACCTCTTGGCCACTGGTTGTTGCGTGCAAATGAAGAATCGGGATGAAGCAGAAAGCTCCAGTGTAGAAATGAATGCTATTGTTGCCTTTCGCGCCTCAAATTGGACCAGTGTTCTCACCAAATGTAAAAGCAAAGCCTCTCTTTCTCGTTGATCAAAATTGTTCATTTTATCGCAGCAAGCTTTGCCAGTAACGATTTCAAAAGCAAAAGCGTCTGAGACCAGCTGACACCGATGACAATACTTGGGATTGGCCCTGCAGTGTTAGATGGTCGATAGTTGTCTCCATGCCCCATGGCATCGCCAGTTGGAGGTTTCGGAGAGAGATTCTCCCGCTTTCTCCGGATTCTCGACTTCCGCACAACCCATCAACGTAGGACATTCCGGAATTAGAATACCATATTACCAGGGGGAAAAAGACGCTTCTGAGACTGCAGTCCCGTCTTGGCTGTCCTCGGCTCTTGGATATAGATCTGGCCTCTCTCATAAGAATTGTCCGACAGCATAGATTTTCTGGCACTTTTTCGTTCTTTTTCTCTGTCTGGACGGGGTTTCATCAGGTCTGCACGACCATGGCTACTGGCTCTAGCTGGAAGATGACGCGGGAGGAGTTGGTCAAAATCTCAATCCTTGATGCAACAGAACTCTCGAAACGCGCTCTGCGAGCGGTGGGCTACACCGATACAGACGCCGACACCATCTGCTCTCATATCATGGACGCGCAGCTTCGTGGATACGGTCCTACAGGCCTCGCCAGGGTCCTCACCATTGCCGACCGAGTCAGCCACAAGCTAGTAGGCAGTGCGGACATGGTCATCACTCGTGAGAGCCCGGCGTCAGCGCAAGTCGACGCCAAGGGAGCAATAGGTTATCTGGCCGCCTACCGAGCTACGGAACTGGCGATCAAAAAGGCGAAAGCAGGCGGCGTGGGCATCGTTGGTGTAAGCGATACTTTCTTCGCCGGCATGCTGTCCTACTATGCTGAGATGTGTACGAGACAAGACTTGGTAGTTATGATTACTGCCAGTGCTGGTCCCTGGGTTGCGCCCGAGGGCAGCTACACGCCTCGTTTCGGGACCAACCCGATGTGCATTGCTTTCCCGTCGGGCATTAAGCAGCCCATTATCTGGGACATAGGGACGTCCAAGATCATCCACGCGCAGGTGAAGCTGGCGCAGTTGATGAACGAGGAGCTGCCGGAGGGCACTGCGTATGACGAGAACGGCGAAGCGACCAGGGACCCGTTCAAAGCCATGGAGGGGGCAATGGCGGTCTGGGGCGGACACAAGGGCAGCGGTCTCGCGATAGCTATTCAGCTGCTGGGTGCACTGGCTGGGGCCCCAGCCCATACAGGCAACACCGAGGGCTGGGGACTTCTCGTCATCGCCATGGACCCGGAGATGTTCAGACCGATCGACGACTTTAAGCGGGAGGTGGACTCCTACTCGCAAACCATCAGGACTAGCCAGCCGCTCAAGGGGAACGGACCGATCAGGATGCCGTTTGATCGAAGCTGGGAGAGCCGCGAACGCACAAGAGAGAGCGGCTATGTGCAGGTGGAAAAATCCGTCCTGGACAGTTTGCAGGGGCTGATAGACGGAGCAAAATGAAAAACGACAGGCTGTTTTGTTTCCTTTGCTGATTTAGGCGTCAATTCGATAGCAAACTGGCTTTCGATTGTGCGTAATCTGCAAGCAGCCCTTCTGCTGCCAGCTACTAACTCGCTCGAGGCCTCTTGCTTGTAGTGACACCCGTTTCGTGGATCATTGAGCCTATGTAGGGACCATAGTGATATCTATTGGTCACTGTAAAGTTCTTGTATCCCATTGTATATTCAGCGGTATCTAATCTGCAAATCCTAAACAAAACATCAACTCTTCAGCGTCAGTCACTCGTCCTTCGCAAACTTATCCTGCCACTCTTCGTCGCCACCGATGAACCGATAGATGACCTTGGAGTCCATGCCAGCACAGCGGGGGTCTTTGCCTGCCTCGACGTACGTGTTCCAAGTCGTGGGACCAACACAAAGCTTCGCCCCGACCCTTTCACACGCAGCTATGGCCAATCCAATATCCTTCTTGACATACTCGATCTTGAAGCCCGGCTTGTAGCCTCTGGACGATGGCGCGTCGGGACTCAGCCCCGGAACCGGATTCGCCCATTGGGCATTGCGGTTACAGCCCGTCGTGGTCTTGAGAATTTCCTGCAGCGTCCTGGGGTCCATGCCCGATTTGATGGCGAAGTTGAACATCTCTGCATTCAAGAGCGTGATTGAGGAGCTCAGGTAGTTGTTGCAGAACTTCGCGGTCAGGCCTAGAGACGGGCCACCGCACGTGTAGATGTTGTGGCCCATGAGTGACATCAGGGTTTTGAGCAACGGTAGATGAGGATCTGACTTGGTAGAACCAATCATGAACGTAATGGAACCTTTCTTCGCACCGGCGGTGCCTCCGGAGACCGGGGCGTCGAAAAAGTTGGCTCTTGGGTGCTGTTTCCGCGTTTCCTCGCCGACCTCGAGTGATGTGGCCGTGTCGATGGTGCTGCTGTCGATGAGGATTTTGCCACTTAGATCTTTAGCGGCCAGCACGCCGTTTTCGGGGTCCAGGTAGACGGCACGAACATGTTTGCCCTCTGGTACCATTGACATAAGCACGTCCTATCAACAGGTGTTTCTGTCAGCTAACTGGGCGATCCTCTCTGAAAGGTATGGACATAGGAGATGCATACGCTCTTCTCGGCGACCTCTCTCGAGCTGCCACAAGGATCCAGCTTGGCCACCGCACCTGACTCCTTTAATCCTCTCTCCATCGATTCCGGGTTGACATCGTAGAAGTGTACTGTCGACGTTTCCGGCAGCTTACTAACCAAGTTCGAAAACATCGGAAAGCCCATGTTTCCAAGTCCAATGAAGCCAATATTGGCGGGTAATTGTGGTTCCGAATAAGAGCCCATGTTGGATTCGCTGCTGGTGTTACTGGTGCTGCTGCTGCTGTATGATAAATCTATGCAAAATCACTATGAACGGCTGCCAACAACAACTCACTAAATACTCGCAATAACGATTGCCACTTCGTGATCTTTGAAGTCCATCGCCCGCAAGGGTACCAGGTTGTCCAAAATCCTACAAGGGTCCTTGTGGCAATCTTCGGCAGCGTCAAAGTCGGGGATCGACTCTCCAAATTCGGCACAACGCTCATTCGGTGAGGGGATCTTCAATCGCAAGGCTGGCTCGGAGTATCAGTCTCCGGGCCGTAGAGTTTGGAGTGAATATCTGGCTCGGCTAGCGAGGCTGGGTACTGGAGCTCAATGTTACCCCGGGCGAACCCCGAAAGAAACCCAGTCGAGAATCCGCACCAACCCCGCCGTCATATCCATCGACCAATCGGGCCTTCTCCGTCCCCTGTAGACTGCCCTCGGGGAAGAGCCCACACACAGCTTGACAGTCCCATAGCCGGAGCACGAGGTACGTCGGCAATGAGTAATGGTACGAGTGACAACTTCCCAGCACTCGCTTCAGTAACGTTAGGCTGGAACTCCAAAGGAAGTTCCAACGGGACATGATACTAAGATGTTTGTCTGCGAATTTGAGCGGCTCCCTCCCTGAATCGTATTCGGTTGAGCCTTCGATCAGACTATCAGTCCTACTCTAATATATGCCATCAGGGACAGCCACCTCAGGAGAATCCAACAGGCAGACGTATTGCCGCAACAACAATGGGAGACTCACAGCAGAGGCCGAGCGACGACGGTCTGCGTCTGCCCCCTCCGGCCGCAGACCAGGCATATGTGAAAGTATCAGCGCTGAACGGAGGGTTTTTGACGCTTCCTGAACGCAACTTTGTAACGGATCCAGATCCGGAGAAAGGTACGACAGTACCGTCAATGTGCTTCTTGATCGAGCACCGAGAGTCAGGCTCTTCCTCAAAGCCCACACGTGTCGTGTTTGACCTGGGCATCAAACGAGACCTGACAAAGTACGCTCAACCGGCAACCCAGCACCACATTACCACTCGACAGCCTGTGTACTCGTCGGCAGATGCGAGGTCGAGCCTGTTGAGCGGCGGCCTAGACCCCGCGAAGGACATTGACTACGTGATCCTGAGCCACATCCATTGGGACCACATCGGCCTGCCGTCCGACTATCCCCATTCCAAGTTCATCGTAGGTTCAGGCACGCTGTACATCCTTGAGAACGGCGCGCCACATTATCCGCACGAGCGGATTGAAAAGGGCGCCCTGTCAGCAGACCAGACGACAGAACTTCCGCCCGTTCCAGAATCGGAGAGGAAACACATGGCCGCGGCGTCCCAGACAAGGCATCAGTGGCAGCCAATATCCACGCTGCCCAACGCCGTCGACTTCTTTGGGGACGGCAGTCTGTGGATCATAGACGCCCCAGGCCACATCCACGGACACGTCAACGCCCTGCTCCGAGTTGGGCCAAACAGATGGGTATATCTGGGAGGAGACTGCTGCCACGACCGCCGGATAATGACGGGAGAGAAGCAGATCCTCGAGTACGACAACGGACAGGGGAAGTTGAAAAGCGCTCATGCCGAGCTGCCCAAGGCGCGGAAGACGATTGAGAACATCCAGAAACTGATAGCTGTCAATGGTGATGCGGTGGAGTGGATAGTTGCGCATGACTGGAAATGGGCTTCTGAGAACCAGAACCGCTTTTTCCCACGGTGGATGTATTGAGATCAGCATCATCAATGCAGAGAGGGTTGATGTCTATCTTTCTAAGTGATAAACAAAGACTTTCAATACGTCTTCTTGTTTCTGTTTTCAAAAGACAAGATTTCCCCTTCGAGCTGGCCCCTTTTCTTCACCACCTCACTTCACACCTTCTCCTTTAATTGTCTCTGATGTTCTCCACTCTCGATCATGTCGTTGATAGCCGTTTCGCAAACTTTCAGAGCTTGCACACCGGCAGGCACACCGCAGTACACCATGGACTGCATAACGACCTCTCTGATCTCGACCTCCGTCACCCCGTTCCGAATTGCTCCTTTGGTGTGGATAGACAACTCATGCCAGCTGTGCAAGGCAATCATGAATCCGAGATCTAAGTTTGGTGATTCGTCAGAGAAGTTGCTTGGTAAAACTGCACTGCTATTGAGAGAGAGCAAAAGCCCTATGCGTTTTCCTCGCAAGTAATATTTCCACCTAAAGGGATTCCTGAGAGAGGAGGCTTCAGAACGTACTGACGAGGCTTCTCGACCTGCGATCGAGCTCGGGGCGAGCCCAGACCTTGCCCCAGCAGAACTCGGTGGTGAAGTCCTGCAAAGGTTTCGCGAACTCGCTCTGTCGCGCCGCAAGTGATCTCTGGACATGTGCCTCTCCCAGCACAGCGATGCGGACTTCTTTGCCCTTGTCGTATAATGAGGGTTCGCCGCTCATTGTGACTGGCTATTTCGAACATTCGTCAAACTCTAGCCTCGTTCCAATACGGTTGGCTAGAGCTCCCTGGATGTGCCAAAGCATCGACGTATTAATATAGAGGTTCGCGACTCCAGACCGTGGCGAGGACCAGGGCGGCCTGGGAGTTCACTAATTGGAGTCCGTAGTGAAGCCATACCCCAACAGCAGGACAGGTTAAACCAATTTCGTCTGAGGGGGGTTTTAGTGTGGTGGCGGAGACTCATGCTCCCTCAGTCGGAGAATCATTCTCCGCGGGCTGATAACTCTTCGCTTCAATCATTCTCATCAATCCATTAGAGAGTGGGCGATGGTTCGAAGCCTTACTCACGTAGCCCCCGCCAGATGTCGCTCACTTGCTTCAAATGGATGCATCTGGCCCTCAAAATGATCTAGTGCCGCTGAAGAAGGTGTCGGACATATCGGTGTAAGGCAGCATGGGCTCGTCCATGAGGCCAAAAAGAGGATCATCGGGAATGTCAGAGTCGAAGATTACTTCACCGGAGTACTGTACGTGCGAGCTTGTCACATTTCTTGTGGGAAACATGCTGAAGATAGTATCAAAGTCGAATGATGACGGCGAGTAACTGGGATATATAGTTTCCTCTGTCCGAGAGTCAGCAACTAGGACCTCCTTGCTCGAGTGATATTTACCTGGCTGTAATACAATCTTGCTGGCCTCCATCAATCTCTGTATGATCTTCATGGGCTTAGAAACGCCAGGATTGGCGAGACACAACTGTTCCAAGCAGGTCAAACTTGCTGCAAGAAGGGATGTATGCTCTCTATTGCTGCCGTTGGTCGCATCGGCTGCTGCGTTCCTAACGTGGATCGTGCAAGCAACGTATATTGCATAGCTCAACAAGTACGGTGCGCCTCTGAGACTGTATGCAGTCTTCCATGCCAACGCAATGCTCGTAATGCTTCGTGCTGCAGATGTGCAGCGACCCCAAGAAAGCGAGGGAGTAGCGGTGGAGCGCAAATGCCCGTCCGATATGAACGGCCGATGGAGAAGGATCAGCAGAGAATGGTAAAGTGCGTGCACATTCATCAAGTTTGGAGGAGGATATGATATCGGATTGGATTGCAGGAGTCGCGGTTGGAAATCTAGGTTTGTTGGCAGGTTCTCCCTCCATGCTTGCAGAGCGTTATCAACAAGCTGCAGACTGGCCTGGGCGTTGCGAGGGGTTGCTCCAACGACATAGAACGTGTTGATAATCTTTGTCATAATCTTCGATAATAGGCACAGCTGTTGAAACGTTGAGACCGAGTAAATGGGAAGGCCAGTAAAAGTTGAAGTACTCTGAGGACTTGGGTATTTGGGATCCTTGTAGGGTACGTAAAGTTCCTGTTCTTCAAGAGTGTCCATGAAATCTCGCGACACATGCGAATCGCGGAGATTGATGGCCGCTGGGCGCCCAAGATAGAGACTTTGCAGTTTGTCGGATACAAAGGCTCCCCAGAATATTCTCCTACGGATTTCCACTTGCTCTGGAGAATCGCTGGTTTCTTTCGGATCGAGATGTAGACCGAGGTCATAGATCATACGCAAGGCGTAGCCTGTGTACAACCACCCTTTCGAGGTCTCGCCCTTGGCATTATAGCTCGATCCTAACAACAACAGTCCGACCACAGTTGGAAGCTTCGGGTATATGAGTAGGGAATCTTCTGCAAGCAGTTCGTCACAGCGCCGGAAAAACCGTCGACCTGCTGTTGAAGGATCTGAAGGATCGTCCCGGACTTCCACTCTGGCAGAAAACTTGCTTGTGCAAGCAAATATCGCATGAAGCAGGAACCTGGAGCAATGAGGCCCATTCCGCAATAGATCTCTTACGATCGCCGGTCGGTAGGTCAGTAACAGTGTGTGATGTTGACGACTCCAGTGTAATTCAAGCAAATGCATGGCCAGCTCTGTAGGTACTCCGTGGACGTCGGGCAGAGAGGCCAAATGGCGCTCGTTCTGCCGTTGTAGGGCCGCTTCTGCGATTAAGCAGTTTCTGATATGATCTCTCGCGAGAGAGGCAGCAGATTGCACAGAAATGCTGCCGGTTCTCGGATGATAATGAAGGGCTGAGGACGGTCCGAAACTGCTGGGTTTTCCCGCCTCATCAACAGAAAGGAATGGCCCGATATCGAATTCCTCGTCGGATGAATCTTCCAGGCTCCCCAGGCTACTGCGGCGCCGGAGAGTTTGTGTCATATTAGGCACAGCTTCTTGATTTCCCGTTGTCGGAATAGCAAGTTGTGGTTGATGTGAAAATTGTGGTTCGGCGTTGCCGTCATCGTTACCCTCGTCTGGTAACTGGACATGTCCATCACAGATTGACACCGATGTCAACAGTCTCTCGCGTTTGGCGGATGGTACGGATTTGAGTTTGGCAATGAAAGCACCAAGAGCAGCGTTCTGTTTCTGCAGCTCGTGAATACGTGCCAATGTCGGTCTGGAAGTTCCACGCCCGTCAATGCCAACGTACAGAAACATCATGGGCCTGTTGCGAGTATCAACCCACCTTCTCTGCGGCGTTTCCTGCTTGTAGATGCAATCTTTCCCCTGCACCGTGCAAGACGTACAACGGGGTCGTGCAGTGTCACAGCGTGTTTTTCGAGCCCGGCAGGACAGACATGCTCGTGCAAGTGATTTCGGGCCGTCATGCTGCGACTTGTCTGCCATTCTTCCGCTTTTCTGACCCTGTTGCATGCGCGATGCTGTTGGAGTAACTACCATCGTGTGGTTATGAATTGATCAAATGAAGAGTGAGCGGCTCAACAAAGGAAAAAAGCGTTTGCGTGTATGGCTGAGGGACCTATCGAATGAGAAAGGTGGTGCTTCTGGAGAAGCTTCTGCAGATGGCCGACGGCTTGATGGCAGCTTTTCCCCGCTTGATCCCCAGCCCAGTTGAGCCTCGTGAGCACTATTATTATTACTGGGTACCCGGTAGGCCCTGCCAAGCCTGGAGCCTGACCCATGGTAGCATTTCACGTGACTTCTGGAAAGGAAGGAGATGCGCTTGGAGTTCTGATACCATTTCGTTTTGCCTTCGCTTGGATTTCTATCCATTGTTCCTTGATTTCACAGAATCCAGCACAGCAAAGAACCACCGGCTGCGTGTTACACTGGCCGATGAACTCCATGCGGACACAGCCTCAGACTGCTCGAAATGTCGGATGAGGACCTGGACAACAGTAGCACCCCGTCCGTGGACTTCAATCCGTTTGCGCACAGTATGCTTGAAAGACTCAGTGCACAACCAAACCTGTTCAATCCATTCCAAGGGCTTAGACCCCATATCCATACCGACGGCCTTGAGAATGGAAGCTGCGTTCTCCCTCATGCAGACCCCAACGATAGAGGTGGAAGAGTTGCCAAAGTGCATCATCGAGAGACAGCAAGGATGCTCGGAAAAAAGGATGCGGAGATCGACGACGCAGCCAGATAAGCATCAAGCGCAGCCGGTTGTCAAGAGATCGGACGTTCAACCCCTTCATTTAATCAAGCTGCCCATCATCAAGGCACCACGCACGGTCTTACACATGGGTTGACCTTCTAGAAGCATATCCCTCCCAACAGGGAGCTCTACCACATGAAGCATGAGAAAACTGATCATAGACCATCACGTGTGGTAGTTCTCCCGGTTCCATCAGCACCAACCTCTACACAGCTCTCTTAGCTCTCCACTGGACAATATCTTCTGACCCTGCTCGATCTCAGAACAGCTTTCCAATATGGATAGACGCTCTTTTGCATTAATCTAGGTGATGTGATCGAAAGAGGCCCGCAGTTCAGGATGATGGTACGAGTGTATAAGCAAGCAGAAGAGGCTCGTATCTGGATCGGCGGCGAGGATTGCTTCATGCAAAAAGCCCCGGACATCCTCGATCCTTCTCAACCGCAGCCCAAACTCTGAACAATGTGGACTATCGTATGCTCGAAATGCACCAGTCCAGTGTCGTGCGAGGCTTGTAGTTTTACTATCTTCCGATACGAACCATCCATCACATCGAATGGTTGAGTTTATATGCATTTTTCACCCGATGTTGGTTTTCAAGGGTCTGGGTGATTCAGGAGTCCGCTACGGCGCAGAATCGATGTTGATTTGCGGTTTGCGTACTTTTCCTTCAGATTGGATCGAGCACACTGTCCAGTGTCTTCATCGCAACGGACGGATTGAAGTACTGCGACCTGTTATATGCAATCTAGAGCAGGATGCGAGCGCTCTACCGGCTGGGAAGCCGGCTGGAAAGCTCGTCAAGATTCAGACGTTCGACGGGTACATTGTTCCAGACCAGGACAGTGCATACCAAAGAGATTCTCATATCACATTTCACGCTGAGAGGTTCACGGAGATATTCAAGTGGAAGGAGTCAATGCCAAGCGATTTCAGATCCCGCAAGCCTCTTTTGGGTGCTCTACAGCTGCTGAGAGACCATCAAACCACCGACCCTAAGGACAAGCTTACGCTCTTATAGTGTAACAAGGCAAAGTGGCTGTGCTGGGATGATATTGGGGGGTAGCAGAAAGGAGAGTTATCTAGTCGCATGTCAAACCAAAATGGGCTAAGGGGGAGTGCTGAACAGTTCACAGTGGTGGCAGAGTGCCATTATTCACAGTTTGACAGAGTATTCTATGTTTTTGATGTCTTCTGCCTATTCCTGAGTGTTTCGTCGGCCCTTTCCTACTTCTCAGTGCCGTCGCCGTGCTAGGCGCTCGCTACCCTAGCCGCTGCCTCTCCGGGGGTGGTGTTGGTGGTGGTGTTGCCCGGCCAGCGTCAACCAGAAACGCGTTCTCGATTCCCGACCTGCTGGACAGGCCTCTGTGCGTTGTTGCACGTGCATGCCGAGCCTTAAAGTGCTCTGTTACAACAGGTCTCTCCGTAGAACTCGAAGAAGCGTCCTCGAGAACTAAAATTCCAATAGACTAGTCGCATAGTGCCCAGGATGTGTATATCGATGCTGCTCGCTTCATGGTTCAGGATTCATTGTCATTATATACACTTTGTCTAAGGGAGGCTTGCCCTACAATGAAATGCCTTCCTTCATGGGTCCCTGAATTCAGCGCTACATCCTCCCCCAATGTCCTTAGCGATGGGCACACAATATCATAGATCGGATGCGGACTGTTCTGCAGACCTATTCCAAAAGGTCTTCCCGGAGATGTCTTGGACGTAAAGGAGCTTCCATTGGAAAATCTCTTCGACCAACTTCATTCCACACGAAGACCAACGCCATGAACTTTTCTATTTCTGGTGATTCATGGCGGAACGAGCCCAATCAGAAGCATTCTACTCCGTCTGGTCCTTCAACAACGAAGCAGTGTGCTTTGGCGGACTCTTCTTTGCAATATTGATCCGTACGATCCCGCAAGCACCAAGCCCGCTCCTGCATCACAGGGTTCAGTTATTCTCGACCAAATCTGAGATGTGGCATTGTACACTCGGATGTTTGCCACTGGAGTATCCATGATGGGTTTATCACAGGAAGAACTACGCAAGCGATCTTCTTAACCAGCCTGGGGTGCTCACGATCTCAAGCTTCTCGACGCGCTGTTCAATCATTTGGAGGATCCTTCTCATGAGACTGTCGAAGCCGGCAGGATATTTACATTAGTCAAGTTCATTCGCGAAAACTACTCGGGACCGGTCATATTGCCACCGGAAGTCATACCCCTTTACGAGCACCTAGAGGGGATTCAAGGTAGAGACGAGGAACTTGAAGTTATAGAGAAATATGTGATGGGAGGTGCAAAGGCAATGACACGAGCGATCCAGCATCCAAAGACGGCCGCATTGCAGAAATGGATGGGTGAAGTCTGTCTTGGTCGGAAACTTTTCATATCGACAAAAGGGTTTCTGGGGCTTACCACTGATATTTGGCTCATTGCAAGATGCAGGACACCGGTAATCCTCCGTCGCCGTGAAGGGGGATATCGACTCATTGGAGAGGCATACGTTCATGGGCTGATGCAAGGCCAGGCGTTCACGACCAACTCGGCATGCGAAGAGAGAGTAGCTTCGAGTTTTGAAACGATCAAGATCGTCTAGCAGCAAGGGTTCTAAATAAATTAAAAGCTCGTGGGAAGGTATCTCTTCACTTACTTCTTCGCTTACTGCCTCACTTACTTCCAACCTTGTGCTCTAGCAAAGTTCATCCTACAGTCATCAGTTGAGCAACAGCTCTATAAAGCCGCAGAGTCTGCGCAAAGTCAAATCTCAGGATGTGCTTGTGCAACTAGCGTTGTAGGAAGAGACTTTGCTAGGCGGTATTCGGAGCCTTTGACGACAGCCAAGCTCCCATGGTGAGAACAATGTTTCCCTTGTGTGCCGAAACACGATCCTGCAAAGACGAGATCCGCATGCCCTCTGTCATGCGGAGCAAACCACGCCTTCCACCATTCTCGAGCTCATTTTCAGTTATCATGTATTTCCCCGTTACCTCCGGTGTATGAGGTATATGGACCAGCGGTGAAGTGTCAGTTGGAGTCCCGAAATCACTACTTTTGGACGAGAATTTCCCCATGCAGCATGGCCAAACATGCATCATCTCTCTTTGCCCACTCCTCCCAAGCCTTGGCCATTTCTTCAAAATCATTCTCGGTACCTAAACCGAACTTGAGGGCTTTCTCGCGCAAAGAACCCACTCTGAGCTGATCACACAACCCCTGGGCTAGAGAAAACACAGCCGTTAGAGCCATATTTGCAGCCACGAGAAGCAGAGTGGGATAATGACACCTACAGCAGACTTTCCTCTCGCTCGTTGTATGGTATGACGATGTACTATAGCTGAGCTCAATCTGCCTCCGCTCAGCACCAGCCTTGAGTGCCCAAGAAAGCAGCTCTCGGCCTGCAGTTGGAGTGCCACCGCCGGCACTCATAAGGCCTGCCATGAGCTGATGGAAGCAGCGCAGCTTGGGAAGTTCGGGCCAGACGCACTCGGTCTCGTAGTCGCCTTCGCGGGCCGCGACGATGCCGCCTCGCTTTGTCACTCGGAGCATTTCACGTAGCGCATCCCACGGGGTGCCAATGTGGATTAGCACTTGATGACAAAAGGTGACGTCAAATGTCTCGTCGGCAAAGGGGAGGTTATAGACGGTGCCCTGCAGAAACTCAATGTTTTTGACGCCGGCCATCTCAGCGACAGCTCGTGCCCGTGGCAAGATGTTGGGGTTGAGGTCGATGCCGGTGACGTGACCGTCGGGGATGAGCTTGGCGAAACTCACAGAGATGGTGCCTGAGCCTGCACCGACGTCTAAGAGCGTCAAATGGGGGTTGGATTCTTTCATAGACTGCAGCTTGGGCAGCAAATGGGCAGCGCTGTTTTCGGCAGTGCGCAACTCGTGGAGGATCGCTTGAGCGGGCGGATGGCCTGGCTTCTCGCTGGGAGTCTGGTCTTGCTCCATTACTATTGCTAGTGGACTGCCGTGTTAGGGGAAGGGGGGGAATCGAAGACACTGTCAATGCATGGTATCTCTATCTCAGAGTCATGGCTGCTCTCCCTATCTATCAGGGCACCAGAGTGCCAAGCCGCCAGGGCAGGGCTGAATCAAAGATTTACCCTGTAAAGTTGTTACCGGGAGATCCGTCTGCGGTTCAGGCGGTCCGGCCCTTTTGACATGGACGGTATGCAAGATTCTGATAAGCGGCCCGGCCGGGGAACCTTTCAAGCTCGGATGCCAGAATGTGAGCATCTTGTATTCGCATGCTTGGCGTGGCATAGACGTCGCATAGGCTGTGCCCCGAATGTGAACCACTCATCCTGCTTCTCACCTCCTGATCAACGTGATTCTGGGATTTTGTAATACCTGCCGCTCAGATAATGATACAGATCTCTCGTGTGCCAGATCTCCCCCTACTGTGTAGCCAATTTCGGCTATCTCTGGGTCCAGCAAAGCGTAACTCGGCAGCGAAGGTACTCCTTGCTGTTCTCCTACATCAGCCGATAGAAAGACAAAGACTGCGTGAGAAAGAAGCGCATTCAAATTTCTCCGCCATATCAAGGTTCAAAACGCTAGCGACCAATGCTTTCATCGATTCTTCTCGACACTTCGTCCGGAACATTTGGCTTGTAGTCAGGGTGGGAAGTATAGAGGTCTTTTTTGACACACCGTTTAGAGGCTCATAGTCGTCGTTAACCGCAATCTTTTTCATGGCGTTGCCAAATGGGTCACGGACGGCCGTAAACGCGTCCAAGCACAGTCTAGTAGGATCTCGAGAAGTAGGGTGTCGAACGCCGCACATGTGTTTTGCTACATGCCATATCCATTTTTCTTTAGATATGCTTGCATTGGTTGAATAGGCTTTGGACCCAGCGAACACGAAACATGGACTGGGCCTCGATAAAGTTCCTGGCTCGCGATTAAGGGCCTTCGCCCATCAAGCCGCCCTACGACCAGGAAGAGCGCGAATCTCGGTCTTTAAAGCGCCAAACTAGCCAGGCAAAACACTTGGCGCCCTTAAAGTGTTGCGACCTTTTTATGCATCCGGCAACAAGGCACATTTCCATCATGTAGCGCCTCGCTCAGAATCGAGACGGAGTTCAAACCCTCCTTTAGCAACCCGGTCACAGGCTTTTCATGGACCTTTGCTACACCTTTGATACATCCATCATGATGGAAATTTGGCGGCTCCTTGTTTGATACTCCTCTGCCACCAAGGACGTGCATTGTTCCTCCAAATTATCTAGGTAGGATCAGTGGTTATAGCCGCCTGTACCGTCTACCGAAGAAAAGGGATCGTCCTGACCAACCATTTTCGCGAGCGCGTTTGGCTGACGGGCTACCATCCAACCGCTGCGGTGAATATCGTATATTTGGTGCCGAATGTCTTTTGCGGCCCGTAAAGCATCGTTGGTAATTTGTAGTGTAACAGAGCACTTCAGGGTTCGGCGTGCACGTGCAACAACGCACAGAGGCCTGTCCAGCAGGTCGGGAATCGAGAACGCGTTTCTGGTTGATACTGACAAAACACCACCAAGTCCAACACCACCCAGAGGGGCAGCGACTAGGGCGACAAACAACTAGCACAGCCGCACCATCAAAAAACAGGACAGGACTGATAAAACACTTAGGAATTAGGTAGACGGCGCCAAAAAGCCATAGAATTGTGATACTCTGATCAAACTGTAATGAATGGCACACTGCCAGCACTGTAAACTGTTCCGCACCCCCCTTCTCTGCCAGCCCATTTAGGTTTGACATGTGACCAGACAACTTTTCCTCCCTGCCACCGCTCTACCAGCCCAGCACAGCCCATCACAGCACAGCCACCTTGCCTTGTTACAGTATATTTGGTGCCGAATGTCTTTTCCTGGTCTATTGGCTTTCGGTACTCAGCGGCGAGAGAGTGACTGCCATTGATCTGCCTTTGGACCGGGCCTGGCTGCGTTTTACCTGGCTCCACTTTACTCGGCTCAGTGAATAAGCAGCATATATTTATTATGTTGGTTGGTCGGTATTCCAATTGGATCAGCCTTCATTTCGTCGTCAAGGTCGTATGTACTGCTATTGCCATGTCTACTTTCTATGTGAGGATGGCGAGTGTCTGTCCATCTTCGCCGCTTGTTGTGCGCCGCTTGTTGGTTCGCCGTCACGGATCCACCGCTCCAGGACGAACTCCTCCGCATCCTCACAATAGAGTTGGCGATCGAACTGTGTGACGGCTGCGTTCATCGCTACTTCGGTTCCTCCGGGGGTGCGGAGAGGTCACCTATACGTGGGACAGTAACGGTAGTGGAGGGATTCCGCACCCAAAAGAGAGAGATAAGGCTCGCGGTGGCAGGTTCGAACGCAAAATTTTGGATAGACTCGGTCGAATGCGTGAAAGGAGATGGAAGATGGGAGATGGTACGCGGTTCGACATGATTTCGTGAGAGTCAGAAAAGGCCCCTCTCTTTTGCGGGAGAGTGGGCAGATCCATTCAGATCCTCCCTACGCGTCCTTGAGGCGCCATGATTGGGGCAATGCGATCAAAGGCACCCATTCCCAAGGAATGGACGATTCCCTTGTTGTTTCCGAAGGGGACCGTTTCTGGTCCTACCGAAGGCCGTGCGAGTGGGAAGTCAATCTGGGATGGAAACAGCGGTGGACTTTGATAGTCCCTGTAGATTGGTCTCCGTGTGCAAGACGTACCATGCTCGAAGCTTCAGCAATCGATGGTTGTGCAGGACCAGTTAAGCTTATCTTGGAGCCAGAGGCTACAGCTCTCTTCATTCTTGAGCAGCGAGCTGGGACGAGAAGGAAACTGTTGGTAGGTACCGTCCTTCTTTGTGTTCTTCTAATAGGATTGCTAATGATCGGTCCCTATAGCTCGAAGCTGCAGCCGTTGTTGGGGATTTGGGAGGAGGAATGAGTGTAGGTGACAGATACATGACCAACGAAACTCGCCAAGTTGCTCATCTCAAGGACTGCGCGACTTCTTTTGGTGTCCACACTTGACCCGCTCTCTCTCTCTCGCCGGGTTTGCTACAGTGAAAGGTTGTTAGAGCTCAAAAATCTCACTTGATCCTCAACAAACAATCTCATAGGAATAATATGCGGAGCAGGAAACATAGTTGACAACTTCTGAAGACTTCTGAAGACCATCTTAAAGATGTTCCCAAGCAGTACCTCGAAGGATTCCGCGGTCAATCACTGGAGCAGATGCTAGATGATGCCGTAGACTAGCTTCATCCTACACTCAAAGCGTTCTGCAACACTGATGACGATTCAGAATGTGAACTCGTTTTAGTCCCAGGTCTGAGAGAAGACTTACCGGTCGGGTTTGTCCGGTCCGGGGTGGAGATCTCAAGGCAACGTTCAAGCGTCTGAAGGACATTGCTGCATGCTGATTACAGGCAGAAGGGCACTACGCATCAACGTATTAGACCCTGTTGCCCACGAGATCCTCTCTCTTCTGGGGGACCAAACAATTGCTACTCGCGGGAAGTCGATGAATCGCTCGAGGAAATTAAACATCGAGATGCAAATTGTCACAGAACGGGGCGTTCTTTCGAGGCGACCATCCACAGCATCTTTTCCTTACTGGGGGCCTCTCGGCGAACTGCTACGTGTTCGAGAGAGTCAAAGATACCTTTCCGGAAAAACGCTTCGTACAGTATCCAATTGAGGTTCTTGTATCCCGAAATCCGTCAGTGTAGCTGCACCTATAAAAATTTCCTGAAGCTCATCTTGATCCCAGGGGCACGACCGTAGCATTTGGCGCGGTCCGGAGATCGCTCCACCCAGAAAATGTCACTGCTGGTTTTAGGGGAATGCGGTCATCCTGGATCGCTTTTGGCGCTGCACGCGGTAGAAAAGTTCAGGATGAAGGGTGAGGGCGAGGATAAACAAGATAAGCGCGAAGATGAGAGGGAAAAGCACTGATGATATAATAATCATCCGAGTTCCAGCGACCTCGCCAGGACCTCGCCAGCAGCTCTTGCTCATAGCACTTTTGTCCAAAGCTATAAGCTCATGACGCTCATATTGCAGCGAGAACTGGAAAGTATTCTCGCGCATCCCGGCCAACCCTTAAATTCCATCCCCTGGCTTTTCAACACCATTCCATCACCTGTACCTGATCGCCTACCCTTATAATCGTCCCAAACGGCTCCGCAAAAGCGTACCTTCCAAAACACGGCCTGTAGGGAAATGCCGAATTGACTCTCCTGTCCTTGGCGAGGAGTTTGTAGAGCTGCCTCTCGGGCGGGACAGTGCCACCGGTGCGGAAGTCAACATTTAAAGACATGCAGCGCACCGTGTTGAAGACCAGATCGAGACTCACTGGGGGTCCTATATCATCGCGGGTGTCCTCGCCGAGTCTAATGAGGATGATTTTAAGGGTCTTCCAATTCTCCTCTGCATAGGGCGCCGACCGTTTCTTGTCATCCTCATCGCCATTGGGGTTGTCGTTGTCTCCACGGCCAGAGACATTGTCGATGTGTATATTGGAGCGAAAACGAATGATCACATCCTCTTCTCCGTCCTCATCGCCTACCACGTTCTTGGAAACCCGTTCCCTCGCGTCCGTTTCGGAGCTTACCGTCGTAATCAAGAGAGGCGCTGCATCGGCAAACTGAATCTTTTGGGCATGAAGTTCTTCATCTTGAACCTTCATCCAGGACAGGAATCCTGTCCGCTGTTTTGATTTGCGTGGAATGAGTGCTGGAGCGGGGCAATCTCGCGTCCCTGTGCTGCCGCCAACCATATACAGCAGCCTTGCTTTCTCCCCTAGATGCTTTGAAAACCACCCCGCGATTTCATGACCCATGTCTTCACCCACAGCTCTCGTGCCAAAGAGCTCGACGATATACTCATTTGCCTTACCCAGAAACTGTGATGTGGGTGTAAGTGGAAACTCGATCTCTTCGCCACTGAGCGTGTGCGTAACGCTCAGTAATGCAGACGAAGTTGTTCCATTGCAGAACCGAATTGACGGCTGGAACAAACACAGCTTTGACAGGGTTTTGATAGTCAGATGTTCCTGTACCGCCGGACTGGGGGCCTCAACGTCTGCATGGTCGGTATCTTTAATGAGGATGAACGACCGATCATATTTCAGTCCCGTCGACGTGATTTCTGCCTCGGCAAGTTCGACCGGGAGGAGGGATTTGATCGGGTAGATGAAGAGCTGTGAAACGCGAAGAGGAGATTTAGATCAGCATGGGCAAGAGGGAAGGAGGCCAATCCAGGGGCCATCCTATTCTAGAGCTCCCAAAAAAGGGATGAAGTAAATACAGTGCGAATAACTGACCCGTTGAATACGCATCTTGCAGGATCCAATAGTATGTAGCCTCGCCTGCCAATTGTTCACAATTGTTGCAAAAGGACTTGGACCAGTGTGGCTGAATGCAAACGGCTTCCTGACATAATCGGACCACGGCCTTATACTGTGCGACCGAGTCACAGCAAGATAAACTGGGAGATACTTGTGATTCGTAGGAAGGAGAAGGGTATACAGGCGAGGGAAGAAGGGTACCACTGCCAAGGAACCAGTAAGCATTGCTCGCAACCGTGTCGGACTGGGACGAGAGTGATGCCGCCCTAAACCTGAACTGTGCGATATATCTTCGCCACCACTTTTTCCAATCCTCTTCTAACCAACGAGGCTGAGAGATGTCCGAACAGGATTTTAACCTTGCCAGGCGCGGGGTTTGGCATTGACATGCTTTCGCAAGATGACCGTGTGCTTCCCTGACCTTGAAAGGTATCCGAGAAGGTCGAGAGAAAGGCCTCCGAACCGGAAAAGAAGAAAAGCCTCCGGGTAGGAAATAGCATCCGATTATATATTGTAGGTGTTGTCTGCAATAACACCGCCATCTATAAAACCTGTTGCGAAGACTGTTGGTGTTATTTTTTTTTTCCCCCGTGAGTTTAAATCTTTAGCCTTTCTTCCCTGCATTCCTCGATTCGTGGCATTGATGTTAGAATTTACGCACTGCCCCCACACCAGCATCATCTTCGCATATACGCCCCTTGACCCATCAGTGCGCCTTGTCCTCTTATTCATCGACCGAAAACAGTGTGAAAGTTCTGTTCTAAAAAGGATGGATGTGCCGAAAAGAGAGTGTCGAGAATTGGAATCGAATCCGCGTTTGAAGATGGGCCTCTGTTGTGAGAAGGCCGAGTTCGACTCACTTGCCAACGAGGACAAAGAGACATCCAACAAAGAGACAGACACAGCCGTTTTAAAAGATGCTCAAGGATCTACCGAGCCCGCAGCGACCAAGTTGAAGAAAGGGCCTCGGTTCTGGATGATTTTGGTAGCCCTCAGCTTCACAAGTCTGCTTAATGCGCTGGAAGCAACCATCACATCTACCGCCTTGCCTTCTATCATCGCGGATCTGGGTGGGGGTGACTTGTACATATGGGCTGTCAATGGATATTTCCTGACGATGTAAGTCCAAGAGGCATTTTCTTTCAGTCAGCTTGTTCCATTCGTTGCATCGATTTTGATTTGACTAATTTGCACGATAGGACGGCATTGCAGCCCCTTTATGGACAGCTGGCAAATGTCTTCGGACGTCGGTGGCCAACGATCGCCGGGACAACGGCTTTTGTTCTAGGCAGCGGTATTTGCGGCGGAGCTAACAGCATGACGATGCTCATTACCGGCCGTGTGATTCAAGGAGTCGGAGCAGGCGGCACCAGCGTTCTTGTTGAGATGATTATCTGCGACTTGGTTCCTTTGCGACAACGAGGCAACTACTTTGCCATCCTCTTCGGCATGGTTGCTCTCGGCACGGCTCTTGGACCATTCTTCGGTGGCCTCATTGTCGACTACGCCACGTGGAGATGGGTCTTCTACCTCAATCTTCCTATTGGCGGTGTCGCATTGGTACTCCTCTTTACCTTCTTGAAGGTCAGATGGAACAAGAACGTCAACCTCGCCACCAGACTGTCGTCGATTGACTGGGCTGGTAATGTCCTCTTCGTTGCGGCCATCTGCGCCGTCCTCATCGCGCTGTCATGGGCCGGCGCCGTATATCCCTGGTCATCATACCATGTCCTTGTTCCTTTGGTGAGTGGCTTGGTGGGCCTAGCGGCCTTTCTCGCATTTGAAGGTTCGCGTTTCGCTCCTCAGCCAACCATGCCCCTGCACCTGATGGCGAATCGCACGTCGGCCACCGCATATATCCTCACCTTATTGCACAGCATAGTCACCATGTGGTCGATCTATTTTCTCCCTGTTTACTTCCAAGGTGTTCTTGGGTCATCGCCCGCCTACTCAGGAGTCCAGCTTCTGCCCAGCATTCTAGCTCTGGTCCCCTTTGCAGCAATGGGAGGGACGTTCATGTCCAAATTCGGCCGCTATCGACCCACGCATAATGCAGGCTTTGCATTGATAGTCATGGGCTTCGGCCTCTTCGACCTCCTCGACCAGAATTCCTCCACGGGCGCCTGGGTTGGCTATCAAATTATTGTTTCCGCGGGAGTAGGACTTATTGTTTCGACTTTGCTGCCTGCGGTAATGGCACCGCTTTCAGAAAGTGACACAGCACTTGCCACATCCACCTGGTCCTTCTTGCGCAGTTTTGGCGGGACTTGGGGCACCGCAATACCTGCTGCAATATTTAACAACCGCTTCGACGAGCTTGCGACGACGCTCATCACAGATCCCGTCGTTAGGGGTCAGCTTGTCAATGGTCAAGCATATAGCCATGCCACAGCTGCATTCCTCGACACACTGTCTGCTTCCACTCGCGAGCAGTTCATTGCAGTGTTAAATGAAAGCCTCCGTCGGACATGGCAGGTTGGGATCGGGTTCGCAGCACTAGGGTTTTTGCTGGTGTTTTTGGAGAAGGAGGTTCCGCTCCGCCAGGAACTTGAAACTGAATTCGGCATGGAAAAGGCGAAGACCGAGAAAAAGCCCTCGAAGGAGTAGGAGATCGACCATCAGTCCTGGCCCAGAAGATTTCGGCCGAATCAGCGCAGGACGCTGTATAGTCTGAACCGTTCCTCGCGATGGTCGTTTAACGGGATGGTGTGAAACACTTAAACTTCTCCGAATGGTTTTTCTCTGAAATGGATGAAATGGTACAGGACCGAAGAGAACATGTAGCTTGAATTTTTTGCAGCCCTTTGATACATTTTCTAACAAACACTCGAGGTTGAAAACCGACACTTACGGAATTCCCTGCCAGGACCATGTCCAAAGGGTTGAGGACAGTCTCACTATCCCGGCAGCATAGCTTGGATACCCTTCAGATTGGACCTGAACGACTTCAGTGTTAGACTCCCCGATGTTCTAGGACTGCCGCTCATCTGTGTCATTGTGACTTGTAGAAGCTGAGATAGGTCTGTAGTGCCCAATAACCCCTTGCAATGCGTAGTCTGTTCAGAGAGATCAAATTCTTTCGGGAGGCCCAGCAGGCGTCCAAGACGATCGAAATGATGCTCGATGATTTGGAGGATGATCTTGGCGTATAGATGTACTTTCATTGAAGGGAGGCCAGCCACTCGGAATTCGGGCAACTCATGAAAGAAGGCATAGACGTCTGCCAACTTAGACAGAGCATCACGTACACGGATAAATAGTGCGTCGTAGAGCTCCACAAGAAGGAGATAGCTTGATAGAAGCATCAGCGCAACTGGCATGCTCAATGGCTTCACGTCTGTGGAGGATCCATGTACAGGCGACATTGTTTCCCTTTGTTCGGAGATCGAAGTGTAGAAATCAGAGTCCGAGGCCGGAGGCAAGTGCGGCAGAGACCTGTCGACAGTTTTATTTGGTGGTAGCGACAACCGCTCCAAGTTTTCGAGAATAGCGACGAACTGAGAGGTGCTTTGCAGCAACTCAGCCATGGGGTTTCCCTCAACTTTGTGAAACTTATCGAGACAATGTTGCGCCCCATTCACAGGTCCCCAGAGGTACGAATTTAGCTGGGAATGCTGTCTAACGATATCTTCATTCAGTCTTGATAGGGCAGTGAGTGTGTCTGCAGGTTTCGAAGGCTCCAATGATGGTCCCTGCGAATGGCTTTCGGCAAAGGCCGGTTGGCTAAAGCTGTTCTGCGGGCGTTGGGAAAGTTCCGTCGGCAGTCTAATGTCGAAAAGGTCATCGTGAGGCGGCAATTGAAGATCGAAGGCACATTCCACATTCGTCTGGAATGTCAAGCTAGGGACTGGATTTTCGAAATAAGAACCGGTCACGATGGACGGATCTGGAAGATAGTCGGAGAACGGATCCAAGCTCGCAGACGTCCACAGATTAGAACATGGTTGCACACCCACCGTCGTCGATGGCGGACGCGGAGAGGTCAAACCCACACTAAGGGTTTCTGGTGCAGTGTTTCCTGTCTTAATGGATCTGGTTCTTCGTTCGGCCACGCCTGTTGTTCGAGGTCGTCCCAGGGGTCGTGCACTGCTGGTAACGCACTGGACCCCGACTCCCAAGCATCTGGCGCATGGGTCACCCTTCGACTTATCGCTGCGAGGACAGCGCAGCTTTTGACTTCTGCAGCGATCACAGGCTGACCGTTGATGACCCATGCTGGAGAGGCACTTGACGATGCAGTGACTAGGAAGAGGTGCAAGAGGTGGAATTAACAATGTAGGGCGGAGAAATTTCCCCCCGAATTTGGCAGAAGGTGCCGCTGCTTTGGGAGGGTCACGTGGAGGGTTTCATCCCTATCGCTTCCTGGCGAGCACTTCCAACCTCTTCAGAAAACCTTTCGCGTGTCCTCGTTTCTATCCCAGCGTCTCTACGTCAATCAGACGTCTAGACCACGTTGCTGAGGGACTCGTCATCTTGACCCTACAAATGGTCTAGTTCGAGAAAGCGAGAAAATGTGTTGGTGGGATGAAGGAAGAACATAATATACCTAAGTATAGGAGCAACATCGTTACAAGCTAATCGAACAGTTTTAATTTGCCATGATCACGTTTTGAGACAGCAGCCCAGGTTTAGCAGCAACGCGCTCGGAAAAGACAGTCATAGGCACGGCCGCCACGACATCAAACACAGCAATGCGCATCTAAATCTCTCAAGTGCCCAAGTTACAATCTCAAAAGCCGCCAGCGAGTCGACGCCGTAACTATGGACGGTTGCAGCTTGCGCAATCGTGCCAGATGGCGGCCGTTCGTCGCCCAGCCGAGCGCCTCCGGTCTCCGGATTGCCACCTCAGCCCACATGAGCGAGACGTCAAGCGAGGATGGGTCTCGAAATAGCACGGCTACTTGATGCCTACGGCAAGAGAGCCTGCCCGCATCCCCAGATCGGTGACGACCCGCGCCCCAATGCCCATCTGGTCGGTCTGTATACTCAGTCACATAAGGGCGAGAAAGCTGTCTTCGCGGATCCCTCATACCTTCTCCCATTCCTTGATGTCCCCCTATGGCGCCGTTCTCTGCGAGGGCACCCACATTGCGCCTCACACCGAGGTCGATGCTTACTGCGGACTGGCCGAGAACGCGACGCGCAAGAGTCGACGCATCTTGGAATGCACAGCCAGCAGCATAGTTGGCTTACTCATGGCTCCCAGAAACCACGCGAAGGAGCTCAGCATGATGAAGAAGTCAACTTCGGGGAGCGAGTCACTCAGGTTCTGGCTTCCTGGACCTTGGACCGAATGCTTCCAGTCTAGTCGCTGTACGTCATGTTTGTAAAGAGTGCGTCGTGCAGGACCGCCGCGCACTGGAAGACGCCATGGATGGGTCCGAGCTCAACCCTGCATTTATTCAGAGCCGTGGCGAGCGATGCAGCCACTGATACATCGCATGCAATCACTTTAATCTGGACACCCTGTTCGGAAAGCTCCTCGACAGTAGGCTTCGGTATGCCTTCGGCGCCGAGACGGTGCGAGAGGGCAGTGACTTTCTCGACGATGGTGGCCGCGAGGGACTCTAGGCAGGCGGTTGACTTGCTTATGGTGACTGCATGGTGTCCAGCTCGTGAGATGGTCTGGTACAATCGACGTGGTTGATAAGTTGAGATATTGAAGCTGGCCCCCGTACAGCTTGGACTCTAATGCTATATGCATCGACACCCCCTTTCCAAATCCACTTTATGTATATTCGAGAGAAAGCTCCGTGAACATGGTAAAAGCTCTTATTATTTAGTTTCGATTGATTGTGGATCATTGGGGCATTATTGTGAGGAATTTGCCCTGGTGAGACCCGTCAGCCCGGGAAACCCTCCCTTTTGATGTAACAGGACCTTCAAATACGACTCTCGGGCTCATTTGAACCCAGGCATGCTCATCATATCCAGATACTATACTCCCAGCCACCCAATATGTCCCTAAAAATCGTCGTAGTCGGCGCTGGCATCGCTGGCCTCGTTGTTGCCGCCTCCTCTCTCCAACAAGCTGGCCACCGCATTCCCGTTCTCGAAAAGTCCTCCCTGTCAACGGTGGTTGGCGTTGGCCTCCATGTCAACCTCAATGGGGGCCGCGTGCTCGCGCATCTCGGCTTCGACGCCGTGCGAGGCCACGCTTGTCGTTCACACCACTGGAACGTCTTGTGCGGGGACAACTTTAAGCAACTGAGTTCCATGCCGCTCAGTGCCACGCCGGGCCACCCAGAGCCGTGAGCGCTCACAGCGCACCGTGCCGACTTGCACCGGGAGCTCCTGAGGCTTGCCATCAAGGATGAGGGTGAGGAGGATACGTCGTGGGGCCCGCCAGTAGAAGTGCGTCTGGGCCCGGCAGTCCAATGTGTGAGTGAGGATGGTATGGGAGTCGTGCTGCAGAGGAGCTGGCGTCGCTGGAGACGTCCAAGGGTGTAGTGAACTTACTGGTAGATACGACTGAAACAGTGGATCAGAGGCACATCGTTGGGTACGCATGTCACGAGTGAGTTTTGTTTTTCGCTTCAATCACGATAAATTGCAACAGAATAGTAATCGACTCGACGTGTCCAGTGGGGAGCCGCAAGACTTTGTGGGCATTCACCCTTCGGCTTCAAAAACTGTAGTAGACGCCACCGCAGAACTCAAGCCGGCCATGATGACCTAGTTCGGCCACTTCGACTCAAGAGGTCGGAAGATCATCCTGTCCAGCGACGTCCAGCGCTGGCCCATTTTCGTCTACGATCCGCTTCCCACATGGGCCTGCGGACGTGTCGTCCTCATAGGTGACGCCGCCCATCCGATGCTGCCGTTCGGCGAACAGGGCGCCACCCAAGGGATGGAGGACGGGGCAGCCTTGGGATTTCTCCTGAAGAACCGGGCCTTCTGCATGCAGATTTTATCCACTGTTAGGGCGAGAAAGCCAGGTCGCGGAGAAACCGGTGCCGTACTTGGACGGGACCGCGGCCAACACCCCGACGTCGCTTGCCTGCTGAACGAGTGCAACATGATTTCAGGTTTGTCGCCCTGATACACCCTGATGATCCCGCTGTTGAAGAATTGACTGGCATTGGTTGGCTTCCCTTCTGGCTATGATGTGTACGCTGCGTGTGAAAAAGCCCTTTAATGACCTAGACAAGAAGATGGAAACCCTGCGCCAGCTACTTGGTGCGCAGCACTCTGTGGAACCAGTTAGGGTCATATTAAAGGTTCGTTAATTGAGAATCTATCGAGAGTGCCAACAGGTTTGACAGAACAAGTTTAAATACTAGGTGTCAGGTACCTGCCGCAGTGCCAAGACCTAGCCAGTCTCAATTAGGCTGTATCTGAAGTAACAACGTCTTTTTCTTTTCGGTGCAAAGCCAAAGAAACAAAGACAAAGAAGAGGTAGTAAGTAGTATATTTGTCTATGAGATTGATCAGTCGTTATTTACTCACTACAATACAAGGCGCGTGTAAAGGACGGGAATATACAGCGGGCGTGAAACAGGAGAGTGATGAACACAACAACTGAGTGGTTGCCCTCTGTCGAAGAGGGTGCGACTTCATCCATCATCAGGACTTGTCTTTTCAGAACACTCCCTTGAGCTTCTTATTACCTGCAACCTTGAGATGTCCCCCGTTCTCTCCTTTTCCCGCCCTGTGTCTCTCTCCCCGTGGTGTTGGAAGATGAATAACCCAGAGCCCATTATCCGCGTCCATGCCCAAGTCTTTCCCGACATGCACAACACCCCATCTCGTTCGAGTGAGCGAGGACAACAAGCCCGAGCGGCACTCCTAGTACTGGATTATGAATGGGATTCTCAGGTATGTTATAATGTGATGTGGGTTCCATTCAACAGCTGCGATCCCTCTACAACATTTTTTTAGCTTTGTTCGTTTATCTGACTCGGTGCCTCGCAAAACCCTGAATCGATGGAATCCGGAGAGTGCTTTTGCAGCTATCGCTACCGTGTCACCATCAGCGCAACCCTTAAGGACAGGAAATACTTTTGGAAGACAATTCAGAGGAAGAGCATGACAGGAATGACAATGACGGTAGAAGCGATGCAAGCGGGAACGACCCGAACGAGAGCGTTCAGCTGAAAAGTGTGAGAAGATCAAATGGGACGAATCGACTGACTGGCGACCGCTGTGAGCGATGTGAACGATGTGAGCGCTGCATCCTCCAGCGTAAGAGCTGTGATAGCACCAAACCTGTACGTGGCAACTGCGCAAACAAGAAGCGTAACCCAGACTGCCGATGGCCAGAGCCCATGACACAGCGCCAACTGCAGGCAGCAAGGCAGCAGGCCATAGCGACTTCATCTTTCGGCGCTGCTTCACTGTCCTCCAGGAGTGCTGGCCGAACCGCGCGGCAGGGCTGCAAGTGAATATCAGGACAGTTACAGTCGCAATTGTAGCTTCTCCCTCACCTCCGCCTCTGCCTCGAGTAACGACAGTTCGAGCTGCCACTGCCCGCATGTGGACCAGAAGTGCTGTAGCACCATTGCCTTGGTTGCTCGGCAGAATTCATATTAGTCGCTTGCTCCTCCTGCTTGATCTTCTATCCCAAGACGTCTTCAGCAACGACAACAGCTCCACTTCAACCCTTCGCTCCAACTCCTCCTACACTGTCAAGAACTCACAGAGTGAGCGCGCAAATTCCATCGGCTTTGTCAGGTCAACAGCCCATTCAAATCCTCACAAAGGATACCGCATGGTCCAGGAAATTTCCATGCCCAGCTGCCAAATGCAAGCTCCTCGCGGATCCGACACCTCGAGAGTCCTATCGAATCAAAACCAATGTCAAGGCCAGGGCAAAAGTCACAGTTCGCTGTCTCCCCGGATTCCACACTTTCCCCGAAAGAACGGACTCGGTCTACCAAGCATAACGCCGCTTGAGCCAGACACGGAACCCACCTTTGGTCGAAAATATAACGCGTTTGCGGATCAAAAGACCACTCATTTCACAGTGCCTCCTCATCATCCATTGTGGGGTCATCGTCAGCGACAGGTGGTGGTGATAGGTCCAGGTCAGTTTCGACACATGTGGATATATCCATACCAACCGGGCCAACCGATGTTTCCCGAGACTAGTGATGGTGTCTGGCGTTCGCGAGATGAAGCCAACAGATTTAGACCAGGGATTGCTCCAGCAACAGGTCCAGTTTGGCACGATCCGCACGGAACTTACAATCCCCCGCTATATCAAGGAAGTGGTGGCAAACATCCGAGTCGACACAATACCAATCAAGCAGGAACTTCGGCCGAGACCGCTAGACGAAGCGAACGTAATGCTATCAACCACGGTACTACTGGCCAGAGACCGGATGATAGCTTCATGGATGGCTCTGTGGATTGGGAACAAAATGTCGATAACGAAGTTCAGAGCGGTTCTTCTGTCAGGGACTATTGATGGAGGCGGCTGCCCCTTGCGGAGAACTCCTTGGTGAAGCGATCAGGGATGGAGAGAGAAATGACCGAGGCGTACAGTGAAAAGTGAGATGTTGCGATTGTTATCATACCAGGGCTCCGGATGGGTCTTTCCGTATGTCGAGGCAACAGGCTGTGGGCTGCTGGTGCCATCACCAAAACCTCTCGTCAAAAGATAGAACTAGATCAAGTGCTCAAAGGTCGGCCATGGTCAGATGAAAACAATTTACCATCCATATTTGCTTCCAGCCTCCTTTTTGTTTCTCCTGCCGGTGGCAAAGCTTTCTTCGAGTGCCTCTTTCTGCCCGGTGGCGGCATTTACCAGTTGTTTCAGGCTGTGTTTGCCTGGAGCAATAGCTCGAACTGGATTGTGTTGCACTTGCTCTCCGGTCGCGCGCAAGAGTTCGTTCGCCGCATATTCCTGGTCCGTGTTGAAGTTGACCACGTTGATGGCTGTACCACTTGACCGACCGCGGCGCCCGAACAGCTGCCGCCGGTCTGCCTTCGAGAGATTCAGATCAGCAGCGATGGAGTCGAGGGATTGAGGCTGAGGATTTGCTGAGCTAGTGACAGGAACTTCTATTGGTACTGAGGGAATGGCCTCTTCAGGAGCTTCATCTAAAAACTCGACGATCTCGTCCTCTTCTTGTTGGTCTTGAGGTTGTGGCGCTGTCGTTGTCCCTCCATCCATGGAGAATAGGCTGACTTTCTTCAGAGGAGGACCAGGCTCAGCAATTCGGGAGTGCGCAGAACCCGCATCACTCGATAAAGCAGCTGTCGCCTCACCCTGCGCTGTCGCAATTGCTGATTTCAGGCCATCAAGCTTCTTTTTTGTCTTCTTACTATTTCGCACCACGGAGAGTGGTTTGAACATGAAGGGATTTCCTTGTATCGGCTGCGGCTTCGGTACGTCTCTCGCGTGGCCTGCTCGTTTCGGTATCGGAGGTATAGTCTCATCCGTATCGAAGTTTGTGCTTTCCCTTTGGTGCTCTTGGTCTGCAAACAAATTGCGTAGCTCTTCATCCGCTTCTCGACTGAAGCCAGGCTCAGCGCCCGTCTTCAGGCTAAAGACTTTCCTTGCAGCAGGCTTTAGAGGGGCTTTGGAATCAGCATCTCGTTTGGGCGCAGGCAGCATCGCGTTGAAACCACTGAACGTCCCCCCTCCACCGCCGATTCGAGGTCGCTTCGGAGCAGGCTCTCCATCTGTATCACCGTTTACGGGGGCATCTTGTAGCTTGACCTGGATCTTTCTGGGGTTCGCTTTGTTGACTGTGAAGTTTGTGTTCGTCTTGATGGCAATCTTCGTTGAGGGCTTATCGGTCTTCGGTTGCGGCTGGATCTTCTCATCTTCTGAGCTTTCGGAATCTGAGTATGCGACCAACGACATCGTTGTAACTTGAGATGTCACAGATGTATCGAAACAGGTGGTTGAAAAGTCAGCGGAAAGCATGAAGACATCGAGGTAGACATGAGGGTCACATGACCAATGCCACTGTTTTGCCTGCGTCATTTCAACTTCGGCCTTATTTGCCTCTCGCCTTCGAACTATTTGTTATAAGTATTTGACTTTCGAAGACCAACCAAACAATAATCATGCTATACAGTGATTAGAAGCGCCAGCCATCTCATCACGCATCATCCATCCACCTTCAGACATATACAGGCCGCCCGAGATACTCTGAGACGCCTCTATTCTCCCATGTTCACCTTCCGGGTGTTCCAGCGAGCTGCCAGTCAAGCAGCTTGCCGGCGTTTTCAGCACAGCTCTAAAACTGTTTTCAGGTTCGGACAAGGTCCGCAGTTTCAACCACGACGGTCTCTCTTTTGGGGTCCTCGCTCGCGTTATAGGCGATTTGGTGATGGCAATGGGTATGGCCAGGAGCAGGGGCAGCAACAGCAATGGAGCAACTTTGGCCCCGTCTTTCGCATGCAGTACCTCTGGCGGAACTACCAGAGGCCGCTGACTGTGATTGGTGTGGGCGGTGGCGTATTCTACGTCTACAATCTTGAAGAGGTCCCAGTCACTCACAGACGACGGTTTAATATGATCTCTCCGTCAGCAGAGAAGGAATTCTTCGGCGGAGCCGGAATGTACAAAGCCTTGCTGCAAGAATTTCAAGGCAATATCCTTCCGCCCGACCATCCTTTAACCATGCAAGTCGCCAAAGTTGTTGAAAAGCTACTTCCAACCACTCGAGGTCTTGCAGGCGATGACTGGCGGGTCCATGTCATCAACGACCCTCGAGAGAAGAATGCTTTCGTAATGCCTGGCGGAAAAGTCTTCGTCTTCTCGGGTATTCTGCCTATTTGCCAGAGTGAGACTGGCCTGGCCGCCGTGTTGGGCCACGAGATCGCTCACAACGTCGCCCACCATGCCGCTGAGAGGGCCTCGAGATCTAGTTTCATCCTCCTCGCTGCTTGGGCTGTTTCCCTCATCTTTGATATTAGCGGCCACTCCGGAAGAACCATCGCTGAGCTGTTACTGTCGCTTCCGAATTCAAGAACGCAAGAAGCTGAAGCCGACCGGATTGGCCTCCTTATGATGGCCGAAGCCTGCTACGACCCTCGAGGAGCCTTGGACTTCTGGCAACGCATGAAGCAAGCGTCGGAATTCGAGCCACCACAGTTCTTGTCCACGCATCCCAGCCACTACAATCGTGCTGAGCAAATCAAGAAATGGCTTCCAGATGCAGAGAGAATATATGCAGATACAGGGTGCGGAACTGCAAACGGATTTGAAAATGCATTCAAGGAAGCCATTGCACTCCATCAGCCTGGAAGGGAGGCCCAAGTTAGACAGCAACGACCGATAATGGTGAGACGGAATGACGATGATGACGACGATTTCTTTTGAATACGAGAGAACCTCTTTCGGACGAAATCTTTGCTTCTTTCTTCAAAGCCATCTTTGGTCGGCTCATACGTTTATTGCAGAATCCACCACACCAGAATCAGATGTATACGATGCAAGGGCGTACAGGATTCTGGAGAACCTCACACTAACGCACACGTGACTCCCGGCTCCGTCTCACATTTACATTTGATATTCTCCGCACTTGCTACTGCTCTAGCTGCATCCATACTGACGTGGCAAGCGCGATACATCCGGGAAGTATCACGAACGAGAACGACATATCTCTCCTCAGCATATCCATCAACTCTTGTCTCATTCAAGAACTCTCAAGCAACTGGGTTCCATCCTCATCCTCAGACCAATCGCAATGACAAGCAAAACAGACGTCCCGGGAGTCGCGCTCATTTCTGGCTCGGGCTCGGGCATCGGCCGAGCAACAGCTCTAGCATTTGCGCAAGCAGGTTGTACTCGTCTTGCCCTTCTGGACCTGAATGAAGCGGGCCTCTCGACCACCAAAGAACTCATCGAGGAGGCCGTTGGAAGCAACACCTCACTCAAAGTCCACATTTTCAAATGTGACGTTTCCAACCCGGACAGTGTCACGCGAGCCTACACCGGTGTCAAAGAAACCTTCAGCCGTCTCGACTATGCCGTACACTGCGCGGGAGTCATCTACTTTGGCCGTTCAACTGACTTCTCGCTGGAGGATTTCGACAAGCAGAACAATGTGAATTACCGCGGCCTGTGGCTATGCTCCCGCGAAGCCCTGCGGATCATGCGCTCCCAGTCTCTAGATTGCGACGCATACCCCGAAGCTCAGATTCCGCCGACTCGCGCCCAGCGTGGTAGCATTGTTAACATCTCCTCCGGCCTCGCATTAGTGTCGCAGTCCAACTGCCCTGCCTACAGCGGTGCCAAGGCTGGCGCATTAGCAGTTACCCGCTCCGATGGAATTGACTATGCTTCCGAACGCATTCGCGTCAACGCCGTCTTGCCGGGCATCGTGGATTCGCCGATGACAAACCCAGACCCGGAAACCAGGAAGTGGCTCGAAACGAATCCGGTCCAGAGCACGCCGATGAGGAGGTTCGGATTGCCAGAGGAAATCGCCGACGTGTGTGTGTTTCTAGCGGGGAACAAGGCGAGTTTTGTCACCGGAGCTGGTTGGTGTGTCGATGGTGGCTTCATTGCTGGGATGGCATATTGAACAAGAAGGCTAGGTCATTGAAGGAGAGATCTACTTTCTTTTTTTTTTGGCTCGATACGATAGATAATCCGGATTGAGGGCCACTAATCTTCTGGACCACAATTGTTCCTGCTCTCCTCAAATCTAAGTGTCGAGTCTCCCCCCCAGTGGACGAACCGACTCGATACGATTGCCATTCTCTCTAGTTCCTCGCTAGTCCATCGGACCGTACATGCTATCTATACGAGACCCATCCCTTTCACATATTTGTCAAGACGAATAGAGATGTGGAGAAAGAAAGAAAGCTTACGGAAGAAGTCAAGCACAAGTACAGATATATATGCAATAGAAGCGTGGCGTGGCGTGGCGTGGCGTAAACGCAACACTAGTCCATTTCAACTCAGCTGCTGCGCCGCTGTCAAAGTAGCAGATGGGTGTGTTTGTATGAATTTATGCACGTAGGTAGATGTGGAAGCAGATAGACATCCTCCGTGAGTGCTGATTGAGCAACGTGGCCTCCAGGGATCACAAATGAGACACGTAGGTCACACTGATTTCCCTGCCTCCTCCACATTTTGTCGTGTAGCATATATATATAATTATATATAGCTAGGTATGTACTCCGTCCATGCATGGATGATTTAACGAGCAAGCAAACAAACAAACTAGACAAAACTAGAAACCTGTGCAATTGGCAGAGAAAGAGGTCGGCGGTAGCTAAGATACCCAGTGCAATGTAACAAACTGGACAACATGTGCGAAATAATGGAGGATATGTACGTATTTCGTGTGCCAGGGGCATTTTGCCCATTCTGAGACTGACAGTTGTCCTTCTCGCGAGTGCCTGTTCCATACTCGAACGCGATACCCCCCAGTGGGCCCTTCTCTACATGACCTACATTAGCTGCGGTACCCGATGAGGCGGGCTCGCAGCCGGGCTGCCTTCCTGGATCTTCGTCCGCAACATCTTCACATACGTACTTTGACTGTTCGGGCTCGCACTTAACAGGTTAAAGAGATGCCGTAACTCCTGACTGTCAGACCAATATGTGTTCGCGATCGTCAGCGCATCCATCAATGTATATGCAACCTCGAACAGTTTTTCGAAGATGCCTAGCCCGTGCACTAGGATCGCGTTGTGTGTCAAGCCGCTGATAGCCGCGCACAGGTCCTTCGCGATGGTGATGGGATACGTAGAGGTGAAGATTGGGTCAGAGGCGCTGTAGCTGACCAGGCCCTGACGCATTGAGGCCTGCCAGAAAATTAATCTTAGCCAGTGATGGGTGATGAGGACATCGGCCTTTTGAATGTCCGTCATGGGGAAGTTTTCAAAAGACATCTCGTTGAGCGAGTGCTGAATTGCCGCAATGTTGTCGTACGGCTCGTAGCCCGAAGATACGGACTCGAAGGATGTGGTACTCCAAAGTTGGACGAACTTCTCGTCGAGGATGGAGAAGAGGTTGACCAGAGCGGTGAATCCTGCCAGAATAATTCCGTCTTGTTCATCGAAATACTCGTTGGATAGAAGAGGTAGCCGAGAGATCTGGGCACGTTTGTTACGGAGTATGGCCAGGCCACGCTCTGTGATGAAGAGCAAGGCGAAGGTTCGCCTGGAACAGATTGCTTGGATATCATCCATGCCGAAATAGGTGGATTCAAGATGTAGGCCTTGTTCAATGGCCATGGAAATGGCCTCGCGGAGGTACAACTCGTGAGATCGAGGCTTTTTGAGTTCAAACAGCGCCACGCTAATATGGTAGCTGGCTTGTATTGACAGAAGTGTAGCTGACTCTGCCCAGTCGTACTGACCTCGTAAACGGAAACACAGTTCCACAAACTGCTTTCCGAGTTGCATTTTCCTATCTAATGAAAGGTCTGACTGAGGGGCCGCGTGAAGGACCGTGTTGGCGCAAATTGATAAGACCAGGATCTTCTCCTCGTTGGATAGTTCATCAAATCTATTGAGGCGTTGAAGAAATGAGCTTTCGTGAATCGTAGGCCGGATCGGGTAGAGATGTCTAAAATATTGACGAATGCACTGGGTCATGAGGTTTGCCGACAATTCGAATTCTGCTGCTAATACTAGTATCTGATGTGGACATTGGAAATCTCCAGAGTCGCTTCGATATAACGACTTGGGTCCATGAAGCGGCATAGGCGAGCTTGTAGCGGTTAGAGTCGGGGAGGGTGCGCTGGTGGGAGCACTGGTGGGAGCACGGTTCAATATAGCTTCGAGGGAGGTGGGTTTGGTGAGAGGCGTTGGACTTCTTGATGGCGTTTGTGCATTTGATCTTGGAGGGAGCGTACGGGAAACTGGAGGATACGTCTCCTGGAAGATTTCTTGGGCGAGATCTTTGATGGACATGTATCCATTGGGCGAACGGGGTGCTTGGAACTGCAGGAGCTCCGAGCTTTGCATCTGCCATGATGCGGGAAATTGAATGCCTGCTTGAGAAAATTCTTTATGCAAAGTCGGATCGAATGCAGCGCCATTCTGATAGACGGGAAAGGACCTCGGGACAGCAGACGGATCTGAGGTTGGGCCGTACGAGTCGCCGAAATATGAGCTTGTAGGAGAGCTCAATGACGAGGCTAGAGGACTGTCGTGTGCCACTGCTCTGTTCAAAGAGGGGATATGTAGTTGCAACTCAGGCAGGTCGAGTGGCGGGAATGTTTGCTCTTGCGGCGGTGACATATCCTGGGTTTCATCTCGCAGTTTTGCGAGGACAGAACCTGATCCCTTCTTTGGCCCTCTCTTCTTTCGCGCAATCTCTCTTGTGCATCTCAGTCCCGACGATATGCACCGCTCGCAAGGCTCGTCTTTGGAGCATTTTACTTTCCTCCTTCTGCAAGCGTCACAGGGTAGGAGGGGTTGGTACAATTCAGCCGTGGCTGGAGCGTCAGGCTGGTCTTCGAGAGAGTCTGCCATCAACGACAGATTGTCCATGAGGTTGGCCCGAATGCACCAAGGGCAGTTGCAGAAGAACACGACCGGATGTCCGTGCCCCTGGGCCTCGATTCGTATACGCGCTGGCAGCTGTCTTGTTGAATTGAGGTGTTGGGATTAGCGCAAACAACCTGACTCTATCCTTCACTGAAGGTAGTCCAAACTGGCGAGTCTCAAAAGAAGGGGTTGGAAAGGAGGGCCATATTGAGATTTGAGGAGTTGAACGAACGCAGTGGGCGGGGGCAGAAATGGGGAGAGCAGCATCCCTTAAGCGGCGCCCAGCACATGTGCGTCGTGTGATGCGAACCTTGACTTGTCATGGCGAGGAATCCTGGGCATCCCAACACCCCTCATCCCCGGAAAAGCAATGCGCTGTGTTTTGCGTGGGGGGGGATCTAGCCAAACAGGTCAGCCGCCAGTAAATTGGAACGCTTAGAGGGGTAAAAGCTGGGGAAAGCTACCTAGGTTAGTGGTCTACCAGTAGGGGCAGACACCGCCTATGCCTACCTCTTGTAGGTAGTCCTGGACTCCTGCTAGTCCTAGGCTCACCTAACTATTTTTGGAGGGCGTCAGCAAGCGCTGCCAGGCTTCCAAGGTTTGTAAGGGAGCCAAGCTCTTCCCGCCCTTCGCAGCCTGTTCCCGAACGAGCCAGTCGTCCTCCTGCAATATGCAAACGTCCCGCATCCGCGCTCCTTTTCCAGCAGATCGATCGTCACTGCAACCAAAGGTACTTACAACGACCTTCTTTCCCTTTGGATTACGATCATGGCGTCTGCTGTAGTCATGGCCACCTCACCTCCTTTCACACTGGACGCTGGCACCGCCTTCTCCCTCGCCGTTGCCTTTTCTCTGATGCCATCAGCGCAAATACTTGCCGCCTATGCCTTACCCAAATCCGCACCTCGAAAGCTTTACCTCCTCTTCCTGTGGCATGCTTATGATTTCCTCACCCATTTCATCATTGAGGGCAGCTTCTTGTACCATTGTTTCTTCTCCTATGCGCAATTGCCGCCACAAACCGCCGACGTCTCACATCCAGCGTCTTGGGGCGGTGAGCCGCAAGCCTACCTGTTCAATCGACCCGACCGTCGATACGGTGCTCTATACTCCCAAGGGCCCATGGCCAGACTGTGGCAGGAATATGCAAAAGCTGATCGAAGATGGGGAGGCGCAGACCTGAACGTCATATCACTGGAAATTCTCACCGTTGGATTGGCTGGACCGGCTGCTGTGTACATATGTTATCTGGTTTCCAAGATTGCCAACACCACAGATGAAAATATCAAAAGTCGCTGTCAGTCCCGGCTTTGGTTTACAGCAATCATTCTCGCAACCGGGGAGCTCTATGGAGGATTTATGACGTTTGCACCGGAGTGGTTGAGCGGCAGCAACGCACTGGCTAGCGACGACCCCGTCTATCTCTGGCTGTACTTGGTCTTTTTCAACATGTTGTGGGTCTTCATACCTTTCTTGATTCTGTATGCAGGTTTCCAAGAGATCTCCACGGCCTTCGCGATCAAAAGCCCGTCCGCGAAAAAGACGAGATAAGCCTTTTACCCCGGACCAGGCAGAATGAAACACAGGTTCAGGATGAATCAACTACACCACTAGTAGTACTTCACAATGTCGTGTGCGTCACTTCTTCCGCCAAGCCGACCATACAGCATATTACCAACGGCTCTGGCCCAGATCATGATTTTATATTTTTCAGGGCCGGAATTTGTTTCAACATTTTCCGATTCGCAAGAAGTGCAACAGCAGTTATGAGACCTCAACGGGCTACACTTTGAATCTGGCATCTGTGGCAAAAGTTCATGTTCTATCGGGTTTGGTGGGTGGGGCCTTTCCCTTCCTCTTCGACGACGATATGTGCTTTGCTGTTGCCCGAGGTTCTAATAGAAGAATTGATGCATCATCATTCCATGATGTGCCACTCAATCAACTATTAGTCAATACCTTGAGGTAGCAGGAGGTCTCGCCATATTGTCGTTCAACAATTAGATGCCGTGGGTGTTGTGAGAATACCCATGGAGCAAGCAACAGCTGTGAGATCTAATTGTTGGGAGGAAGGGAAAGGTAACATTAGACCTGTGGGATTTGAATTTTTTGTCCTCTGTACATGAGAGAAGAAGACTATGGTTCGATCCGTAGTGGAACAGAACTTTTTTTGCCCTGGAAACTTTGCAGTATTTTATGTTATTTGTGTGATACATAAGAGCCAGGTGAGGCAGAATACACAGTGGATAGGATCTAGCTTGGTTGTAAATGAATACTGTCACACTCCCTTGGCCATGGCGCCAGTCAGATTCCGAAGCCATTTACCCTCTTTGCTGGGCAGGTAACCTCAACATGGCCACGACAGGCGCCACCATCAAATCCTCATCAGGAACGTCAACCTCGATGATCAGTACGGCTTTCCAGCCATTGCGCTCATACAGTCTAGACCCAGCCGGTCGTGCAAACAACCACGCCACGATATTTTCGCCGTCGGCAACTTCAATCCCCCAGTTGAGCAGCTTCTGCCCGATACCCTGCCGTTGGTACGACGGGTGGACGACCAACCAGTGGAGATCTGCGGGCGTGGATTGTCCAGTGTCAGCGAAAGTGCCAAAGTGGCATGCTTATGAGGATGTCTTTCCGATATCTTCAGGATCTCGGGGAATGCAGGCGATGAATCTGGGGAGAGTGTTTTTCATGAACCTACACAAATGCCGCTTCCCCCTGATGGTACCGACGTACGCATTGCCCAGTTTCCGACTCAATTCCGCGTCCGGATTTGCGTAGAATGGCTTTGGTTTTCCTGCTGGGCTAGGAGCACCGTCGCCTCTAGCAATGGCATGATCCCTCGGCACGCCAACGGCAATTCCAGTACTGACACCTTCCGACGTGGGCGCGGGTGTAATACTTGTCTCTAAGGGCGGTCCCGCTGCTGTCCTAGTTTTTGATGCGAACGGGTCCATCTTAGGCACCTCGACGTATCCCTTCGTCCACAGCGTGAAGCCCACGATGGTTTCCAGCTGCTCCCCTTCGGTTTCTGTGCTGGCGGTGTCCTCGAGATCTATGGTTGGATCTTCCCTCGGAACTGGCGAGGCAACGGCCTTGAACACAAAGAACCGGCCCCGGTCATCTCGCAACGCTTCGGTTAGCTTCTCAATAGTGTTGTCATACACATTCTTCTCCATGTACCGGCTCCGAAACTCGTGGAAGGCATCTGGTTTCAATGCTGCATCGGCGAGCCTTGCGCAGATTGGGATGTCAGTTTCGGATGTGATTGGTTTAATTGTTATAGTGGTCAATGATTGCGACGGGGAGGAGGTCATGTTCATTGAGCAATGGACAATCTTCTGGTTGCGTAGCCTGGGATGATGCTCCTTAAGGTCGTGAACGATTCTTTCGAAACTATCGACAATCAAGTTTCCCCTTCACTGGCGAATTAATTTGGGTCGATAAACGCTCCAGGACACGGTTTCCAACCCTCCTCCCTGCATGTTTGAGGTATAAATGCTGGTTTTGAGAGAAGTTGTGATCAATTGACGACTCAGAATTATGACTCCTCATGTCAAGCGCTGACCAATCACATTCTGCGAAAGTCTCCTGTGTCGACTTCGATAAAATCGTCCAAGTTGCCATTAATGCAGCTTACCTTTCTGAAAGACGCGTTGTGTATTCGAAGAAACGAAAACAATCTACGGCAGAACAATGAGTCCCCTTGTTCCCGTCTTAGCAAGTGTGCGCAGAGTCTGGAACTTGGCTGTCACTGGATGGCCCGAAGGTATACCTCCGCCTCGCTAAGAGGCAAAAAGCTTCGACTTCTTAAGACGCGTAAGAGGCGATCAACATTGAGCCGAGAGCTTGAAAGAAATACATATAACTCTTTCGAACTGTGCCAAACCACAAACTCATCGCCTCCAAGCACATTGCAGGTGGGAGCATGTTGGCAGATGGAAATCTAGTATGGAGATCAGTCAGGACAAGTTGAACTAAACGAAAAGAATCAGGTTGCGACCGAGGGAGTCAGCGAGGTGGATCCTAGTTGGACTGCAACCCTTTTTCACCCTTCGTGGGTCTGTTAAGAACTCAATAGAATTCTATTGGTGATGCGATAGACCTTGAAAGGTGGTGAGGCTGTGTGATCAGCAACCGACCACCAACACGTGGGGACGATCCGGCGAGAGGTCGAAAGGGCTCATCTCGGACATGAAGATGAATTGGGATACATACTGCGCTGCGAGGTCCACGCGAGTCATGGATACGCGGCTCGACGGCACTCCCAATATGTCTTGTGGCTAATGTCGGATATGTGGTGCCGCGAACAGCCAGTCCCCTTGACTCTCGCTCAGAGATAGACCGAGTCCATGCAGGGTGTGCAAACGTCCAGTGTGTATAGATTGGTGCGCTTGCGTCAATTTAAGACGGGCGAGGTTGCATCGAACAACATCACAGGAATTGACGTGAGGGGGGAAAGTGATGGTCCCATCAATAGACGAGAGGGATGATTGATCGACGGTCTGTTGCATTCAGGCCTCCACGAGGTTGGAGCCTGCCGTGCCTTGATAGCCGTGGTGGAACAATACTGGGTGCTGGGGAGTTGTGAGAAGGGCAGAAAAGGGAATGATCTCCGCCATGGCCCTGGACTGAATGTGGTCAGTGGCGCAGATGACGCACAAGGGTCTTTTTGCTGGTGGCACTGAGGAGCCTTTTAGCTTTAGTGATTTTCCTGCCAAGATGCGCTAAGATGCGCTAAGACAGAGCCAAGATACAGGCGGCGAGCACTATTGGCTAGAATGGCGGGATGGGGCCTACGGAACAGGGAACAAGCATCGGATGCTGATTGGACGAGAGCCTTGAGCCTGGTCTCCACTACATCATGCACTCTGCCTTCTACTTCTCCAGTTTCTCCCCCGTCTCTCCACAAACCATGGACGAGCGTGCAGCAGGTTGTGTCGACCATGAAAGCAGGGCACGAAGAGGTGGCGCCATGTAACACTTCTCCGCCAGAGGTCACAGGAACATCCTCGACTACCTACTCTGTCACACACTGCAAATGGCAAATCTGGTCCAATCCCTCGAAATGTTCGGCCCTCATTCTTCCTTTGCGGAAATACAAGAACACCGTTTCTTCCACCCACCGTTGCTAGTTTCTCCTCTCACCTCTGTGAACTTCTCACTGCACCCTGACGCCCCTGAGCACGCCCACAGCGGCCGGCCGTCATCATGTATCAGATAGGCAATATCTACTTCATCACAGCCATCGCCGTCATCGGCGGTGGCCTGTTTGGTTTCGATATCTCATCCATGTCTGCCATGTGAGTAGTGATCACCGATGCCAACAAAATGACCCTGACTGACTCTCCGCCAGCATCGGCACGAACCAGTATAAATGGTACAGACATGCAATCAATCGTGGTCGCGAGTGCAAGACACCGACTGACTTGTTCTCCCAGCTACTTCAACCAAGGTCCCAATGGACCTCCGCAGTGCTCTGGTCCTCGATCCGATGTCCAGGGCGGCATTACTGCTTCTATGCCCGGCGGCTCATTCGTTGGCGCTTTGACATCTGGCTTCGTATGTTGTGGACGCATCTGGTTGTGATTCAGACTGACAATGTGTAGCTGTCTGATATCTTTGGACGAAAGAGAGCCATCCAAATCGGCGCGGTCATCTGGTGCATTGGTTCCATTATTGTCTGCGCTTCTCAGAACATTGGCATGCTTGTCGTTGGCCGCTTCATCAATGGATTCAGCGTGGGCATCTGTTCAGCCCAAGGTACTTCTATCATCTTCCCAACTTCGAAAATGTGTTTCTGACATTCCATCTAGTTCCTGTCTATGTGTCCGAATTGGCACCTCCCAGCAAGCGAGGAAGGGTCGTGGGGGCTCAGCAATGGGCAATTACGTGGGGTATTTTGATTATGTTCTACATTAGCTATGGCTGCAGCTTCGTCTCGGGACCCGCCGCATTCCGTATTCCATGGGGCTTGCAGATGATTCCTGCCGTCATTCTTTTCTTTGGGTTGTTCTGCCTCCCGGAAAGTCCCAGGTACAACCACCCATCCGAAGTCATGGTGACAGATGCTAATGTCGCTGCAGATGGCTTGCCCGCAAAGATCGCTGGGAAGATTGCCACAACGTTTTGGCCCTTGTACATGGAAAGGGGAACCGTGAGGCGCCATTTGTCCTGCTTGAGCTTAACGAGATTCGGGAGATGTGTGAATTTGAGCGAAGAAACGCCGATGTGAGCTACCTGGAGCTTTTCAAACCAAGGATGATCAACCGAACGCACATCGGTGTCTCCACTCAAATCTGGTCTCAGCTTACCGGAATGAATGTCATGATGGTAAGTTTCTCCTTCCGGTTCAGAGACTGTCCCTTCCTGGATGGAGGCTGCTTTATTCGCTCCATCGATGTGAGTACAGGCTAACAGATACTCCAGTACTACATCACCTATGTTTTCGGTAAGAATGTCTTTCATCAGCGCCGTGAAATTTTCTGACATGTGTCATAGGTATGGCCGGTCTTACCGGGAACACTAACCTCGTGGCCTCGTCAATCCAATATGTCATCAACGTGCTGATGACCATTTTTGCGCTGATTTTCCTTGACCGATGGGGACGCCGATGGCCCCTAATGATTGGCTCTACCTTCATGGCTATTTGGATGTACGCAAATGCCGGTTTGATGGCCTCTTATGGTAAACCAGCTCCTCCTGGAGGAGTCGATCACGTGCCAGAGGAGTCCTGGCAAATCCATGGTGGTGCAGCTAAAGGAGTCATCGCCTGCACATATTTGTTCGTCGCGTCGTTCGCGCCAAGTTGGGGTCCGGTATCGTGGATCTATCCGCCTGAGCTGTATCCTCTCCGCGTGCGAGGCAAGGCAGTGGCACTGACAACATCTGCCAACTGGATCTTCAACTTTGCGCTGTCGTACTTCGTTCCTCCGGCCTTCGTCAACATCCAGTGGAAGGTCTACATCATCTTTGGCGTCTTCTGCACCGTGATGACCATCCACGTCTTCTTGTGTTTCCCTGAAACGGCCGGCAAGACGCTCGAAGAGGTCGAGGAGATCTTCCTGAGCGACGTCAAACCATGGAACACCCACGTCGACTACCAGAAGATCAGGAGGGAGGAGGCAGGCGAAGTCGATACTGAGAAGCGACTGAGCCACGCTGTTCACCGCGAGCGTGGAGATAGTGAGCATGCCGAGGTCGGCCAGCAGACGCAGGAGATTGCTAAGAACGAGGCTGCATGATTCAATTGCATCCATGTGACGCTCACGGGCATGCGGTCTCCGACCCCTCACTTCTACCGCGAAGACTGGCCGACTCAGAATATCTTGAAATGAACAGATGGGGTTTAGGGCGAAGAAGTTTCTGATGGTCGGGACTAACGAGGACCTGCTGCAGACCTGGAAGTTGGGGTTGGGGTTAGGGTTCGTTCCGATACGTATCTATTGTCATCTTCACCTTGAAACAGAGGGAGCCCAGATAAAAAAAGATGATATTATCGTGTGTCTTCTACTTTCCTGCTCTGGTGAAACACATCTAGAAGGAATGCGCTTAGAGGGTGGCGTTGCAGCCCGATCCAAAATAAGGCGGAAAGAAGCAAGGCCTGCTGTGACGATGGACACATCCAGGAGCCAGATTCAGCTAGCGAAACGAACTGCAGTTTAATAGTAACAAAAAAGTAAAAATAGCCGCCGTGGTTTAGGCAGGCAAAGTGCAAAGTTCGCCTCTCTTGGTGCTTGGGAGGCTGGGCTGGGCGCCGCGGGATGAGCAAGAAGAGTAATACACAACCGTGACACTCAAGACACTCCACAACACCCATGTCATTTCCGCTGCTGCCCATCTTTTTCAGCTCGCCGACGCCTTTTCCCGACCTCTTCTCCCTCCCCCTTCCTCCCTCGCTGTTGCCAAGTTCTACTATAAACGACGTATTCATGATGACGGTGCGAGGCGCTCAGATGGCCCGAGGTTGAAGCCGCAACATTCATCAAAAAGCTGGACCGTGCCTGGTATCATGACCTCGAAGAGCTTATGGCTGCCATCACCGAAACCCCCACGACAGGCCTTCTCAACCTTGAGAAAGAGCTCGTCTGTTTCATTTGCACTGAAGTCCTCTACCAACCGCTCACCCTTCTCGACTGCCTGCACACCTTCTGCGGCTCTTGTCTGAAGGAATGGTTCTCCCACCAATACCGCAAAGCAATCCACTCGCGTACCCCATCGTCCACGAACCCGTACACCTGCCCAACATGTCGCGCCCCTGTCAAAACTGCCCGGCCGTATGCGAAGATCAATACCTTGTTGGAAATGTTCTTGATCGCAAACCCTGACAAGGATAGGACTCCGGAAGAGAAGGCCGAGATGTCGCAGGCGTATAAACCAGGAGATGAGATTCTCCCAAAGGTGGAAAATCACAGGAGACGGGAGAGAAGAAGGCGCGAAGAGGAGGAGTCGGCGCCGGGAGATTCGAGGAATGGGGAGGGCGGACAGCGTGAGAGAAGCAGACGTGACCAACACTTGGACCCCGCTTCGGCTGATACCAGACGAGGCACTAGTGGAAGCAGTAGAAGTCGGGAGCGAAGAGAGACAGCAGAAAGACAAAGAGATGCCGACCGCCGCCAGAGACATGAACAGCAGCCCGCTTCAGATGCGACCTCCTCTCGACCGCGAACAGCAGCGTCTTCCAATTCGGCGGATCTATCTTCACTCTCTCCTCCACCCAGCTCACCTAGGCATCCCGAGGCCGTCGAGGCGCGTCAAAGGGGTGCCCGAACTGTGGCTCATCAAGCAAGTTTGATTTCCATTGTGAGCGCTTCGGAAAGCGGCACTGGCACTGGTGATAGTTTGGACGAGGGGCGGCTAATGCAAGAGATTCTAGCCGAAGGCCTTTTGGACGGCATCAACATTGATGAATTGACAGAACAAGAACAGGACGCGCTCAGTGAAACCATCGCCGAGCGTATCAGGCAATTGCACCCGGAGAGACTTCGTCGACCAGGTTCAGATGACAGTAGGCATGACAGTCATGGGGCTACGACGAGGCCGCCGGCATCGCAGATTGAAGAACCCGCTCGTCGTTCCCGTCAGTCATCTAGGAATAACAATCGCGAACGGACGCAGCCAAGTCCAAGATCGAGTCATAATGTGGTTATCGGGGGTAACGAGACTCGACCTCCAACGGCTTCGTCGCAGTCAGCAGCGGAGCAGTTATTGACGCCGCCACATACTTCGGTTCAACGACGGCGAGCCTCTGATGAGAGTCGAAGAAGCGAAAATTCTGGACTGAGAACAGAGCGAACACCTCATCCTGCAGCGAGGTCGGCAACAGATCTCTCCAACAGGCCTTCCTCAAATGCAAGTAGCGCGGCTCGCATTCAGCAACTCCAGCAACTCCCACAGGCACACAGGTCAAACACAGAGCCCAGGACCTCTCCAAGAGCCTCTGAAGTGTGGCAAGCTGCTGGTGGACGTAATATATCTAGTCCGCCACAAGTTGCTTCGCCGGCTCAACAGTCACCAAGGCCTGATTTTGCCCAGCCTCTCATGTCGAGCATCGCGACCGGTCCTGTTCCTACCTCAATTCCAACTCTGGACCCAGCAGCCCGTGCTCCTGAACCATCGGAGTTATCCGCTGGCAATGCGCCGAACAGGTCTGAGGAACCCTATATTGTGTGCTCGCGGTGTTCGCGTCCGAATATCCAGTACGAGGTCCACAAGCATTGTGCCCCTTGCAATGTTGATCTTTGCCTGCGGTGCTACAGAACCGGTCGGGGATGCAATCACTGGTTCGGCTTCTATCGCTCCGCTATGCCCAAATTCAACGCTTCTCATCCGCCAAATCGGAACAATCAGTCTGTCGGACTGCCTCACTTGTTGGTTGGTCGGCAATATCAGAGGCCGTCCAGACAACATAGTACAACTCCAAATGCATCCTCGCGCTTAAGAGAGGGAAACTTCTGTGATCGGTGTGGTAGTCTTGCGAACGATTACTTCTGGTCGTGTGACTACTGCAATGAGGGCGAGTGGGGATTTTGCAACGATTGTGTGAATACCAACCATTGCTGTGATCATCCCTTGTTGCCAGTGGCCTACAAATCTTCCGACTTGAACGCCGCAAGCTCTAGAATCGGAGGAGGCTCGGCCGCTGTCACATTGAGCCCATACAGTGCTGGCGGGCGCGATGTCTCTCCTGCTCAGAGCGCAGCTTCGAGTGTTACTTCCGCAGCTGGGCCTTACCCTGGTGTCCGGCCCGACTTTGTACCGTTGGATGTTAAAACTAATTGCGATATTTGCTCTCGATCGATTTCACCTCAAGAGACCCGGTACCATTGTCCTACGCACCCGACTCCCTCTCCAGAAAATTCTGGCCTGAAAGGTGATTACGATATATGCAGCACTTGCTACAGGCGCTTCGTCGAGACGGGCCAGATCAAGCATGAAGATGGGCCAGACGGCTGGCGTCTCTGTCCCGACGGACACCGAATGATTGCTGTGGCATTTGAACGGGATGACGAGGGCAACGAACGTCGAATCATCACCCGTGATATTGTTGGCGGTGTGCAAATGGCGGATGCAGATGTGGCGGCATGGAAACTGGCGATGAAAAATCTGCACCGTGTTGATAGAGCAACTCTTTCCGCTGTGCGAGGCGACTGGAGCTGGCGAGAAGACGAAGCCGGAACGCGACGCAAAACTCGAGCTAGAGCCGCCACTCTGCCACGCTCAGGGGTGCAGCTCCCTCCGGATGGCGGCTGGGGTAAGGCTTACGTCGCCAGGTGGAGTTATTACCCTCCTGAACATGACAACAAGGCCAAGGACGAGCTGATGTTCCCGAAGCATGCGACTGTACGCGAGGTGGAGGAAATCAACGACGAGTGGTGGTTTGGGGTATACGCAGGGGATGCCGGCGTGTTCCCGGCGATATTCCTGAAAAGCAGAGCTTGATCAAGCTTTGGAATTACGGCCATGACATTGAGTCCCGGCATTCATGTTAAGGGTTTGTTTGGAGGACGAGTTTGATATTCTGTCCGGATCTCATGTGGGATGTGTTATGACTTGGATACGAGTAAACGACGACAACAGACAAACCTAGGTAATAACGACTAGTTTTAAGGCAGAGAGATACCTGGCTCCGAGCCTAGAGACCAAAGCAATGGATGTGAAATCGGGAGGGACAAAACCATCCATCCTATTTGCATCACTTCGACTGGGCCTTATGTGTTGTACCTCGTACACGGCGTGTCGACATCGTCTTATCTAATTTCCATCGCCGTCCTGAGCACTCGATATAGAGAACCTAATGCAGCGTGATCAGAGCGTTCGAGGAAACACATGGGCTTTCTCGGTATCATCTCGCTGGGAGGTGAGTCCTGAGGCCTCGGGCCCCCCCTAGCCGTGTCTTTGCCACCTGCAGGCTACATGTAGCGAGGCCGCCCATGGCGCATTTGTCCAACGTTCATTTTCAGCCCGTAATAGAGAATGGTAAGCAGTTTGACTGAGTCACGATCCGGGCCTCACATTGGAGCTGTGCCGATACAGGAGGTGCGGCAAGGCAAATAGACTAAAATATGGCTGGTCCAAGGATGTACACGAATTTGGAATTTGGAATTTGGAATTTGAATTCATGTTCCCACAACTGGCACAGAATGGTGATTGTTGGGAAGGCTACGTTATATCTATCACAACTCAGACTAGCGAACGGGCGGAAGGGTCATACTGACCCTGTCCAGGTTGGTTGGTGGTCAAGCCTTTTTCTGTGTGGAGTCTCTGTCTAACTGTAATGTAGAGAGTCAGAAGGACTAACTAAAGGAAAGAGAGGGGTGTCACGGCTAGTCCTGGAATGGGCTAGTGCGTTCATGTGGCAGAGCCACGTGACAATATCGGTACTTATTGAACGGATGACGCGATTAGTGACTTATACGTATATATATTATCAGGGGGCGGTTGTCTTGGCGCCATACTAGATGTCAATTCGTGTACCCAGTAGGATACTACATACATGGACATACATGGAATGTCTGTGCTTGAACCATTAATCTAACTGCCAACTGGGTAGGCAGGCTAGACACCGAATGCCCATCTATCTATCTATCAATCAATCTGTCAATCAACCCTGGACATCAACGACACTCCCAAACCATCCTTTCAACGCGGTCGCAAGGACGCCAGGCAGATCTCTAACGTCTCTGACGATGAGGTAATACGGGAAGGGGAAGCCGTCAAGGTACCTCTTTGTGCGGACTCTCATTTCCGATATTGCTCCCGCTCCCTTGCCTGATCCAGAAGAGCTACTAGCAGTGGTGTCGGGCTCGAAAATGGCCTCTTTGAGATCGAGGATGCTCTCCTCGCCGGCATCGACAATGACAAAGACAATCACGATGCGCTCCTGGTCATGTGCCTGTCGGACCATCCTCGCGATGCCGTCGTGGTCCGAACAATGCCCGTCGCTCACGATGAGTTGTAACTGCCACTGCTCTTCCCCTCGTCCACCGCCTTGTCGTTGATTTCTCGCGTCCTGGAATAAGCGAATACTCTGTCTGAGCAAGCTCTTGACGTCCGTTCCTCGCTGCTCGAAGCTGAATGAGCGGAAGATGTTTGGGCCAGACTCGGCCGGCGAGAAGGGTTGACCGAACGGATGCGCGACCGTGATGGCTGGGGAGTCGCCAAATCCGATAACGCAGATCTCGCCGACCTCTAGCATGGCCAGAGACTTGGTGAGAAGCGCCAGTGTTTCGAAAGCGAGGACGTCGGCTCCGAACTCGCTCATGGATTTGCTGTCGTCCACGGCGATCATGATCTGATAGTTCCGCTTACTGGGCACCGAGCGACGCATCCATATCTTGTCTCTTTTGTAGTTGGATGCGATATACGGGATGATGCGTCTGATGTTGAGTCGCTTGCCCGTGCGATAGTCGCCGCGGAGCTTTGTGGCCGTCGTAGGTGAGAGAATCAGGCGAAGTTGTTCGGTGAGGAGGAGGGAGAATTGATGCGTGCTGGTCGAACATTGCTGCCAAAGCTGAGCAGCGTTAGAACTGCTTGTAGGATGGGCAGCTGGTTGTGCTTGGTCGCTGCAGAGCTCGAGTTGTTCAATATCAGGCGATAAGTCATCCGAAGCGGTGTCGACAGAATCTTGCTGGTCAGCAAATTCCTTATGCTGTGACTGATGGTCAGGGACGAAAGCACTAGCCTCTCTGGCTTCTGTTGGCTTTGCCTGCGCCTTGAGACGACTGAATCTCTCCGCAATATCTTCCTGCTCTTCCGGCTCCAGGACATCGGGAAGTGGCGTGTCCTTGTCGATTGGCGCATTTTCATCTTCTACGGCTTTGCTTGGGTCAATATTCTGAGCCTGATCTGACGCTGCAGCACCAAGAGCCACTGCATTGCCCCCGTCTTCCTCTTGAACATGCTCGAAATCAACATCTGCCATGTCAATATCCTTCTCCTCGTCGCCTGAATTTTGCTCTTCAGAAGCTGGCAAGATCTCCCGACGTTGATGCCATCGATCAAGGACGTCTGCCAACTGCTTCAGCGATTGGTTCTGCTGATATTCAAGGCTTTCTGCCCGCCCAGTGCCGCGTTCAAGGGCCCCTTTACCCGTCATTCCTTGCTCTTCGTCTTCCAGAGCTCTGCCAGCTTGAGATTCCTGAGGATTAGGTTCTTTGTCGGCCTTATTCATGCCCTCGACGTTCTGCTCAGCATCGACAATGTCCTGGATCTCATGCGCGGCTCCGGATTCTCCACCAGCAGTTTCTTTCGCATCGTGGACAGTGTCGTCTTCCTGGGTCTGACGGTCGTCTTTCTTGTCGTCCTCGGCTTCTTCAGATTGATCCTCCATAATCTCGTCATCTCGAGCAACAGCGTCCTCGACCTGGGCCTCTTCTGCGTCAACCTCATCTTGATCGCCTTTCTCATCGATGTGATTCTCTTGCTGTTCGGTCTCCTCAGTCTCCTCAAAATCGTCACTTTCGACTTCCTCTCTGGGATGGTCCATATCTGACAACTCGTCCATACCATCATCTGAGATATCATCGTCCTTAATCTCATCTTCACCAGCCAACTGTAGCTCTTCCGGAAGGTCCAGGGCCTTCTCTTCATCCACATCAGCATCCGTTTTTTGACCTTCAGGTCGTTCCCCTCCTTCATCTCGGTCTTCACCAGCTTCATGTGCATCTTCTTCCTGCCCTTCCATCTCTTCCATCTCTTTTCCTTCGTCCTTGTTCCCATCCCCTGCAGTCTGCTCATCGGATTTCTTTCCCCTAGCCTTGTCATTTTCCATCTCCTTGTCTTTCTCCGACTCGGTCTTGATGTCATCCCACAGTTTCTCGTCCACAACATCGGCATCAAGATCATCAACACTGCCTGTTTCTTCCTCGACATCGTTTTCTTCTTCGTCGCTGGACTGGTCCTTGTTATCGTCTCGATCCGACAGAGTCTCGTCAGAGTCACCAATTTTGCCCTCAAGATCCTCATTGCCCATGTCAACTGCATCTTCTGTGTTCTCCATTTCTCCATCTATCTCTTCCTTCTGCCCTTCCTGTGCAAGCTCAGACAGATCTTCATCATTTTGGACATCTTTACTGATATCCTCTGCGCCTTCCCCTTCACCCAACCCAGTTCCAGACTCTAGCTTGCCTGTCTGCTCTTGGCCATCGGCAGGCTCTGAAGGACGACAGAAACCCTGTTTTGCAACAGCAGTGAAAGACCGGGCCAGCTGCAACGCAAGTCGGGACGTCTCCAGATACAGGGCGGCGTGACGGTTATGAAGATGCTCACATATATAGAAATACTGATCGAGAATTGGCATTGCCACAAGTAACAATGACTTCGCGGCTTCGAAGTCCTCGGGCGCCAGATATTGAAGCTTTTGAGTCACTGAAGACTGAAGTCGTCTGGTAATAGTGCTCATCTGCAGTGATTGCAGTGCCTCAACGATGTGCTTGTCCGATTTTGAAACCCAACCTTGGTTTTCATCTGAGCTTGGCATCTCCATCTGCAGGGCAGACAGTCTTTGCAGCACCACAAAAACTTGGTCTACAACATCTTTGAGGTTCTGATCCAGTTCTCGCACAGTGAAGTTCCGTTGATATATTTGCGTCGCGCTGGTCGGCTGTGACATTGTTTCGGTCCAGGCCACAATTTGGCGGAGGAGATACCCGACTCGAGGCTCCTTAACCTGCCAATCCATCACTACAGACCTCAGTTGGGAAAGAAGTTCGGGGGCTTTGTCCAGCAGATCTTGTGAGGTTTTCCATGCCATTCCCGCCGGTGCTTCGGGCAGATCAAGGATACTTAGTTTCAAGTCTGCGATTTGCTTTGCGTAAGAATACAGTGAGTCCAAACACCCGATGATGTCAAATCCTCCGTGTTGCGCTTGGAATCTTAAGATGCGACAGGCAAGATTCAAGATCTCTGCCAACCATGCGAGGCGCTCTTGTGCAACGCCGATGCTGTCAGTGGAGAGAGTAGATCGCACAATCGCGCCCGGGGACGAACACACGATGGACCTGAGCATTGATAACTGAGAACTCAGTGCTTTCATGTCGAATGCCTGCTGAGGATTTGCTTGCTCTTGACGGATTGTCAAGAACAGCAAGCCCTCTAAAAGCCCAACAGAGCGATTGATTTCTCCTTCGGTGAGGTCATCCGAATGATCCGTTCGAGCTGTGCGGACTTGAGGCATTACGTCAAGCAATTGGTGGAAGATAGCGCTGGCAGCAGACTCAGTTGGCGGGAGTTGGTTCACTGCCGAATCCGCCACCAATGCTAGAACACTGGCGCATGATGATTGCTTTTCAAGTTCAGAAGATGGGAGATTCCTCCTGATTCCCATATGTATAACTGCCTTTAGTGTATCTGCGAGCAATCGTCTCTTCCTTTCTTGGAGATGGCGGACAAACGCAGCATTGTCCTCAGTCAGTCCTGGTGGCGTCTGGGTCCTCAGCTGTTTTGATGCTTCAACTAAGTCTTGTCGGAAGGACGCAATCTCCAAATGAGCTTGAAATCCACTAATCTTTGACTTGTACACATGTTGCATGCTTTTAATTGCGGCCAGTGGTTGAGTAAGGCGCTCAGGTCGTATGTGCCAATCTTCAACCAGCAGGCGGCATCGTCCCAGAGCAGCAGATACTAGCGCATCGTCGTAGTGATGCTGCGAAAGGTCTGCCACGGCGTCTGCTGGTGAGTTCTGCGCTAAGTCTTCCGGCGCGTTGAACACAGCAGCTTGGTTGAGCAGGACGCGATATTTTCGTACTATTTTGAACAACTTGTGGTGTGATCGTCGTGCGCTTTCACGGAGTGCTGTGACGTTTGCATCCTTCCAACTTGCGAGTTTGATCTGCTCATTTAATGCCTTCTCGAGCTCAACCCGACCGCTATGTAGCGCAGCCTCAACGCCGACCTCGTATCGGCGATAATGTGCAATGATATTTTGAACACAAGCGGCAGCTGTTCTGAGGTGCTGACGGGTACCTGCCAGGCACTGTAGAGTCTTGTTGAGCGTCTCGAGGAGTCGCAAGCGCGGCGAATATTGACCTAATGTCGTCGACTTGAGAAACTCCTGCAGTGTTTGGACCAGATCCCGCTGGTATGAGAGGCTACCTCCGTCAGTGTTGTCTAGGTTTCTGCAATTGTAGATGACGGCCTCATATGCGATGAAGTACCAGGCTCGTGCGTCTTCTTCATGTTTATGCTTTTCCTCATCCAGAAGCCTTGACCAAGACAAAAGCTCCAGACGTCTCCAGTTAATGACCAATGACGATAGCCGCTCGACAAGTGTGCTGACGGACCACTCTCTGCTAGCAATACTTTGCCACTGTGACACAATCTCGTACAGCTTTTCTGTCTTGGTGAGAAGCTTGGCGACAGGATCACCGAGGCTCAGATTGAGAACTTCGGTGCAGAATGATAGGACCTCTGCTGGAACAGCATGCTCAGGCCACTTTTCCTGAATGGTGTTGAACCTCGATTGGATCTCGTGCACCAGATCTAGCAGCTTCTGACTCTGCTCGTTGTCTGAGTCAGTGTATATGTTGAAGCTGCGAGAACTTTTATCGCCGCTGAACTCGGTCATTTTAGCCTCTATCTGCAAGAAGATGGCAGGTAAGAGATCCGTAAACGAACTGTCGGTGCCTCCACCACCACCATCACCACCAGCCTTGAGTAGTAACTCCAATGTAGAGAGAATGAATGCTTCGATGGCTTCTTGTGGATCCCGTTCAGTGTAGATCGTCTGATGCAGCATACTGAGCTGTATTGCTGTGGCGCGAGCATCGAATTCCTTTTGGTGCCTGTCCGATGCCGAGTCCAGGCCTTCAAACAGTGGAAACATCTCGTCCATCTCGCGATTTTCGCCTTCTTCATCTTGTGCTGGGTCCCCGCGGTAAGTGTAGTAGCGAGATCTCGTCGCAGCATCAGCCCGGTCTTGCGTCAAATGGCTTTTCCATTCAAAATAGAAGCTGTCAACAATGTCAAGGAAGCCCTCGACGGGGATCCAATCTTGCTTCCCTGTTAGAGCAGATCTCACTCCAACGAGCTCAAGCCAGTGAGATTTGATCTCTGAAGAGGAGGCATTAAAGAGTTTCCAATCTTGAACAGGGACAGGAGTGACGGCCAGGAGACGGGTGCTCATGGCAAGCTCACGAACTCCGCTAGGTTCACTGCCTTGAGTCTTCTCTCTTATGTCAAGCTCCAAGCCAAGATACAAGCATTTCAAAAACCATAAAATCGGCTTTACAAAGTCATCGAACGCTCGATGAGCGCCTTCTAGCCGCTTAATGATGGTCCTCAAATTGGACATTCCTTGTTGGTCAGACCATTGTTCGATCCACTCTGCACTGCCTGGTCGCGCTCTTTGAACCGCTTGAACATCCCGGTGATCAAGCACGACACTAATGATTCTCGTGAAGATCTCTTGAAGCTTGAAGAATTCCACTTTACCCGGTCTGATCACTGCGGTTGGTGGAGAGATTGAACCTGCTTCTAGCAGCTCTTGCTGAAGAATACGAATGACGAGAGCTGTGTCCGTTCCCGTCACACACTGGTGAAATTGCTTTTGGCCCTCAATTCTCGAATCCAACTCAACGACTCGGCGTTCGTGGAGATGATGCGCAATGATCGGGTACGTTGCAGGGTCTAAGGGCTCATCAGGCACCATAAGTATCAGCCCGGCAAGGGACAAGCTAACAAGGCATGTTTTCAGGTGCTGAAGACCCCATTTATCCTTGTCTTGCAGTTGCAGCAGGACAGGGTGGATCAGTCTGACATACACGTCTCTGAAAGGTTGGCGGCTTGGCCCCTGCAGAAAGACATCGTTGCTCGGGATGGTAGATAACTGAGAAAGATCTGGTGTTCCTCCTTCAGGAAAGCATGCCCTTGCCTCCCGTGTTAAGAGGTTATAGAAGGAAGACATCAAACCTCCTAGGACCGACCGAAGATCAACGGCAAGCCGGGAGATGGAGCCATCGAGTGAGCAGGTATGGGACGTCAATGCTTTCGTTAGCTCTCCTAGCTCCTCTTTTGCATGATTCAGAATGCCTAGAGGCTGTTGTTGTATTGATGACAGCCGCCTTATCAGTTCCATCCCAATGGAGCCATCATCCACCAAAATATCAACATCAAGGGATGCGAGGCGGGCCAGTGAGCTAGGCACAGAGTTTTCTTGTCCAACGCCAAGTGGTTGTGTTTCATGCTGAGGCATAAACATCTCCAGATTCTCTAGATCCGCCTCGCGCTTCTGCAACTTGACTGCGTGATGAATGAATCTGAATACTTGTTGAAACTTTCCCTCAAAGAAAAAGCCCTTCGTTGATTGCTCCTGCAATTTCGCCACGGCTTCGTGGAGATCCGTCACCAAGGGCTCTGGCTCTCTTGACTCGGCCGTCGACATATACACATTTTGCAATCTTTTCCTCAAACCTAAGAGTGAGTTGCGAGGTTGCGGCAGGGAGCGACATGCAAGGCCAAATCTCCCTATGAGCTTTTCCAATGCAAGCTGACAGTTGAGTTGTTGCCATGTGCCAGCTGTCTTGGGCCGGAAGGCTTGCCACATAAGTTGAAGTCCGAATCCGGTGTTCAGCATACCCTTATAAGCAGACAAAGTCTCCAGGCACTGTGATAGTTGAGGGGCGATCTCAGGAACGCTTCGCTGAACAAAATGAACCAGGTCGGTTCCGACTTGCAGGTATGCCCGCAAATAAGCGATGTCGATCGTTTTCGCATCACAGAGGAGGAGGAGCTCCTGGGTAAAAATGAAGATTCTTTCTACTCCTTCCAACAAATCTAGCTTCTTCATTGTGTTGATCTCTCTATGGAGAGCTTCAGACATTGAGGAAATCACGAGATTGCCGAAAGCCGTAATGTTCGGCACTGTATCGAATGCTGCTCTCTTTGCAACAGAAACTGATCGTTCAGGAACTGTTCCAGCTCGGGTTGATGCGTCCTTCAAGAGTGAAGTTATTGCTGCCATCCGCCGTGCTACGTACCAGTACCTGGTAAATAACTCCGTGAATGGAGTCTCCAGGAACGCGTTCTTGGAAAATCCACCAAGCAAGATCAGTGGCTCATTAAGAACGAGCATTTGTGGACACCTGTAGCTTGCAGAAAGCTCCAGAGAATCAAACATTTGGTACACCTTTTCCACGCCGAAGAAATTTCTCTTGCTGATCTCCAGCTGGAGTAAGCCATTAGCTTCAGCATCAGGCAAGAGGCAATCAGCATTTGAGATCAACTTCATGTCTTTAAGATCGAGATTGTCGGCCGCGGCTTCGATACTGTGAGCTTGTGGATTTTGGCCGGCCACATCTAAAAATTGCCTCAAGCGAGTAAGAGCAGAAGCAATCGGATACCGAATGGGAGCCGCATAAGTACTCCCGGGCATATCAGGTAGAAAAATCTCAAGAGATCGATTTCTCATCGCCCTCGAAAGCTCTCCATAGCGCGGGTCCATGGTGAGGAATATCCTGAAATTCGGATGTGGTCCAATAATTCTCGCGCCTGTGTTCCCACTATGTTGCTCGCTGACCGCAAGTGATCCACCTGGTTCGAGCAATGAATTTAGCCTGTCTAGGACGGATGGATTGCACAAATTGGCATTTTCAAGCAACAGCCATGAACCCTTCTCGATAGCATCGACGAGAATGCCATCGTTCCATACGAACCGGAAACTCGATTGATCGACTGAATCGAGGATAGTCGAAAACAGTTCGACTTGTACCTGAAGTTCCGGCAAAATAGCCAATAAAGCTGGTATGGCTGCACGAAGATCAGGGATCTCTAACTCATCGCTCTCGAAGTGTTGCCATAGCCTCAGTAGTTGGGCCTGGGCAGCTTCGTCGGAATTATTTCTAAAGGACGAGGCGATTCGTTGTCGGAGCACTTCTCGTACTCTGGTATGGATCTTGCTGAGATCACGACGGATATCGTATTGGTCGAAACCTCCCACGAGGTCTACAGTGTCCACATCAGAGTTCATCGAAAACTCGACGAGCTCGACTCCCGCCGCAGCCGCGAGATACCGGATGAGAGTTGTTTTTCCGGAACCTGAAGGTCCAGCCAGAATCACAGGCCAATTTTGTTTGACGGCCATAATGATAGAATTCGATGCGGGAAGTTGTCGCACGGAGGGAGTTATATTCGGCGCTTCAATTCTTTGCAAGATCGAATCCCTAGAGAGAAAAGCGTTGCCCACCTGAAGAAAGTTTTCAGTCAGGTTGTTGTAAAAGCTTTCGGGCGTTGTGGAGGTAGAGCTGGATTCGGCTCCCTTCAGGATCAGGTCTCTCTGAGCAGGGGTGCGGAAGCGCCCTGTCACAATATTGCGAAGATGGTAAGACGAGGGAAGTGTCGGCTGATCTTTGCACAGTTGTAACCACCTGCTCACGTCGCGGAGGTTCAATTCCCAAGGTCCTCCATACGCAAAAGCTGGACCTCGAGCAATGGCCTGATTCAGCTGCGTGACTGTATTAATCACATTCTCGAGTTGATTGGCATCAACTTCTGGGAACCCGGACTCGCAAATGCGGACCAAATCCGCACGTTGAAAAGAATCTGCGTAAACGACCGTGAATCGGTTGACGAAGGAAGCCGGGAGCCCTTTACGGCCTCCGCCTTGATGATGAGGGTTTTGAGCAGCAAACAAGGTGAAATCTGGATGACAGATGAACGATTTATCCAGTTCCGCAATATAGACTTCTCGACGATGGTCCAAGCAAGCATTCAGCCCTTCCAAAACCGATTGGGATGCCAGGTTCATTTCATCGAGAAGGACCCATCCACCGGATTGCATGGCTTTCAGCAGAGGTCCGTCTTGCCATGAAAACCTTCCTACACCCTCATTCTCGGAAGGAGCATCTGCACCGAACAGATCCATGAGGTCCGTCTGGTCGGACAAGTTAATTCGAGTAAATTCCCTCCCGCAAGCTTTTGCAAGAGCTGTCACTATTGCTGTCTTGCCCACACCGGGGCTGCCTTCCAACAGGATCGGCCTTGTCATCTGCAAAGCACGGACAATCCTCATCGTATTTTGTGATGTAGTGGGAGCGTCGAAAACGAGATCGGTTGTCTGCTGTGCCGAATGTTTCGTTCGAGGTAGGGAGAATTGACCAACAAAGAGGCGTTCACTGGTAGACGAGAGGTCGGGAGTTCTGTTATAGCTCTCAAAAACATCAAGACCCACCAGACTTTGTAAGTGATTTAGGCAATCTTGTCTTGACTCATTCAAGTCCCTTGCGCCCATTGAAGTCAATCCGGCTGGGTTTGCACCGATGGAGTCAACGTAGACCAGGAACGCACCATGCACAAAGGCAAAGTCCTCCCCTAGTGACTCGGCATGGTTGACAAAGTCTGCCCATGCTAATAGATCTCGCAACCCTATGCTCTTGGATGCCGTGTTATGGAACTCGTTACGAAACCAGGTAGCAAACTTAAGCATCTTCTCGGCCAAGTCACCTTTCCTTGTTCGCAGCTTGTTCTGAATAATTGGCAAGAAATCTGCTTCTTGTGACAAGGGCGGCACCCAGATCTCAGTCAACCGATTTCGGAGTGCCGCCGACAGCTCTCTTTTCCCGTAGTCTCCTCCCGGATTCATAGTAGCTAGGAATTGAAAATCTGGATGCGCGACGACGAGATTGTCGACAGAGCCCTTTTCTGCCAGTAAGATTGTCCGAGACGGCTCTAGGACACTGTTCAGACGCTCGAGAACAGAGTCTTCAGCCAGAGATATCTCGTCAAGCAAGAAATATTCCCCGCTTTTCATGGCTCGGACGAGGCTGCCATCGTTCCAGGTAAACAGAGCTTCGTATGCCCCGATGCTAGATCGGACTTGCTCGACAAAGTTTGGATCATAGCCGGAGCAATCCAATCTTTTGAATACTTCCACAATTTCGCCAACATCCAGGTCTTTGGTCAAGATGCCCTCAGGCCTGGAACGAACCAGGGCTTGCCAACTCGCCCGTACGTTGTTGGCAAGCTCGGATCGATTGCGAATTGGTCGCTGAGAGCCAATAAGGTCGCCAGTTTCGGTATTCGTATGCGCATTGTAGATATCGAGGGGCTTTCCAGCTGCTTCGGCAATCACTTGAGAAATTTGGGTCTTCCCGCAACCAGTCTCGCCAACTAAGAGGACCGGCTCTTGATTCTTCAGTGCTTCGGCTACGAGAACAAAAACTCGTCTCATGGCCGGAGTCCAGACAATCGAACCATGCCGCTGAACAGACTCCGGGATCTTCGACATGCCATACAGAACATTGTCGTCAATGGCAACTTTGATGGTTTCCTCGATAATGTTCCTGACAACAGCACGCTCGACGGGTTCTCTTACTCGTTCAGCCAGGAGCATGAACCCGTGATATGCCAACTGCTGCCAATCATCCACAGGTCTTGAGGCCCATCGAAACAGATCCCGCAAGGTGGCAAAGCTGTTACGCTGCTCGAATAATCTAGAGGATTGTCTGAGAAGAGACAGCTTCTTGTAAACAGCAACAATTTTGGTGCAAAACGATGGAGCGATCTGAGCCCGTTCTCGAAGTATTATTTCCAACTCGTCTTCAGGGATATCATCGAAGTGGATTTCAAGAAAGCGATTTCTAAATGCCCGAGAAAGTCGCTTCCGCCCTCCGTACAGGCCAGCCGGATTCTGTGTGGCGAAGAGCATGAAGTTAGGATGCGGTCGGACGATTTCCTGAGACTCCGGAATGAGGAGCTCTCTGTTATCATCAAGCAACCGATTGAGGGCTTCGAGCACATCGCTTGGGGCCAGATTCAATTCGTCGAGCACGATCCAGTGGCCAAGACGTAGCGCATCCACCAAGACACCTTCTCGAAATACCAGTCTGCCCTCGGTATCTGACGTATAGCTGCCCAAATACTCTTGAAGATCCGTGTGCTCGTGGTTATTGATTCTGACAAATTTGTTGCCGGACAATTTTGCGAGATATTCCACCATGCTGGTCTTCCCAGCCGATGTCGGTCCTTGTAAGAGAATTGGAAAGCGTCGCATGGAGGCAGCGCGGGCCAAATTGAGCAAATTGCGTTCGACAGAGGGTGTTCTGATATAGTGTGATTGGAAGTCAGGCGTTATGGGGCCCTTCTTAACAATGTGATGTCTGAAGGCAATGTAATCTTCATCATGCGGGATCTTGGGTAGTTGACTGAAGAATGCCTTCCGATTCTTAACAGTTGAGAGCAAATGCTTATCAACGGAGGGCAAAGCTAAGTTTTCTGCTTCTTTGCTCAGTACCGTAAAAAAGCTCATCCCAAACCCTTCATACATTGCACGTCGCAAGCCGTGACTTGCACTGTGCTGTGACGTGTATAACAGACACCGGACGAGCGACCGAATACTGAAATGTGGCGTTTCACCTGCCCCATCGGTAAGCTTGTGCGCTTCATTGAGCTTCTTCAAATCGAGATAGGAGTTTGCAAGGTCCAAGGCAGCTCGTTTGTCATTATCGAGCAGAGAGCCAAGATAGGTTTGAATTATCTTGGTCAAGTCTTCCAGATTATTGTCACCAGAGGGAACATATATCTCAGTAAATCGTGATCGCAAGGCAGGCGGAAGGTCTCTCTTTCCTGCATCGGTTGCCGGGTTCATAGCAGCAAAGACTCGAAAGTTGGGATGAGCAACGATGGTCTCAACGTTGCCCGCTTCAGTGAGTAGTAGAGACGGCTTTTCCTCATCACCATTGTGTAGTAGACTGACAATGTGATCGAGAGTGTCTGAGGGCGCCAAGTTGATTTCATCGAAGAGTACCCATCCGCCCTCTCGGACCGCTTGAACCAACCTACTTTCAACGAAGGTGAAAGTGTGCGTCTTGTCCCCGTGATCAACAAACGCACGAATCTGCTTCAAACTTTCAGAAAATTCGGCCCACCTAGTGCGCAGGACAATGTATTTTGCTGTGTCAAGCTTGCGCTTCTTGCTTGCGTGGACGGACCCATTTGTGTTGACAGTCTCTGCAGTATTGAGGGAGGTTGCTGCCATTTGAATCGCTTCGTTCCACAGGATTATCAGTCTCGACCAATTTTGCTTTGCAAATGCCTTAGCGAGAGCTATTTGGAATTTCTCATTCTTTTTTGCAGAGAACGTATCATCAAACAAGGCGTTGAACTTTTCGATCATGGGGAGAAGCAGAGATCGAACCGTTACCGGCTTCAAACCCCCAACAAGGTCACCACCTTCGCTTTGTTGCGAAAGATTGACCACGGTGAGTGTTTGACCCACGAGATTGGCAACGTATTGTACAAGAGTTGTCTTGCCGACGCCAGTTTCACCAACCAGAAGACAAGGTTCCGAGCAATCGGCACAGACAACAATACGGTCAAGCGTTCTCCCAGCCGAGGTGGTGAATGCAAAAGGAGTTCTCCTGGGCTGCCGACTGCGAATGGGAATCTTTTCAAGAGTGCTTCGGCCAACCCGCACCACGTCTTTGTCCTCAGAAACCGTTGGGAATGTTTCATTCAGACAATACCGCATTTGCTGGGGGGATATATTCATTTCTGCGGCAATGCTCTCAGCCAGCAATTCATGGAGTTCCTCATTGTTGAGGTAGCCTGCATAGCAGTCGACAGCATCCTTGAAGATGTGAAATGTTACCTGTTCCGGTAGAGCAGTCGACTTTGAAACAACCCCATGACGTCCCAATCTGCGAACTATCCTTCTCAGCAAATTGAGCAGATCTCTCAGGGAGGGCATGCGTGTCTGTAGTCTTTTCAGTGCATGATTGTCCTTGTACAGACGAAGGAGATTCCCGTGAACTCGCAGGATTGTGGCAATGAAGATACCAGCATCAGGATATCGAGAGTGAAGTAATGCCTCGACCTCTTCAGGGGGGTAGTTGATGGTTTCGACAGTGCTCCAAAGTCGAGGATTGAGTAGCCACGAATGGCGAGAATTCGTAATGTGAGAAATCTGTCCAACTGATTCAACTGTTGCCAATATGCGGAAACCGTGCCTCGGGCATACTTTTTGGTTACGGCTGGGCAGGAAGAGTTCACCCTTCTCGAGAATCGGGCGCAGCATTCCCATGACCTCGGAAGGTGCCCGATCAATATCTTCTATGAGAACCCATCTCCCTTGTTGCATGGCCTTGGTCAAGACACCGGGCTGCCAGGTGAAAGACTTGCCGTCAGTCGAGGAAGAGTGTATACCCAGCAGACTCTTGGTGTCAGTTTGTTCGTTGAGGTGTAATGTAATCATCGATGATGATTGATTCAGGAGCCTCGCGGCCTCATGAACTAAGGAGGTCTTTCCGGAACCGGCCTGCCCCAAGATGAGAATAGGTTTCGAGTCCAACAAACACTTCCCGAGCTGCCGTAAATTGTACTTCGCCGTTGCCGTCAGGACGAACGTGGAAATGGGGGAGCATAGTGAATTATCGCCCCATAGCAGGTGAAGAACGCCGCCAATATTAGTGACTCGCGGCGAGAAATTTTCAGTAACCAGGCTGCGCGCTTTTGAAGGCGATAGTGGTGATGACTGCCAGAACTTCTCAACATTCGTTAGCGTCCCGAGCAGATCTTTCCAGCGTCTTTCCTCCCAAAGCTTCAGCAGTCGATAGTCGATCCTTCGGCCTTCCCATTGGCCCCAGGCGGCTTCATCGCCTACATACGTCTTGACCATTTTCTCTGAAAAAGCATCGGCAAGGTGCAGGATCATGCACAGACACTGGACAGCCAAGTACCTGACTGGCAATGAACGATGGCGTAGAAAAGATGATAAGAAGACAGGGGTGACGATATCGGTGAGCATGCGTCGATCAAAAGAGAGAAGGCGAAAAAGAGCGAGCAGAAGTGGATATTCCATGTCGTCCTGGATCTCAGGCGAAGACCTTCCTAGATCCAACAGACGATATCGCAAGTGATCTATCCGAAAAAGCGACTTGACGTGAGGGCGGAGATATGTAGCAAGTGGCAGCACCCGAGCCAGACATGAAATAGTGTTGATAACATCCTTGAGATCAGCGGTGCGAGTGCCACCTGACCACCTGGCGAGTAACTCGGGCAAGAGAGGTTTGTAGAGCGGAAAGAGCGCATCTGTGCATCGAGGATCTCGAATAGCATCGGCAAGGGTCTCCAGATACTGGGATGCAGTTGACCTGATAATGATTGATCGGATTTCTGTTGGAAGTACTCTGAGAAACGAGTGGTCCTCACTGAGTTGCGCATCAGCCCATGAGCAGTATACTGCTATATCTTCCATGGTGAAACCTAATGCCGCAACCTTCTCTTCCCCACTTCGAATCTCGAGCATTGAGAGGGGGAAATGTATCAGAAGATCGTTGTTGATGATGGGGAAACTTCAAGATATGTTTCTTGGCAAGGCCCGCGGCGACGAAAAATTTCAGGTGGCGCGAGGCTGGACAAGGCTGACACCTGCATCAACCAATCGGCATGGAGGGACTTGTGTATCAAAATGGACGGATATATGTGCTTAAGGTTCTCTTGAGTTTCAATCTCAGGAAGCAGGTGTCTGAAGGTAACATTTCTATTCCAAAATCCCCGAGAGTAACATATCAAAGCCGGTGGATTCGACAACTGCAATACTATGCACTAAGCAGGGCATAAATCTATGGAATGTCGATTCGACCGCTATCATCAAGCCGCTTCTGTTACATTGGGTATAATTTTCCAAAACATGTCGAACCGCTCAACTTTTTGGCCGCTGTAGCAAGCTCATCCTCTTGAAATAGGGGGTTCTTTCTTCGCTGGTCTTGAACAAGCAACATAATCAAGAAAATGTACATGCACATATGGGAGAAATTTGTACATATAATCATGTCATAAGGCCTCATTACTCTTCAGTCAGAGCGTCGTCGCCTGTCTCCCTCCATTCTCTCGACTGCTCCGTGAGCCTCTTGACTCCGGTGACCCGCTCTGCCCATAAAGATTCGGATGCAGTTCGGAAGGTATAAGCCCGTTGAGATGATATCACCCCTATCGCTTGGAGGACTGCTTTGCGAGAGTCGCGTGAGAAGACGGCGGGGTGGTTGATCCATTCGAGGCTAGCTTCGATATCGGCGTCGAGAGCATTCATGATCGTGTGGTCAACATTGGTAGAGCGTGGAATAGGTGTACTAGTGTCTGAATGGGGGCTGTGGTCACGGCCGTGGTCCGGTGTTGCAGCTCTCGGGCTCCCTGCCTTTGACTGCGGACTGTGTCGTTTGTTGACCGGATGGGTGGCAGCCGGGGGTAGGGGAGGAAGACCGCCTTTCCCCAATCCTTTGAGAATGGTCCTAGTTTCATTTAGAAGATGATGCGCACGCTCATGCTGGCCACGCTGGACAAGAGTGAGGGCGCGGCTCAGCATGTCGGACGTCAACAACTCCATACGCCTTTGAACTATGGATGGATGGGGAGGGATGGGAGGCGTTGGCGGCCTTCCATTCTGGCGAGAACGTCGATTCGAAGGTAACATGGTGATAGTTAGCAGTGATGGCCGGGGCAATTGTACCATGGATCCTTCTCGGTGGAGGTCGCCAAAGGACAGATCGGCCTGGATCAATGGCAATTCCTCAACGCTTTGAATCCTCTGGTCGTCCGTATCGAGTGAGCCACCCAGAGCTTCGAGACCAGACACAATAGATTCCCAAGCATCCTGTGGAGCAGGCTCTGAGGTCGATGTGTCCGGATCAATCACCAGCTGCACCAGTACATCTCGTTTGTCGCCAAAATGCAAGTCTCCCAAGCTCGCTTCAGCGTCTCGGCCAGTGGCTCTCTTGGTCGTCTGCAGAGCACCGTTGATCTTAACAAATTTTGCAGGGGATCCTTCTGGCAACTTGAGCTTCAGCTTCACGTTCTGGTGAGATATTGATTGAAGCGCGCCCAGTACGCCGCCAGCACATTCACGAAGCATCATCCAGTCCTTCACATAAAGATACGATGCTTTTGTGCGGCTCGACAGTTCAAGCATACTCTCCGGCTTATGGGTAAGTCCAAGACCAAAAGAGTAAATACCGACCCTGTAGCGGTTAGCAGAGACATAGACAAGAGGTAAGGGGGCAAGCTTACTTTGCAGCTTCGGCTCTCTGAACAACGAAATCCACGCCTTCCATTTCTGAAGTCGAGGAATCGCTGATCAAGAGGATGGTCGAGATCGGATTTGCTGCTTTGCGTTGCATCAAGAGATCCATTGCCACGTTGGCACCGTCAACCACGTCCGCGCGTAAACTCTTCTGTCCGACGGGACGGATCGAATTGAGGACTTTGTTCCATCCACTCCAAGTCTTGGTGGTCATTCCAACAACCGGTACTCCTCCACCACTTGAACCAAATGTAACGAGACCCATCCGGTCCCGGTCGCCCAAATTGTGGACCAGGAAGCGTAGCGTATCCCTCAACAATGTGATCTTCAGACCTTGCATAGAAGACGATACTGGAATGACGACAACAATGTCGATCGGTACGTGGAGCGATGGAGGAACCCGCCTGTCGACAACATTCTTTGGCATAGAATATTCAGTGGCTGCTGTAGTGGCCGACCTTGGGCCGCCGTAGGACGATGCAACGGAGGGTACACGACGGACATTTCGGTTCTGACGGCCATATTCTTCTTCATCGGTGCCCGAGGTATCTGGTTCGTAGTCCGGATTGAAACGCGGTGAGGGTTCCGTGGCGTGTAGGTCTCGCAAGGCTCGTTGCCAGATTTCCAGCTTGTCTCGGTCCTGAAACAAAAGATGAAAAGTTGGCAGCTCTGCGACCGACAGGTTCAGAGTCAAAATGCACTCGTCTGGAGATGCATGTACTTGCCGCAAGTGTTTCTTGATCAGAATAGAGCCTTTCAAAGTACACCTCGTCAGTTTGCGCCCAGATTCCGTTATCAACGGAGGCTGGGCGTTCTTCTTCTCTTTCACGCAAATGAGCATCTCCCCGAATAGATAACACTCAAGCTCTTGCCATGAGTGACGGTCTTTGCCAACTCGGATGACACTATGCAAGCGTAACTTTCCAAATCTCTGAAATTCAAGCCCGTGCCAGTTGTCCACCCGCATTCTAAGCTCTTCGGTGATTTCGTCGAGGATCTCTGAAGGTTCGTACGCGAGAGGTGCCTGCTGAATGTCTTGGTGCCTATGCATCGCTGGAATTCCGACGCCAGAGTCGCTGGGGAGGGGAGGAACCGGGGGCGTATTCTGCATTTCATCCAACTGTCCATGGAATTTGCCTTCGGGGACTTCAATGGTAACGAGACAAGTGACGGTCTGCTGCTGGCGTGATCGAGTCAACGTCGGATACTCACTGCGAACTGTTACAATGGGGACCGGGATAGGTTGCTTCATGTCTTTGGTCTGAGTTCCCGGAACAGTGGTTTCCATGGCGTGGAGATCATAATCATGCTTTCGTGGATGGCCGGCATGGTCATTGGCATAGTCGCTCGAGGAGGCATTGCCGCTGTCATTGCGTGAATGAGTCTGTGATCCGTGAAGTCCATGGCCGATGCCGAGGCGTTCTATGCGCATCCTTTGGCTGTCTCGACTGTCTCGGTTGGTGTTCTCGCGGCTGAGTCTCTCGCTCATTCCCTGTGAGCTGTAGGCGTCATCCTGGACAACTTGTCTGCTGCCGGCTTCCCAAGGCATGGGTGTGTTTTGCGAGCTCCTTGGTGAAGATACATCTTTAGAGGCGACGGCTCGAACCATATTACTCAACTTGGCTGTGATTTGGTTAGAAGTGATATAGCGGACAGGCAGATGGTACCTACTTAGATCCAGAATACTGCCGCCGCGGAAGGAATCCAGGCTCAATGGAGCGTCACATGTTGGGCAATATTGCGAATCCGAGTCGCGGATGTATTCGTAGAAGCAAGCCTCGTGAGCGACATGGCCACAGGAAAATTGTAGAACCCTCTCCCCCCTCAATGTATGCTCGAGTAGCTCTTCGCAAGCAGCGCATTCCCCTCCAACAAACGTCCTTTCTCGTCGTGAACGTGAGCGGTCGGAATCGAGCATGCCGGCCATGGGATGCCCAGCTCCGGGGACGCTTGTCGTGGGCGAAGGAGGAGGTCGGTGTTCCCGGGTCCGTGGACGACGGTCGTTTGGAGTATGCGGCCTTCCCAGGGTGCCAGAGGAAATACTAGATTGCTTGAAGGTCGAATGTTGGGAAGCGCCCCCCAATGATGAGCCCGCGCGAGGAGGAAACCCGTCGTGACGGGCTCGCGAGACTTGGTCTGGGAAGTATAAAACCATGAGTCAGTCCTATCTCTGCTCGCTTTGTCTTGCTGGAACAGAAAGTCTTTCAAGCAACACTGGAGAGGATGCCTCGGCCGCAAAAGAAGGAATTATCGCTAGAGGTCTTACAGTGGGCGGGTTTCGAATCGTTTGTGCTTGTCCGAGACCTTGATCGAGGACGATTGAGAAGTCCCAACTCGTAGAGGTTTTCGGTGGTCTCTCTGGACACCGCGGCGCTGGAGTAGGAACGATCGTGTTTGGTCATGGAAAAGAGATGCCCGACTGGCAGTGCTCTTCCCTCTAGCGTCAGACCAATTTCATCAAGAAGGAAGATCCTGAGAGAACTAGGGGAGATCGGTAACCACGTGGAGGCCTTTCAATTTTGTTTCCTCAGTGGGCACTCGGGAGACGGGGATATGAAAATGAAATCAGAGGGGGGTTACAATGGCTAGAGTATAGTATTGCCCTTGGATGCTGCTTGGGGGACTCGAGGGAAGTAGCACTTCTCCAGCTGCAAATTGGTGGATGCTGCCTCTTTCTCTCAAAGTCAACCCGGCTCTGTGGGGGCATTTCGCACAGTGACCACGAGCACCCTAGCATTGAAACCATGAGGCACGATCGCTTTGGACCAGTTGGACCGGCGCGGTGGGGGAATCCCATGGCGCAACACTGTGTGGATCCCGGCATTGGGACGGCGGATGTCATGTAAAGACAAGTTCTTGGGGGGGCTTGTAACCGTGCTCCAGTGGGGAATGTCAAAGGCCATGGTCGAGCCACGGCACTGAGAGGTCTTTGGAGGGTCTTGGGTAGGCCCCGTACTCCGTAGAGGCACCGGGATGGAGATGGTGTTGCACCGAGCGCCTGGAACCATGCCTCTGTGGGAAAGAAATCAAGCCGGCGTCTTGGAAAGAGCATTAGGCGCATTAGAGCCAGAAGCCAAACTGCCCCCAGGCAACCCCTTTGAAAGCCTATTAGAGAGCCCTTTCGGAGGATGCCACAGATGCCAATGCTGCATGATATCCTGGCTTTGGCGGGGCAATGCAGGTGGTTATCTGCTCTCTATTCGAGGGCCTTCTGGGGAGGGCGTTGTTTGCGATAGGGATCTGCGTCCAGGCCTTCCATAGAGGGTAAAGAACCAAGAGGAAATGTTGACGTTACCTGAGGTCTCAAGCTACTTACCTTTCCGGCTCTGCCTTTGACTCTCGAGCGTCAGAACTCAGGCCTAGGTAGCCTCGGTTTCGACAGCTGTGACAGTTGTGACGGCCGTGACACCTGTCAACCTGCCCGGGGGCAGCAGGAACTCACGCCGCGAGCTGCCACCCCCATGACAGATCAAGGAGACCGTCGGAAAATTGTTCCCACAAGGATCCTCCCTGTGCCATGCCAGGTGCACAGCACACATACTTACCTAGGTAGGTCGTATACCTAAGTACCTAGGTCAATCATGGTGGCCCTTTGTCGGGGTTGGTATTGTCAATGGGGCCAATGACTGAGCAAGGGATACCTTGCAGCAGACAAACATCACCGACTGGAGCTAGGAACAATGGACTGGTCAAATGTAAGGTACCACTCACTATGTCCGCCGCCCAACGGTCAATTATGCTGGAGCGCCGTAGCAATCGCCTTCTAGGCAGGTGGAGCAAGGTGATGAAAATGTTCCCAAGCAGCATCCCTTACAGGTTTATCGAAATTTCCCATGTCATGACGAAAACCTAATATGATATCAAACCACGTTCCTGCACTCCTACCTGTGCCTACTCTGAAATGGCTGATCGACAGAACTAGATCTTGACTTGCAGAATATTAAGCGATACCTCATATATTTCGACTTCTGCCCGACCGCAGGGAAAACGAAGTCTCCAAGCGCATCTACCCCCTCTTGGCCCATACTCCAACCTTGCCTCCTGAGAACGGCGAGAGCTGCTTGATCCATTGTTTAATTCCTGGATTAGACGAAGCCGTATTGGTGGCTTGGTTTTGTTTCCAACAAAGATCTGAGAAACCTGCTTGGAGCAAGATGAGACCTGTATTGTGCAAAGAATGTCGGCTTCGATGGTCCTATCTGTCCTCAGAGGGGGGAGAATCTGCATCGTATTATACACTAGCGATCTCGTTGAATCTGTGTCATCATCCCGTCATCCATCAGGACAATCAAGAGATGGAGGCCGCTGCAAGCAGCCCAAGGAGGCTGGCTTGCGTCCTCAACGTTCAACCGCAGACATTCGTGAGGAGGCCTTAGGTCAGTCCTCGCAGCCGAAGCAGGGTAGACCATGTTTATACCTAAGGTGCCACTGATCGGGGGGACTGCATAACAAACCGTTATATTGGCCCCACGGCGCCCAGAGAGCCATACATAATATTCCGTAGCAAGTCAGTAAATGGATCCGACCTTTCCATGCCTGCATCGGGGAGCTTTTCGCAAAGCATCCGGCTGTTTTCCATGCCGCCAACGGTCTCCGTCAGGCTCTGGGTAGTGTCCAGTAGAAATGGATCACTGGTACCAGGCATCGGAGAGACATGCCAATGGTGGTCGATCTCGGCTGATTTGCCTATGTACTGGGTACCTGCCCTCATATTAGAGGCCCTCGTCTTGTGGCGCTTGCAGCCGATGCGATGGACTTCTATGGCAGTCCTCAAGGCGCAGAAGGATTCAACGGCCTGGCGTCGTCTGTCGACTGTTATGTGCATGCTTGCCTTCTTTCAAACAAGTCCAAGAACATTGTAGGCAAGGCCGTCAGCCTGAACCGTGCAATTATCGCCACTGTCAGCAAATTACGTACCGCCCGGCAAAGGGAAAGACTTGTAAAAGAACGGAGGATCCTCGTGAAAGTTCTTAGGGTATAGTTAGAGCACCCGTGCATTCGGCTCCCCTCCTTGGGTTTGGCTCTCAGGTGCTGGTGCAGGTCCAGGGTCATGGTGGCCGGGGAAGTGGCTAGCATCCAAGATAGCTTTTCATCAAGATTCCCCAATCCAAGCGCCCAAGCGAGAGACTAGGGCAAAGCGTTTGACCCCCCTCAAACTGCCGGCATTTTTAGATACCTAGAACCATAGTACAGTACCTGGGCAGTTCGTTTCAGAGTGCGCAGGTTCCCTATGTACAGCTCTCAGTCTGTGCTTTTAAGCGAGAGAAGTGGCATGACTTCTGCGAAGGTTGTTCTCAGCACGGCGTACAAACACTGTACAGTTCAGACCCTCGGATTGCCAGGTATCGACAGCTTCCACAACAACCATTTCAGATGCTCGCATGCCTGAGAGGTGAGGGTGTGATTGTGGCGTTTGAAGTTCTATCAGAAAGTTGATTGCTAGACGGGTTACGCTTCGAATCACCCCGAAAGACACAGAAGTTCATACGGTAGTTTGGGTTCGTTCGCGGCAAGGATCAGCAAGTATTTTTAAGCTCCCACATTTCGGATATACTGCTGGCGGCATCGGCTGCAGTCACCCTATGTACATAACACTGGGTTTCTTTATCAATCCAAGATTGCCGTGCAAAGAGATCGCATAGTCACTTCCGTTCAGGCATTTCCTGCCAATCCGTTGTTGCAAGTCACCGTTTCCCATGTTGGCACAAGCCGTTGTTGAGGTCCTCGTGACGGAGGCTGGGCAGCCTTGCACCCCCTACTCTGGGGCGCAGAGCAAGTCGAGACAAGCGATTGTACCGGGTAGGATTCGCAGAGTCATATCGCTTGCTGATGCTCTCCTCGTGGCTCGAGAAGGAATGCTTCGGCTCCAAAGGAACCCCCATTCTTCCTGCAGGAAAGTGGGCATTATACTTCCACTCAGGTCCGCAGCTACGGAACCAATAGCTAGGACTCTCCTGTCCTCATTTACCTGGCCATCGATCTTCCAAGTACTAAAACAGAAGAAGGAAAAAACGTTTGTAGCTGCAGCATTGTGCGGGAGTGGAAGGCCGTGGAGCTTTTGGAATGAAAAGTTTTCTCCCTGTGCACCAATAGATTATACCACGGTCGCCGGATCGCCTTCACCTTCTAAACTGTTGTACGTCAATTTGCAGAGATCGACATCAGCTGGAGACAGATGGCTCCCGCTAAATTGATGTAACAAGAAACGGCGATTTCCATTCTAGGGAGACAAAGCTTCTTGGGCCTTGACTGGTCCTATGGTACACATCTTTTGCCAAGATCAGAAGCATGAAAACTGGAACTGGGTCATGGTCACCGCAATGGATTGTAGAAAGTAGAATACTGATTCGATGGCAGGCTCGTATTCCTGCTGTGCCTCGTGGGCTGTGAGGTCATGAAGTGCCCCTGAAGCCATTTGAGTTCCTTTAAACGTCAAGTCTGCGAGTCAGAAAGCTTTACTCGTACTCGACGAGAGAAGAGGCCATAGGTAAGCACTGTGACTATGGAGAGCCTTCGGCCGTGCTGCAAGGGGAGAGGCGACGGCAACACAGCTGACAAGTTCGGCTTCGTCCTTCGAAATTCTTGCGGCTCGGTATGGACCCCTTTCGCTTCACCGGAAAACGTATTGATGTCTCTGTCATCCTTACAATGGTGAAGAATCACGGCGACTGCACGGGAGGCAAGACCAGTACAGCTTCAGCAGCAAGGAGTTCGTTCTCTTAGTTGCTGGTGAACGGTTGCCGGAAGTAGGACCCGGGGGAGTTTCTTTTGGCACCATCGAGGTTCAGTTGTTCCCCGTGCCGTGTTCTTTTCCACCAGTGGACAAGTGGACATTCGCTTAACACCTCGTGGCGTACGACGATCATGGCCTGTTTTGGTGGACGCCTCGCAGAGATTCAAAATCTTCACCGTCCTTGACCGTCCTTCTAGTCGACCCGAAAGCTCCCTCGACTGATCCGTACCTGTTTCCGAGGGCCCGAGTTCGGGACCAGAGCAAGCTAAGTTATCATTGCAGACTTTAGCAGTCTTGCTATGCTGTTAGTCATAAGTAGGGAGTGAGAAGTTTACTGCCTGCGCATTAGTTTGTCGTTATCGCTGTAGGCGCGTTGAACTGCCAAACCGGTATGCCTCGCTTCACGAGGGCCCCGTAAATTGACACGTTGTTGCTGATCATTTCGGTTGCGCGAAAAGGGATCGTCAGGAGGAGCCTGATAGAGCGCGAGGCTCGGCGAGTCACTCGCATAGTCATCCCCATTTTCTCTTGCTTACCCTGTTTTTCCCGTGGGCAAGGGAGGCCCCAGCTCTGCCAAATGGCCAATTATGAACAGCCCCTTTTTGTTGCGGCCGAAGACCTTAGACGACCATATATTGCGTCTTCGCCTCGTGGTAGTTCCGCTGCCAGAGCCCTAAACCTCGCCAAATCATGATCTAGAGGAGTTGCTAGAGGTACGCCATATGTAGCGCGTGCGAATGTCTTTCTAAGCGATATTCCAGACTTTCTAGGGAGCGGATGATCTGCTGTGCTCCTGCCCTTCCCTCCCGGGTACTCTGCGGAGGACAGAGGACTGTAATAGTTACTGACAAGTAGCCCAAACTGGTGTCTTTGTGCATACAAGAGAGGTCGCTTCTGGCTGTTTCGGGAGATTGTGCAAAGAAAAACCTGCATGGTGGCCCCATCACAGTGCCAGATACCCTGACTACTGTAGACTCCTGAAACACCATGACCCCTTTTGGGGTTCGTAGCTCAAAGCTGTCGCGAGCAATGTCCAGCGAGGGTCCCGCGTTCACTAGACCTTCTGCCACGTAGTCCCCGGCCTTTTATTTTCTCAGGCGTCCGAGCCTCGGATTTAGGTCAATTGTTCGATTCAATGGTTATGTCCCTAGAAAGGCAGAAGTGGAGGGTCCAGACTCCGGCAAATGCAGGTTTGATTAACTCGGCATTTTTTGATGATCTGGTTCCCCTAAGTCTGGCTGAAGAAGGCCTCTCGCTTCCTCGAGGCTGTCGTCCTCCTCCAAAGCGGTCTCACGACGAGTTTCCGCATCGGCAACAAACCCTTCAGCCCCGGGTCCATCTGCCGATGCGGACAAAATCCACCAAACGTCTTTTTTGGTGAGAATGCCTCTGAAAGCACCACGGTCAACGAAAAGAAGGTATCGAAGCCCAAGTTTCTGGAACATATGTACTGCCAGTTGAAGTGAGCTGTTCACGTTTAGCGTGATTGGTGTCTGGTCCATCCAAGGTCGTAGGTCTATTCCACAACCGGAGGCGATGTCGGGATGATAGGTGAAATAACATTGGGTTTGTGAATCAACAACTGTTTCAGCTCCAGGGCTAGGTCTGTGACTGCTAGGATGTGTCATTCGCTCCAGCGCGAACGCCAGTTCGACCCGAGAAATGTACCCTAGAAGAGTGTTCTCGCGTGGGTACTGCCGGTTTGAAACTGTTTCAGCGACATCCGTCACTGCTTTTCTGAACGCCACCACCGGGAAACCGCGATAAGATGTTGTCCGCAGAATGTTCTGTAGATTCTCAACGGTATGAGGCCTATTGGCATCTAAGCACTTCATTTCTTCCACTCTCGTCATGAGACTGGAGACGAGGACGTGAGGAATGACTGCGTCGTCCTTGTTTTCGAGATATGGATATTCGTTGAATTGAATCCAAGACTCGTAGATGCCTCGCGTGGAGAAGACATCTCCGATCCATTTTGCAAGCATAACCGCAATCATGATTGGCAACACGTAAGAGAGGGCACCTGTTAGTTCAAACATGATAACCACAATCGACACGGTCATCCTCGTGACCCCAGCCAAGGCTGAAGCAGCACCAACAATGGCGTACGTGCCTGGAATAACACAGGGAACATCAGGGGTGCAGGCAGCAAACAACAAGGAGGTTGAGAAGTGTTTTTGTATCAGCTGAACAACCACCCCGAGTGTTCTTCCGTAGAGGGCGCCAATTGCCAGAGAAGGGAGTATGATGCCTGCTGGAATCTGTAGGCCGAATGTAATGCTCGCAAGCAAGAAGCCCAGCAACGAAGCCGCGACCAAGAGCCATGCCATTGACAGAGCTCCCGCGGTTGTTGCGCGACAAAGACCAAAGATGTCGTTATTCCCAATAGTGGCGCATTCTGCAAACAGATAATATACCAGTTCAGAGAGCTGAGCTCGCATGAAGAGGTTCGGATAGTTGACGACTGCGGAGATCGCGGAAACAACCAGTATTTCCAGCAGGGGCCTGTTGCGAAGCGGATAGCTTGCGGACTTACGCAGCCGTGCCACTAACATGTTCAATTTAATGAACAGTCCGCCATATATTCCCCCGATAATGCCGAGCAGAATAAATGGCGCAAGTTCAAAGCTGTACCACCCGGTCGTGTAGGTGACTTGATAGAGGACAAGTTTTCCGGTATGAAAAGGATTCAAGGCCTGAAGCGTCACTGCTGCCACCATCGCACAAACAAATGACTGCCACATAGTCTTGTCGGGGAAGTAATAGGACAACTGCTCAAGTGAGAATAGGACACCACCGATAGGTGCACCAAAGGCAACTGAAATACCAGACGCAGCTGCAGCAGAGAGGACTTCTCGTTTTCGAGCTTCGTTCTGACTCAATGATTCGAATGGCTTCATGATGATATTGGCGCAGCAGCAAGCAAGATGGACAAACGGACCTTCCTTACCAAGCCACATACCCGAGGAGACGGCGAGGATCTGACGAAGTCAGCTCATCTCCAGAAATATCAATAAACGAACTTACCAAACCAAAGGACTTTGTGACTAGAGTCCATGCACCGAGAAACTTTCTGATGACGAAACCTCCCAGTACCGTCTTGATTTCCGCTATACCGCTGTGTTGAGCATATATTGAGTAACGTGTAACGAGGATCGCCGCCGAAACCGCGAACAGGACAGAAAAGGCAATGAAGAAAATGTAGCCCATCACGAACTGGCCGGCCCTTGCTCTGATACCCAGCGCCGCAGGCCACGGAGTCCAGTCTTGACATTGAGCAAATTCATCGTGACCCCAACAGCAGAACTGCTTGTTCAAATAGAAGTCTCCTCCACCGACTCCCTTCTTGCAATAGCCTGTCTTGATATCACCTAGCCAGTCTGAAGCGATGTTGATGAAGGCTGCTACGCACCCCACGGAGATTCCACTGGCGACGAGTACGAACCAAACATGGCTGGCGTCCAGTAATTGCCTCAGGTTTCCGACGAGACCCGTGTGGTGCGCCAGAATCTTTCGCAGTCGTTGCCGTTCTTTTGTATACTCATAAATCCAGTCAATTGCAGTCAGGTCGTCGTAGCCCACTCGCCTGCCCGGCCCCTCGACATACCAATCAAGTGGACCCTCATCCTTGTGGTCGACGTGTTCAGAACCGTGAGAATCACCCTCTTCAATGGTAGCACTCGTCTCGGCTGGACCCCCGTTCGCCTGAGCCCGTGCGGACGGCACGGTCGAGGGTATCTTGTTCCATTGCAAAGGTGTCGTGGGAGGAGGGCTTACAGTGCGGCCCAAAGTTCTAGGACCTAGCAGACTGAGGGGTCTGCTACCAAGGCATTAGCAAAGTCATCCGTCAAAATCGCGAACCCTACCTTGAAGAGATGTCACCCGCCTCCTCCGCGGTAATCAGGTCAAGTTCAGATCCATTGCTATCGTCGGAGTCGGACCGTGGGCCTGACATCATTGTAAGGTTTCGCAGGCTCTTCCACGGTTCTGTAAGTATTCATTGTCTGACAGCACAACCGCAATCTGTCGAGACGTCAACTCTGGCCGGGTCGAGTCCGCAGCGGGCTTTCAGTCGAATACGGAGTACGCGATCGGCTTGGCAAGGCTGGACATCAGCCTCGCCAACGTTAATTTTTTGTCACGCCGCAGTCGTATTTTGATCTTCCACCTGTCTACTCGACACCCTCTCGACTTTCCACTTCCCGATCACCCCGATGTCTTTAGCGATACCCCAGGCCTCCCAGGCCGGGCTGTTCAAGCCTGGCTACAGCAGCTATGACGCCGAAGATGGCGCCGTTATTCGAAACGTATGCCGACTTTCACCCCTCAGACCACTCATTTTCTGATTCTTGTGTACAGATCGATGCATGCAGAACGATTGCCCAGACCGTTCAAACCTCACTAGGCCCGTATGGCCGCAACAAAATTGTCATCAATCATCTGTCCAAGATGATTCTAACTTCAGATGCCGCGACAATCCTTCGCGAACTGGATGTGGTCCACCCCGCCGCAAAGCTACTGGTCATGGCCAGTCAACAGCAAGAGGCGGAGATGGGAGATGGAACAAACATGGTCATAATCCTGGCCGGAGAGCTGCTTAAGAAAGCTGAGGAGTTAATAAGGATGGGTCTTAAGACGAGTGATATCGTGTCTGGATATGAGAAGGCACAGGCCTACGCACTGAAATGCCTAGAAGGTAAACGGGCGCTATCCGCCACAGTCTTAAAGAAGGCGCCACTAACATCCAGTCAATAGATTTAGAAGTCGACACCGTCTCCGATGTCCGCTCTGCCGACGAACTTTGCAAAGCCCTCCGCACTGTTGTTGCTTCGAAGCAATCCGGCTCCGAAGACCTCATTTCGCAGTTAATCGCTCAGGCCGTGCTGGCAGTCCTACCCAAAAATCCCGCAAACTTCAACGTTGACAATATCCGCGTGGTGAAAATCATGGGCGGGGACCTCTCGTCCTCTCAGGTTGTCAAGGGCATGGTCTTCGGCCGCGAGCCTGAGGGGCTGGTGAAACGGGCGAAGAAAGCAAAAGTTGCAGTGTTCTCATGCCCGATTGATATCTCCCAAACCGAAACAAAGGGAACTGTTCTACTGAAAAATGCAAAGGAAATGATGGCCTTCTCCAAAGGTGAGGAAGCACAGCTCGAAAATGCCATCCGAGAAATCTACGATACGGGTGTCCGCGTGTGTGTTGCTGGCGCGACCGTGGGAGAGCTAGCCATGCATTACCTCAACCGAATGGGCATCCTCGTGGTCAAAATTATGTCGAAATTCGAACTCCGACGTCTGTGCAGCGTGTGCAACGCCACTCCTCTGGCCCGTCTGGGACCACCCATGCCTGATGAGATGGGCAGTATCGATGTCGTAGAAACTACTGAAATTGGTGGGGACAGAGTGACCGTCTTCCGCCAGGAGTCTGACACCGCAACAACACGCACGGCGACCATCGTGCTGAGAGGCGCAACACAGAACCATCTCGACGACGTGGAGCGCGCGATTGACGACGGCGTCAACGTCATAAAAGCAGTCACAAAGGACCCCCGACTTGTTCCAGGCGCAGGCGCAACGGAAATGCAACTTGTGGAGAGAATTAGTCACTTCGCTGATAAAACGCCAGGTTTGCCGCAGTACGCTATTAGGAAATACGCGGAGGCATTCGAAGTGATCCCGAGAACGTTGGCAGAGAGTGCCGGATCGGATGCTACAGAAGTGGTGGCAAGGCTGTACACAGCGCACCAACGCCGGGTAGGTTCCAGTGACGAGGCGAAGCGCCCTAGTCAAACGAAAGACGAACAAGAAGAAAGCGACGATGATGAAGACGACGCTGAGGACGAGGACGACGAATCCGGAGAATCTGACGAATCGGAAGAACCCTACTGGACGACCGGCATTGACCTGGAAGTAGCCGACGCGTCCGGCGTCCTGGATGCCCTGGAAGAAGGCATCTTGGACTTGATGGTGACCAAGTCCTGGGCGATACGGTTGGCCACGGAGGCGGCAAGGACGGTCCTGAGCGTAGATCAGATCATCGTCGCGAGGCAAGCTGGTGGGCCGAAACCACCTGGGCCGAACCCGAATTGGGACGAGGATTGAACAACGAAAAGTGGCTGGCGGTGAGATAGGGCACGAACTGTCTTCGAGTTGAAAGGACGAAAAGGAGGAAAAGGGAATTAAATCCATGTCATGAACGAGCATCGAGAAAATAGGAAACCAAAAAAGCGCGTGTGGTATGCCGACGGCCACTAAACTCACGGCATGCGTCCACGTCTCAAGTCGATACAGCGATGACGGCCAACACTAAAGAGGGAATTCCACCCCTGCCAGTGGTCCGAACGTTGTTGAGCGCGATCAAGGAGGGCCTACCTGTACCCTACAATGTCCACATAGGCCAGCCATCAAGCGGGTGCCCCGGTGCAGAATGGTGACAGAACACCCACTTGCCGACACGACGAGAAAAGAAGAGGCTATCTCTAAATTGCACTTCTCTGTATGCACGGAAAGTGACCAACGGACACTTCGTTTCGTGGAACGAATTGAGTACGAGTGTCCAGATGGTGCTCAATTGATGCTCAAATTGTATGGACAAGGAAACAAAATGACCAGGAATCACGCCGTGAATGGTAAAAATGCAGTTCGCCCGTCTCACGGGATGATATCATTTCCGAGATCGCTCGTGATATATGTTGTTATATTCCCGATGCCTCCATCCATGTCGTGAAGTCTTTCAGCTGCTGCACCGAGTGGGAAATGCATCTCGACGCCCTTGCTGTTGACCAGAAGCATCAAGGCATGACAACGATACCACCTCACTGCATAACGTGTCCATGGCTCCAGCTTTTGAGATGACCCTCCCACTAAGAGCCGTAGGCCATAAACCAGGCACCAGAGTTGGGATCTATTGCTAAACTGGAGCAACCCCTAGTTTTCTCCTATTCTTGAAGCTCTTTTCCAAGCCTCTTCCCAGCATTAGGCTCTTACTGAAAATCCAAATCAATGCTCGCGGAACGGTCCAGCTTACTTTCGTGGATGACGTAGGTAGACCTCTCCAGCAATTTTGACGAGCGCTCAGTGCCGAATACAGAGCCAGGCCTGTGTAAGGAACCTTGGACATATGGCCCGTTGTCGAGAAAATAGCTTGCCTAATCACGGACTTTTGGAGAACCCTGGTCTGTACTGACGGTTACAGGCAAACAGATCGATGACTGGGCCAAGTGGACGAACATAAATATCCATGTCCATGAAACTCGGAAGCATAGAGTCCTCAAGATAATGGTGCGATCGTCTTGCCTCTGGCCTCTTGTGCTTCGAAATCTAGACCCCCCGCACGCTCTCCAGAGTGACCTCAATGGCCGGTGGAAAGTCCTAGCAACAATTGCGAAATGTGTAAGCGCAAAGCTTGATATCGGCGGTTAGACATTTGAGCATAGCATATCCGCCTGGGCCAGAATCGGCCGGTTTTGGTGTAAATATGCAGCGCCTGTTGCGACTCGATCCGTTTCGGGGTTGACAACTGAATAACGCCGAAGTTAGATTTAGACACTTCCTCTTTGGCTTCAGATTTGGAGGAGGCGTATGGGCGCATCGCAATGGCTAGTATTTCCCAGAGGATCGACGCATTCGAAGGGCCGAATGCCACGGAACCTTTTGATCGTTGCGACTGGGTGTTCTGTTCGACCCACTCTACGAGTTGATGGAGGAGAAGCCACTGCCTGAGGGTTCTCGCCTAGTAGCACGCTTCCAAGCATCCATCGCGGCCGTATATTCTTTCATCTGGTCTTCATATCTGTCATCCCATAGCTTCCTGTTATCGGCGCTAAGACCATCCCACTCAGCCTGGATACGAGCAGGAATTTGATCAGGAGGGTAGTCGTCAGCTTCTAGCTGTGGTCTCATGTGCATTGTGAATTGCACGTAAGGTGCTTCTGGTCGTTCTGGCCGTACATGTGCACCCGAAGCACGGGTAAGGCCATTCGCGCCGGCATCATGAGCAGAGGTTATGCTTGGTGCTCGTGGTTGACTCGGCGACTGATACGCCACACCCAAGTGCTCGTTGGCTGGCACAGGAGAGGATTGTGGATATACAGCGTCCGGAAATTGCTGTTGTGTTCCAGGGTTCGCAGGCGCTTGTGGAGTAGAAGAATTGAGACGGAAAGAGGAGGTGAGCGCCGCTGGATCGTGAGGGGGGACTGGAGAGAAAGAGCTTGCGGGAGCAAGGTTGGGTAATGTGCTGTGTTGATACATATTTGGCGCCCTTGGGATGATGGTTCTTTTTCGCCGCTCAGGTCGCTCGACGGGCTGTGTCGGGTAAGCGTCTGCTATGGGGAGCAAAGGGCTTCCTAACCTCGGGTTCATCTTCATCGCTCGCTTCAGAGCTGTCGTCCAGTAATCCTTCCCCTTCAGGTCTGCTGCGTTGTAACTCGGGGACCACGCCGCTGCCAGCCAACTCTGCCAGGTTCCCGCCGCCGTTTGCCAGGACTCCAATCTTGTCCAGTTGTTCGGGAGTCAATTTTTTAGCTGGAGCAGTCATAATTTCCTGCAGGTGATTGAGAAGGATCGCACGCAACAGGCGCATCTTCTGGACGTGTTCCGTTTCCTGAATGATTCTCTTGCGGGTAGCATCGTTATTGGACTCGATCTCAGCGAGACGTCGCTTTAGCTGAATGCATTTCTTCCTGTAGGCAAGCTCTTGTGTGGGTGCAAGAGGCGCATTGCGATGAAGAGGGAGATCGCCCGCTGGAGGGAAAGGTGTGTCTTTGGAGGAGTCCATCTTGAATGGGAGGCAGAGGAGAGACGTCGATCTTGTTACAAGAGCATCTGGCAACAAGGCTGGGGATACAGATGAGGACTGCAGGAAGAGGAAGTCAGACAATACGGTTGAGTTCCTTTTGAGCAACAAGGGGTGTCTGAAGTAAGAGTCCAGTTGATGGGTTTTTGGATCGCGTTATGAGAAACGCAGTAGGGAGCGAAGGAGGGTCGGTTTGTTAAGGAAAGTGCGCCGAGCAAGTCGAAGCCCACAGCGCAACGTCCTCCACTTGACATCTTCCCTAGCACTTCCACCTACACTCGAGAATTCGATGTTGATACTTATCGAGACAATTTTTCCAATTCAACAATGTGCCGAAGCGTGTCTGGTAAGTTTTCTTCCAACAACTCTCCCTCTATTTCCACCAGGTGAGCACAATCAGTCCTTCACTCTCTTGACTGAGGTTGCACTCTCAGCCTTGAACCAACTGATTCTCTAATGTACTTAAAAATGCACTGTCAAGGTGTAGCGCTTGTGTCAGAACTCATCCTCAGAACTCAACCTTTTCCCTTTCCGTCTGATCATATGGTGTTGCTTGCCCTATTCACCCAGGTGTCACCGGGATGAAAGTCCTCAATTCTCAAGAGCGGGATGATCGGAAGGCTTGGATACGAGAAACTCATTGAAGCCGATTAAGGATCAGAGGGTATTTCAGCTGCCGAGACCGACCGAACAGAGCCGCCAATTCAATGATCCAATCTGGACCTTTTACACTTCACCCACGAAGTGTGGAATTGAACGGTGCCCAAGTCCGGCAACCTTGGCAATTCCAAAAAGGATATACACAAGTAGGAATCTTTTGTGCTAAGCGAGCCGCAACGTTGGCGCACGCGAAGCTCGCCAGAAGTCGCCCAGCTCACCATCAAGCATATTCATCACGACCTCTTCGACACAGCGCGCATGTCGACCGAGAGTCTGGAAGAGCCGTGGCTCCGAATGGCGGGTGTATTGTCGCCTCGTCGGCTGGACCGGCGTTTGCGATGCTCCTCAGGATATTTCTGTGTCAGGCTGGCTCTGCTCCACATTCATAATCACCCATTTACCCCAGCTTGGCGATGCCTTTTCTGCTCTCGATGAAGGACTGCCTACAACTTTCAGCCGTTCACTATGAGTTCCTGGGCTACGCTACCGCGGTCGTGGAAGCTGGAGGATGTCCAAGCAGTGTTAAACGTCATCGTCACAGCCCTAAGCGGCATCACCATATACGTGTTCACACGCTGCTGCTGGTCAGTCAGTGCACGGGTGGCTGCCGAAGGAAGGGTCGTGCCAATATCGTCCCTCCTCAGCTTGAACACACCTGGTGAAGCCATCGATGTTCTCATACTCTTAAAATCTCATATTTTTTCACATTGGATCATTGTTGCTCAAAGCCTCGTCGTCGTTGCACTCTCCATCACAACTGTCCTCTCTGGTCCGATTGCGAAGTACTCAACAAGGCTGACGCACGTCGTGGCTCAAACGGAGGCCAATGGGCTTCTTGCTGGAAGAACGGATAACAGCATGCCAGACTCCCAAGTGGCGTGGAATTTGACCCAAACAAGTCTCGACCGCGCAAACTTTCCCATCAACGAACTCCTCGACTATCTCCCAAACACTTCGGATTTGTGGGTTTACCGTCCTGACGAATGGAGCAACAGTTGGGCCATGACCTGCGAGTCCACCGAGTCAATGACCGTGAGCTTGCATCTCACATCCGATTGTAACACCTTTACCGGGAAGTTTGGTGGCGCAATAGAAGACAAAATCTTTCCGGCATTTCTGCGCAGCGACTACGGGTATTGGGAAAGCGCAGATTTCTACGTCAATGTAACATTGATCAAGGATCTGCTCATCTGCATGTATGCGGCGAACTATTCAGACTGGGATGAATCCAGTAGTCCACTCGGCACATATCGCACGGTGTTTATGTCCATGGCAGCTTTACATCTTCACCATGCACGGAAGAACGATTCTGATGACTACGCTCCGTGTCGATTTGGTGAAGGACCAGTGGGCTCTGCTTCATATACCCGTGTCGATTGCACGGTCAAGCTCACCAATGGCCATATTCAGGACCCAACTTGGATCGCATTCCCGGATATTAAGAACGTGTTTACCATCCCTGCCGCTATGGTGGGAAACTATTTCACGCGCTTCAAGGAGGAGTCAATGGCGGACGATGAGATTACGATAATTCGCCCTAGAGACCTGCAACGATTCTATCAGACATACATGATCACCAAGGACACTCAACTCAAGCGGCCAATCAAACGCAAGGTAAGCGTCAAAGTTGTTGCCGTAGAACTGTCCACCGGATTCATTGCAATCTTCACCCTTCTTACTCTCTTTGTTTTCATTGGAGGAGGAGCCTATGGTCTCTTCCTCTTCAAGCACCGAGAGGCCATGGAATCAGTGCCGCAGTCTAAGCTAGATTAGCTGTTGCAATACATCATGTCAAGGCCACCAGATGCCAGCAGTGCGGATAGTCGAGGACCAACGCCATCGAGGGTCAGTGCGACCGGGGGCAAAAGATCCTGGCAGGTGGAAGCGGGTAGGAGACGTGCCCAATTTGAGGCTGCTGTCTACGGCACAGCCTGGGCTGGAGACGTTCCTCAGTCACCCGACGTCAACGCACAATCCCCGGTCCTGCCGGACAAAATTGTCGGACCGAGACATCCGTCGTCGCTCTGGGTGCCGGGATCGTGACAAAACAGACCAGCGTGACGGAGAAAGCAAGCTGGGCATTCTGAGTCAGGCGGCTCAAACTGAATGAGGGTGCGGCAAGGGGGTTGTTGTGCGGTGGGCTGATCTTCTCATGGGAATGCTTATAGCTCTTCTGCAGACGGATGAATTGGTCACTAATCACCCTCCTGGCTTCCAACCCAGATCGCTACGGCATTTGCTTTTGCGTCTCGAGTTCTGTGAGGCTGGTTGGTGTAGTTCTCTCTCTCTTCTAATTTGAGGGAGTCGATTTCCGAGGTTGTTTACTGTCATTCGATTGCTAAGCTCTAGCCTAACGGGTTATCACTAAATACTTTGCACGAGGAAACAATGGTAGCAGTCTTCTTGAGGTCGTTACAAGAATCCCACAATACATTTCCCTAATTGATATCTGGGTTCCAATTTGTAGCAACCACTTCTGCCAGCTACACAAGCCCCTTGCTCATGGTGTGCAGCGCATGTAGTGTGCTGTTTTGGGCCACTCCTTTGATGGCAGGCATAGAAACCTTTCTACACACTGCAATGTCTCTCCCCCCTTTTCCCCACGGGAGAATGGTGCGCACGTTCCACAAAAGGGCTGACTGTAATTATCGACATCATCAAATCAATGTTGAACACTCCGTTCTGTGGCTCTGTGGGGGAGACTGGGCACAATGATGCAGGAGCATTAGGGCGCGGGAAGTAGTCTTTGGACAAAGGAATCCGACTTGGACATGGCATCCCCTGCTCAGTGCCTACAGGCATTTGTAACTGCTGAGTGAGAATTAGATCGTCCGAATTTCGACACGATGGCTCCTAATAGTCTTTTGTCCCGCATTGCCTAAGAAAATCTCCGAGTAAGGCTTTTTCGTCACTTTTTCTCAAACGGTGATTCCCCAGAAGAGGCTCCTGCATGTCGGGTTCTCATGCACATTGGCTCCTTCTATCAACGTCTTCGGTGCATGAACAGGAGGGGCCATGGAGGCAGCCACCACGACGAGACACTTCAGGGAGGTGTAGGTGTTTCTGCAGCTGCGGGAGTGTGGCAGATATCCGTATCCATCCCATCTAGAACGTATTGCATCCCGCGCTGGGGCTCGTGGTGGCACCGGTGGCGTATTTCCTCCGAAAGTTGTCTGACGGTAGCCCACAGACTTGGATTTCCCTCGTGGAGAGAGGCCGGGATCATGGATAGTTGGAAGGTTAGAATGGAATCTCCACACACATGACATGGGAATTTTGACCGCATTTGCCAACATTTGGCAAACTAATTGTGTGGTGTCGAGCGAATGAGGGAGCGCAGACGGCATTTTGCACAGAAAGGCCTTTTTCAGGGGCCGCTGCCAAGGCGCCTGCGGTCGCCGCTTTGGGAAACACACATCGCGCTCGGCAGCCTTTCGACGGCCCTCGACGGCCCTCTTCCTTGCGCTAATCGCACCATCTGCCTCTTCTCGCGTGTCCTTGGTCAGTCCTCCCTGCCGCCTTCACACCATACACATCTTTGATCACGCTTTTCTGCTCAAAGAACCCCTCTGCAAGTGCACGCGTCGGGGGCAACGACTGAATCCTGACCAGGTTGGATATTGGCTGACGCCCCCAAGAATGGAAAGACTCGTCCCAACAGCAGCCAGCCCGGCAAGTGCAGCCATGCAACAATGCCCGTTTGACTCAGAGTGCCCATGGGGGGACGAAGACCAGGGACAAAAAGAGCTCAACCTGCAGGAGAAAAAGCCGTTGGACCTTATAGCGCCTGCTTTTCCTCTTGATCCTTCGAAAGAGAGGTTCATCATGCAATATTTGCCTTTCAGTCAATGTGATATCGGTCTCTGATACTCGTTGTGCCTTTTTGCATTTTGCCATCCCACCAGCGTCACCATCGTGACAGCAATTGGTCGCTGTTTCGTGCCCTGCTATTGGATCCACAGGGCAAATCCTTCGACCGAGCCGGAATCTACTCACCATGAGCCAAGTACCAACAGATTTTTTACCTCACGATTCATATGTGGGAGAGATTTATCGGGTCAACATCTCCTTCATCTGCGTCAATTCTGTCATCATTATTATTCGCTTGATTGTCCGAGCCTTTGTCGTTAAACATGTGGCCGTTGACGACTACCTCATGGTGGCGGCCGGCCTCTTCGCCGACGCATTTTCCGCCATGTCCATAGTTGGTAAGTCGGCGGTTAGAGCCCAAGAAAAGAGTTCATTCACCTGACAATGGCAAAAGGCTTAAGATACGGCCTGGGAAAACATATCTATGACCTTCCCCAGGATTCCAGACTGGTCGACAACACGAAGAAAGTGATTCAGGTTAGGACAGACCACCCCCTTGCTCGTTATAGAACAAACTAACAGGTAGTAGACATTGTGGACATGTCAAATCATGTATGTAACGGCCTTGATGCTGGTCAAGATCTCCATTGTGGCATCGTACCTTCGAGTTTTCCCGACAACGGTCTTTCGGAGAATAATGTATGCTCTCGGTGTTGCCATTATCGCCGTCTGGATTTGCAGTATCCTCGTCACCATCTTCCAATGCCACCCAGTACGATCAGCATGGGACTTTACTCTCCCTAGAGACTGCTTGCAGATCGTCACATTCTATTACTTCACTACCGCTTTTTCAATCTTTACCGACTTTCTGCTGTGCACCCTACCATTGCCAGTCTTTTTTAGACTCAAACTTCCAGCCAGGCAAAAATACATCGTGTCTTTGCTATTTGCGGTTGGTTTGTTCGCAACCGTGGCATCAGCTCTCCGCATCAGCGTCCTCAGGAGTGTTGACAGTTTGGATGTCACCATGGGATCAGTATCCACAATGAAATGGTCAGTGGTTGAGGTCGGCACGGGTATCGTCTGTGCATGCATACCCTGCCTCAAGCCACTTTTCAAGAATGTATTACCAGACAAGACCTCTGCCAATAGGTCTGGTGGCCGCGCCGAAGGGCTCGGTGTGTATACACCCAGGTTGGGGACTGCACATGAAGAGAGACACGAGCTGACCAAACCCTCGGAAGGCTGGACAAATTTCAGTCGACAAACATTGACTTTGAAGCAAGACCCACTGGTAACGACGAAGACCTTCGTATAAACATACAGTCCACAAGAACGGCCGGTTTGCTTTCTGGAGTTGGACGGAATCCTTTCGTGCATGCCGTATTTTCAGTCTTTTCTCTGCCCTTTGAGCGATCTTGAACCAGAAAAGTCAAGATATCTGCTTTCAATATACATGAACTGCGCAAGCAATCCCATATCCTTGAGATCGGGCTTATCTGACGTGAACACTGGAGTTGGTCGATACCGTCCTTCCGGCTTTCCCGACCAGATTGCATCGACAAGAAACCCTTTTCTTCGGCGAAACTATTTGTACAGTTCCAATGCACATGTTGCGTGGAAGTATCCAGACGAGGCCGCAAAGAAATATCGCTCACAGAGCCAAAGAAACAAAATCCAACACCAGCCATGAGACCACGACGACACTTTTGCACGATGGACCTAACGGATTACCTGCAAACATGAACAGAAACAAATGCGAAATACGTACAGGGAAGCTGGCTCTTCCTGGGATTTGGGCGAAGTTGCCGAAATCATTATATCTGAACTTGCTTGTCTGACAAAGGCCTCACTCAACCTAGTTTATCGACCAGGGCGAAGGCGGGGCAAGTGTCTATATACCAAACCCACTTTTTTCTTCTTCTATGTGATTTTCTAGTTGATATGTATTGGGCGGATGAATGACTTCCCCTTGACATCGGTGTCGGTGTTGGCAAGAATGCAAGATATGTATGTATGCGTGTGGAATGTACCAGTCAAACAGGGATATTGGCGGCGGATGTCTCTATCTCTTTTTCCCCCTCCCTTTTCCCTTCAAACTGCCTTGCCCTTCTCAGTCTGGCCCGGGGGAGGAAGAAGCAACGAAAGCAGCGTGGATTTAGTCCAGACAGGCCAGGCCAGGACAGGACGGCGCTATTTGCTTCCAATACCAGATGGTCTTTTTTAATGAGAAGATGTAAACATTAACCGGCGCACCACATACGTACATCCATCCATCCATCCATTCAAACTTTTTTTTTTCAAGACCGACGGCGGCTGGTTAAGGGTCGTCCCTCGACGTACTGACAAGGGTCTAATGTGCCTTACCTGATAATATACTGCTCTGGTCTGCTTTGCCTTGTGCTCTAGATCCCAGAAAGGGTCTAATCACAGCACCCACTCAAATATATATGAATATATATAGAGGTGGCATATTATGTATTTTCATGTGTCTATCTATGCATATCCTACTCGCTCTATACACCAACAGATCTACAAAGCACTCAGGAGAGATCTAAAACGGTGAAAAGGGCGGTGGATGGGGGGAATAGAAAGGCGGCCCGAAAAAAAAGGAAGAAAGAGAAAAACGCCTCGCTGTCTGATTTTCCCAACGAAAAAATGGAACTGAAAAACAAAAACAAAAAATGACATGACACCGAACCCACGCCTCGCCTCGCCTTGCTCAGACTACTCGAGATATAGTGGCCTCCCCTCGTCTATTCCGTTTTCCTGGTCGCAGCAGGGGGTTTCAAATAGTACGCGGCGCTCAAGGCAGCAAGAGGCTCGAGACGGAACAACTCTGGCCGTCAGGACAGACGTTGGACCGTCCTAGGTCTTTATCCCTCGGGCCCGTGGGGCCGGCGACGTCTTTGCGTTCGCCAAACACGTCGACCTGGCCGGGTGTGCTGTCCGGCAATTGATTGTCGCCCCATCGGCCCGCGAAGTCCAGGTAGGCTATTGGATCTTGGCCGTTGTAGGCGCTGAAGACGCCGGTTGAGTTGTCGTAGCTGTAGGCATACGGGCTATTGAGCAGGGGATCCCAGAACACGCCGGCGTCGGTGTGGTCCTCTAAGGGGCCCGCAAGGGTGTTGAGGCCTGGGATCGTGTGGTCATGGGTTCCCGAGATGGCGTAGTTCGCGTGCGTGCCCTTCGCGACATACACCACGGGTCTGTCGCCTTGGTTATACTTTTGAACGGCGGAGTAGGTGAATGCCTCCCCGGAGCTGTGCTGGCTGAACCACATCGCCGAGGGCGCGCCGTTGACGAAGCGGACCATGGTGTGTTCCCAATCGCCGACATGGTCGCCAAACTCGAGAGAGGGTAGGCCCAAAACCCAGTTTCCTTGGTTGTACGCGTAGAAGTAGAAGTAGAATGCGTCGAGGATATTGTTTGGTTTAGAGACGGTAATGATCAGGCTGGCGATTGTGGCGCCTGTCGAGCCAGAGGAATCCGGCTTGACGCCTTGAAACCAAGAGGGCAGAGCCTCAATTCCTTCATCTGATGTGAGGTAAACGTTCGTTCCCGAGGAGGCGAAATTATCGAGACTGTTGAGATTGTTCAGATTTAGGGGTGAAGGATAGCCGGTAATGTTGTTTCCTGAGCCATCTTCGGGATGTGTGAGCGATACCTGCCCGGCGATAGAGCTGGGAAAGTAGGTCTCTGTAGAGTCAAGGTACGCAATCGGTGCTAGAATGGAGTTTCTGTCAGCTCCTACATCGAATTTTTCCTCCAAAGGGAGGATCGAAGGAGAGCTATACCGTATTGGCGGACGAAAGCTGGTAGGTCACGTTTCTCAAGCTTTCTCACTGGCGACGAGACCGAAGTCCCGATCAAAGACAGCACAAGGAAGACGTCGAAGTAGAGCATTGTGAGATGTTTACACAGGGCATTCGGGCCTGCTAAGACAACTTGAGGAACCCCGATATTTAAGACATCTCGAGGCATCTTGCGAATGGATCCCGTCTGGCAATGCAAACGACTGTGGGTTACCTTCCGAGATCATCTGCACAGTGATTTACACCATCTGTAGTCCGCAACGCCGATTCCAGTGGACAAAGACGCCCATGAAGCGAAACATGAATGACAACCAGATGCAGGCGAGCGCGTGTGGCGCAGTGTCATATTCGTCCATCTTGGGGGATAGGCTAAGATGACGGCAAATAAGCAAATATAGAGTCGTGTCAGGAAGGCCTTTCTCCCGGATTAGCGAAAGTGTCGAGGGGAAGTTTGATGACAGGCATGGGGCCAATCTCCGAAACAAAAACCAATCATGTTGCACAAACATCGGAGCCATATGAAGAACAGCCGGACAGACAGGGATTCATCCCAAGGCTTAAAATGAACGTGCATACCAAAGCAGCTTCGATTCGCAGAAACAGCAGTGTTCGAAAAGCACGGTCTCAGGTTCGTGTCGGTGGAAGATCTGAAAGGGCCATGTGGAGACTTTGACAATTCAGCCAGGCATCTCTTGGCAACAGCAGGGGCACGTGACGGAATTGCTGGCGGCAACATTGATGGCCGGAAGATGCTTTCCAAGTTGCCCCCTTGTGCAAACAATCCGATGACTGAACAGAGACGAACTCATATCCCTGTGAGTCAGTATTCATGTCGGAAAAGCAAACGGTCCGTGGTCTTGGTATTGAGGACGATTCTGTCGAATGATGCGCCTCGATTTCAATTCTTGTGATGCAATATGTACAACAGCCGCAGTTAGGTCCTTGAGGGGCACATCTGCAGTTCCTCTCCTCCCTCGACCTTGGCAAACCACTCTACCATAGTGTCTTGTGACCGAACAGAACGCGGGTCATGCCATATACCGAGAACGTCAGACTGCCCAACAGGATCGTGTAGTACGGATAGAGGATGTATGGGCTTCGGTGAGTCTATAGAAAGATCTTATTAGTCAAGCTGTTCAGTGGACCGAGTGACAACGAGGGTGACGAAATGTGTCTTGGTTGGTTGGTGACCACGAATCGTGCAGAGTTCCATGCGACGAAAAGGCTTGGTTTCTGCTCAGTACTCTGACACATTCTTCAGGGCTTGAACCTTCAGGTGGAAACATGTGTTGCTGAGAGGTGCCCGAAATGGCCGATGTAGTTGTTCCAATGGAGGGAAAATCTCGGGGCATGCTGCGATCGGTCTCCCGCTTTGCTAGTCGCGTCCAAAACACAGGATGCCATGTATAAAGTCAACAGCTCAGAGTAGGACATGCACTCCGACGCCAACGCATGCATTCCGTCATTTCCGAACTTGTCGTAGGTCCCTCAAGGCCACGGCGCTTTAGGGACTATTTTTCTCCTCGATGGACACAAGCATTGTAACTCTTTGCGCCTCTGTGGCTATGTATGGAGCGCGCTCTTCACTTCCACTTGAGTTGCGGGCTTAAGGGCGGGTAGGGACAGGATGAAGGTCTGCTTCGAAGAACTGAGAGGCTACTGACCTTCCACCATTGTCGCTTGCCATCGTGGTTCTGGAACAGACGTTGGTAGTAAGGTACTCGATTGTCTCGATACACGAAGAACCTGTGCAGAAAGTAATCAGCTAGATCCTGACAATAGGCACCCCGGTGCGCCTCCTTTATACAACTTGGGATAGTGACAGCTTTCTCCCTCTTGCAACATACCCAGATTTCTGCTGAGCTTGAGCAGGTCTGAACATGCGAGCCCGGGTGGCCTGCATCATTCGGAGAGCTGTGGGAGCGACCATCTTGTCGGTTCAGGAGGGCAAAATAGTCAAAACTTGGTGGGGAGAGGAATGAAGAGCTGCAGAGGATTATACCTGAAGTTCAATTGAGGTTCGGAGGTTGCAGGCTCACGCCATGGTATTGGAGCTACCCGCCAAGCCTTTCATTTGGCACGTGACTATGGTGTATCTTTTGAACAAGAATCTCCTGACTTTTCATAACCGCCCGTTTCGCCAACACTCAGTTCGTCATTGGCAGTGCTTACCTTCTTTCATTGAGGCTCTTCAATTGGTACAATGAAAACCTAGATGAGGCTTGTTAATGGTCACGTGTATGCTGCTACATGAGACTTTTATGGGGACGTCTCGAGAGATGCCCGAAGACGCGATGTCTCTTACCTGTATTGTACAGTCAATGTCGAGTCCAGCCACCCGCTGCAAACTTTGCCATTGCCGCGAATATAGCGTTACCCCGGCGATGGCCCTCGCGTCAAACTCGGCCATTGATGACAAGCTCGAAATCAACATTTGATCATGGTCCGGGTGAGCCTGGGGATGATTACTTCTCGTCCGCTTCCTCAGAGCGTTCTCATTCAGACGACGCACAATGGGAGAGCCTACTAGATCGTGGACTAGCATACGGTATCAAAACCAGAGACCAGCTTCGGTTCGAGGCAGATGTCGGCCATACATCGCTCATTGGCTGTCGTCTAGTCGACAATCCCTCCCATCGCCACGAAATAGAGCTTTGGGAAATTCTGTTAATTGCTCAAGCTCTGCAAAACGGTCACGAAGGGATCAAAGCTATATGGAGGGGTATGAAATTCCGAGGGGAAGCCATTCGATTTGAGGGAGATGACCCTCGCATTGAAGGCCTGTGGAAGACCTTCCTCTCCGCTGGTTCCGAAGACCATCACTTTCTCTGGTCAATTTGCAAGGAAGCCAAACACTTGAAGTACAAACGGCCGAACCTATTCGCGGAAATTGTTGGAGCGGCATTAGAAGGTTCCCGGCCTCTGGAGGCCTATCAATTCGCATCGTTCATTGGCCAGAAGCATTACAAGGGACGCGAAGATCTCCTAGCGACCTTCTTCGCTGCCTGCCGTTCGAAAGAGACCAATTCTCTGAAAGGGTTTTGCAGCGTCTATGATCTGGTTCCCAAGACTCGCATCTATGCAGAGGTTACTTCCAGTCTGTGGGCGCAAGACCGTTCGTCTGATGCCTTCATGATGCACTCTTTTTTGATCGCAAGGAAAGACCTGCCTCCTCGATTTGAGCTACTTGAGCCATACATCAACTACTTAGCTCTGCACAACGAAAGCCTTGAGAGATTTCTCTCGCCACTAAACCAGGCTGGCGCTTCCTTTGAAGCCCAGGCGCGACGACTGTGGTCCATCGGCAGAAGCAGAATCACTGGTATACCTGCAGATTCTCTCAATATCGTGGCAAGCAAGACTATGGGATCAGCTCCAACGAAGCTCAGCGATCAATTTGTCGCACGGGCGTTTGCCACTCGGGCCTTCTCTTTTGATTTTGCAGTTAACAGTCTGAGAATGATCGGGCTGATTGAGGTTGGACCGTTGGCTGTCCGTCAAATGGTGCTGGCTGCACGAGATCTAGCTACCTTGCAAGCTCGATTTCAGAAACTCCGCGAACTCGAGATTGACACCGGATCGTCCGTCTTTGTTCGAATAATCAGAGATGTCTGTGACGCAGGACATTGGGAAATGGTCCAAGCACTGGTGGACAACGATTTGCATCACGAGGTGTTCGAAGATATCGAGCTACAGAGTCGACTCTTGACGGAATACTACCGCACCAAAGACTGGAGACAACTGAATCGTACGCTTGTGATTCTCAATGATGGACAATTCGACAACTACTCTCGTGGCCGATCCGCCAACCTCCTACTAAGAGCGATGATGGATGTAGGTGATTGGAGAGGTGCCGTAAACTGTGTGTCGACTTTACAAGAACATGGTTTACATATCTCTTCATCCTTTCCTGAGTCCATCATCACTTTATTTCGAGCCAATAAATCATCCGCCGGTGGTCAAGGTCGCGGAGACATAGACAAAATCGGGTTCCTGATAGGACTGATGCAAAACGTCCTCGCTTCAGGAACAAACTTCAAGATCAGGCTTTGGCGGGCACCGGTAAAGGCACTCGGGCGACAAGGACGTCTCAAAGAGCTAGAATCACTTGTCTACTGGGTCGCAGAATGGTACCGAAACGGAGGGCTCAACGGCCGAGTCCTCCAAGTCCCGATGTCCGGCTCAGGGACAAATTTAAATGTTCTTTTCGACGACAAGTTTCAAAAATCACTCATGTCATGGTGCTTCAGACCCCGAAAAGGGATGGGTGTTGTTTCCCCTGAACGTTGCCTGTGGTGGACCCGCGTGCTCAAACGGCTGAGAGACGTGTACGGTGTTGAGGTCAAGGAATATGTCATCCGTTGGGAGTTTATTTACCGCTTACGACGGCTCTTCGCCTCGGGAATGCGTCTCAAGGCGCCAAACGCGTGGATGCGGTCCAGAAACCGCACCTCGCTCGCACAGTACTGGGCCCTGTACGATAAGATGTGGGATATGAAACCAGCCGGTCAGGTCAAATACGATGATCGGAACAAAGCCAGTCTCTACCATCGCAAACTGAGTCCACTCAAGAGAAGGCGTCTGATAAGTCATTGGCTGAGAAGAAGGGCGGATCGAGCTTTGGGCCGGGGAACACAGGGTGGATTTGGCCAGAGCACTGGACAAGAGGGTATTGTCGTGTACAGAGATCTTTTTAATGCGTCTTGGGAAGACTACAGAAAGTGAATGGTATGTCTAATGTGAATTTTGAATACAAAACAAAGCCTCTGGATTTCTCTATACACCCCTGCACACGATGCATGTCTAAAAGCGGCGAGTCACATTTCCCTTTCGTCACCGCTCGGATGAAATATCGCTGCTTCTGTCTCTCAGAGCAACCGGCACGCCAACGCTTTTTGGACTAGTCTGAGGACATACCATTCACATTCACACAACTCAGCTGGTAATAAGCGGTGTCACACTTTTCCTGTTTGTCAAATTCATGAAATTTGGGTGAAAAATGGCGGACTTCAGTGCCTTGAGTGAGCTGAAGAACCAGCAACGGCCAGTCCGTCGCAATGACAAGACATACAGCAAGAAGAAGGCCCAGACCGCGGAGAGACGGGCAATGCATTTTGATCTCTTCGGCGGTGGGAGAGATGAGAACGACATTGCTAATAAGATGGAGAAACTATCAATTCATCACGATGTTAGAGAGACGCCTGTGCGACCGCTACCCGAACCAACTCCTTCTTTTGAGCAGAGACCAACTGAACATCACCCCCGGCCTCGAGGACGTCGGAAAGATGCTTCATCCAGGAAAATGGCGGTATGTCTCTACGGTTTCATTGGCCAACTCCAGGAAATTGACCACCACTTGCAGAACCTCACACCACAAGACCTCCAACAACTCGAACCTCTACTGTCACTAATCGAACAACAAGGAGTCAAAGATTTCCAGGAATTTGGTCGAAGCATTGGCAAGAAATACCTGTGCGAAAAGCTCGGTGAGGGATCATATGCCGACGTCTTCAAACTTCAACCAAAAGACTTCACAGAGGCCGAGGATTTGGAGAAACGAGGCGGTCTCATCGTCAAAATCATCCCCTTCAAGCTCACACCAGAGACCCAAAATGACATCGCTGACATGGAATCAATAACCCGAGAAGTCCGACTCATGCAGTCAGTCGACGCTTTGCATGGATTTGTTCGCTGCCGGGGCATCCACATTGTCAGCGGCAAGTACCCAGACGTCCTCCTCGAAGCGTTTGACGCATTCAAAGCAACAAGACCGGTTTCCGCCGCCCATTCCAACCCGTTGAAGGATTTTTCTCCACAACAGCTCTATGCCATTATGGAAATGAACGACGCCGGAAAGCCAATCTATCGCCTCAAAACTCTGTCAGCATTTCAGGTGTATGATATATTCTGGAAAACGGCCATGACCCTCGCTCTCGCGGAGAGAGAAATCGAGTTCGAACACCGAGACATGCACAATGGAAACATCTGCTTCAAGCCTCTAACCAAAGACGGCCCGATTGATGCAGCACAAAACCTCATTGAAGACATGAACAAGAGGCCAGAAGTCGTCTTGGGAATGTCAAATCTGCAAATCACTGTCATCGACTACACTCTGTCGCGAGCCAAGCTCGGTGACGGGAGTAAAAGCGGCCTCATCGTCTTCGACCCGATGTTGTTTTGGGAGACGGACTCATACGTAGCACAAACCGAGGAAGATAAACGGCAGTGGGGGACGTACCGCCGAGCCCGAGAGTGGGCCAAGCTGGTTGAGTCCGAAGTGGAAGAAAATGCCAGACTTGATGGACTTGAATATGAGGCAAGGAACAAGTACGAGAGGTTCCTGCCAAAATCCAACCTGTTCTGGCTCGGATACCTGCTGGCGGATATGCTGAGGAGGACCCCTGCTGGCAGGGGGGCCAGCCTGCCAGGCAGCAGCAGGGCAGCAAAGAACCTGCAGTTGGAGCTGTGGGCCACGTTGGCTGAGGTGTCAACTTACCTCAACAACGTCCAACCGACGTTGTTACCGGTGGGTGCGGACGGCCTCGTCACAGCGGCGGTGGTGAGGGGCTGGCTGGCGCCAGCTGACATGGCGGCCTTTAAAGCCCAGATGGAAGAATAGAGGAGGCACCAGAGGAGGCACCAGAGGAGGCATTTTATTTCAAACACATAGCGAGGCGCTGGGGTGGGAAGTTGCCGCAAGGCGCATGTGCGATGAGTAATGACAATGCTGGACATTGAATGTCTCCTTCATCGTACAGTCTTTTCTTTGCACAGGGCGGTTTGCTTGGAATAGAGATATCGAAGAGGTACTATGTAAGGACGTCGTTTTTGCCTCGGACGGACGCTTGGGGGGTGGCGAACGCCAATTCGGCCGGCCCCCTTTGACCGAAGATGCGTCATTCACGGACTTCGTCCTACGAGTAACAAGTACACCAGGGCGTTCCGTCACACGACTTGCACTATTCATTCCCACCGACAGCCACCGACTAACGCATGACTTGGACCGGTTAGTTCACGCGACGAAGATGAAGTGAGATGAGGTGGCCCACGACTTGACCCCTCTGACGGCTGTGCCCGTCCTCCTATATGTCCACGACTGCCACTGAACAACCCGCATTCGAGCTTCCACAACTGTCCAACATGGGCTTGTTTCGTTCACGGCAGGAATATCAGCCTATCCGGGGGGATGCGGAAAGAGATGACGAGAGTGTACAAGACGGAGCGGATGAGGATAATGTGACTGCGACACCGTTCTCATGGGTTGAATACGCCATTTTTCTCCTGCTTGGGATAGCGATGCTATGGGCCTGGTATGTACATAAAGTCCACGCGGCTGCTCCCTGGCCTTGGGAAATGGGTGTTACTGACGAGGGGAAACCCCTAGGAACATGTTCCTCGCCGCGGCCCCCTACTTCCAGCACCGTTTCCGTCGAGATCAGTGGATCCTGAACCACTTCCAAGCCGCCGAGGTGTCGGTGTCGACGGTCACGAATCTCGGGTCAATGATCGCATTGACCAAACTGCAAAAGGGGGCGTCATATCCGAAGCGAATATCATTGTCCCTTATGATTAGCACTGCGGTGTTTGCTGTGCTGTCTCTGTCGACGCTCGTTCCCACGTCCGCCGGCGTGTACTTTGGCTTTCTCCTTGTGGCCATCTTCGCGGCGAGCTTCTCCACAGGCCTGCTCCAAAATGGCTTGTTCTCGTTTGCATCGGGATTCGGGAGAAGCGAATACACGCAGGGGATCATGACGGGCCAAGGTATCGCTGGAGTGCTGCCACCTATGGCGCAGATTATTTCGGTTTTGGCGGTCCCGGCCAAGAAGGACGGCGATGGTGCAGACACGGCCGACGAATCTCCCACTTCGGCATTGGTCTATTTCTTGACGGCCACTGTTATCTCAGTGACTGCGCTCTTGGCTTTCTTCTATCTCCTGAAAAGAGAGGCGAGAGGCCGAGCTCACCAGTCGGTAGCGAAGTCTAGAGCTGACGAAGCGTCCGAAGGGGACGCATTGACGACGGGGAGCATTGCGGCAGCACTAGGGGACGAGGATTCGGGCGACCCCATCAAGGAACGACCCTCGGTGCCGCTGGGCACGCTCTTCCTCAGGATGCCCTTCCTTGCGGCAGCGGTCTTTATTTGCTTCGCGGTCACGATGGTGTTCCCTATCTTTACGGCATCGATCCAGTCCGTCAACAACATCGACTCGGCGGTATTCATCCCGATAGCCTTCCTGCTGTGGAACATCGGCGACCTAGCAGGCCGGCTGATCACCCTCTGGCCCAGAATTTCCCTCACGCACTATCCATTTGCCCTCTTCTGCATATCGATGGCACGACTACTGTTCATCCCGTTATATTTCCTCTGCAACATCAAGAACAAGGGTGGGGTGGTGAGGAGTGATTTCTTCTATTTGATCATTGTGCAGTTTCTTTTTGGCCTGACGAATGGGTATTTGGGCAGTGAGTGCATGATGGGATCCGGCCAGTGGGTGCCACCGGAAGAGAGAGAGGCAGCCGGAGGTTTCATGGGATTGATGCTCGTCGGTGGGCTTACTGTGGGGAGTTTGTTGAGCTTCTTGCTCGGGGATATCTAGAAGGAATGGGTGACATAGAAAGGGAGTTCAAGGGGAGCATTCGTTTTCGATAGGGAAAGGAGAGGGCCGGCAGTGCTCTGCAGGGAGTACAGAGTACATGTTTCCGCTGCTATCTTTTGGGCACAGCCTCGGTGTAAGCAGCAGGATGATGAATGATTCCATCTCTTGATGACATGTCTCGAACTCTGTTCGTCTGCGACTATTGAAAAGAAGCAACCCACAAGGCTGTGCTTTTTCTTTTCTTCCTGTCTTGGCTACATGGACCACCTTTGTCAGGCGAGCAGCGTTCGGGCAATTCCCCCTTATTATGCTGCGGGCGGGACAATGTCGTGTAATGGGGGAATTGTGGTGGGTTGTACTGGGGGTACAGTACCATCGACTGGGTGTGAAGCACAATGTTCCAGTCGGTAAGTCGACGCTTGGTCTTTTTTTGGGGGGAGGGGGCGATTCACATCACGTGTCACAGGCAAAAACGAAGTCCCCGTCCCGTACCTCGTACGCGTACTGGGTACTTGTAGGTATGTACTACCAGTAGTAAGGATGAGGAAGGGAGGTTGGCGTAGGAGTCTCGCAACTCGGCTAGGCAAGGTACAGTAGGTGCAAGGTTTAGGGCCGGCACTCGGTGCGTGTGCGAATGCAATGCAGCCAGTCGGACAGGCTGATGGAAAAAGTCCGTAGCGCGTTCCTTGATGTTCAGGAACAGGAAAGGGCCGATGGAGAGGGATGGAGAAGTGGAAATGCGCCATTTGGTAGCGGGCGGGCACTGGACAAGCTGGTGGACGAGCTGGACAGAGCAGTGGTGGCACTGGCAGTGGGATGGCGGCAGCTGGGTTTCAAGGTTGTGCCCTGGTCGGAGGGAGGTTGAAGGGGGTTGAAGTGAAAGACGAGGGCGGCCAGGGCGGCCAGGGCGACGCGGCCTGAAACAGCGCAGCCACCGCAGTCACCGTAGTCACCGCAGTCTGTGACTTCTCGTGACTTTTCACTTTTCTCTGTTCTCTTGTCAATTCTCCATTCTCACCGCACCGCAGCCACTTGCTGCGATCCTTTGCAAGCGCCCTCGACATGTCTGGCTTGCCTGTGACAACGACAAGAAATTTCCAAGAGCTGCTAGCACTCCCACCCGCTGATCATGTCCGTCCTCGTCCATTCGTGTCCATCCAAACCTGAATTTCCCCAGAGGCCACGAAGGTCAGGGATGGCCCTGGCTGCGGTGTCCATGGCCCCCGCGATCCAATCACGGCAGCCAGTCAGCCATTTCTCGTTATTGAGAAAAATGTCTTTTCTATTCTCGAGCCTGACAAGCCTGACAAGCCTGAGCCTGGCGGGCTCCATTCGGCGCTTCCTCCAATCACTCGCATTCTCCAACGTTTCAGAAGATGATGGAGCACCTCCTTTCGGCTAGGCCCCATCTCCTTTTTGTGCCCTTGTGGTGCTTGTCCGTGTCACCGAAGCTGTGCTGGACGCTTGGTGGCTCAACGCGCATCGTGCCACTTCAGCCCTGGATGCCACAGAGACAAGAGCAGGCTGAAAGTCGCCAGCGACCAACTTGGACTTCAAACCCGCGTCTCGCTCATGCATCTTTGCGTCTTGCGTCTTCTGTTGTCCGCGACTCGTTCTTTGCATCTTTTCCTTAAGTGCTTACTTACCTCCAACTGACTGACATCCTTCAGAACTCCGTCACATCCTTCTGTCCAGCTTTCCCAACAGGCTCTGGTTCGCCTTGGTTCCCCTTTTGTGCATATTACTCCGTCCGCCTCGCCCTCTCCAAGACCGCTTCGACTCCTCCCAATTTCACACCTCGATTCCTCCCAACAACCTGTTCAGTTTTTCCTTCGAATAGTTTCTCTCGCTGGTCGAAGACGCCACACGAAACGTCAAATCCAATTCTTTCTCCTGATTACACAAACGCCATGTCACTAACCACGGCTCGTTTTCAATATACTACCGCGCTCCTCACCCTCTTTTTGGCCGCTTTCCCCTCCATAACTTCCGCCTCGCCCATATCACACCTGTATAAACGCGACATGGGCACTGGTGCCAAAGCTGGTCTCGGTGTCGGTATCGCCGTCGCGGCCCTCCTCCTCGTGGGCCTCGTCACCTTCTTCATCATCCATTTCCGCCGCTCTCGACACTTAGCCGCCCTCAACAAAGAACGCGCCATTCTCGCGGGCGAGAAGAATGAAGATGGCACCGACAAGCCTGATAAATTCGCCGACAACCCGCCTCAGAACTCAGGAATGCCTCGACGAAACAAGTCGGTCAAAGACCGCCTCATGGGACCACTGTACCGGGGCAGCACCATCGACATGATGCCTATTCCAAATGCCCACTTCAACCCGAACCGAAGCAGCACTGCCACGACACAGACTGCTCATTGGGATAACATTGACGGTCAACCTTTCCTCCACAAACCTTGGGCCGGCGGCGAGAGCTCCCCGCGACCGAGCTTCAGCAGCAAGCGAGCCACCAGAATGATGATGATGATGTAAATCGGTCATCCCAGGAGCCGGTGTGTGCTCGTCACTGGATTCTCGCCGACTTAGTTGTTTTAATGAGCGGTACATTGCTCCAACTGCGTTGTATACCTCGTTCACCACGTGACTGGGAAACGGTCGTCCAAGAACGGGATCTTTGCATTTTGTGCCTCGATTGGAAGCTCAGGCGCTGGAAAAACCACTGGGATATCGTTGGCAAGGCGCGAGTGTAATGATGGTTTCGCGGCGTTGGGTGCTCTGGTTGTCTTTTCGCTGATGATCTTAACATACCCAGAATATATGGCAGGCTCTGCTTTGGAAATTTTGTCAAATATACTGTGCGGGCCTCCATGAAAGGGAGGTATCAATGTACCGGGGAAGCTGGATCAGAGCCGTGGAAGCGAGAACCTTTTCAGGCGCGGGCGTGTTGCAACATATCCAAAGGATTCTACACTGGAGAATCCCTCCTGTGGCTGCTGACCTGTAGCCATAGTCAGTCACACCTTTCCTACCACTACCAACATACCAATGTACCGGAATCAGGAAATCAAAACATTTACAGCTCTCCTCGTTCCACTGTTCCCTTGACGCTTTTCTTCATCGCCTAATGGCGCACATTGTAGGTCTTGTCTGGTAAGCGAGACTCGAGTCGATTCTACATACCTGACCTGACCTGACCTGACAGGCCGCGTGCTCCTTTGCAGGAACTGACTGGATCCATCTGGGTTTCTGAATCGGTCCTCTGCCCAGCGAGAGATGACGTTTCAAGTATACAACAAAAAGGCTATTTGTATAGTGTGCGCTTGAAACTCACATTTTATCTACCAGTCAGACCATAGTGGCCCGATTTGGAAAGTTATTGGCGAGCTGAATGCTGGCAACACGAGAAAGAGCACGACAAACATTCCAGCAGCGCTCAACCGTCAGCGGACGACCTCCGAAGATCAGCCCATGGTAAATGGATGCTCAAGTCCAGAACACCGAATTGGCGTGACCATGTTTGAAAAAAGTACCCAGTACACCAATTGTAAAACTTGGCCTTGTTCCCCACCTGATTTACTGATGTCCAGCAAGGAGATATATACTGAGCTCCTCTGCAACCAACCAAACTTCTCAAGGCTTCTCTAGCACCTTTCATTGACCGTACAGGTCATACGGATTTCCTCTCGGCGTCGTCAGTCCTGAGGACGACTAGTATTGACCCTTCCGACCGGGAGTCAGATTCGGCGTACCGGCTTTGCATCCAGGCTGCTGTCTTCCCTGCCTGCTAAAATCAATGTTCATTGACCCTGTCATAGTCAACATATATTCGAAACTGATGCGGAAGACTTGGAGGCACAGAGGGAGGCACACTAGGGTAATACGAGTTAGACCTGCTTATTATTCTATGTCTAGGCGACAGGTCTCGCCGGAGGCCGTTCACGCAGTCAAGGCGCCAGCACACAGCCATCCTATGCCTGTCCAGCCCGAAACAGCCGCATCACCGCCTCACACGGCAGCACCAGTGTATAGTGCCCCAGTGCCCACACCTGCCAGGGCACCAGCAATGCCTCACGACACAGCACCACCGCCGCTAAGAGTTGGTACGTTTTCCAACGAGCTGCACAACGACCACGGCAAGCCCGAAGAGCATGGTGCAACCCACGCCGGCTCACCCACAATCCAGGGCTGTTGTGTTCTTGCTCCGCCTTCCTCGTCCTCGTTGCTGTCGTCGCGGTCGTCGCGTTATGTAGCGTACTCCTTCCCGCGTCACTCTTCCTCCGGCATCTTGTTGTTCATTCATCTCCACATGAGGTATCAAATCAAGCATAGACCCGTCCTTCGACGGGCGTCGTAACGGGCCCCGCGGAGAAGCCACAGTGTCCAACTTTCTCATTTGACGAGAGAGGAACTGATTCAGGTCGTGAAATGGGAATGTGAATGGTATTGTTATTAATGTTGGCATGATCCGCTTTTCCCATAGTATCGCTGATACACATCTCCGTCTGTTTAACAGAAGGCGTCACGTCGCCGTCGTCGTCTCGGCAAGGACGAGGGCGGTGCGGGTCTAGTGACTCTGAGCGGAGTAAGTATCCGTCTATGCCGTCTGTTTCTTCAGCCTCATCGTTGTCGTTGTCATTGTCGTTGCCATTGCCATTACCCATCAGCGCCATGCGCGTCGTGTTTGGACGCCGTCTGGAAACGAGGCTTTGTCCGGGTATGTCAGTGGCTCCCGACTCGGTGACAGTCAAGCAGGTCGGGGTTTTGCGCAGAAGAGACGCGTTCAAATTCGATTCTGATTCTGATTCTGAATCTGCACTGTCTCCGGTGGCCTTCACCAGCGGTGTGGATTCACACTTTTCCGGCCTCAGAGACGCCTGTGTGCTTGTCATCATATCGTCATCACGAAAACAACCTGGAATTTCTCCCCACATGAGCGGCTGCTGTGATGTTGGTGCCCCTGTTGACGTTGGTGTTGATGTCGACATTTCGTCACCATCGTCCCCCTGTGCAGCAGATTCACCAGAATGACAAGCCGCCGCAATTGCCAAACTGCAACTCCCGGCAATGGGCATGCCCGTGTGGAAACTCGCGCCAAATCCAAACCCCAGGAGCACCACTATCAGAAGCACACCCAGAGAAATGGTAAAGATGATGGCAATGGGCGAGTACCCGCAGGTCACGAGATGACCAACGGTACCCGGTAGCGAGGCAGTGGGCGAGCCGGTGTAATCGAGCATGGAGATGTTGACGACAAAGATGCTCTGGGAAACTAGCCAATGGAACAATAGGCTGGCCATGGCTAGTGGAATGCTAAATCGGAAGGGGAGCTGGAGGAAATATCCCGATCGCTCTGCGCCTTTGGGTCGCGCCGAGGAGATGCGCAGGCCTTTGCGGCGAAGGGAGTACGACTTCCATTCGCTGGCGAGGAGCATGCACGTGAAAAGGCCGTTGTAGGTGAAGTACAAGAGTGAGAGGACCAGTTGCGGTATGTTGGCGAGCACGACGCTGGTGATGAGCGCGGATCTGCCGGACCGCAGCATGGCATCGTTCTGGATCAGAGTGCGTCCCGACCCGTTGCCGAGTCCAATCGACCATAACGATGAGAGAGATTTCGATCCAACTATGGCTGTGACTCCACGACCGAGGAAGCCTGCGGCAACGGATAAAGAAGCAATGTAGAGAAACAAACATATCAACCATCGCCTCAAGCTGACGGCTTTCGACCACCGATGACGTACGTTTCCGGAATACAGTGCGGTGCTCTGGCTTGCTGGCTGGTACAACAGGGACCTGCACATCTTCTTTATCTTCGAAGCACTGAGCAGACACATTCCCTTGGAGGCAGGGTCGGGGTTCTCCAAGAAGCTGGCAACGGCGTCGCCCATGGTCAGAAGAGGCGGGTCGTTGCTCCCAAACGCAGTCAGCGCGGTCAAAGCCATCATGACCAATTTGACAAAGTTCAAAACGACGACTAGGATCGCAATATCCATGCTAAACCGCAGACTGCACTGCTCCTGCGACGGCTCGGCGAGACAATACTGCACTGGTGGCCCCAATGGAGCCCAGGTGGAGTTGGACATAGTCTGCTTGAGGATCTTGGGATCGTCACACGGTAGGTCACATGAATCCTCCGGCCCTATAGCTGTTCCATCCATTGCTAGCCATCAATGTTAGTGTGTGCTTGACACTTAAGGACATCCGGAAATGGAGAGTTCTTGTAAAATATGAAACGTGGTTTTGCGAGACAAGGTCAACTCACAACAAGCCCAGGCGAAGGCCTGAGTTCCTCCGCATTTGAAATTCGAGACAAATTCTGCATTGAGAAAGCTCACCACGTTGGAGGAGCCGTTGTCGACAACATCGATACCGACGTTGGAATCGGAGACGAGGAGGACGTTACGATAGGCCGATTGAAAAGTCTTGATGTAGGCCGTCCTGCATTCTTCCGTGGTCAAGTTGACGAGTTTCTTGGAGTTGGCGTCGCCGTGCAGCTGGCTGGCGAGTTCAGGTATGGATATGGCTGGCATGTTCTCGACTCCTGCGGGTTGGATGCCACTGCGTAAGATGTAGGACACATCGACGTAGTCAACACCGTTGGTGCTGTTGGATTCGAGGAAGGTCCGGTCGACAGTGAACACCGCATAGTTATTCGAGGAGGTGGATATGAAGACGGCGGAGTTGTAGCTGTGAAAAAAAGAGAGAGAAAGAAAAATCAACTTTTTGAGCAACAAAAGGAAGGGGAGGACGGAAATATAACAAACATACAAGAGATGTAGAGGTAGAGAGGATAACCCAAGCAGCAACCACAAAAGCAGTCGTTTTCGTGAAATCCATCTAAGATTGCGAATGCTCAAGACGCCAATGTCGAGCCATCTTCCCGAGCTATGGGCAGAGTTGATGTCCGATCTCGTCGGCGCCGATAGAGACTGCATGCAATAGTTGCTCCCACTCAACAGGATCGTGCTGAGCAAGTTGATTAAGAGATGCGCCCACTTGTTCAGGTCTTGGATGCTCGAGCATTGATGGGAACCGCGGCCTTCGCGGAGGACGAGGGTCCCGTCGTCCTCTGACACGCTGTTTTTGGATTTTGCCGCCGCCCATATCAAAACGCCGAGATTGACGGCCGAGACGATGGCGCAGAAGGTGCTGAAGAGCAGTGTACTTCCTTTCCAGCCGCGAGGCACCATCTTTTGGTTCCTCAGAGGAATGAGAAGTCTCACACCGATATAAAAGGGCGACAATCCGGAACTGACAGCGGGATGATCCAGTTCAAGATTCTGGACATGGTAGAGCGCCTCAACGGTGTAACCGACGATACGGTGGCCCGCATACGCAGAGGAATAGCGAGTTCAGCTGTGCGGCCGAGAAATTTGTCTTTGCTCCCATCGTGTCAGGACGCTCCCTTGCACTGACTGACTGGCTCGTGCTCGATGAGCGCCGGTTCTAGCAATAGCCGAGCGCCACCGTTCTAGACCGGGCCCTTGGAGATTTGAACGAGTGGATTTTTCAACAACCTTGGGCCGGCCAGGCCGCTCAGCCGCAGTCGGGAATCTGAATCATATTGTTAGTCTTTGCTTTTTTCCGGCAGATGCATGTGGAAGGAGATGAGATGAGATTGAACCTATTGCCTACAAATATAGATCCATAACCCGGTCCAGACCCCCGTGGAGGGGACATTCTACTGCAGACTGTATTGGTGGGGAGGGGCTTGAAGGCGAGCATGTCCCTCGAAGTCTGCTGCACCAAAGCAGCCGCAGGCCTTTGGCCAAGAGGGAATTTGAGACACAAGTAGAGAGAGCATGGCGGAGTTGCAGTTGTGGCGGTTGCATGACAGCTGGCTGCCAAAGAAATGGAGGAGTAAGAACTTTCCAAACTGCGTGGAGAACGAGGCTGAAGTCGATTGTTTCAATGGCCTGACCAAGCGAGGCTCGGCGCCACATGGGCCGCTTCATTTCTACAAGTACTTCTCTGCAATACGAGGGCTGGAGTTTCTATACATTTCAATGGTTGAATCTATCATCGGCTGAGGGGACTTCTTTCCATCCTGTCTCTACATAAACAACACCTTTCATGCTTTGCCCGAATACAAGGGAATCCGGCATCAGTACATAAAACACCATCAAGAAATGCAGTTCAACCTTCAAACACACTATGGTTTATCTCGATCCCATAATCCTTCGCCATGCCCCTCATGAGTTGGTCCACATCATCGTCCATGCCCTTCCCTTTCCCCAGCGCCTGCTTGAGTTTGGCATACCAGAAAAATGCATCCGACGCCCACAAGACCAATTTAAACATCAGATGGCTCCCGAAAAACCTCCATCGCTCCACAAACGTGAGCTGTTGATCCTCGGACAACGCCCTCGAAGCCCAATTGCCCGTGATCTTGATGCGGTTGACGGGGCTACCCAGGTACTGGTTGTTGCCTTGAACAATGCGCATGTTTCGACCAATGAAGATCAATTCACGAGGCCACTTACTTTCGTCCGCCAGAATCTCTTTGATGCCCTTGCGCATGGCTTGTTGCAGTTCGTACTGGCGCCTTTTCTTCTCATGTTCCGATATGCCCTTCAGGCGGGTCGTCACCGAGCGGTCCCCTCCCTCATAGGGACGCATAAGCGTAGCTGACGCAAAAATCTCGGCGTTGTTTATGCCCCATTGGCTGACGACTTCCTTGAGGGTCTTGTTGTCGAATGTCATTATAGATTTCCAAAATAGGGAATACTGATGTCGAAACGAGGGAGACATGTTGATATACAGGCCATGGTCGATCAGAACAAGTTCGGAGTGACCGTTAGGGAGGCGTCGCACGAAGATGTTTCCTGGGTGCGGGTCACAGTGAACCGTGCCCCAGAGAAACATTTGCGCGGAGAAGAGGTCGACCATAGTTGTCATGACTTCTTTGAGATCAAGCCCCAGACCGCCTTTGCCATTCAGACCTTTCCACCACGTCCTGTCGGGCTTGAGTTCTTCGTTGTACGAACGGGCTTTTTCCTGTAAGGTGGTGATGGGAGTTTGAGGAGGATCAAGCGGCGTGCCGTGAGCGCCTGGACTGCCAGTTCGCCAGCCTCCCTGCCATGGGCGGATAATGGACTCTTTATCCCATAGTCGCACGCCCTCAACCCATTCGGCCGTCATGACCCGCTTGGTGGTAAGATCATCGTAAATCTTGGGGATGTACACTCTATCCCGCAACCGGGGCTCGCCCTTGATGAGTTCGGCCATCCGCTTGGAATTGTTCGCCTCGCTCTCAAAATCACATTCCAGTTGTAGTCTTTCCGTGATATAAGGGACGAGCGAGTAGAGGGGCAGGTCGAACCACCAAGTATATATCCGGGTCACCACCTTGAAAGCCCACAGATCCCAGCCGACCTGCTGAGCAATCTCCCTCTTTTGGATTTTGACCGCCACTTCTCGCCCGTCCTTCAGCCTTGCCCAGTGTACTTGTGCCACGCTCGCGCTCGCGCGGGCCTTCCTCTCCATGACACCAGCATCAGGATCACCGTCAAAAGAGATGCCGAATACCTCTTCGGGCGTCCGACCTCCAAAGTCCTCCATTATGACCCGCCGCACGTCCTCCCAATCATTCTGTGGCGCATCGTCAAACATCTTGGAAAACATCTTTTGAAATTCGGGAGGCAAGATGGCCGTCTGCATGGCAATGGCCTGGCCAATCTTCAGGTACAGTCCGCCATTTGTCCGCAAGAGATGAAACAATCTCGTCGCATTGCGTGCATGTACTTCGGCGATATCATTGGCAAACCATGGGTCCTCCCGAAAGTTGATCTTGTAGTCCAGTGCAGCAACCAAACCCGTAGTAAAAGTGCGGACGCTTCTTGTGAGGCTGGATGCGTAAAATCTCTTGTCCACTACATATACCACGGTCCCACCCAGGAACAAGTAGGCGAGTCTGTGCATCCATTTTCTCGTCCTCTTGAATTGTCTGGCAGGGACGGCTTTCCCGAGCGATGCAGGCGTCGGGGGAGCGAAGGCACCGCGGAGACTGGAGTGAGAAAAAGATCGTAGAGGCTGCTGTGGAGAGATCCGCCACGAGGGCAGGCGATGAGGACCAGGTCGAGGGAGACGAAGAGTGAGGTGATAGAAGCACTGGGCGCAGATGCGCCTTGCTGCTATTGTCATGAGGAGACCACTGGGCGGCTTGTGACCATGGCGAAGAGACGAGGAAGTTGGGCCGCGCGATGGAATGAGATCTGCCTGAGAGATTGTAGATGCATATCGATGACGAGCATGTGTGAGACTTCCCGATCGGTCTTCGGTGCCGGGATCTTTTACAAGCCGAGCGAGACCTCTAAACCCGGTCTCGCCGTATGGTATGTTAACGGTGACATCCTATATATTACGGTATTAGGTAATCCGCCCTCTCCTGTAGTGGCTACAGTCTTCATAAGCTTGATATTTGGTTCAGCTATCCATTCAAAGCCCCTTCATATGCTCGACGTACTCGAAACGAGTCTGGCTTCCAGGCATGCCCCTCTCGATGCTTTTGAGGATAGCTTCCACCACAGCTCATCCTTTCATCCTGCCTCTCTTCTCGTTCCTATATTGAACTGCTCCTAACCAACTCGATGCAAAACTCAGCACAGAAACGCCCTTCCACTGTCTTCATCTGCGCCCAAACCTCCCTCTTGATCTCCTCCTCCACAGTGCGCCCATATCGCTCTTTATACACAGCTTTCACTTTTTCCAGATGCTTTGGCTCCCAATGCATTCTGACAAGCCTGGAGATCAACAACTCTGTCCGTTCTTTGCCCGGCGCTGTCTCGCTAATGGCCTGGTGTAAAAGTAGGGCGTCGCGCATGGGGCGATTCAATGCACCGTTCAATATGTGTGCCAATGTCTCACCCACCAAATTCCTCGACTTGGAAATCATCTGCCTTGCAAAGTTGACGCCGTATGTCCGCTCAAACAACCTGAGCACTTCGCGTAGATGAGCATCGCTCCGCAGAACGATGATTTTGATCATATCCGTCTCTCCGCCTTTCGACTCCAGGGCTTCGGCCAAATGCACCACATCCTCTTTGATGAGTCTAATGTCCAATGGCGACGATTCTGGCATTCGTCTCTCCTCGAGTGCCAACAAGATGGCCACTCGGAACTTGTCAGCTTTGAGTTCGGTGCGGATGCACTTCTCGAGGTCATCATTGTATTTCTTGTCCTTGAAACAGTTCTTGATCTCGCGGATGTCGCTATTTGAGCGGCCCATCAGACTCTCAATCAACAACTCTCGTCGGGTTGCACCCCCTTGGTACCATGAGTTTGCCCAATATGCCTCGCTTTCCCATCGACCCAAGGCGGTCGTATAGCAAGCTTTCCCCAGATTCCCAGGAATACGCATCTTGATGTGCTTGGCCATGTTGATGCCCTGTCCGCTCACTTTGGCGTGATTCTTGTACTCCGCCCGAAGAGCCAGCAGATCGTCGGTCGAAAGACGTGGCAGGATTTGCACCAGCGGTCGAGGATCTGGTGCAGACCGTGTACCTGACAGAGCTGCGGCGATACGTTTGGCATCTTCAGTAGGGTCGTAGAAGGAGACAGTCTTCCTTCTCCCGTTACCCCCTCCTGGCGACATTATGCTCCGAGAAGGTGAGCGGTCTCGGTTGGCACTGCCGGGTTCCCTGACTTCAACGTCCAAATTGGTGTCAAGTTTCGATAGCCGCCGCGGGCGGACGTCCTGGGTCGTTTCACTAAGACTGGCACTCTTGCTGGGCCCCTTCATGTACTTCTCCTTTTCCTTTTCGAGCTGGCGAATCTTTCGTTTTAGCTCAGCATCCGCGTCGTCATAGTCATCATCTGGCTCAAGTTCGAGGTCAGACAAATCAGAATCGCCCTTGTGATTTGCGAGAACCAAGGCCGAAGGCATAGGTGAGATGGATTGATATGTCCCCTTGTATGCTTCGAGTAACGGTGAAGCGGGAGGCTTGCCACCGTCATGAGAGTTGTGTCGCGCTACACCTAATGTTGCAGCTCCCAGAGCAGCACTCCCTACCGCTAAAGCTGACATTCTCTTGGTTACGTCTTGTGGTGAGGAACCATATTTGTCGTCGTTATGTCTCCGGTCACTCCTGCCGTGTCTGTCATAGTTCTCGTAATAATCCTTGCTTTTAGGCTCTCGAGTCTCATATCTGTCGTTATTGTGCTTCTCGTCCTTTGGAGCGCGAGTCTCATACTTGCTGCTCCTATGGTCGCTGTCGTTGTCCCTAGCATCTTTAGCGCGGGACCGTTCGTAGTCTGATGGCCGAGAACGTTCATATTCCGGTCTTCGCGGGGCAATTTCACTAGGGTCTGCATATTTGAACTGCTCAAGTTTGGCGTACTGGGGGCCGCCAGAATTGCTGTATGAATTCGTCCGTTGTGCCACAGGAGCAGCGCCACCACCATTCAATGCTCCTGGAGCGGCGGATCGAGGGTCGCTAGGAATATAACTCATATGGTGAGCTGCTTCTGGTCTGATCTCGGCGTAGGATCCCGGCGGATAGCCATACGTCCCATGACCATTCTGGTGATTGGAATCTTTATCTCTGTACCTGCGACGGGCATCTGAGTCGCTCTCCTCTGCCGAATCGTCATACTTCTTCCTGCTAGACTTCTTTCGCTCCTCTCTGCGTCGATCCGAGTCACTGTCAGGCTTCTTCTTTCGTTCATATCTCCTGTCGTCGTCTGTGGGTGTTATCTCTTGTACTCGAGGGTCCTTGCTCGACCTGTAAGAGCGATGTTTGTCCTCCTCATCACTCGCGTCCACATATTTCTTCGAGCTTCTTTTACTTCCGCGGCGGTCGTCTTCGTCTTCTTCCTCCTGCTCGTAGTATTTCTTGCTGGAACGTCTGTCCTTGTACCCGCGATCCTGCTCTGGCTCATCCTGTGGGTCTGTGTATTTCCTGCTCGATCGCCTGCTACTGTACTCATCGGGGGAGTCTCGGTCTCGGACGTCGCGTGAGCGCGATCTCGATCGATCTCTGTCGCGACCACTCGGAGATTTCGATCTTGACCGGCGGTCATCCCTCACATCTAGCATTGAGGACGGCATCTTTGATGAGGTTGAACGAATACTCTCACAACTGCTTCCTGTGCACGGTTATCTAGATCTCGCAGGCACCGGGACTGAAGCGGAGGACCAGTGACTAAGAGGCATGCCAGCAAGTCATGCGGCTCCTTTAATTTGGGATTGCTTCCTGTGCTGGCACGCGTAACGCTCATTCCATTTTGAAACGCACAATTGGCTGGTACAGTCAAATCGGCCCCCAAACCTACCTGGACACTGTGCATTAGGCCTGCAGATACGAAAAGCAGGGGGGCTAGTAAGGCTTCAACAAGGGTCATCAGTGTGCAGCTTGCCGAGTTGGTGGGTTGCAAAGTTTCAGCTCTGGATCGGTCGACCCGGAGCCCCCCGCAGCTGCTGTGCTACACGGCGACCAAACTTGGGAGACTGCTTCTTCTCTTTTGAGAACCTCTACAATCAAGCATTGCGACTCGCTGCAGCTTCAGCAGGTCTACCCTCAGGTTTTTTTCCCATGCATCGGCGCAAGATGGCCCGAAGCTGTTGTACAGGCCATACACCGCACGGAGCTCTCCCCGCGGCTAGCCCGCTTAATGCAAAGCGTCCTCATTCTTGTTCTGGCAAAAAACTTTGACATGAGAGACGATACAAAGGACGACGGCCGGGTGTTCAGGATATCGGGAAAGAGGTAGACTCAAAGATTGTTCTCGTCCGAGCTTGGGACGTCTTCAAAGATGTTTTCTGCACGAACTTTGCGCCCTCTCTTTACCTCTCTTTCCAAGCCCATACGACACAACAGCCTGTCCCGCATGCTCCCTCCCTCTCGTCGCACTCTCAAGACTTTGCCACTCTTCTCTCTCTCAGATAAAACATGCGTCGTAACTGGGTCTGCTCGGGGATTGGGAAAGGAGTTCCTTACAGCTTTTGCTCTCTCTGGCGCCAGAGGAGCGTGCATTGACTTGTCTCTGAAGGACTGCGAATCGTCCATCGCCTCTATAGCCTCTCAAGTACGAGACACCTACCCAAATGACGCGGTTCCCGAACTTCGTGCCTACGAGTGCAATGCAACCATCGAGTCAGACGTGAAGACAACCTGGGCAAAGATCGTTGAGGACTTCGGGAAAGTTGACGTTCTTGTCACAGCTGCTGGAATCGTAGATAACGTCGAGGCCGAGAATTATGAATATGCCCGGTGGCGGAAGATGTTGGACATCAACATTGAGCAAGTTCAACCCACTCTGGCCTCCGCAACTTATAAGAAATCGAACGGAGCTGACTGCAGAACTCTCACAGCGGCTCATGGCTTTTCGCCCGTGAAGCTGGCAAGCACATGCTCCAACACAACATTCAAGGCTCCATAATACTAATTGCATCCATGTCTGCAACGATCTGCGTCCGTCCTCAAAAGCAAGCTGCATACAACACCTCCAAGGGTGCTATACAGATGCTCGCTAAATCCCTGGCAACGGAATGGGGCCCACGGGGCCTCAGAGTCAACAGCCTGAGTCCAGGCTACATGAAGACGGATCTTATCAAAGGGTTGCTCGAAAACGAAGGGAAAGAACTCGTGGGCAGTTGGGAGAAGGACATTCCCATGGGAAGGATGGCTGAACCCCATGAGCTGAGAGGCACAATCGTTTGGATGGCGAGTGGAGCGAGTAGTGTGAGTACACTTTTTGCATCGAAATTTCTATATGCTTCTAGAGAGAAATATTGTGACTCTAAGCAACGACGAGTTTTGATACAAGCTAACCCTTGTACCACAGTATTTGAACGGCAGTGATGTGGTAAGATAACCATTCTGTTGCTCTCCTCCGACTTACAATTGGGAATGGCTCTGCTGATGTCAAGGCTCCAGATCGTGGATGGCGGATATACTGCTTGGTGATGGAGCATGGCGGCTGGATAGGATGGGGAAGGATGGATGGAAGAGGTCAAGAAATCCTAGCACGCAAGCCTTGGAGGCGCATAGGGCTGGCTGTGGAACTTCCATCGGCGGCCCATCAGCGTGTGGGTGTTGCCGCTGCAGTATATTCTCGATGTGAGGTAGAACCTCGCTGGGGAGGTGTGTGCGCGCGTACAGTGATGATAGTGGTCCGGTGTATACTTGGGTGGATGAGGTAAACGACCACAGGACTAGATTAGTTGAGCGGAAATGCCTGAATACGATTAAAAAAAATTTTTTTTAACCGAATACTCGAATTTGATGGGATTTTGGGCATCCACGTCCTTTGATTGACTGTAGAGCTATTTGGATAACCCTTGACGGACATGAAATCTATCTATCAGGTGGTTCATAAGCACAGCCCAAGTTCGAGTCAAATGACCATGCTCTTTTTCGTCAAAGCCAGTAGTACTCCGAAACGTAGCAAGTACATATTGGGGTCGTATCAAGGAGTCGCTGAGAAAGACAAGACCGATGATGATGGCAAGAATTAACCGTGCGGAAACCATGAAATCTCCAGGGTCAGGAGTAGATTTTGAATCCCGCAATTCATGAACCGTGGAATGAAAGTTCGCTCCTGAAGGTGAATCTTCCACAACCTCCGCCACAAGAAACAATACCACTGTGAGATGGATTGAAATAATTCCTGTGCAAGACATCTATTTCTTGCCAGCCTTGACAGCAGCCTTGGTGACCTTGCCACCTGCCTTCTCGGTCTTCTGGACGGATTCTGTGTATTATCAGCACATGGCTCTGGAAGAGGGGGAAGAAGGAACTTACTGATGACACCGACAGCGACGGTCTGACGCATATCACGGACGGCGAAACGGCCGAGAGGTGGGTAGTCAGTGAAGGCCTCAACGCACATGGGCTTGCTAGGAACCATCTTCACAATGGCAGCATCACCGGACTTGATGAACTTGGGGTTGTTTTCCATAGACTTGCCGGTACGACGATCGATCTTCTCGAGAAGCTCGGCGAACTTGCAAGCAATGTGGGCGGTGTGGCAATCCAAGACGGGAGCATAGCCAGCGCCGATTTGGCCGGGGTGGTTGAGGACGATGACTTGGGCATTGAAGGAGTCGGCACCCTTGGGGGGGTCGTTCTTGGAGTCACCACAGACGTTGCCACGACGAACCTCCTTGACGGAGACGTTCTTGACGTTGAAGCCGACGTTGTCACCCGGAACACCCTCGGTGAGCTGTTCGTGGTGCATTTCGACGGACTTGACTTCAGTGGTGACGTTGGCGGGGGCGAAGGTGACGACCATACCGGCCTTGATGGTACCGGTCTCAACACGACCGACGGGCACGGTTCCGATACCAGAGATCTTGTAGACATCCTGGAGAGGGAGACGGAGGGGCTTATCGGTGGGACGACTGGGAGGATCAATGGCGTCGATGGCCTCGAGAAGAGTCTTGCCCGAAGCCTTGCCAGCCTTGGACTCCTTGTCCCAGCCCTTGTACCAGGGGCAGTTGCTGGAGACGTCGATCATGTTGTCACCATTGAAGCCGGAGATGGGCACGAATGGGACAGACTTGGGGTTGTATCCGACCTTCTTGATGAAGTTGGAGGTCTCCTTGATGATTTCGTTGAAACGATCCTCGGACCACTTGGTGGTGTCCATCTTGTTGATGGCGACGATGAGCTGCTTGACACCCAAGGTGTAGGCCAGCAGAGCGTGCTCACGAGTCTGACCATCCTTGGAGATACCGGCTTCGAACTCACCAGTACCAGCGGCAATGATGAGAATGGCACAATCAGCCTGGGAGGTACCAGTGATCATGTTCTTGATGAAGTCGCGGTGACCGGGGGCGTCGATGACGGTGACATAGTACCTGGGAGTCTCGAACTTCCACAGAGCGATATCAATGGTGATACCTCGCTCACGTTCGGCCTTGAGCTTGTCCAGCACCCAAGCGTACTTGAAGGAACCCTTGCCGAGTTCAGCAGCTTCCTGTTGAGAGTTGTCAGTCTACAGACTGGCCTGCGAAAATGTGTGGCGTGGCACGTGACAGAGGATGTACCCCTCCCCCACCAAAATTTTTTTGGGTGGCCAGAGTGGTGAATCCAGAGTGAGGGCAAACGAAGGGGGTGTTCCTTGAAAAAAGAGGACAAAATACCTTCTCAAACTTCTCGATGGTACGCTTGTCAATGCCACCGCACTTGTAGATCAAGTGGCCTGTCTGGATGTGAGTATTTCTGTGCGCCTGCGGTCCTGTAGGGCTTCCTCTTACCGGTGGTGGTGGACTTGCCAGAGTCGACGTGTCCGATGACGACGACGTTGATATGAGTCTTTTCCTTACTGAACAGATGAAAGACATGTCAGCGATGATGATTGATATCGAATTGAGGCATGCTTGGGCGATGGAAGCCGAGCGCAGGCAGGTTTGGCAAGTGTGCTTACCCCATGGTGACGGATTGGAGTTTTTGTGATGGTTTGGATGAAGTCTTGTAGTTCTGTGGCAGATACTAGAAGAATTCAAGAGGAATGCTCAGGTACCACGGCTTGCGTAGAGGTGCTGTTGATTGATTAGTCCTGAGTGATGGGAAGTGTAGGGGTAGGGTGAAGAACTCACTGAGCGACGAAGAAGGGAGAGAATCAAAGTCGACGAGAGTGTGCGGAAGATTTTGTAGGCTGGCGGGCCACCAGGGCGAGGGACCAAGCTTGGCGTTTTTAAGCAGTTCGGTGGCAGTGACTCAAGGGAAAAAAAAAGCCCGCGTTGAACCGTCCCTCTCGCACTCCAGCCTGTCAACCTGTTCACGCTCACCATTGTCACCACTGTCTTTTGCGGCCCAAGCCCCACTACTGCGAGAACTGCCATTCCTCACTTCAGGCAGCTATCCGTCTCGCCGTCAGCCCGCTGGTCGCATTTTCGTGATTGGCGACGGACATCAGAAAGCTTCGGCATGTGTTAGCGACTAGCAGATTCTACTGCGTGTCAACGTCGCCTCATACCAGCAGCAGCCAATTGGAATGCTACAATATGCTCAAAATTCTCCCCGAGGCTGCCATAGTCCATATCTGTGGCAATCCATTTTACCAAGTTCTAGATGAGTTCGCCATCGATGTCACCAAAAGGCTCTTAACAGTGGTTGTCTTCTGGCAAATTTTGGAGCTCCAGCCTTTGCCCTCTATCACGGCTGATTTCTGTCCATTTCAACACCTAACCCTCTCTCGGAGTTAAGAGTCATCAGCTCCATCTGACTGGGGTCCAAACAAGTTGCTTGCGCCCATACCAGCAACAACTTCTGTGCGGTATCAAGAGCACTGACTCAGCTTGCTGTTTGCGCTTCCCTGCATATCTTCCTGATGGCCCCCAGAAGTTGTTGCCTGGTTTCCCTCGACTCCATGCTAGAGTTTCTTTGTCGAATCCTTCGCCGCCTCCCACATCTCCTTTGCACTGAATATCCAGCTAATGCACAGGGTAGAGCAAGGCTGCACCTAGCTCCGACGGCAAATTTGCGAGGTTTGAGTCCTCCATTGCGCGCTCAATTAGACCTTGTCTGGCCATTGTGTTAGCCGTCCCAACTTTTCTTTTGCTTCGCCACAACCTGTACCTTGACGAGGAAGCCTCTCCTCAAAATCATTCTGTGGCAGGCCTACAAGTTTAACCGTGACCTTGTCTCTTACTTGCCTTCTTTACCAAGGACAACACACTCGGTCGGGCACCTTCTGCGCCTTTTGTCACGGAAGAGAGAGGGAGGCATTATGTCTCTGGCTTGGAATCAGACGTTGTGTGAGGTATGTGAATCAGTATTCTCTCCATTGTTTTCCGCATTCAATACACTGCCCAGCGTCAGTACCCGAATGATAGCCTTGGGACCACCTCAAAACATACTTTGAAGAAAGATGTTGGCGGTTCGTCTGCGCTTCGTGTCTGCAATTGGTAGAAATATGCCTTTTTGGAGTCGCATGTCTCGTTCGGGCATCCTCCAGGAACTAGGCAGTAAATAGTGTCAATAACATGCTTTTCTCTTACTCTTTTTGCCGTAGATGAGGCATCATACCTTCATTAACCGGCAAATCAGACTGCTCCTCTCCCAGAATATCGTCCTTTTCTTTCTTCTTCATGTATGTGCGGTCGTAGTAACGCCCGTCGAGGACGAATTGGTACGGGCATGTCCTGCAAGCAAAGGCGTTGCGACCATAAGGATATTGATCGTTTCCCGACGCCCTGAGGATTGTGAGGCAGTTGTAGCAATACGGGCAGACTGGTTTCAATTGTCAACACAGGATCTCTGGACGACCGGAGGTATTCGCTTACATGTAGGAGCCATGATCGAAGGGACTCAACACCTCCTGCAGGTAAAGAGCGGATAATTCGTTCCAAGTAAATCGTTGTAGACGCAAGTGTGATTTGGGCAAAAGGTGCAAACACAGCAAAAAGAAAGTTGGGGCTGGAGGGGTTCTCGGCAATTTTGTTTCACGAGGCGCAGGCGGTGTCGAGGGGTTGGCGGGATGCCTGGGTCGAAGTGTTTGAGAAGCCCCTTTGTCCACTGCAATTCAATATTCAGATCTCTCTCACTCTCTGCGCCTGTTCCACTCCTTCTGTCCTGTCAATCCTTGATTCTGTTCACCACAATCACGACACCCATCCCAGTCACTCCTCCCTGTGCCCTCCCGCGTCGAATTCGAGCGTAGTTACCCCGACATTAATACCCCGATCCCAATTCCGCGAACGTGTTGCCGCGCCTGGCAACGTTTCCGCGGCTTTGTATAGACGGCGATCATGGCTGAACATGTCGATGTGAGCAGGGCACCTACATTATCCACTCTCTCCACTGACGAACTGGGCAGGGTGCATCCCCCAAAGAACAGATACTCGAAGCATGTCGGAGAGACAATGTCGAGCTGTTTCACGAAGTGCTCAATGACATGAAGGACAAAAGCAAGGAACAGATAGCAGATTTTTTCAACACCACCACAGACACCATGGGAAACCATCTGTTACACGTGTGCGCAAGTTACGGAGCTTGTATGTCAAGGAGCCTCCATGTTACATGGGCATGAGATTGACCGGCGTTTTCAGATGATGTGATGGATGAATTACTCAACATTGAATTCCTCGAATGCGATCCCTTGAACAGAAGAGAAGGGGAGACGCCCATTCACTGCGCAGTCAAGTACGCCAACGAGCGGGAAGTCGAACTGGGAGAGGCAATGGCAAAAATGTTGATCGATGCTGGAGGCGATCCTAGAGTCAAAGACAAACACGGCAGAAAACCTGCGGAGATCTGCACTCCAAGGACAGGGGAACTTCGTAATATACTCATCAAGGAGGAATACGTTCTCAATGAAGGTCTCAAGAACGCGGATGTCCACCCCGACGAGGATGAGGGAGATGCTGGGCCACCTTCAGATTCGGAATGAATATCGCTAGATTGAAAAATTATACCTGCTGGAAGATGCAGGCTCGCAGCTCCAGAGATCGAGCCCATGTCACGCGCTTGCCTCAGTCTCGCTGGGTTGAAGGTAAGAAAACAATTGCCTCTGGAAGGGCCCGACAATTACCAACCAACGCCTCGAGAAAATCGAGGCTCGGTTAAATGTTCTACCAATCATTACGCGACCTGGCAGTTGTTACAAGAGTTTGCAGTCCTGGTTCGGTGATGGCACGAGGGGTTCTGACTAGACGCTACGAATTTCGGGATATGTGAAAGACAGGTTTTCCAGCCAAGAAGACGCCCGTCCTAGTGATGACGGATTGATGAAAACTGGACAAAAAGGGTGCAACTGCTGAGCGAGGGCCATCAACGAGGAGCTGTCAAGATCTAAACAAATTGGAAAAAGGAAAGAAAAAAGAAACACTAGAAATTTACGCCAAGTCCTCCACGTCCTTTTGATTGTTGACCTTTTGTTTACCTTTGACCCGCGCCCTCCAAGAAAGGATCAGGCATATGGCGCACAGGATGCCCAATCCGTCAAATCCGATTGCCAAATACCAGGCTCCGCGATAGCCCTGCAGCTGGTTCCGGCCGCCCGAGTTTACATGGACTTCGACGGTGCCCGCCATGCCCAAGCCAATGGAAATGCTATAATTGATGACCGTGTTGATGAGGGATGCCGCCAGTCCCTGATGCTCGGGCGGCATGTGGTCGGACAGCACAATGTTCCCGGACGGGAACGACATGTCCATTCCCCAGGGGGTGATGACCGCCGCCATGAAAGTTTGCGCCCCTGGGCCTCGTTGTCAGCGACACTGCTATCCGCCGGGGTCCAGCACTTTTGGAGCAGAGCTCGTGCCAGCGAGTCGTACACACTCGTCAAAAGGAAGGGCAACTTACAGTAGGTCTGATGCACGGGCATCGTGGCGAGCAGAACCATTCCGGTCAGGAACGCACTGATGCTGATGAGCATGATCCATCCTGGTTGAATTTTGGCAATCAAAACCCCGGTCGTGATCGCCGCCACACAGCCGGACAACGCGGTGGGAACGAGCTGGGCGGCTGAGAGCAGAATGGATTGACCCCTTTCGAGCTCGAGAAATTGCCTGGGAGGGTTTCAGCAGTGGGCAAAAGGGGGAATTCCTAGAGGAAAACTAACCACAGGTAGAATACCCAGACTCCAAACGAACTCCAACCCAGGGCTTCGCATCCAAAGACGAGGTTTGTGTCCATTGTGAACGACGACATTGGCAACAACGGGAACGTGGCCCTGTTCTTCTCAAACCAGAAGAAGGCGACAAGCAACACCACGCCGATGATCAAGAGAACATAGACATAAACCTTGCCCCATCCGGCGGCGGGACCTTCATTCCAGGCAAAATTGAAGAAAATCAGTCCCACCACGCCGAGCGCGGTGCCAGTAGCATCGAGCTCCTTGAAAGTTGCCGAAGGCCCCGCGACCGGCATGTGAGGAATGACGAAGACGACCACGATTCCGAGCAGGGCCAACACCATAGCCAAGACCCAGTAGGCCCAGGGCCACCAGACAAACTGGGCGAAAATCCCTGAAAAGACAGCGCCGACGACGAAGCCGACTGGGGCGGTGGCCCCGAAGATGCTGAGCACCATGTTCTTTTTCTTCCCGGGCGGATAGGTCCGAGCCAGCACCGCGATACCGTTGGGGAGCAAGATGGCAGGGCCGATGCCCTGCATGCCGCGACAGAAGGCGAAGAAAATCAAGGACCGCGAGAAGATGGCGAAGCCGGCGATCAGGGACCACAGCGCGAACCAGAAATAGCCGACGATAAAGAGCTTCTTGTGCCCATACAGATCTCCCCATCTCCCTGCAGGGAGAATGAACGTCCCCACGGTCAAGGAGTAGCCGGCCGCGAGCCAGGACAGTTGGCCCGGGTTGGTGGTGTTGAAAGAGCGGCCGATGACGTGCAGGGGAGCAATGGACTGTGCGAGCGCCGATTGGGTCAGAAGCTGCGCGGAGCTGATGACGGCGATGAAGAGGATCTCGTGCGCCAGGGAGAAAGATGGTGGTTGCGTGGCCGTGGGCACTCGGGAGACCGTGTTTGTCAAGCTGTGATGCTGATCTAGCGTGACAGTTCTGCCGGTCCTGGTGGTCGTGACGGTATCGTGTCTGGTCAGGTTTGAGTCCATTCTCGGAGGGAGGTCATCTGTACTGATTGCTGTCCCTGAGCATCTGTGGGTTTCATTGCTGTTGCCATTGATCGGGGTTTCAGACTCCTTTTCTTCCACCAGTGCACCAAGCCGATTGTTTTCGTTGGGGGATGAATCTGTCCCCCTCTGTTGTGCCATTGCTGCATTATTCCCAGACATATCCCCCAACTGATTCCCTTCACTTCCCTCCCTCCCTCGAAAGACTTCGGTGTCCCAAAAGCGACGCGCCACCAAATGCCAAAATCAATCTACAAATGTGTGGGAAAGAGAAGAGAAGCAATTCACCCGGTTGGTTTAGTCGAACATGGGCACCGACGGGGGATGTTGTTTACGCGATTGGGCGTGACGTCAAAATGGCGTTTGCTTTTTTCTTTTCCCTTTCTTCTCCTGGTCCCAGTCTCGATAGAACAGGGAAGTACTAACAAAAAAAAAACAGAAACGGAGGGTTGATGTAAAACCTCTGAAAGGTGGGAAGGGGGAAGGAAGGAGGGAATGGAAGGCTATTATACTCGTACGGTCGAGGCGAAAGAGCATACACACACACACACACACACTTACACATGTCCACTCGCTCGGATTCATAGACCCGGCGGGTCGCCATCCAGTCGCCGGCCAGCCCCAGCTCGCGTGGTACCTAACATGTTCTATAAACAAGTTGGCCCCATCATCAACACCGGCGTGGCCTGGCAGGCTGGTTGGTTGGCTAGCTGGCCGAGAAGATCTCAGCCGCTCAGATCCGGGCCACAGGTAGATAGCTGGATCTTCGAGATGGATAGATGGATACGTAGCAGCGTCGCCAGAACTCTGCCTTTCCGCTTGCGTACATGCGTACATACATGACGGACCCGTGTTGCCTCGCGGCCGGGAGGTCCAACGGTACGATGAAATAGAACAAACGAGTTACCTAGTAACTAACTGGTATCATACTTCGTACGTGCGCAAACAGAGGTAGAGACAGTCTCGGGCCGGCGATATCGGTCAACACATGATAGCATCAAGCACAGAGCGAGGTTGAGAGGAAGGGAAAGTGGGAGGTGGGAGGCCAAAATGCGCCGTGGCTCCGGAAGAGAGGGTCCACTAGGTACACAGAAGCACTCCGTAGAATGCTATCCCGTAAAAAACAAACAAGCAAGGCTTGCGCAAGCCGGGCGGTGGGTGAGAACTCCCAGCTGCTCCTGGCAGGAAGAATCAAAGAGAGCATTTAGCGAGGAACTCCAGACCGGTGTTCTCTCGACGTCATCAGAAGCGAGCGGCGTTTGGCGTCTGGTGGATATGGTGGATATGGTGGATCACTGCGATAAAACTCGGTATACGCCGGCCTCGCGGAGGAAAAAGTCGACTTGTTAGTACACACAAGTATGGTAGTATTATCATAAAACAAGCAGTCCCACAAATGGGGAAATAAATGGGTGATGATAAATGGGCGAGATCCATGGCGGAAGGCTGTTCCGCTCGATGCACCTCCCACGGAGGTCTCTGTGTAGGTACTGTAGTGAGGAAGCAGGAAAATTCTTCCTAGGTATGTTTATGAGTTCTGATGAGGACTCGTTATTTCGAAAAGGGGTTGTCAACGTCCATCTGTGTTGTGAGATCCCTCACCTACTCGAACTCGTACTGCGGAGAGTGTATCGCCATGTTTGCCAGATGTAGTTCAACTATGGACAATATGATACTGTTTTCTTTATGTACCTGATCCCACATCCAGATCTGTTCACGCCTTCTCATCCCTTCGCCATTTTCCTGAATTGTTTAGAGGGATTCTGGAGGTAAATCCCATCTGAATCCGTCTGCTGAATTGTCCACAGTGGTACCGACTGAACAATCTGCTCCGGCACTGACCTTCATACATGATCGAGAGGCCTTCCGGTTTGCGCGGTCGCGTTGTGCTTCCAACAGCACCTCTGTCACCTCGACAAGGTCCAGGCTTCGAGCAATCTGGAGCGACGTTCTGTTCTTGATGTTGGGAGCTTCGAGATCCACTTCGTCTATCGACACCAGGAATCTGACCACTTCGACAGCATTTGCCTGGATCGCTCCATGGAGAGGTGTTCTTCCTTGCAGGTCCTTGCAATTCAACCCGAGCCTTGTCATGTCCAAAGTCTTGCCTTTTGATATTGTGTCCATCGTCCAAAAAATCAAAAGCAGCCCTACCACCGCGGCATTACCCCTCGATGCTCCCCATGATATAGGTGTCCGTCCACTTAAGTCCTTGGATTCAGTGTCCACCTTGCCAGTCTCGAGCAGCAGCTTCACCACTGTCTCATGTCCAGTGCGTGCAGCCCAAGCTAAGGGTGTTAGGCCGTCTGAGTCTGCGGAGTCAACGTCTATTTTGCCGGTCTCGAGCAGTAACTCCACCACCGCCCCACGTCCCCTGCTGGCAGCCAGCAATAACGGCGTCTGTCCAAAGTCGTTCTTGGACTGGATATCCGCCTTGCTCGCCTGAAGCAGCAGCTGGACTACGCCGGCATGTCCACGAAGTGCCGCCAGTGACAGCGGCGTCTGCCCCAAGTCATTTTTGGAGTTGACGTTCACCTTCTGTGTGATTAACAAGATCTTCACAATGTCAATCTTTTCGTGCTCCGCGGCCCAGTGCAGAAGCGTCTGACCTCTGTCAACAGCGCTGGCCAAGCACTCCCTGAGTGCAGCCTCTCGCTCTTCGGTTGTCACATAGAGTACTTCACCCTGAATAGTGCCGTTAGAAGGAAGGTCGCCACTACCTGTGGTCAAGAGAGCATTGAGAGCTTGCTCATTCATCCGGGCTATTGCGGCATTCAGGGGATAGCCGTAATACCCACCCTTGATGTCTATATGTGGCACCCTTCTGGCTTCAATCCTAATGAGATTCAAGGCGCCTTCGTAGACGAAAATATACAAGGGGCTAACGGAGGAACCGTAGCGTTGAGTCTTGTCCCCGACAAATAGGTCACTGAGGACCATCCAACGTCTGTAAGGGAAGTCCTCGACAAAGCTTTCTTGTTCTAATCCGTGTTCTGCCGCCGTGTCGGCATGGAAGAGTATGCTGCGGACCGCGTACTCTAGAAATGGAAGGGCTTTGGAAGCCAGGCGGGGCCCGTCGTCAACTAGCTTTGCCAGAGACTTGGAGTGAAATGTCGTTTCCAAGTCTAAATCCTGAGGGACAACGACATCGATATAATCTTGACAACATTTCTTCAGTCTCTCATGACTAGTTCCAGAGAAGTTCAACGCAAGGTTTGCTCGAAGTCGTCCAAGACTGTTTGCCCTGAGAAGGTAGTTCCGCACCGACTCATGAATGAATTGGACTGTTTTCACCTCGCCTTTTGTGAGTTCTGCGAGCCCTTTGGAGAATCTCAAGATGAAATTTCGAAGGCTCTCTGGGTCAACATCTTCGGGAGCTATTTCTGCAATCGAGCCAGGTTCAACACCAGCCGAGACGGCATAGAACAGCTCAATGGGTTTCAGTGGCCGTTTGGCGAACAGGACCCATTGTAAGCATAAGATGAGACTCTCCACATCATGGGTGTCTCTGGTCAGTATGTCGTCAAACAATTGGTCCAGTCCATCGGGAATTTCTTTCAACCGTTGCTTCAACGCGTGGACGCGGCCATCATCGGCGTCTTTCCTCAATATATGGACAACCAGGACCACCCAGAGAAAAATGCCAGATGACCTTTCGCAGATTTCCCTCTTCACATCATCAAATAGCTTGCTGCGTGTTCCTTTGAGCTTACTATTGACATATTTTATAATGTCATCCTGGTGGCCTTCCTGGTCTTCAAGGACGAGAGAAATACTATGCGCCAGTGTAACATGCGGATAATGTCTGCTTGAGAAACACGTACGAAGTTTCAGTCCAGATAAGGCCGCAAGGTCGCCGAGGTGCTCGAAGAACGCAATCATCTCACGGATTTGCATTTCCTCACATTCGTCCAGAGCATCTATGAAGCACATCAGAGAGCGATGGCCGAGTCGTTTGACGGCGTGCCCAAACAGACTCTGTAGAGCTTCCACATTCCACACATACGAGGATCGGTCATCTGAAAACTTCGGCGGTCGCAATGCGAAGACTTCCTGCAGATCCGTAAATTCGTCGAGAAGCTGGAACAAGAGTGATCGGTACATTCCCACTACAGTCTTCTCAAGCGCCTCGCCTCGCGCGTTGAAAAAGAATTTGATGACAGTAGTGTCGGCCACCTTCCATTTCGTGGCTTCCAAAGCAAATTTCATTATCGTCGACTTGCCACAGCCCGGATGCCCGTTGATCCAGAAGAAACCATGGTGTTCGGGCAGTTTGTCCAACTCCAGCCAATCTCGATATTCTGGCCGGTCAAGGAGCCATCCGCAGGTCTCAGAATGCGCGTCTTGGATAGTGGCGTGGCGGGCATCAATTTCACGAAAGTTTAAGGATTCATGATAGGACCTTAGTTGCTCCGCTGTAAGCGAAGACTTTGTGTACAATGATGATGGGTCGGGTCCATTCTTCGGAGCTGAACCTTGGCTATTCGCACGGCTTTGCGACTCATTTGTTTTCGACACCTCCGGGCCGTCATTCGAGGCACCGTTGGTTTCAATAAGCGGCCTAGGATTTGATTCGTCATCTAGATTCCGAAAAACTGTAGGTACGTACGAAAGGATGTCTTTAGCACATGCTGCGGCAGCTGCCGCTGCGAACGGTTGCCAGCTTTTGTTCTTGTGGGAGTCAGCATAGTCACAGATGCCTCGAACCACGAGACAGGGAAAGATGTTCATCAGGCCGGCTGCCTCCATTTCGAAGCATAGGACGCCTCCGTGTTCAGCGCTCACACGGTCCCGTGTCAAGCCATCCTTGATAACTTGATTTCCAGATGCAACTGTGCCGAAGTGGATGACAACATCGTCCTGGCCTGTCCTGGTGGCCCTCTCAACTATCCTGTCTTTGAGGCACTGATCACAGGTTCCACCCACCACATGATCGTAGGAGGCTTGAAACAAGTTCTCGCTGTCTGGGGCAGGACGGGGAAACAAATTACGCTGGTTCAATGATGTCATGTAACAGCGGATCTTGCTGCGACCGGCAGTCATGGTAGCTCGCATATTTGCCACAGCTTGCAGAAGGATTGGATGTGGAGAGTTGAGATAGCCGTTTGGTAATTGTTTCCCACCAGATCCGGTCTTGCCAAAGTCATATTGAACCACACCGCCGTAGCGCCCCTGCGGATGGCTAATGACAACATCGCCTAGTCGAACATCCACGCTCTTACTTGGAACGCCGCCAGCAATGCCCACCATGAATCCATATTGAAGGGTGGGAAAGGTCTTCTGCATGTGAACGGCTACGGCTGCGGCTGCACTGGTCCCAAGCTGACCAGCCGGCAGGCATGCCACAGCCACATTGTGTTTGCCGATACGCCCCAAAGTATATTGAGCCGCTTCATCTATGCGTTCGTATTCTTCGTCCAAAGCTTCTCTTGCGGCTGTAAGTTCAATAGGGAGAGCGCAGATCCAGCCGACTGTGAAATCCTTGATCCGCGCACGGGACTGTCTCATCTCATCGCTGAATTTCAGGCAACAGATGGGCTGTCATACGTCTGCAACAATAGAGGGACGGTCCATGTCAACGCCGAATGGTGATGTGCACGGCATAACTATCTCGCTCAGAATGAGTTAACCATGGTAGGGCGCAAGGGGCGCAGGCTGCCAGCTGCATCTCGAGGGCAGTAGCCGAGACGATAATTTCGAACGTCTTCAGCGCCAGCGGCTCTTCGATTCTGGGCTTCTCTGGGCTGCTCAGGGGGGGTGATGCAGCCTGTGCAGTCTAATATTGCTCTCCGCGTGGTAGAGACTTGGCCTAATTCTGAGTCCATTTACGGGGTGCAGTTCCGTATACTCGGTACCCCTGGACCCGATACCTTTGCGTGAGCCTGTTAGACTTCGAATCCACTATTCCGAGTTAGGCTGGTCGTTAAAGCAGCGTAGCGCACTTTCCTCCCACTCGTTAAAGCGGCATCGCACATTCCCTAATTCAAAAGGGGATAGCTTTGCGTCTAGATTGAGACGAAGGGCACACGATGACACGAAGTATGGCATATGATCATCATTGAGATACCATCTCAAGCAACCTATACAACCTGACTGCCTCGAAAATTAATTGCTAGATGCATCTGAGCAAGCACCACATGACGACTTGAACTACACCTACCCAGGTAGCTATGGAAAAAGCTAGCCGTCCAGAAATTGAGCAATGGCTCTGAAACGCTCCATACAGTAGAAAGAGTCGGGAAGCTAGGGGCTAGTAGCTATGTGGATTATAGGTTCGAAGGTCGAAATGAATCGTCCTAAGAGCACGGGCAAGAATTTCAACCTTTGTCGGTAGAATCCATGTTTGGATGACCAAATCCATGAACGAAACGAATGCCCCTGCTCCTCAGGGGACTTATTGACAAACTTTACCCAGAGTGACTTGACCCTGCTCCTGTTTCATCTTCCAACCGTTTACCTTGTGCTGCTGGATCTGGAGCTACCTCCAGGCCGAGAACGATGCCCAAATCCATAGCAGGATTCGTATTTGTGCCGCCGCATGCCACAGTGCCAGGGGCGCCGCGGAAGCCGGTCGCAGCTACTGAGGTAGTTCCGGGCTGGCAGGGCAGAAATCGACCGAATGGCATGGCCCTCCTCAAGCTCAGTATCTCTCCATTGTTGGGGACACCGTCTCCAGCGCTTAAGACAGCCTGTTCGACCGCGGCGGTCTTGTCCAGTTGAAAACCTGCTAAAGGCCGTAGCTGGCTATATGGCCGACCGTCACCCGAGACCGTTGAAAGGGGAGGCGGCGAAATGGAGGTAAAGAAGAGGTGTTTTCCAAATGACTCCTGAACTGACTAGACCATCCAGTCAACCTTTAATTGTAGGCACGGCCTTTGTGGTGTGGCGATGCTTTATGGAGAGGAAGAGGATATCGACGAGACCGACTAGGACAAATAGCACCATGCTGGCAACAGCAAGGAAAACAATCGAAACCTCAACAGTGCTGATAACGGTGTTGATTGGCCACGTTACCGGATGCGGAAAGTTCGTGTCTCTGCTGACGGTACACGCTTGATACAAGCGAAACATATCCTCGCCAGAAGGGAGTTGGGCGTGGTAGCCATCGGCGACTGGTCGAATTGGGTTGCTCCAGCATGTAGTCTCTAGCATGTAATCTAAACAACTATCGTCCCCACTTGGTACATTGGGGTAGGATTCGAAGAAGGGAAAACTAGAGTTTATTCCGAGTGATATTGCATTCCTCTTTCGTATAGGAGGAATCAGGGATATGGCCAACGCTTCAGCCCAGGACTTATATACCACAAAAGCCAGTCAGACCGACCATAACAAGTCTCAAGATCGAACCGGATGAAGTTCTAGAAGTCCCAAGAACCGAGGAGCAAAAGAAGACCCCAAATAAAGTCGAGAGACACATCTACTGGGCCACACCTCTCACGGCAACGCTGCTATGCCTCGTAGGGTCGGGTACAACTCTCGGCCATTGTGCTTCTTCAGCAGGATCAAGGAGAAGCCAGTCTGAGACCAAACCTGGACCCTTCGCCACTCTCTCGCCCCCTTGGCCTTCGTTTTTAAGTCATCCTTGGCAGCCAGCATCGCGCTTGCATTGGCTCAACGCGCGTGGTTCACACTTCGACATAGAAGAAAGGGAACCACAGTTTTGGCAATCGATGCAATGTTCCTCTCCGGAAGCTCACCGTCAAGTTTCCTGTCTCTTTCGCTATGGCGATCAGCTGCAGGCATAGGCTTCATGGCAGCTTGTATCTGGCTCATGCCTCTTACAGGACTCTTAGTTCTGATGGCGCTCACTGCGGGAATTTCCCTGGTCAGCTCAACTGAGTAAAGCTGTGCCGCACCGACCTTGGATTGGGACGTCAATCGGTCCTTCAGCGTTCCTACTGAGGCTCGTTCTCTGTTTGTCGCCGAAGGTCCGGGCTTGTTACTTCCACCCGTTGGTGAGCAGTGAAAGACTCACGGCCTCAGTATTGGAAAATAGTCGCCAACTTGCCTGGACGTCCCCTTGTGGACCGAGCTGCACCTACGAGATCCATTTCATCGCTCCTTCCTGGCAGTACACACAAGTTGAGGATGTTGACGATCCCCGAGCACCTTGAAAGCCTCTATTCTCTGGGTCATATTGGTACGGGGGTGACTACGGAGATGGTTCGAACATCCTTGACGCAGGATGATTCCTACAATCTTCGAAACAGCCCAGTCTGTTATGGCGGACTGAATGCCTCAACCGACCAGTTCTGGGTGGGATTCGCTGCCGGCTTCCCTCGAGGTCTCGACCCATCGGACGACCTCTTGGGACACTCGCTACGTGAAATACTTGACGTTCAGGCATACTACTGCCCGATCGCGAACACATCGTACAAAATGCAAGTCGGCTATAACAATGAACTTCAAGCCAACACTTTGCACAAAATTGATCCCTTCTCGACCTTCCAGATCTCTTCGGGAGGTTGGAGAGGGAAGGCAACTACTTGTTACAGCATACCTAACAGAAACCACCAGTAAAACCTGTCGATTCCCCTCTAAGACGTTGTCGGCCTGTACACACCCATGATTAACATGCTTGTCTTGATACATCAACGGAGATCCAAATTATGTGCTTGTAGCCAATACCTCCCTCGGTCTCGTCTTATCTCTCATCACCGACCTCCCCCTCAATATGACTTACGCCTCCGAGACACCGTACATCCCCCGTCGGGACCTTGGCTCCTTGCTGCAGCAGCTCTCGCACAACCTCACTATCTGTCTAATGTCTGACCCCGCCCTCCTCGTCACGAGCTCCATTACCGTACCATGCCACAGAACACTCATCGAGGCGGTCTGGAAAGTCGAATGGCTGTACATTGGGGGCTACAGCACTGCCTTGAGAGTGGCTCTTGTCTACCTGGTTGTTGGAGCCCACGCCCTAGTAGTTAACGGTGTGGCCCACGATACGTCCCTCTCGGCGGTGGTACGCACGACTTGGAATGAGGAGGTAAACCACCTGGCTGACCCGGAGAATTTAGGGGCACTACCCTTGTCTCAGCGTGCAAGGAATCAGACGCTGAAAATTCTCGACAACAGGCCGCTCGACCTTGGCGATGAGAAAACCACCAGGAAAAGGAGTGGGTTTATATTAGAAAGTTAATATGCCTGTCTTCGGTTCCCTTGCTGGGAAACTCATCCATCTTCGCTACGCTCTACATTATTATAAAAAATATCATCGGGTTGAGTCCGTATGCTCCTACGTTCTAATATACCCACTTTCATGCAGTCCATCATCTGAGACGTATATCGAAGTCGTTATTACAGCAGTGGCAGCGGAGCACAGCGCTGCGCCACTCCCGCCCCCATTCGGGGTGATCCGAGAGCAGTTTTATTACTTTCTTGGCCTATTAAGTGGCGTCTCGACGTCTTACCAAGCTTTGTCAGCCTCATCCAAACGTTGCTTCAGTTGTGTCTTTGTTCAACCATGCTTGAAACTGTATGACATGGTACACCGGAACTATGCTACGGGAAGATTAATCATCCAAAGCGTTTAATGCATATGAGTAACATACTCTAGATATTCCGAGCCTGATTTGGAGGTGTGTCCGACTTTATGCACTGGGAGTCAGTGGCGGCCTGCGATTTCGCAAGGCCTTGGTAAATGCATTTGCGTACGACATATGGCAACTGTCCTAATGAGCGGATGGGTTATAATAACCCAGAGATTACGCCGGTAGTAGATTGAAGATTAAATAGGTCCACGCTCACCACCCATCTTTTCCTCAAACCCCCGAGGACATCCATCACTCAACATGACTTCGAGATTAGAGATGCCTTCGGGACTAGTAACACTTTCGACAACCGTTCATCCCACAAACCCAATCACCACTACTATCTCCACCATCCTGCTGCCGACACCTCTGTTGACGAATGAGATCCTGATCAAAGTATTTGCTGTCGCCTCCAATCCAAAGGACTGGCTTCATCTGGTTGCCATGGGCACGTCGCTCAATTCCGGAGATGACTTGGCGGGCATTGTCGTGGCAACAGGGTCAGAGGTATCCAGATTTTGTCCTGGTGATCGCGTTGCTGCTTTCCACCCGATGGGCAAGCCTTACGGGGCATATGCTCAATATGCCATCGCTCCAGAACACACCACCTTCCACATTCCGGAGGCCATGATCTTTGAAGAAGCCAGTACTATCCCACTTGTCAGTCTAACGGCTGCTCTGACTCTGTTTCGGAGACAGGGCTTCACCGCTCCATGGGAACCAGACGCAGATACCAAGAGCCATAAGCCGTTGCTGGTGTATGGTGCTTCCACATCTCTCGGTACCTACGCTATCAAACTTGCAAAGCTCGCTGGAGTCACGCCGATCATTGCTATTGGCGGAGGAAGTAGCGATTATGTGAAGGGTCTGCTCGATCTGCCGCGCGATGTTTTTTCCGACTATAGAGCTGGCATGCGAACACTCAAGGAAGAGATTAAGCATATCTCAAATGAACGAATGTTGACTTTGGCGAATGGTCTTGATGCGGTTAACGATGACGACAGCTGGGTCCATGTCAGTCAGATGCTTCATGGGGGAAGACTCAGTGTCTTTTCCGGCGCCAAAAGGTACGACGAGGAAGACATTTCGAAGGATGTGGAAATTATCTACACCTTTGTTGGCACAGGCCATGAGGGCTCATACAGACAAGGGATGCCTAAGCAACCTTCAGCAGAAGATGCGCAAGGAGACGTTGACTTCGCCAGGAGGTTCTTCGTCTGGCTTGAAGACGCACTGAGACAGGGTAAATACTCGGGCCACCCATACGAGATCATTCCCGGAGGTCTGGATGGCGTATCAGAGGGACTCAACCGGCTCCGGCGTGGTCAGTCCAGGGGCAAGAAGTTGGTGTACCAGGTCGAACACGGCATGGGAGAGGAGTGATCGCGCTCATCATGATGTATGTAATCTTGCTTCCAATGTTGATAAGACCTCGTACAGCCGCACTCACCCTCTCTGTTGGCGATCAAGCATCACCTGCTCCTTTGAGGTGGGCAGAAAGGACATAGGACGTAGAAGTGTGGAGGACACACACTTGTCCCCCCTAAAAAGCTAAGTCAACCATGACGTCGACCCATATTTTCGATTCTACCCAACCCCGCAAGAAAGCTCAACGCCCGTTGACAATATGCCAATCATTGAGTCTCTCTAACCAAGCTGACCTTGTGCTTGTCCAAATGCCGCGTGTCTCTCATAAGGACAGTCGTCCTGCGCGCCCGACTCCAACTCCCTGGACAACGTCCAGATGCCACAGAACCCTTCAACCACTAAATCTTGCCGTGGCCAGCATTGAGAAATGGCACAAGGCCTTCCCGAGTGCACAAGAAGCGGAGTCGATATTGGACGGCGTTGGGGAGCAGGCCACTTGCGTAGCGCAGGATGCTTCTAAAACAGGACAGAGAGCGCAGAAGAAAAATACAGTGCGTACAAAGGCGGCACCGCGAACTCCTACACCCAAGTGACCGCGCAAACCCTGTTCAACGGAATTGACACGCCGCAACATTGTCATCCGTTACCATCCGGACATCGAAAGGGCTGTAGAGGTAGCCAGTATCCAACAAAATGACAGCGAGGCCACAGCCATTGCAGATGGAGCAGGATCAGACATTTGTGAAGGATCTCATCGCTGGACTGCCCCTACTACCCATCTAGCCAAAGATTACGAAGCCATCATTCGGGATGCTCAAACTATCATTCCGGCGTCCCTGGTTGCAACTTCCGAGCTGGAGTACCCTTCTTGTTCGGATGACTCGAGCGCAGAAACGACGAGAGACTACTATCAATGGGCAAAGTCCCTGATGCACATATGTCTAGTCAAACTATCGAGGACGACGATTGAGGAGCAGATGCAAAATGATGCAAACAAAAATGAATATGATGGACAACATGATATCATTGGCTCTCGTTTTCAAGAGCTTATTCTTCACGCTCCCCCGGCCATGGACCTTGTCGAAGCCCTGACGGAGGCTCTAATTGAGGTCTCCTTTCATTCCACCGACTCAGATATCGGGTTTCATAACCTGCCTGTGGTCAGACTCTTGGAACATTCCCTCAGCGAGATATGGACTTTACGTGTTCTGGAAACAAGACAAAATCCTCCACTCCTGATGTCCCGCTTCACGAGATGGACGCATCTGATATTTTTCACCGTTGCCTGCAAACTCTACAAACATGCTACCGATTTCTACCTGTGATATGATCGAGGCCATATTCTCTCGAGCAATATCTGGTGATCGACTGTGTGACTGCCACATCCTGCGCAGTGCGAACAAGCGCTCTCTTATGGATTGTGGAAATGAACTAGCATTGGCGGATGATCCCGAAATGGTCGAGTCCCTCTGGAGACGGCTCCATGCCACCTTCTGTCTCATGATCCCTCAAACCCGCGCTACTGAATCTGGAGCACTCCCTATTGTATTTGACAGAATTTCAACTGTGGCTTAAATTCAGGTTGACCTTGGCCGAACGTGGCAATTAGCAAAACTCCAGGAGTCGCTTGTTGTTCATATTTTCTTTGCAAAAAAAATGCCATCTCTTGGTCGCTGATCATGACATACCGCCTAATTTACCACGAAGTTGCGAGTCCCTCTTACGTGCAACGCCTTTTCCCCGCTCCACCTCGATGGATTTAGGAGATTTCACCTTGATACTTGGACTATCCTGGAGTGACTTTAAGCGGCTAGTGGTACAGCTATGTCTATAAATGGCAACATGTTGCAGAAAGTACGCGTCTTGCCTGGTGAACTTGCCGCCGACGGAGCCATGGAATACGCGGCCGAACATCCTGAAGACCCGGCTGTCTTGTTATGGGCTTCGGACTTCCATGATACGACAAGAGAACACATGGAAAACATCACTGCGGGGCATGAAGTCCAGCTCGTCACCGGATATCGCTGGGATGAAAGTGTAGAGGAATGGATTGTGGAGAGTCCGGTTATCCATCAACCAAGCCTTCTACCATATCTTATCAATTGGATCCTAAAGGCTGGAAATGAGTTGAGGAGGAGGCGTTTTAGTGACGACGTTGAGGTGCGTAGGGATGGAGATTTCGAACACAAAAGGGTCAGGCGCAAAATGCCTAAAGAGCCGTTACAGTCAAACCCCCCAGCACAAATACCGCCACTCCCATATCCCGAGTGCACGATTGGGAAAATCACTACCTCGAAGATGTATCCGGGGACGAATCAAGTTTGTTAGAGCAGCGGCCGAGGCTGTATCAAGCCACGTAGGGATATATAACTGAAGCCCATTGTGTGCCCAAAACGTGATAATGTTCTACCGCCCCTTGCAGAGAACGAGAATTCGTCACTAAGACCGCGGCGCGTTCTGCCGTTGCACTGCATCCATCCAGGGATTTTCTTGTCCGAGCCTGGAATGTTTCCATGATACACAAACCAAGCATCCATTAAGCCGGAGCTCCGTTGATGGCGACCCAGGCAAACAGAGCTCCTTGACGATTCTAAAAGTGCTCCGGCCGAGGGCAGCCAGGGCCACCACACACAGCACAGAAATAGAAAAACCCATGGCTGATACAGATAGAACGATAACGGGCATTCGGCGGAACTACTGTTTCAGGATCCGGTGAGCAGGAGAACAGCCGGACCGGGGGGAGGGGGGGGGCGGAGGGCGATTGGCGATGTTATTATCGCGACTAGCATGCCGGTCCGCTTGAGATTGGTCCGACCCAGATCCGCCAATCGGAAAAGCGCCATGGTGGCTTGGCAGGCACCCGCCCGCATCCTCCTCGCCTTCTCTCAACCACGTTGCAACTTGCCATTCTCCCTTCTCCCTGCTCTCCTTGATACGGAGATCAGCTCTACCTCAATTCAGTCTGCAACGACAAGCTATTGGATTCATGTCTTTTGCTGCATATTCTCGCTTGAGGCAATCGAGGATTTTAGCGCATGCCTTGACAACGTCTTCCAAAGCCATGGAATTTGCTATCGGGATCATGGTTTCCCTCTTTCGCCGTGTTACCTGTTCTTGCCCCTTATGCCCTAACAAGATTGCCACCCGCTTCTCTGGCCCTTGTCGCTGTGCAACGCCGGACATTCCTTCAATGTTAATAGTGGCAAGCCATGGCCCCGGATGCTGATCGAATTTACGCGAACCCCGTCGGCCCCTCGCCCTGAGATAGATAAACAAAGCTCACCTTACCTGCCTATGAGAGCTCCGTTTCAGACCAGATCGATTCCCCACGGGCCCGTGGATTCGTCATCTCGCCAAATCCCGAGATCTCGTGCTTTCAATATCAAAGTGACTGCAGCCCAGGTCCTGAGGCTGACCTTTCGCATTTTCGTTTTCTTCGTCACCTCGACTATTAACGCGTCTCTCATATCACCCCCTTCCCAATGATCGTCTGGCATACCTTGCATTATCAGTGACCAGGGGTGACCCGCGTCTGGCTGACCGCCTGACTGCGTGACGAGCTGGACTTTGTCCTTTACTTTCCATTCTTACCTCTGAGGTTGTTGTTTCCTTCCGAAAGATTTTTTTTATGCCTTTGCAATGGCAGCTATAGTTGCAGCTGCTCAGGCTGCTACGGCGGGCAACTCAACAGCCGCCTGGAATTCACATTATCAGACCGATGCCGCTCAAACCTACCTGGAAGGACTCAATATGCTCATTGGGCACTCTTACCTTTGGGCGATGCTGGGTGTTATTGCCCTGGTTCTTGCCTATTCACTGATCTTACGACTCAATGCACACTTTCGACACTTGGCATCCATGGCTGGTGCAGGTGCTCTTCGGTACTTTTCCAAATCTTCGCCTGCCGTCAGTCTGGCCAAGAGCAAGATCCTATACGCGCCAATCCTCCACTATCGTCGGGCACGAGAGATCAGGTTTTCTCGACATATCGCCTTCGGAACTGTTCCAACACGATTTCAAGCCCTCTTTATATTCTCAGTTGCCATTATCAATCTCTTCCTCTGCATCTGGAATTTACCATGGTCGAAGCCCGAGCAGCAGCTACTGCCTATCCTGCGAAACCGAACCGGGAACCTGGCGGTAACTAACCTGGTCCCAATCATGGTCATGGCCACGGTGAAGAATCCGTTGATATCAATACTGGGCATTTCCTACGATACCTTCAACCTGATGCACCGTTGGCTTGGCCGTCTGACTATCTGCGAAGTTATTACTCATGTTCTGTGCTGGCTTATTGCAAAAGTGGACTCAAGCGGCTGGGCTGCGGTGAAGATATCATTGGAGAGCCCTTTCATCTACAGTGGCTTGACTGCCGCTACCAGCCTCGTACTCATCTTGTTGTCAAGTCCAAAGATCATCAGGAACTTGGCTTACGAATTCTTCTTGCACCTGCATATCGCTCTTGTGGTATTGGTTCTGGTATTCTTGTGGAGACACCTTGAGAGTTTACCTCAGAGAGGATTGTTGCTTGGGGCTGCCATCACTTGGGCCGCGGCAAGGTCTCTTAGATTTGCGACGTTGGTCTACAGAAGTGTTGGGAGAGGTGGCACCAAGGCTAAGATTGAGCCTCTCAACGGTGGCGCAGTGAAAATCACACTGACAAGCCCAAGGCCTTGGGCTTATAGGCCCGGCCAATCGCTGTATTTGACAATCCCTTCAATCGGGCTTTGGACAGCGCACCCCTTTTCCGTCGCATGGTCCGGTGTCGAAGATCCGTTGAGTCGATCATCTTCGCTCAGATCAAATTTCAGCGAAAAGAAACCTGCCATTCACATATACTCCAAAGACATCGAGAAACGAGGAGAAGAAACAATGTCTTTGATTGTCAAAAAACAAACCGGGCTGACATACAGACTCTGGCAACGTGCAATGACTGCTGGTGCAGGTCTGCAGCTCACTGCGTTAATCGAAGGACCTTACGGAATCGGGCGCAGCCTGTCAAGCTATGGGACAGTGGTCCTCTTTGCAAGCGGTGTAGGCATTACACATCAACTCGGATATGTCAAAGAGCTGGTCGAAGGATACGGTCACGGAACTGTCGCAGCGAAACGGGTGACCCTTGTGTGGGTCATACCGACTACAGAATGTCTAGATTGGATTCGACCGTGGATGCACGAGATATTGGCCATGGAAGGCCGGAGAGAGGTGCTCAAAGTTCTGTTGTATGTCACTCGAGTCACCCTCAGCCAGGTCATCCGAAGTCCAAGCGAACACGTTCAAATGGCGCGAGGCAGACCGGACGTGCAAGCCCTCCTTGCAAACGGGGCCAGGCAGAAGGTCGGCTGCATGGGAGTGAGTGTTTGCGCTGGCGGAGGGCTGGCAGATGAAGTGAGACGTGCGTCGCGGGCGATGCTTGACAATGGAGTGAATCTGGACTTGATTGAGGAGGGGTTTGGATGGTGATAGGAAGAAGAGGAGAAAAAACTGTTTTTCTTTTCTTGTTTGGCCGGATCATTCGCTGGATAGATTAGACTTTGTCGGGGATATTGCTTTTGTCACCAAGTCCTGTTGTCCTCATGATGAACAAGAATGCATTTGAGATTGCTGGCGAGCTGGATATGCTCGGTTTATCCAGCCAGCAGCGAAAGCTGATTGGCTGCGTTCGTGACATAAGCAAAGTTGGCAAACTTTGTACCCAGTAAACCCCGCCAAACCCCGCAAATCTGGCAAACATGGCAAACATGGCAAACATAGTAAATTTTGGATCACGACCTCGATCATGGACGTTTCAACATATTGCTCGTGTGCCAATCGTTGCTTCCCTCATATCATCCAACCACTGGCAAGTTACGAATCACTTCTCTCTTCTTCATCGCAATCGCCTCACTCCAATAATTTCTTCCGTTTCTCTCACCCAATTGCGTCTGCATCGATATTGGTTCCCTCGTGTGACCTGGTTCATCTGGAGCGACAAAGAATGCCCTCTCAAGCTGGATAGCTTCATCGACACTGCGACATCTTGCACGAGTCTCCTACTCGTCAGAGAGCATCGCATGATTTCAAATAAGTCATAGACGTGAAGTCGAGCTTCGAGATCAGCCCTTCTCCTCACGTCTGGTCCTGAACTGTCGTCATTTTCAAGACAGCTCGGCTCAATATCGACCCACTCCCACAAATATTAAATCAACATGCCACCTCAACGAAGACAACCCGGCGTTGATGACGATGCTAAAACTACGGCATTTGGGAGAGCATACCCTAACTTGCAGAGAGCCTTGCTATTGTCATGCGAAGTCGGCCCGTTCCTTCTCATCGCGACCATCTTGACGACCGCTGGTGTTTGGAAGCGGCCGAGGTGGCAGAGAGCATTGCTGTGGCGGGCAGCCTTGTGGAGTTTTCTTTCAAGATGGATTCTGGTGGGTTGTGCTATTACCTGGACCTGGAATGAATGGGGCCGAGAAGACCAACCAGAGCAGAGAGATGAGTATCAACAGGAGCAGCGCCAGCAACAAGGACAAGAGCAAGAGCGGCAATAAGGGCATCATCCAAATCATAACGGCACCTTAGGAGAACTCACCGGTAATGGTCCACATTCATTTAGGCTAAGCTTTCGTGACACGATCCATGATGTCTCACAAGAATCATTCATTGCTCGGCATCAGCTGGGGACCGACATGACTCTTGCAGGAACAACTACATCAGGCGCTTCAAGGTCCATCCCTATGCTCATCTCTGAAACTTAGGCTGGCAACATCGCTATCATGGAATAACGAAAGGGATCCAGGATACATCGGCATAATTGATATCAACTTGACCAGTCGAATACGAACCAATAACACTTTGCTTCGCATCAATAAACTTTTTGAAATGCCGAGCATCAGGCACGGCTGAGGTTCGAATGGGCGTTTCCACCTACTGCTAGTGAGGTCCTAGTTGGCCGAAGATATGACCGAATTGTCTGAGGAACTGGGTTTCCCGAGCAGTTTTGACAGTACCACGTAATATGTCCAGGACGACCTCCGCACGGAATAGAGGCCGTCAGCTACAACCTATGGTTCCACCACATGTGGGACAGGCTGCTTTGTGCATGAGCAGGCGATGAGCCTTGTCAGGTTTGGGACTCACCGTCTCATCACGCATTTTGCAAATTCGATTGGAGCGTTAGGATGGGGGCTTCCGCTATGTGCCCCCGCGTGCGCATTTTATATTCCCACGGTGTCAATAAGATAGATTGCACTGATACGCTTCACGGTCTGTAATAATAATATTTACCAACTTTATGACTCTTATCACTGCCAACTAGCAATCGCATTTCGTCTTCCTCTTTGGCCGTTGTGTCGCTCCCCGCTAGCTATCTATTTCCTAAATTCGCCTTTGCTATGATAATCCTCCCAATCAACGTAGACTTGAAACTCGGCGTAGCAGGTCTGTTCGTCGCTCTCCATCTTCTTGGTGTAGGTGGCTTCCTCCTCGGAGATGAGGACTTTAGGCAAGTTTCCGCCCTGGCTCGCGGCCTCGGCCAGCAGCTGGCCCTGGCAGGCGTGTTCCAAGCTGAGGAACAGGAAGGCGGCCTCGTCGACTGTCTTGCCGACGGTTAATAGGCCGTGGTTCCGCAGGATGCAGGCCTTGTTGGTCGGGCCGAGGGCTTTTGCGATCTGGGCTCCCTCTTCGCTCGCGAGCACGACGCCGCCGAACGAGTTGTAGACCGAGTGCGCGTTGTAGAATTTGCAGCTATCCTGCGTCAGCATCTCCAGCGGTTTGCCGAAGACGGACCACGCTTTGCCGTAGACGGTGTGCGCGTGGCAGATGGCCACCACGTCCGGGCGCGCCTTGTGGACCTCGCTGTGGATCAGGAAGCCGGCGGCGTTGGGCGGCCGTGTGGTGTTGCCTCCCACAACCTTGCCGGCGAGGTTCACTGCGATCATGTCGCTGGCTTTGAGGAGACCGAAATGCACGCCCAGCGCTGTCCTCCCGGGTTAGTTTTTGCCCATTACTTTTCCCTCCGAAGGAATGTTTGTTTGAGGGGGAGAGGAGGGAGGGGGGGACATACGATTTGTCCAAAAGACCTCATGGTTCTCCGGGTCTCTCACACTGATATGTCCCGAGATACCCTCAACGAATCCCTCTCGTGCCCAATGGCGGAAAGCAGCGGCCATGTGCTCAAGCTGCCATTGGCGCTGGGCGGCGAAGTTGTCGAATTTGGGCACGCCGGGCAACATGACATCGCCATGGGAAATGGCCGCGAGGGGCGACTTGTCTTCCATACCGTGGACATGTTCTTCCTTGGCCGGAGTAACGGATTTGGAGGCCAGCGGGCCGGAGGGGAGGAGGTCGCTGATCGCAGAAGGGGCCATATTCGGACAGAAGATATGATTGACAAGAAGATGAGGATTTGCAGTGGACGATTAGATGGAACGGAGAGCAAAGTTCGATCTTGGGCAAGGAGAAGAACTCTGGACGCTCTGGACGCAAGACGACTTTTTGAATAAATTTTTTATGTTGGGTTGAAATGTGCCAGATATGGCAGGAGAAGGATGTATCAAGGCGTGAACCAAGACAATAATCTGAAGGGCGTGAAGAGATCTTGAGGGATCCGATGGCAAAAAGATAGAAGTCTCATTGGAGCGAGCGAGGGGCGCTGAGAAACGGTTGCATGGAGAACTCCGCCACCCTTCGATTGGGTCCTTTGGGACTTGCATGGCTGGATCAGCAGCCGTATTGAGTTTGAGTCCGATTCTGTACGATTGGCAAGAGAGTGGGTATCGGGGAAGAGTGTGAGGCTCCGATTGATGACTTGGAGAGGCTCAGAAGGGTTGTTGAAGACGACGAAAGGGGAAGGCTACAAGGCTGAATCCAGCCTTGTCGAGGCTCACTGAGCTGACGTCACTCTGCCTTGACAGCCTTGAGATCAAAACAACTCCGGCTTTTGACACTTGATTCTCAGCCGCAGGCAGTATCAGTCTTTGTCCCTCTGCAACAATCACAACAGTATGGCTTTGTAAGTCTCGCACACGCTCTAGACTGTTGGTCTCGTTGCTGACAAGGCTCAGGAACCTCCTCGAAATCCCCTTTCGTCGCACTCACTCGGTTGACTTGTCCTCTGCCATCAAGCAATACATCTCCACGAAATATGATCAGTCTCCGGACATGTTCGCGGATGACCTGCGAGACATCGACCGTTTACGGAACGACGCGATAAACGTCCGCGAACCTCATGTCAGTGGTGTCAAGCGGCTGCAGATCTACGTAGCCCAGCTACGGTATCTGGGCGGGAAATTTCCCATTGACATTGGCGTCGACTTCCCGTGGTACCCTGCTATAGGCTACGATCGAGATAAGCCCGTGCTGCAGAACAACCTAAGGTTCGAGCTTGCGAATATCCTCTTCAATCTTGCGGCCCTATATTCACAGCTTGCATATGCGACAAACCGGACGACAATCGACGGGCTGAAATCTGCCGCCGAATACAGCATCGCTGCCGCCGGGACCTTTTCCTTCATACGCACAGACATCCTTCCTGATATGCGGTCGACTCCTCCAGAGGATATGGATGATATCACTTTAGAGAGCTTGCAGCAGCTGTGTTTGGCACAAGGGCAGGAATCTTTCTGGCAGATTGCAATCAAGAGGAATATGTCGGATGGCACAGTAGCAAAACTCGCAGCCAAGGTCTCTGACTACTACATCTTTGCTGCTGACGCCGCACGACAGTCTAGGGCAGTGAGCACGGAATGGATACATCATTTCCAGGCGAAACATCACCATTTCGCTGCTGCCGCCCAGTTTAGGCAATCTCGATACTGCCTTCAAAACAAACAGTACGGCGAAGAGGTCTCCAGGCTCAAGGACAGTCTTGCCTGCGTCAACGAGGGCCTTCAAGAGGCCCGATGGATTAATGCTACGGTAATTGGGGATTTAAATGGCCTCAAGTCCAGGGTCAATGAAGAGCTGAAGAGGGCTGAACGAGACAATGATCTGATCTACCTACAAACACCGACGCCCAAATCAGAGCTCAGGCTTCTGGACCGAACAAATATGGTTGCTGCCAAAAAGCCGGTCGATATTGTTAATGGCATTTCCCTCTTGGGCGAGGGAAAACTTTTTGGCAAGCCGTTGTTCGAGAAGCTTGTTCCATATGCTGTCCATCAAGCTGCATCAATTTACGCAGACCGGCGTGACCGTCTGGTCCACCAGTCCATCATGGTCGACCTCGAAGGGATGACCGCGAGGCTGCGAGAGATCCTGCAATCGCTCGATTTACCCGGCTCGTTGCAGGCACTCGAAAAACCTCTCGGTTTGCCTGGCAGCCTAGTTTCGAAGGCTGAAGAGCTTCGACAGCAGGACGCGCTGTACAGAATCAAGAGATCAATGGAAGACACGACCAAATTAAAGACGAATGATCTCGCCATTTACCAGGAAGGGGTCGCGTTGCTAGAGGCCGAGAAAGCGGAGGAGGACCGAGCTCGAGCAAAGTATGGCACCGAGAGGTGGGTGCGCCCACCCTCTACCACAGCTCTAGCCAAACTATATCAGACCTCGAACGAGCTCCAGACATACCTAAACTCTGCTGCCTCAAGTGACAACCTAGTGCAAACAAAATTTCGAGAGAACGTGCATATTCTCAAGATCTTGACTGGCACAAATCGCGATCTTGAACGTTTCGTCCCCTCTTCCAGTCAAGTTACCATGACCCCGGCAATAGAACAAGCCGCCTCTCGATTACGAACATGTCTGAACGAGGTCTCCCGCTTAGAGACTCGACGGAAGAACCGCATTGCGGCTTTGAAAGAGAAAGCCAAGTCAGATGATATTGGACCGGCCCTGCTCTCCGAAGCGGCTCGCTTAGAGCGAGAGTACCCCATGCAGAAGATCGAACCAGGACAGTTTGAGAAGCTGTTTGAAACGCGGCTTCAGGCTTATGAGCCTGACCGAGAAGCTCTTGTTACTGAACAAGAAGAACAAGATCAAATTGTCGCACGGCTGCGCGAGGCGAACAAAGCATTCTTGGACGCTCGAAGGGGTGACACCAGCACAAAAGATCGCCAAAAGGCTCTACAGGCTCTGGACACGGGATATGCCAAATACAAAGAGCTCATCAGCAATCTGGACACTGGGAGAAAGTTCTACAACGATCTAGCTGTTCATGTGACGCGGTTCCGAGATAATTGCAAGGCGCAAGTTTCCGAGCGCAGGGTTGATGCCAGTCAGCTTGAAGCAGAGCTTGCCGGGCAGGATCTGGGCAGGCTTAATCTTCAGGAGACGCGGAGGGAATTAAGGAGCCAGAATGCGGGGCCGCATACGAGAAGTCATGCGCAGCAACCGCCGCCTGGAGATATCCAAGAAGCCATGACAGCACCAGTACCGACAAGGAATCCCCCTGCTGGAGGAGTACTGCCCTCCACGTCGCCCTTGCCGGTGGGTGTTGCAGGTGGCACGATTAGTGGTGGAGGAATTTGGACACCAGACATGGGCATCAGATTTGGTGGTGCAACAAATCAACCTGGACAGGCGGGTTATCCTGCCCCGAGACGACCATGAGTATTGCCAGTTGTCCCTTCAAACCATCCCTTCAAATCCAAACCCTTTGGACAAATGATATCTGATACCAGATAACATACATACCAGCGGTCTTAGCCGCCCTAGTCTTTATTTCCCATTCTAGCACTGCGGAGAGCGTCCGCACCTCAGCCAACACCTTGAAAATCGACGACGAGCTGGACATTTTCATCCTTCCAATCCTAGCACCTCAAACCGTCCTCTTGACATCCGGCAATTCACAATTTTTCTGCTTATGAGCGGAAGAGCGCTAATCCATTCTAATATGTCGACTCTGATGAATTCCTCGGCTTCTTCTTGATGTAGTGTACTGCAAGTACCGCCGCCAGGGTTCCAACACAGACAAGCACAACCATAACCAAGAGACATATGCATAAAGTACGCTTGCTCTTGTGGATCGGTCGATTTATCTGCACGGGATATGGACGATCAACCACGTGCTGTTGTGTTGGCAAGTATACATATGCGTGATCTCGGCCATTGCCAGCAGCAACGAAGGCATTGTTCCCGCTGGGATCGAGGGTTACAAGGGTTTCCCCGCTATAGCCATCGTACGCAGGATTGTTGTCCCCTCCTTCTGGAGTAATCAGCACAACGGTAACAACGACGGACAGAATCCCAGACCTGAAGAAAATGGCTGATAACGAGTAGAGCGCTTAGGACTCAGAAATCCATTTGGCATGGCTTCGATTTCGTTGCCAACGGTCGTCCGCAGGAATGAGAGAGGAGGGTTTCGTGCCCCTTTCGTGATCCGAAGTCGCAGAACAACTGCGGGTTAATATCGCAAGTAGGAGGGGATCAAGCTGAGGCTGAAGCGCACTGTCAACTCAGCAACTCTATTCTTGACCGCGCTTTTCCCCGCCAGTCGCCTTGCATGAAATTTTGCGAGCTTCACTGCCCGGTGGCTTTCACGCCCTATCGATTTCCCATGACCTCTGGCATCGGTGGCTGAATTGGACCTATGAAGCTCGCTTTGCCGAGATCGACTTTCCCTCAAACGTCGACTCCGAGGCTGAACAAGGGCGACTTTCCCAGCAGGTGCTCGTGTTGACAGTGCCAAAAGTCCCAGCCTGAAACAAAGTTGACCAATGGAAGACATCGAAGGAAGTTCTGGAAACATTCACTGCCTCTTCTTGTGGAGATTGTTCAGCGATGCAGACAGGAGCCTATCCTGCTGCTCAGCTACAAGTTTCGCTGCCCCTCAACTCTATGGCTCATGCTCTGTTAAATCTTGCAGCTTACCTTTGCAGATCTGAAGATCACCGTATCAAAATTCCGCAGGCACCACCAAACTGAAATGGATCCAATCACCCTCGCCACCCTCGGCGTCACTTGGGGCTGGGGTTATCGTTGCTGTAACGAACTTGGTCAGGCTATGTGCAAAGAGTCACAAAGATGACAAGCAGAATCGCAAGATGATGCAAATGATCCAAGTGTCTCTCTGTAACCATCGAGCTTGACCTCCCTGTTGACCCAATGTTAGCAAATTAACGTATACGGCGGCTCACACATGGGAAAAGCGGTCACTCAACCCACCCATCTCCCTCCGAATACCCCTATACTTGCGATGTCGTACCAAAATATGGGTCAACAGTCCACATTCAGAACTCCAGATAGGTGGCTCGTGTCTATTGATCACTGCCCAGAGGCGCGTTCATGGGACACGTTCATTACACAAACAAGATCATATGGCAGCGCATTCCCTACGAGCCATGCCAACCCGTGCAGTCACGCTGCCTCTCAATCCCCGGCCTTTCTACCAACGATGGCGACCACCATGATGCTTCCCACTGAGCAGGCTCACCCATACAGAACCGGAAGAGTTGTGGAGCTGCCCCAACCGGGTGCAATGGTTGCCTTTCCGTCCGACCAACCACGCACCTCTATATCCGCCCTAGGGACGACAGTGAGATCGAGTGACTATAGATTCTGAATACCCTGCCGCGGAGCAAGTGATGTAGGAGTTGCGCACATGAAAAAAGTAAAGATTTTTCATAGAGGTCGTTTGAAAGACGGAAGAACATCACATATTATCCGCTTGCAAACAGAGAACCGCAGGCAGGTTGGACATGAATCGTACGACAAATCTAGATATAAGAGCGACTTGGCAGTATTTTCACAATGGTACGGCGCTTGTATCTGCGGCTTGAACTTCGGGGAACAAGGGTCTCCATTGGTTCTAGAGCACAGCTTTCCTGCGTGACTTTCCAAAAAGGCTAAAGACCCAGCGATGCATGCAAGGCATTATAAACGTTCGGCGGAAATGCGACAGACTTGGCCAAAGCGTCCCCTGGGAATTTTCCACAAAAGGAAGTTGGATTTTGAGACTAAGACAAATATGGCAGAAACACTCTTGGCGAATCAGCCTTGTCGATGTCCCACTTGGAAATGGTCGCAAACTTAGTGAACAACTCTTCTGATATTGCAGACGAGCCATCGCCAACTCCAGATACACAAGCAGCAGTGGGCTGTCATTTAAGACTCCGATCTCCATGTGAAATCACTGACTACGGCTTAATGTCTAAAAAGGGCCAAGTTCTGGGATATGCGGCAAAGTCAACCCCAACCCCGCGCCTGGGCAAACTCGGTCACTCTCCGGACCCGGCCGGGTCTCCGAAGAGATCGGGGCGGACCAGAGCTTGAGGACACGAATGAGGACGGGCAGGGCGATGGTGATGATCTTCAAGATGAGCGACAAGACACACTATTAATTTCCAGGACGACTGGTTCGCAATCTGCTGCATCCCCACGAAAGCCTCACGTTAGGCGGGGAAAGGATCGAAAACCTGGGACTGGGGCTTTGAAGAAGGCTGGCTCCAAGAAAGAAGAACGTGACGAGACTTTGCTTGCATTGAAGTACTCTCAAAGTCCGTCGCTGTTGTTGGAGCCTGATGCCGACGAGCCCTATCCCCTTCTCCCATCATTCCTTCCGAATGGGCTCGTCAAGCGACACCTGCATAACCGTCAGTGACCCTGAGCAACCATTCCACATCATTTTGAGAGGGGGGATTCTGATATTGTTTCCTTCTTGTGCTGACTCGATGTTGCTCCCCCGCTTAGTCCCCGATGTCCTCGCGAAGCTGGTATCCAAAGCCGCCTTGACCGGGAACTATGGCAAATCCTTCGCCAGCAACGTCATGGCCTCGCTCTCGCAGCACCCGGCACAGCTTCACGCAATGATCTTCGCAGTCATGGTGCACGACCGCATACAGCAAGGCATCAGCAACCCGACCGCCACGGAGTTGATGGTTGGCACAGAAGCCATCCGGCTCCTGAATCAGGAAATCAGCGACCCAGACCCCAAACGGGCCTTGTCGGACTCCAACATCTGGGCGGTCCTGGTGCTCGCGTACTCTGGACGCGAAGACCGGATACGGTCCGGGCAGAGCTACCCGCGGCAGTCCTTTCTGAGAGAGCTACAGTCGATCCACATCTATCTGAAGATGGAGATTGTCATTGAGCATGTACTAGGTCTTATCAAAATGATGGAGCTGCTCGGGGATTTGCACAAAATCAGGACGCCCGGGATAGCACCCGTGGTCTCTTGGTAAGCTGCTTTTCTTTTTTATCACCCAATACATTTCCCACTTCCTCCACCGCGGCACGGGTAGGGTAAAGTTCCGGAGCAGCTCGTCCGAAGACCAAAAGTGCTGACTTATCATGACACCCGAACCCACAGGTGTGGTATCATGGGTGCGTGCCGGAACATCGGAAGACCCATATTCCCCTTTATATCCCACACAGCCACGTTCGTCCGCGAAGACGGTCGTCTCTCAGTAACTGACCACGAGCGCGACGCCGTTGCTACCGATTTGGGTCACTTGGGCACGGGCTTCTGGCAGGTCTGGGACAAGACGAAGAATCCTTTCACCGCCGCCGCCGCCACCACCACCACCCCGAGCTACCTGGAAGATCTCTTGACCGTCATCCAAGACATCTGCGACTTCACCGTCGTGGTCGAGAACCACGCGAGCGGGAGATGGATGCCCCGCACGTCGCCCGAGATTATCGACCAGCGAAACTTCGTCCAGCACAAGTTGATGTCGCTGTGGTCGGCGGAGGAGCTCCACCTCACCACAAGTACCACGGACGGCATCTTTGCGGATGACGACGTGCAGTACGAGACCTGCCGGCTGGCCTGCATCATTTACTCCTTTATCGTCGTGTTCCCCGTTCCCCCCGTGGTGGGGCCATTTGAGACCTTGATCGACAGGCTCAAGCGCGCGCTGCAAGCGACCGCGTGGAAGGACTTTGAGCCTCCGAGGCTGAGGGTGCACCTGTGGATCCTGGTCATGGGCGCCATCGCGTCGATAGGCTTGCCCGACCGTCCGTGGTTTCTATTACGGGTCATGGAAGTGTTGAACGAGTTCGATGACATGGCTGACTGGAGCGATCTGAAGGCGTTTTTGAAGACGTTCTTGTGGCATCCCCGTACGAGCGACCCGGACGGACTCGATATTTGGAAGGCGGTTCAGCAAGGCAACGACGTGCTGGATACAATATAATACAATGAGAGCAAGTGTTTCGTGTCAAGTTATACAATTTCTACCTGAATCGTCGATTTCAGGCCCATAGAGAGCAAAAAGCCAGGCGCCATAAACCGGATGACGGTCTTTATGTCAACTGATATGTCTGTAATACATTCCACCTGGTCAGAGATGGCCTTTTTTTTGGGAGGGGCGAGGACCCTCGCTCGGGTAGATCAATACGATTTGAATGTCTGTGGAAAGTCGGGAAATTCTGAGAGTCCACCTCCGCTGAAGAAACTTCGCAAATCAGCCTCGGCTACGGTAAATGCACTCGCCTGAGTATATTGTTGTTGTTCTGGCGTCGTAGGCGATGAGGACCAATTTCTCTCGATTTCCTGCGAGCTCTTCAGGAGTTGAATGTTGTGAAGCAGCTCCTCGACTTGGGATTCTAGCTGCTTGATCTCCTTGGCCCTCTGTGAGCAGGCCTGGTTCAGGGCTTCGTGTAGTTGTCGAAGTTGGGCCCATTCGTTCTCGAGCGCCTCGACTCTGACCTTTTGCCGGGCGCGGAAAGCTTGTTGGGCAAGGCGATTTTGTGCTCTCCGACGCTGAGAACGATATCAGCATGGACTGTGTGTTAGAGCGACATTCTAGCCCCGCATACCTCTCGCATCTCTACTGTCTCTCCAGCTTGCATCTCTCCAGGCGGGCTGGCGCTCTCAGAAGACGTCGATATTCTCCTATCAGCCTGCGGGACAACTAAGGCGTATTGGGTAGCAGGGTGACGAGAAGTGTCTGAACGGTCCTTGTAGTCAGTATGGTTGGCTTACATAGCGTACTGTAGCCTTGAGCCATCGATCTGAAGATGTCGAAAGGCGACTCACTGGGACCCATCGTTCTTCCAATGACCGTGTCCGTCCGTTGGGATATAACGCTGGTCCCAAAGCAAGCGACAAGAATGGGTCTCGGGAATAGATAATTCCTAGCAAGTGTTCGGAGCTTCTCCAGTATATCTGCAGTTCCTGTTCACCTAAAGAGGCACGCGAAGGCCAGAGGATGCGTGACTAAGAACGAGTATGATAGCGGTTTTGAAGTTTTCTACTGGGGGAAGGTGAACTGGACTAAAAGAGCGAAAGAGCCGCCCAGCAGCGTGCGGACCCGAACAGCCGAAGTACTCCGTCATTTTTAGAGTGATGATCATTTTGCAAAGAGGTTCGTGACGGCGACTGGTGCCACAGAGTGTATTTTCGGTCTTGCTCGAGGCTGATGTGCCATTCGTATGACACCGGGAAAGCATTTAGCAGTGGATACCAATTCAACCGAATGGGACTCCACTGCTCTCCAAAATCCAACTTCCCAAACTGGATAGCGCAGCCGGTTAGTCAGCAGTCAGCCCTGCACGTGCGCGTCTGCAAATTACTCCTCCAAACAGACCCCTCTCCGCCTTTTCCTTGCTTTCACCACGATCACGATCTTACCCATCGCCTTACGTTCTCCCTGTGAGATCCTTCTCTGTCACATCGTTACAAAGATTACCCCTTTCAACTTGGCGCGATCCCCCTGCTGTTGAAACAAGCTTACGGGTCCAAAAAAAAAGCTCGTCGGAAAGAGCCTTTTTTGTCCGGTTAACCACCATGCACGAACTCCGTCTGGCATTTGATGATGCCAGACCAGACCGAGGAAGTTAAACCAACGACCGAAAAGGAGCAGGCTGGGCCCAAAGTGAGATTTGTAACTGCACGGCCTGCCTCGACGCAGGCGAGACGTGAGGCTAAAGCATTAATTCGGGCCCATGCTTCACGGGCCTCGTGGGCCAAGATCAAGCAGGGCAAACAGTTGAAGCAAGAGACCAGTTCTCGGATTGGGTCAAGTCAGGCTCCGGACGAGCAGCAAACCCGTCTCGTCAATACCGAGCTAGTATCGCGTTCAAATGACGAGCAGGACAATGACGCTAGCATAGGGGGGGCTGGTCCGTCAGGCTCTCGACAAATTGTGCCATCAAGAGTCGCGACGCAGACTATTTTTGACTCGTGCCCGATCCCTAGCCCTCTCCATACCGTCGGGGTGGGGGACTTTGATCCTTTTGCAAGCTATCCATCGCGGCTGCCAAAGGAAATAGCTACCCAGCTCATTGGCCAAGGTAAGCCATCAAAACTATCTCGCCATATCTGGGTTGCCGCCTGAATTATGCGACCCAGTGGGGAGGGACTCTTGGTCTGATTTGCCATGCTTTTATTAGTCAACCATTTCCTCAATATCATATTTTTGCCGGATCCAGACCGGCCGGAAGAGAGCGTCGCACGCCATTGGATATCTTGGTACATGAGTGACAGCACCTTGTTCCACGCCCTTTGCTTCGGCCAATTAGCGAGGCTGTCGGCCACCGAACCTTCTGGCTTGAAACCAGTCAGTCGGAAGGCACACTGGTACTGCTACTCAGAGGTGGTTCGAGAGGTGAATAGACGATTCAATAACGCCTCAACTCGATGTTCCGACGAGAGTATTCTTGCCGTGCAGGCATTGGCATTTCATGGCGATAAGGCGGAGGACGACAGAGAGCCACCTCGGTCGCCCTCGCAGGGTCCACTGAATGCTATGCAGGGCCTGGATATATACGCAGGCCGACTAGATCCCGTGAACATACACGTCCTTGGGTTGGCGAGAATGCTGTCGATGCGGGGAGGTATTGACGAGATAAAGGTCCCCGGTCTGGCGGCCATGCTGAGCTAGTAAGAACGCCCGTCACACCTGCGATAACCTTCTCCACCTTACTCGCATATCGCTCTTGCTTACCACTCGTTGAATAGTGGGGATCTGATCCTAGCATCCCGATCGCTGCAGAAACCAACCTTACTCTTTGTGCCAATCGGTGAGTCTCCGGAACACACCCTAACCACTGTTAAAAGGACAGGACATCCTCTGGGTCAGCTCGGCTCAGGATTTCAAACCCTTCACGATCTCCTTCCGTCGGATTTCGCCCAAGAGCTCTACTTCGTTCTCCTGCATCTTTCGACGTATTTGCTGGCAGTCGACGACTATATCATGGGTAGACCGCAAGCTCAAAGCCTGGGGATCCTGGCCGACCAAAGGAACTTTGTCCAACATAGCTTAATGTCAATGTTCTCGAGTCCGGGAGACAGCACATCCCAGCATCAAATGTACTCACTTCAACAGGCAACATGGGGCGCAGGCGTCGTGTATAGCCTCGTCGCCGTGTTCCCAGTCCCTCATGCGCGGGCGCCCTTTGCAAAGCTCGCCGCATGGATCAAGGAGCACCTGGTTTCCACTTCGAGCAGCCACAACGGTAAGAAATGGCAGAAGGGCGCACCGCTGATGCTGTGGATCACATTCATGGGGGCGCTCGCCTCCACGGCCGACGAAGCGAGCGAGGCAGAGAAGACATGGTACATTTCAGTTCTCGAGCGGCTCGTGCACAGGATGCAGATATTGAGCTGGCAGAGTCTGAAGGATCAACTGCTCCATTTCCTGTGGTTTCCCAGCACGAGTGACATCGACGGCCAGCAGTTGTGGAGGGAGATACATACTTCGAATCCTTTCAAATAGGACGGAGGCGCACACAGGGAGCGAGAGAGGAATGCCGAACAAGCAAAGAAAGGAAGGAAGAATAAACGCACAGGTATATACACCTACGCGACCAGACTAATATACAATCCAAAGGGGGAAAACGGAGAAAAGAAAGCCCATTCGCATTGTACATCAGTCAGCGGCAAGTCTCGCGAGGCTCTCTCGATGACATCTATTACGGCCGGTCGACAGGATTGGCAATTGACAATTGACACACTGTATCACATCCTAGCACCGGTGGTACCTTGACTCAAGTTACGTTGGTGGGATCACATCTAGATACCGCCCGAGTCCTACGCGCTGCAGCAGCCAGCAAAGCATACTAGATTCATCCCGGGCGGCCCTACAGATGTCGATGTAAAGAGAGACAGCTGGGCTGAAAGACTTGGGACGGAGAGTCGTCGTTCTCTGAAGCTTTTCACGAAGATGGGCAACACCGCCGAATCCCAGCCATATCCAGGACGAGAATGGGGACGGTAGTTGGACGGTTAAGCCGACAAATCAACCGATCAATCCATCAATCAACCTCGTCTGACTCGCCGAAGAATCATCCGCGCAGCTCTTTCTCACGTTTCCCCAAGACCTCCATCCCCATGACCATGCCATACATGGCATGCAGGTCTTCAACCATGAACGAAGCCACCGTCCAAACAACCAACTGACCAACCGACGGGTATCTGACCTCTTTCTCTACTCGGTATGTAGGTACTTGGTTAGGTTTGGTTAGGTCTGGAAATTGCTGGGCGTCGTTCCTCGCTCGCTTCAGTCTACCCCCCTCGGTGCAATTACCACCACTCGCAATGCTGCAATCAAGTTTGCTGTATTCGAACCACAAAATCACGACAAGGATCTTTCGGAGCTTGATGAAATCTTCGCTTGCTACAATCTTCTGAGCCACATGAGTGACACTGATGAAGTTTCGAGCTTAACTGAGCAATTTGAACCTTTGATCATCAATCTCCGCATCTCACGGACACCAGCTCTGGATTTACTCGCGCCGATTCAGGGCATTTGCTCGCGTCTCTCGTCTTTCTCGAAGTGGAAGATCGCCGCAAATCCACTGAGTTTTCCTGAAATTTACAAGCACTGGAAACATTCGGGTATCAAGATTTTTCTCAGGCTTCTCACGATTTCTTTCGGAGACCAGCAGACTGGCTGGAATACCGTCAAAGGTGCCGTCCTCAAATGTCGAGATGCTAAGCTACTTGAGCAAATTGAGGTCCCAGCTACGAAAGCTGCACAGAGATACATGAACAAAGTCCCCGACTCCAAAGCCCAACTGCTGACTCAACTGCCGAACACTCCCTGGAAGGGCACTTTAAAACCGGCCGTCCGTTCAGTCCAGCAATCTATGTGCCGTCACGCAGTGGTCTAGGAACACGAACGAGGAGAGGTAATGATCAAATAAATACTTCGCATGTGCAGCACGAATTGACGATGCAATAGATCCTATATACCGATATTACTCCCTTGTCATAAAGATTGACAATCCCGAACAGACTTTCACCATGCGGCTGAACAAACTCACGCGAGATATGGCGTGGGCCATTAATAAGACTCTGGTCGCTAAGAACGTGACTTAGTCCGACCTAGGTGGTGATCTGTCCTAGGAAACTCCGCCCGGAGTCTATACTGACCATCTCCTTGACTGAGACAACGACAAATGATATACATGTATTCCCCTAAGCCCGAGCCTCTGCTACCGGCATTGACTTCGGAGGTAGGCTACAAACTTCCATCCCGACTTCTCTTTCCGTTGGATCTCTAGACTGACATCTAGATTCGCTCAGAGACGAATTTTTATTTAATGGGCTTAAAAGGGCAGCGGCAGCCTGGTTTCTACTAGCACGCCACTCTGGATATCCGTGTGGAAGATGCAGAAAATACTATCCGTGGCAAGATCGAGACTTTGAACAAACTAAGTTGGTCCGATTTTACGTTCGAGCACACATCCGGGGGTATCAATCTCCCTTTCAGAACGAAACCGCATCCCATGCATACCGCCGGCACATGCTTTCGTAGCGCTGGTGTACGGCCGATTCCCCCCCGGCTCTTGGGAATTCCTACACAGACTATGCGTGCGGCCCTTTCTGATTATTCCATGGAGGAAACTCACCGAAAAGGCCGCGTTGTTCGCTTGATTGATTGAATACAGAAGAGAGGTCTATCTAGTGGCAGAAGGCCTTTTGATGGAGAGGATTTTGCAGTGCCAGCGCAAACAGGTGCAAACGCGAACGGGAAAGCTGCCGTATAATAGTGCTAGGCTTCGTCCAACATGGCCCCATATTAGGATTTATCACTCATAAGCACCGAATACCGGCATGTTGAGCACTAATAGTGCAATAATAATACAATAATAATAATATTATCGTTGCTGTATCCGGAGTACCTACGCAACTAGAATTCGACATATTTTGGAAACGTCTTTGTGCCCAGCGTACACGAAGAGTCACCACATGTGACTTTCTAATCAGAACTAGGCAGTCGAATTTAATCGAATTATACGTACTGGAGTACTCCCGTAGCCATGGCGACAATACAATAGCATGGGCAAGGGATGCAGAACTGGCGAGGGGCCATTCCGCCCAGAAACTACAACGGACGTGGCTGTGAATCTGGCCAGGGTGCTAAGAGTCGTGGTCACCTACACAGACTGCCGGGTACGGAGCAATCTCGCGCCCCTCAAGGCACGCACAATGCCGTCTTACGGCTCGTCAAGTCGAGCTTGGGATTCCACAGCCACAACTTGTAATCACCAACATGCAGTACAGTACTCACTCACAGCTCAGGTGAAATAGCCGGCTGGTTTCCCTCAGGGTCTGGAGACGAGGACCGCGCTGAGCTGTCGCACTTAGCCTGGGATCTTGGGCATTGAAGGTTGGACATTGGACGTTGGACATTGAATATTTGGTGCTTTGCAAACCATGCCATGCCATGTTATGTAGTACCCTAATGTAACACCATTTTATGTATCTGATGCTCATAGACGGCGGCCGATAGGGTCCTGGAGTAGCCTGAGACTCTTGTGCCGTCCTATCACGCCGTGCCGACTCTACCCTATGGTGACCTGTTTCAAACGCGCCATTCCCCAATTGCAGAACAATACCGCTGCCGCATACATTCGGCATTTCGTTCATTCATCATTCAAGCGACCAAGTCCCAGCCAACCAGCCACCTACATGAGGCGCGCAACAATTGAGTCATAGCCTTGCCTGGTCGCCCGCTTCGGCGGTGGTCCTCGTCTCTCCTTTCCTGTTCAACTCCTCCACGTCCTCTGTCTCCATTTCCGCCTCGACCGCCTCGACCTCCAGCACACCGCATACAAACCGGCCCATCGTTCCGGGATAGCGGCCCTGCAGATATCGATCCCACGCCTCCTCGACGACCTCCCTGCAGTCGTACCCGAACAGGAATTTCTGGAACACGGGATCGCGCCAGCGGTTCTGATATCCGTCGAACGGGTCGGCCTGCCACGCGAGTAGTTGGCGATCGCGCTCTCTCTGGCGGGGCCCGTCGTGAAGGTGGAAGATTTCGCGGCCCAGCTGCGACGAGCCATTGACGACCCTCGTGGTGCGCGGTTTGCGCACGCTCTCGTAGATAACCAGCAAATCGGGGACCTGGGACCGGGATTCGATCTTCTCGAACAGGTGGCCTAACACGGCGCCGTCCTCGACGGCCTGTGCGGCGCCCTGGGCCAGGTACGGCAGCGTGGCGTGGCAGGCGTCGCCCAGCAGCGTGAATCGGCCGCTCGGGTGGTTCCACGAGGGCATCTCGCGCGAGTTCTGCAGGCGCCACTTGCTCGTGTCCTTGCACAGCTCCAACAGCGCTCGGAGCTGTGGGTCCCAATTTTGAAACAGGGCGTGCATCTCGTCCAGATCGGCCTTCTGCTGGTTGACGAGCTCGGGCAGGTTATCCGGGCACGCAATCACGATGTTGTACAGGTTGCCACCCTGTAGGAGGTATGAGACCACGTGCGAGTCAGGACCCATCCAGTAATTGATGTTGGGCACGGCGACGAGATCGCGCAGCAGCGGGTGGGATTTCATCGAGTCGGCGGGGACGATGATGCGGTAAGCCAGGTCTCCCGTGAGATGGGGTGGATCAGGACGGCCGAGGAGGGCTTCTCGACAGACAGATTTGAGGCCGTCTGCGCCAATGATGAGATTTGCGGTGAAGGGTTCAGGGCAGTTCTTGATGTGGACGGCAGGCAGCTCAAAATCGATGTCCGTCACGATACTACCGAGGCGGATCTCGACGCCCAGTCGCTCGGCTTCATCGACGAGGATCTTGTGGTAGTCGGCGCGATGGATATGGAGGTAAGGATATCCGTAGACGGATTCGCAGTGCGGGATGAGGGCTTGGGTGGAGAGGATCCTACCATCGCGGTAGGAGCGCAAGATGAAGTTCTGCGGGCGTACCGAGACCTTCTCAATGGCCGGAAGGAGACCCCAGCGGGAAAGAATGCGCGTGCTGTTGGGTGGGATCTGGATGCCTGCGCCGACCTGGAAGAAATGGCATTAGTTGAGCAATTCCCCTGCCCCCCTTCCACATTGAATGGACGGCCAACTCACCTCTCCAAGGGCAGGCGCCTGCTCCAGGATTGTTACCTTGTGGCCAGCTCTGGCAATTGAAATTGCCGCCGCCAATCCTCCAAGGCCTGCACCGATGATCCCGACATGAAGTTGAACTTTACCCATGGCTCGGTGCAATGTGCTTCGGCTTTGGCGTGGTGAGTGGGTGAGTGAGGGGAGTGGGCAAGGAGCGGGATAAGGCTGTCGTGGTCAGGGGCTCTTATGACGTAGTTGATTCCCAGGGCTTCGGTATGCCCAAAGAAGGAATTTTCCGAACACCCAAGATGGAAAGGGGCCTGAATGAGGGTCTCGGAATGGTCCGAAGCGGGTTTTTCGATATGGTGCGATCCGTCGATAGAATGGAATCACGATCGATATGCCAGTTAGAATGTCCCTTGCGCGACCAAATGCCGTGTGCTCGTGATGAGGAGTTTTGCTGAGTTGGCCCACAATATCCGAGTCGGGGGGAAAGATTCCAGCGTCACTCCACCACCGTCCAAAACTTGCCCGCCAAAGGGACCAGATCAGCCGCTTGTCTTCCGATAAAGGACTTAACTTCTGTTCCTTGAATCTTTCTCGTTCCTGGAATCTGTGGGCTGGTGGCAGGTTGCACAACAAAGTACCACCACTCAAAGGCCCAGGAAACGGGAAAACGATGTGCAGAGAGAGCAACCGAGGGGACTGGCATAAAGACGGAGGAAATACGACAGTCGGTCAGTCCAACAGATCTTGGTGGTGATTGATATATCTCTTCCATCTCTGCCGTTCGTATGGGTGAACATCTCACTGCCGTGGTGAGAAACCGAAGCACCTCTGGCATCACTCAGCGGAAAAGCATTTAGATTACCCTCAGCTTTGTAGCGATAAAGTGGAGGCCGAGAGATCGAGGGGCCAGTTCGGACGGCAAATCTGGTCCCAACGGTGGCGCCTCCCGCATTGATCCCCAAAGAGTGTGCGATAAGTGATACGCGCATCTTTGTCCTCTGTACAGTAGAATCCACCTTGTTGGCAAAAGCCATTTGTGACCATACCCTCGGAACGTTCCTTGATCTCCTTTAACGTGCGTGGGTGGTTTGGGTGGTGTTCCGCCACCAGCACATGTCCCTGACCAGAGAGGGTTGGTCGGCGAGACAAAGACTCCGTATGATCCGACGGCAAGCATCTCGGGAAGGGAGTAGACTCGCATCTCCGAATCTTGCTGTTTCATTATCAAGTGGCTGTAGGCAATAGCCGACTTCGCCCGGGCAACTTTGTCCGGTGTTTGGGCCTTCGTGCGGGTGCAGTTTTCGGCATTCGATCGTTGACCCGAGTCGATAATTTTCCGCCTTTGTGATGGCGAGCGCCTTTCACAGGAGGTTGGGCTCCATCACCCACAGCTTGCAAGGGCCTCACCTTGGTCATGTCCTTTTTGCCTTCCCCAGACCGCAGAAAGACTTCCAAAGCGGATATTACTGCGCCAGAAAGTTTACAAGTAGAGGAAAGCAAATATCGCTAGGGCAAGGCTGCGGGGGCCAATCGGCAGGCCGAGCACTTCGAAGCAACCCCCTGTCGACCGAAGTGCGAGGAACACTAAATATTAAGTCAGAGAACAGAGAAAGAGAGAAAGAGGAAGAGATTGAAAGAGGTCTCTTTGTATTTACACGTTTGGCCCACGAGAAATTGTCTGTGCTCCATGCTCTGCTATTGTAGCTACACCTTCCCTTCTGCCCCTTCCCGTTTCCGCCGTCACCCTCATCCGACCCTGGCCCTTGCTATAGGTATTAAATAAGTACAAGTGTGGGGAAACGAAACACGCCGCCGGCGTGGTTCTTTTGCTGCCCATAAGCCGTGCTCAACTGCCGACTACCCTCAGACTGCAGACAAAAAGGTACTCAGAGATTGCAAAACACCAAAGACGTCGGCAGGACCACTGTTAATCCTATCAATAAACTAAAGGGGCGCGCGGTAGATAGAAATACTATCCAAGTCTCAACAACCACCACGCCTGCCCTAGTATCAATGCCCACCAGCATTGTTGACACACGAAAATGGCATGTTGGTTGCTCCAGTTTCAACCATGGCCGAGATGCTGGCGTACGTCCCGACACCAAATAAAATAGCGGCAACCACGATATTCACACAATTGAGAACGAAGAGAAAAGCCTTGCCATAAGTCCACTTTCCATTCAAATTCATGTGCATCCAGAACATTCCCGACAATCCGAAAGTGAACCAAGATGCGAACAAGGCAGAAGTCAAGCCCAATAAGTGGTTGAAGACCGGCACAGCTTCAGCAATGACCCAAGCTCCAAGCCATGAAATGCTAACGATAGCAAACCACACGCCATATGATTTCCAAGTCTTCTGGTGCATCAGATCGTCCTCTCGGTCGTGCAGCAGCCGTACGTAAAGGAACTTGGCCCCCACATGCCCGTTGACAACACCGGCAATGACAATGGTCGGAATTGCGACTCCATATGCAATCTTCTTGACGACTGTGCTAGCACTGTCCAACGCAGGGCTCGCAACATTGTCCCCGGCGTAATAATACACCACCACAGCCGTGATGATATACATGGAAATGTCACTGCATTGCAGGAACGCAAGGGCCTTGGGGAAATCTCGTGGATTTCTCAGCTCGGATATGAAGGTGAAAAAGGCCACATGACCCGCATACGCGAAGATCATGTTGGACACTGCGTTGAATCCGTCCTTGAAGCTGAGATCTGGTTTCGGCCAGAGTCGGACGTGGAGGACTCCATCGGGTCCGCCGCCCGGCTTCGTGATCGAGACACCGATCATAGTGATCATGACGGCGCCGATGATACTCAAGAAGCTGGCGACCGAGTAGTATGAAAGGTGTTTCAATGTCCGTGGCAGGGTAAAGACGAGGCTCATAAGGGTGCCAATGACCATCCAGATAACAGTGCAGGCTGCGTGGTCGCTGATGGCGTTCATCATAATGGAGAAGGTCAAGATGTGACTGCCCATGATAAAGACGTAGAACAAAAATTGACCCCAGCCAAGAATCCGGTTCCCCCATTTGCCAAATAGCACTCCACCAGCGCAGGCCATGGAGTGAATGTGAGGGTATTGTCTCTTAAACTGTCCGATGACAAAACCGGTATATGAAGCCATAGCTCCGAGGCAGACAAGCAGAATAAGACCGGGTACGATGCCTAGTGTAGCCATGGCGGCCGGCAGTGAAAGGATTCCAAGAGAGATGGTTTCGGCGACCATGACCATTCCCGCTTGCCACCACACCATGCTTTTGTACTCAACTCCGCCATCTATCCGGCTAGCCATCGGATCAATTGGTTTCTCGTGCACCATATTCCCATTCTTGGGGGGGCTGTCGGTATTGCCATTGTCACTAGCCACCAAAGTGTCGTCACTGATGGGAGGACTATTATCGCCGCAGCGGAGATCGGAGACTGACGTTCTGCGGGAGCCGTCCATGATTGATGAGACTTAGGGTCAACGAGGTTATTCCGATAGCGTGGTTGATATCTGAGGATGTGTGGAGGGCAGCCGTACTGCTCAAGTGAAGGACGCGAAAAGGGTGACGGCTCTCCTCCAGTGAATTGATATGTTATTAAAAGGATAGGGGGACCTGCGCCGAGGAGAAGAGCCCGGGAAGCAAGAGGCCAAAAGTAGGGAATACGACCCTACTTTGTAGATTCTGGTAGGGAGATCAGCCACCATTTCGTGGGTAGGAGCCATCGAGAAGTCCTGTAGGACCGGGCAACATTTTGCTGATCGTCAAGGGCTATTCTGAAATATGCTGCCATAAATGGCTATCCTTTTGTGTAAATTAGTTCCATCTAGGTAGACCTCGTATGATCGTCACTGATGCACTTAGCACAACCAGGACCAAAAGAGCGTCGAATGATCCCTGAAGTCCTCAGAATTTGCCAGCTTCCGGTAAGTTGCTGTCCAAGCGGGATGTCCAGCGACAAAGAAAGCTACTTGTTTGCGGGCGAATCTTGCCCCAGCACGGGATTTTGTCCAGGTTTCAATTTCGAGTCGCTCTCGAGCGTATCCGCTGGACCATCTAAACTCTCTATTAGTACCATTCAAGGCCCGTCGGCAAATGATAGCGCTGCACCTACCGTATCTCGAATATAGCTTCCTCTCGTATTCATCAGCAAAACCGGCCTTTCCACTTTCAACGTCCTTTCTTGAGACGTTCAACTTGCTTCTTGGAAGACCCATCGAGGCCAGAAAAGCAACACTTTCCTTCCACTCGAGATCCTTCCTCTTATTGTCCCACTTTAGCTCCTCAGCCATCAAGTCGATGACTTTGGGCAGCGCTTCCAACGCAGCCTGGGCGTTTAGGAAAGCTAGTCTTGTCCTTCGTGCAATCACATCCACGGCTCGCTGCGCAAATTCATGTCTCACTGCGTAGCGTACTTCTCCGTCTATAAATGGGTACAATGCAGAAATACGCTCTCCTCTAACGGGGTACCTTTCATTTGTCGGGCTTGAAAGTGCAGCCACCGTCCACGCACGATCACCATATGCTTCTGCAAGATGTTTGGCCACTTCGGTCTCGAGGCCGAAATGCTGAATGAGGTTGATGAACAAGGTTTTAGAGAATCCGTGGGCGCCGACGAGCCTCACTTGGTGTGTTTGGCAGGTCCCATCAAGTGGGGCGGCATCGTCGATCTTTTCGGTTCCGCTGATCCTCGTCGGGGTTGTTAGTGGCTTCGTCTGCAACGTGAATTGTTTGATGGCCTCGTCGACCGCATCCTCTGCCATTTGTCGATATGTCGTCCATTTGCCACCAGCACACGTGAGCAGTCCCGAGAACGAGACTGTCACCAGATGATTTCGCACGAGCGACTCGGTATTCTTTGCCTTGGGATCCTTGACCAATGGTCGAATCCCAGACCAAGCAGCGAGCACATCTCCACGGCGGACGTTGATTTCTGGAGACAGATATCCCTTGATCTCGTTCAAAATCCAGCCAATCTCTTCCTCTCCAGCAATCGGATGTTGGGTAATCTTGCAGGGCGCGTCGGTGGTCCCGGCGATCGTGTTGCCCTGCCAAGGTAGGAAGAAGATGACACGGCCATCGGACGTCGCAGGATCAATCAGACCCATAGAGTTCCTCTGTGGGCTGTAATATCCCGGAAGCACCACGTGGACGCCAGAACTCGGAGCAACAATTTCTTGCACAGTTTGGTCGTCCATCTTCCGTATTGAGTCGCAGAAAGGACCAGTCGCGTTGATTATACCTTTGGCGCGTATGGTGAAAGGCGATGTCGGTTTGCCATTCTTCTCCGCAATCACATCTCGGACCACGGCCCCATTCAGTTTGCCGTTCTGGTCCTTCGTCAAACTGGTAACCTCCATATGGTTGACCACCGTTGCACCGTAGAGCGCAGCCGTAGCTGCAATGGATATGTTCATACGACTGTCGTTGTGTGCGCCATCATAGTAAACCAGCGCTCCGACCAGGTTCTCCTTCTTCAACATAGGAAAAGCGTCCAACGCCTTGCTCTTGGTCAAAAAGTAGCTGGTCTCAATGCCCTCACTGCCCGCGAGATAGTCGTACAATTTCGTACCGGCCCAAAAATATGGAGCTTGCCACCATTTCTGCAAAGGGATCATGATGGGGAGCCACATAGACAGATGAGGGGCTGTGTCAAGGAAATACTTCCTCTCGCGTAGAGCCTCTTTGACCAATGCATACTGGTTATAGTCTAGCTCCCAGAAAGCCTTTTCGAGGTATCGGACGCCGCCGTGCACAAGTTTCGTACTCTTACTACTCGTACCAGCAGCAAAGTCATCGCGCTCGACCAGGGCGACCTTGAGGCCACGGGTGGCAGCATCCAGGGCAATGCCTGAACCTGTAGCCCCTCCACCAATGACCAGAAGGTCATACGGTTCGCTGGCTTCTTGCTCCGCAGGTAAGGTTATGTCTCTATCGTCGCTTGTTGCGCCTCTTAACCGGTCGAAGCTATTCCTCAACTGCTGGCGCAGGGGCGTCTCTGCCGCCGCACCCACCAGTCCACCGCTCTTCCTCAGGTCGAGAATCTGTTCGGCGCGGGACTTGATCAAGGGGAATTTTGGAGGGATAATGGTGCCGTCTTCTGTTCGCGGAATTGGGACAATGGCGCCCTGGGAGCCGGGAACGTTGATGGGCCGGTAGGAGAGGTACAAGATGGTGCCCCCAACCCCCGCGAGTGCGACGCCGGAATAGAGGAGTGGTTTGAGGAAACGACGTGCGGAAGAGGAGCGACCGGCCGAGGCCATGGTTTTCCCTTTTATAGAGGGAGGATCAGTCTCGTGTCAATGCGGATTGCGGGTCAAACGTTTAGTAGGACGGAGTTGCGCTGGAGGAACCGTGACTTCGATGAGTTGATGGTTTCAGTGATTAATGACACACTTCCTGAGAGGCCATGGTCCAAACTCTCGTGAAAGAGGTGGTGAGATGGCACCAAGCTATGGCTGGGAGTGACAAAGCCCGTGAGCAATTGAAGCTAAAGTGGTGGGTAGGGCATCAATTTCGAAGCCAAGCCAGGCAGCGAGGTGTCTGAGGGTAGAAAGCTGGAAAGGAAGCGGGATCCAACTCCCAGGTATGTGGGAAGGATCTTCAGCGTTGTCATGTATGGGAAGAGGAGGCACAAGAGAAGAGTCCCGTGTGTTGCAAAAGGGTGAATGGCTGAGGGTGCCGCGGAGAGGCATGGATGTGGATGAAGCCCGCTGCAATCGCCATCGTCATGGTTCACAGGGTTCACTGCACCTACTACCGAGGGCGGGTGCGTGGGGGATGCATTTCGGTGTTGGCAGCCCGAATTGGGGGGCGGCTTTAACCGAACAGGGCCGTGGTTGATTGGTTTTACAGGCATGACCCTAACCCCCATCCACATAATTGGGCGCCTCCTCGGTGTTCTACTTGTATGGGGGCGACCCCCCTCGGTGCCCCATTAGCCCCAACCGGCCCAACTTTCCTCATGCCTAGGCAGTTAGGCTCGGCTAGTGGGCTGATACTGAGTCGGCCACTCCACGAGCAGCTAAAGAGCACACGTTGAAACATGTGAAGCGCAAGATCATCCGAGGGACGAGCTCCAGAGAGTGCGTGCATGTGGACATATGTGCTACTATCAACATCTCCAAGAGCAACCTTCAGCTTTTCGCCAATCTCGTTTTTGCAGAGTTATCACCCCATATCAGATATCATCAATTTCGGGGGCGCGCCCTCAGACTATACAACAAATAATCAAGCCACTTTTTGGAGTTCACCGCGAGGAATCAAACTAACCCCCGTGCCCCTTTTGGGTGTTGATGCAAACGGGTTTTGACTTCAGGAAAACGACCGTCCACTAACGCGAAGACATCCTATGACAGTTCCACGTGCCCATTGACAGCCGCCGCCTTCTGTTCCAACAGGTTAATGTTAATCTTGTTTGCCGCAACACTGCCCGGATTCATCTCCATGTTCAGCTTCGACGGTGTGACGCCTCCATCTGTTGCTGTATTCATGGACGATCTCAACGGGCTCTGAGGGCTGTCAGGGCCATTGTTCAGGTTTAAACGCTCCAAAGCCTCGAGTTCCGCTTCAGAAAACTGTCTCAGGTGCTTCGGTTTGAATGGGACTGGGGTAGAAACTCGTGAGGTCAAGAACTGCGAGTTGTGAAGTCAGCTTCGTCTCTTCAGATTCGGGGGCCAGCTGGCTCCCTTTATGTGGCTGGGTACATACCGAGCTCGCCGCACTCAACAGCGCGATCAAGGATGCCTGGACCACATCCTCATGTATACCCACTCCCCAGACTTTTTCGTTGGAACTGCTGGCCGTACACTCTATATACGTGGCAGCTTTCACTTCCCTTCCTTCACCAATGGCGTGTTCCTTGTAGTCTGCCACGTCGAGGTCGATCCCCAAGGAATGTAAAGCGTTGGCCAGAGAGGAGATAGCACCGTTGCCCACTCCCACGATCGGATGTTGAACACCATCAATGGCGATGATACCTGCAAATTGTCGTTTCGCTGTCGAGGTATTTTGAGCCGGCGCCGTTGTTTGGGGTGGCTGACCGGCCGAGATCTTCATCTGAGGAGCTGGTGACGGTGTTCGCACGGCGGTGATGTTGTAGTCAATGAGAGTGAATCTGGGATTCTTCTTGAGATGATACGACTCCTCAAAGAGAGCCTGGATTTCTCGAGGAAGCAGCTCTCGTCCCTTTGCATCGGCTTCTTTTTGGACGATCCTGCTGAACGCGATTTGTAACCCCCGGGGCAAATCGAGCTCAAGACTGCGTTGGATAATCCAGGCGACCCCTCCTTTACCAGACTGTGAGTTGACTCGGATGACTGCTTCGTATGTACGACCAATATCCTGAGGATCGAGTGGCAGGTAGGGCAGTTCCCACGGATCTTCTGGGCCGCGACCTTCCTTCTTCCGAAGTTGGAACCCCTTTTTGATGGCATCTTGGTGTGAGCCGCTGAAGGCACAGACCACCAACTGGCCACCGTACGGCCACCTCTCATTGACTGGTATCTTTGTCGATTCTTCGCAAACCCGAATGACTTTGTTGATGTCGCTGAAATCGATGTTGGGCCAGATACCTTGGGTATATAAGTTGAGCGCCAAGGTCACGAGATCAACGTTACCGGTCCGTTCTCCATTGCCGAACAGAGTGCCTTCGACTCTATCAGCGCCCGCCATCTGGGCCAATTCTGCTGCTGCTACAGCACAGCCCCGATCATTGTGGGGGTGCACCGAGACACAAAATCTCTCGCGCTCGGTCATGTGCGTGCAGAAGTATTCGACCTGGTCCGCAAATATATTGGGCGTGGCCATTTCCACCGTGGCGGGGAGATTAAAAATCAATTTGCTGTCTTCGGTCGGGCCCCATGCCTCTTTTACCGCCTCACAGACTCGCACTGCGAACTCGGGTGATGTATCGGAGAAAGTTTCGGGGCTGAATTCGTAGAGCCATTCCGTTCCCGCGTGACTGGGGTCATCCTTGGTGATGGATCGAGCAAACTTGGTGCACTTGACAGCCAGGGCGAGGGTCTCCTCTTCAGTCATGCCAAAGACAATCCTGCGAAAGCATTCGCTGGTAGCGAGGTATAAATGTAAAATGGCCTTTTTCGCTCCTCTTAGGGACTCGACAGTCCGGCGGATGAAGTCCTCTCGGCAGGGCGACAGGACCTGCAGCCAAACGTCGTCGGGCACCACGCCGGGAGTATCAACTAGGTATCTCGTAAAATCGTAGTCGGTCTGCGAGGCGGAAGGGAAGGACACCTCGATTTCCTTATAACCCAATTCAACCAGCATCTTGAAGAAGCGGAGTTTTTGTTCGCCGTCCTGCAATAACCGTCAGTCTCTCTAGCCACAATTGAGGGGGGGGAGAGGGCTCTAGAGGGGCCTTCATACCATAGGATCGACAAGACTTTGGTTTCCATCTCGCAAGTCGGTGGCCAGCCACCGAGGGGGCTTGTCGTTGGTCCTCGAGGGCCACTGTCGGTGAGGCAAGTCAAGAGGCTTGAACTTGCGGTATTTCTTCCATGGCTCGCGAAGCCTGGCAACAGATTAGTCAGTTTGATGTTGAGGGGTATGGAACCCGCCCGGACATACATAGGCATGGCTAAAGGATAACTCTTGACCGAGTCCCGGTCAAACGGTCAAACGGTTCGACAACGGAAGTTCTGGAATGTCTGTAGCCGGGAGTGAATGTTCGGCTGGGTAGCGGTCGCAAAGGCCAGCTAAGACAGACTGGTTGTTAGCAGAGGTAATCCAAAGCCGAAAGGAACCTCAAGATGGAAGTGAGAACAGCAGCACCTAGGCAGTCAAACGCTAGAGCTAGGATGCGGAGAATATGAGTCAGTCTTTTGCAAAGGGCGCAAGAGGCGAAAATTTTTTGAACGTGGGGCACGAAAAGGTCAAAAAGGCCTCGACCGAGGACTCTGAAGTGTGACGTGACGCACCATCTGCAGGGCTACTACAAGCAGGCCGAGCTGCCGAATTTGTGGGGTAGAAGCATCCACTATTATCACCACTACCAAGAATGTGCGTACGGAGTCGTAAGTATGCATTATGCGCAGAGTACAGAGGCCCTGATAAGACCTGACTACCTAACTACCTAACTACCTGGGTACCTAGGTACCTATACATCCAGTATCAACCCGATCTCTCCCTCAGCATACAATCACTATCAGCTATAAACAGGCCAAGAGCCAGGCATTCAAACCTCGAGCGTCCCTTACCCTTTCGGCCTCAGCCTTGTTATCTTCAGTTGCCCGATCAACGATGCCCAATATGTACTTCTCGATTAATGCTGCTTGCGATGTAGGCCATGCCTGTGCTACTCTCCACCTTCACTCCGCTGTAACGGCGACGGATCTATCCGGCGGAGTGGTTGATTTCATTCCTCCCTGCTCCCTTCGGTCCCCGTCTGATGGCGAGGACGACGAAGAACAGACAATGACCCGAATTGTGTCCTGTATCTTTTCCAGGCCCAGTCCCGGAGAAATCGAGCCTCGCTTCCGCTTTGAGCCATTCGAAGCCGATCTTTGGCGGTTGATGTTAAGTGAAAGCGATCTTGGTGCGGTTGGTAACTGATTCTTGCCATCAGTACGCACACTCAATTCCCGGGGCAATCTTGGGCTGGTTTGCTCTTTGGCCAGCTGAGCCGTTGGCTCTGAAGTGCTTCTGGAACTAGCGAGCGAGCATGTTCGGCGTCGCTGCCGCGGTTCCTGCCAGATCTTTACCGTGGCGCTATCATTCACGTCGCCAGTGCCCATGACTCTGGGGGTGTTGAAGTCATCGTTGACCTGAGGAGTGTTCGTTGGTGGCCGAGTGCCTACGCTGATGGCTGGGCTATGTGATGCACTGAGAGCTTGGAACAACTCTTCTTGACGGGCGGGACTCAGAGCCTGCAGAATCTCTTCGGGATTAGCCTCGTTCATGTGTTTCAGAAAGTTGGCCCGCGGGATGCTGACACCGGACATCTCTGTGTTGACGACGCTGCGATCGGTCTTGCTGGATGTATAATCCGGCATGGAGATGTCGTGACTAGTTGACCTCAGTTGCAGTCGCCACTGCTGTATTGCCGTCGGAGTCTGGTGCGAGGAGATGAAGGGGTCATCATCTTGGGCGACCAGCTTGACCGGGACATGACGACCAGGGGACCGACTCTTCAGCACACCAATGTTGGAGACATTGCTGATCGGGTCAGATTGGAGGTCGGCATGATCCTGTGCGTCCAGTAACTTTTGATGATGTTCATTTGTCGAAAGTCTTTTGCTTCGTGACGCTATAGGAGGCAACCGCTGTGGAGAGTGCGAATGAGCTTCGTGGCCCGAGATGCCAGAGACTCGAGACCCGATGGGTACAGACCGCGATGGTTTGTTGGACAAGATTCTGAACATCTTCGGATTTGGCCAAGCAATTCCCGAGTATTCGAGAACGTCTGATGTGTCTCAGTATGACCGAAGGCGAGCGGAGAGCGGTTTCACTGACCTTGAGGGGCGTGCTGAAAAGAAAAGGCGACGACGTCCCGGAGACGGTCAAACCTGGAAGCTGAAGCAGTTGGGGGAGTGTTGTCTCTCATGACACCTTCTGCAATCACGACTCTGATTCGACCCAGGAGCTCATTCGGTTCCCAGTCGGGTTGCTGAAGGATTTCTCGGTGGAACTTGGGAAATTGAAGATATTGAGCATCGCGGTCTGCATTTGTTAGCCTTCGCGGTGCACGACGGAGGCGGACAAGGACAACCTGGATCCCCTACAATGCAGTTAGTCAAACAAGTCTGTCAATATTGCGACAGTTCGTACCAATGACTTCCGGCCACACATTCTCGTCGAACGTGCGTTGGCTATATGACCCTCAGTTAACCTGAACCAAGGATCAATCCCTGTTGACCTTCTTACGCCACCAGAATTCCGTCGATGTACACCCGAGCTTCAAACAGAATTGCCTCGTCCGGGGTCTTGTAGCTCAGCAAGAGGTGAGATGGCGTGGGCTTATCCCAGCTGTGGATGGAGATTCGGAATGCCGTGCAACGCTCAAGGCTCGCAATGAAGGAGGTAAGAATAGGCACCAGTGTCATTGACTCAAAGCCGCTTCGATATTTGTCCGAAGTGGCCTCTCCTGAGGAGACACCCACGTCTGAGCCCATTGGTGAGTGTCATTGTCATCGAAAGGTGTTCAGCACTCACTCTGGCCCAACACGAAGCATTTCGTATCAAATTCCTGGATAGGAGTCCTTGAGTCGCCAGGGAAGAGGAGCACATCCCAGTTCTGGTACCTCATGGCGACTTGAGACGCGCAGTTTCAGTTCACAATGAAGTGAAATGACAGAGCATGAGCAGAGCATTAAAGCGCATGCTGCTCGAAGACAGTGTTCCATCTTCCTAGGTAGTGGTTGTCGCTATGGTCCTTCGCCTTTTCAATGCAAGAGTAAGAGCGAAGAAGAAGAGAAAGAAGGCGCACGGTTCGCTCCACGATCAAAGAAGTCGCCATCAGCATCGACTGTCGAATGAAGTCTAGCCCAAAAATTCAAAGACCCCAAAAGGCAGGATGAAGTCAGAGGAAATCGGGCTGAAAGAGTGCGGAGGTGACCATGCTGTCTCTGTCACCAAAGTCTCTGTGACGAAAGGGAAAATGAAACTGGAATTAAGCGCCTCTCCATCCCTATACCAATGCAACTACATCTCAACCCATGAAGTTATGTCCAAGCAAGTGAAATCATTTTCGTCTGAGCAACGGGTATAGTAATCAACAGAGCAGGTATTTCCAAAAAAAGCAGCTCTTTTCGTGCACACGCCCGCCAACCATGCGTGAGCTGCCAGAAATCATCACAACGCCAAAGCATTAGTTAGTAATTGATACAGATCATCACCTGTCAACGGGCCCCTATTCGTTGGTGGTGTCGACCCCAAAGTCTCCTCCTATTCCCATGGCGTTGTCAAAGTTGAATGTGTCCTCGTTGGACGTGTTCAGGAAACTGTCAAAGTCAAAGTTCTCCAAAACATCGCTGTTCTCTAAACTGCTGAAATCCAAGTTGAAATTTTGGTCCGTGTTGAAGTCGGTGAAAGCATTGGGTTGTGTGAGATCTGGCTGGTGCATTTGTGGTTGATTGGGAGGCATGCCCGCGTTTGGTGGAGGAGCTTGGTTCGGATTCGGCATACCTGCAGCGGCACCCTTGCCGGCCGAATTGTTGAAGCCCGGTGGGTGTACCGGAGTGATGGGAGTGGAGGGTGTCGGCGTGGCTGGAGGTTCATTCTCCGAAGATGTTGGAGCAGCAGCCGTCGAACTTTTCTTGGTTGGGCGTTTCTTGGTTCCTTCCTCCTTAGCCTTCTTCTTGGGGTTCTGTTTGTTAGTGGTCGATGGAGTCGGCGGAGCATTGCCGCTCTGCGGAGATCCAGGCTGGTTGCGTTGGGCATTGTTCCCTGCCGGTGCTTGAGGAGGTGGCATCTCGTTTCGTTGCCCAGGAGTGCCCATCGGTTGCGGCCCTCCACCCTGAGATGGTTGCTGTACCATTGGCTGGCCACCTTGAAATTGGCCACCCATCCGATTTTGTTGTTGACGGGCCATGTTTGCCTGCATGTCCATGGACGTGGGAGGTCTCATACCTGGAGCACCGGGCACCATCCCTTGATTGTCTTTCATAAACATGTTGGGGTTGAAGTCGGAGCCCTGTATGCCGTTCATGAAGTTCATTGCGCCAGGTGATCTTCCTGCCATATCGCCGGCTGAGGGTGAACCGGGCAAACCTCCTAGCTGTGGTGTGCGCTTCATCTGATCCACTGGGTTAGGTGATGTACCCGTCCGACTGCCTGACGGCGACATGCCACCGGGTGGCATGCCAATCATGGGCCCGCCTGGACCGCCGTCTCTGTTGACTGCGTTGTCTTGCTCTTGTCTCGCCATCATCAATCTCTTTTTGTTCTGCTGTTCAAGGAGCATCAACTGCATTTGATAATCTTGAAGAGCGTGGTTCCCAGCTGGGCCGGCACCCGGACCGCCTGGCATTTGTTGGCCAGCCATCCTTTGGTTGTACATCTCCATCTGCATATTGCTGTCGAATTGAGGATTCATGCCCTGCATCATAGGAGAACCCGCATTGCCCATGTTTATCATGCCATTAGCCATCCCAGCCTGTTATCGGTCAGTCAATGGTAGACGCTATGCGGAGTTACCTGGTACTTACCTGCATGGGCTTTTGTGGCATGCCCCCATTTTGTCGGAACTGGGCATTATTCATGTTGGGATTGAAAGTATTCTGGATCATCATGTTCTGAGGTGCCACGTTGGGCATTCCTGGCCGCACATTAGGCATAATGCCACCGTTGAACTGTTGACCTTCGAGTCGTGGTCTCTTGGACGGCGACCCACCATTCTCGCCCTCTGCCGGCGACGAGGCGCGGCCGTTCATGTCCACATCGCCCTGTTCTCGCTGCATCTGTTGTTGCTGTTGCTGCTGAAGCATCTGCTGCTTGAATTGCTGTTGAATTTGCTGGGGGGTACTGGCGAGGCGTGTCAGCGACTTTGTGCGGCTAGGAAAACTGAACAAGACATTCTGGACTCACAACTTGTTCGCCATATTGTTCCCATTTACCACGTTGTTGCGTAAATTAGCCTGGATGGCAAATCGGTTCGCGGTCATCATGCCAGGTCGAGTGAGGTTCTGGTTTTGCTGGTTTTCTCTCATGCGTTGCATATTCTGCAAAGGAAAACAAAACGTCAGTTAACTATGGCGAACAAAGGTTTCTGACAGAATCGTACCTGATGCTGTATCAAATACTGAGCAGCTGGCCCCATATTACCGCCCTGGCCACCCTGCATCTTGCTAGAACGATGCGCAGTGAACAGGTCCGAAAAGATGCTGAACCATTCGAACAGAAAGCCGATGCCGGGAGTGTTGGCGTCGGTGACATGCATGGGGCGGGGAAGATCCTCGGGAATGTCGTCTTTTACATCTGTATCCATGGCATCTCCGTCAACACCATTGACTTCAACATCTTTGCGTCGGCCGGGGCTCTGCTTGACCGGCGGCTTCGTGCGGACTTCGAATTTTTCCTCACGCAACAGGCTTCGGGCAAGGTCATAGTGGCCAAGCTTGAGGAAGTACTCGTAGATGTAGGTGTTTAACTGAGCCTTCAATTGTTCTGGAGAACTGCTCATGTTGACTTGTGTAGCCGGGCTGCCGTTGTTCATCATGATCATTCCACCACCGACAGGCCCTCCTGGTGCCATGGCTGCAGGATTCATGCCGGTCATATTCATGGTAGCCATCGACACTCGTGTCTATTCGAGGAAGCGGTTAGGGCTCGGAAGGAGGAGAAAAAGGGCGCGTGGAAGAGGAAAGAACCTCAATCGTGGGAGTATGTCAAGTCGGTGTGTGAGTCGCAAGGTAATTGTTCGAGTTGATCGTAACGGGCGTGCGGAGAGAGTCGGTCGCGCAAACCGACAGCGACTTCAGAGGATGGCGAAAAGCCTCATTTTCTGCAGGAGAGGATCGGGCAAAGGTGTAAGGTAGGCTGATGATGATCGAGGGTTGATGTGGCTGCGACAGATAGAGGTTGAGAAGCGAGAGCCTCAGACAAAACGCGACCGCCACAAATTATGGGATGGGGTGGCTAAGAAACCTGAGAGCGCGAGCAAGTTTGGGGCTGCAGAGGAGTAAGATACTGTAGCAAGCTGATAGCAGTCCTGAGGTGTCAGGAGAGGAGAGGGGAGCGTAAAGGTGAAAAGTAAAAGTGACCTGATGGGAAATTAGGAAGGTGATAGTAAATGGGTGCTTTAGTGGTTGGTAGCAGGTGGATGTGGGCGAGGCGAAAAGGTAACGAGAAAGGTGAGGTTGGTTTTTGGTATAGAGAGTGCTCAGTGTTTCGGTGCCGGCACGAGGTTTCGGCGTTGGGTGGCTAGGCTGCGCTGTGCAGAACAGCGCAGGTTCGGGGACCCAGGTAAATTGGAGCACGGGCTGGCTCTGATGACTCTGCTGTCAGGGCGCAGGCGAGAAGATCGAGAGGGCACAGGAGGGTAGGGGCAGGTAGGAGACGACAGGGACGAGCAGCGAGAGGCGGACACGGCAGTCGCAGGCAAAAAAAGCCGCCTATGATTTCTGACTCTGACCACGGCCCGACCACTCACAGACCGTTCTGCGTCAGCCCTACAGACTCCTCCCGCGAAGATTGCAGCACGCCTTGCCCAAAATGGGGCTACCAATGGTGGGGTGCTTGGCCTTGCACCACAACCTCACCTCAACCGCTTTCTTCCACCTCGACGAGTTTCTATGCAGCAAACATTTCAAAAATTCCACGCCCGGCTGAAGAGAGTCAACCGGGCAATACTACAGGTCATATTTGCCACGTCGGACCATTTGCTTGCTGCATCGCCTCAATATCTTGAAAGGCGCAACCCCTGCTCCTTCATTGGCTGCTGAAACTGCCTCAGGGGGTAATAGTGAATCCTTCCCCAACTATCGTACGTCGATAGGAAGATAAACCAGTCCCCTGACCATGGAGAAAAGGGGTGTCGACCACGTGACATACAAACCAATGGATGCAGACCCGGATAGTCGTCTGCTGAGTTCGTGCAATGCCTTGCGAGCTTTGTCTGCAGGTAATAAAATTGCTCCATAGAAAGCGCTGGGTGTACCTATTCGTCGTCGGGAGGCATCTCGTCCTCAATGTATCGAATCAGGGTGACCCGCATTTCCGTCACGTCATTGCCTCGAAGGATGTCACTGACAAAACGTGCCTCGATGGACATCTGGACCTAAGAATCCGTCAGAACAGATTTCCATGGACCATACCGTGCACGCTCTATACCATTTCCAATGCCCCACGTAGGACGCCGCAGAGGATGTTGGAGAACCACAACTCATCTTGAGCCCGCCCGTCATCGGGAAGCTCCACAAAGTCTGCCAAAGGGTTTTCGTCAAACAGTAATGAAAATTGTTTGTTATCCGCCGTCCAATTCGTAACAGTGGGGGTAATGTTGAGGAAGATCTTGAAGCCGACCTTTTTAAGAGTCAGGAGACTATTCTAGGATAGTCGAGTCAACGGCTTTACCTTGGAGATCATCTCCGCTGTGTCCCTGAAATTCCCACAGCGGCCAGTATTGGATTTTGCAAGGAAGTCCTCAATGAGCCGCATGCCGATATTATATCCCATTTTGTCCAATTGCTGGTTTACCTGGGCGTAATCATAGTCATAGTCGGTGCAGAGCTGGGCCACAATTGTCCCATAAGTGAGGGTGACAAGCTCAGCATTGACTTTGTCCACTCGCGTCCTAAGAATTGTAAGAAACCCACTGCCATTAGCTCGGGGGAATACTCACTTCCAGACTCTGGTGTAGCCACGGTCAGTAGGTAAACACTAGGGCATACATGAGGACCGCTTACTCTTCGCCCACGCGGGCGGCCTTCTGGCTTGACGCCATTCAAATTAGGGATGACCTTTCTACCGATAACTGCACATTTCACCGCAACTAGATCTTATCTCGAAGAAAGACTGTCCGAGGGATCAGAGAGCAGTCAGCTAAGGTCATGTTGAGATACAAGGCCAAATTCGCGAGTTGATAATGCGTAACTCATATGCCAAGGCTTTAGCCTTTCGGATAAACGAATACTCCGGTCACCGAACCAAAAGTTTCTGGTTTGCTGTCCTGCTTGCCTGCGCAACTGTCGAAACTGCAAATAGTTCATAGATCAGTGTTTCCCCTCGTCGGCTTCTTACCCTCCTATGCTTCCCTCTTGGCCTACTTCATCATGATGCCGTCGATAAAGAGACAAGCTTCCGACAGCTTCAGCCAGCCGCAGGCATTGGTCAAGAGGCAGAAGTCCAGTTCAGATCTAAACGACAACAAGGCCGTTACCGTTGGCGCAAAAGACCAAAATGGCACTCTCGTGCCCTCTGTACGTTTTTATGTCGGCCGATTGAGTTGATATGCTAACAGCCCCCAACAGGCACTTCGTACCAGCGGACTAGCTGCTCCCATCATGGAGTTGGCTGGACATTCCGGGGAGGTTTTCGCAACCAGATTCGATCCCACCGGCCAACATATCGCTTCTGGGTCCATGGACCGATCAATAATGCTTTGGAATACGTATGGACAGTGTGACAACTATGGAATTATGACTGGCCATAAGGGTGCTGTTTTGGATTTGCAGTGGTCACGCGATTCGAGAACCATATACTCCGCGTCTGCCGACATGACTATTGCGAGCTGGGACCTCGAAACAGGTTTGAGGATACGCAAACACGTTGGCCACGAGGAGGTTATAAATTGCCTGGATCTAAGCAGACGTGGTCAAGACCTGTTACTCAGCGGGAGCGATGACGGGTGCATCGGGATATGGGACCCTCGCCAAAAGGCGGCAGTTGATTACATCGAAACAGACTTCCCAATCACAGCAGTAGCTATGGCAGAGCAGGGCCATGAGATCTACTCAGGTGGTATTGACAACGATATCAAGGTCTGGGATGCTCGCAAGATGGAAATAACCTACTCACTGAGTGGCCACCAAGATACGATCACCTCGTTGGAAGTTTCACCCGACTCGCAAACATTGTTGTCCAATTCGCACGACTCTACCGTGCGGACTTGGGATATAAGACCCTTTGCTCCAGTCGATCGTGCTATACAGACTTATGACGGAGCGCCTTCGGGGTTTGAAAAGAACCTGACACGAGCGAGTTGGAGTCCAAAAGGAGACAAGATTTGCACTGGTTCTGGTGATCGGACAGTAGTGATCTGGGACACTCGATCCGCGAAATTACTCTATAAGCTCCCTGGGCATAAAGGAACGGTGAATGATGTACGGTTTTCGCCCACCGAAGAAACAATCAGTGAGTGACCTTGATGTGGAAAATCTGAGTGATGCTGACCTATTCAGTCGTTTCTGGCTCGACAGACCGAAATCTCATTCTCGGCGAGTTGGGAAGGTGACGACTCTGAATGACTGTCGTACAGGCGCAGGGAAGCTTCTGAACACATGTCATTGGGATGAGCAGTCATCCTTCCGTTATTGAATCGGGCTTCTACAATTAGAGTGCCCGTTTTGGATCTTAGCGGCGTCGCGTCATGAACGAAAGAGCTGCATCTGACGATCAATTCGGGTCAGGTTCGAGCAGCCAATCCCAACGATGCATTTGTGACTTTCACGGCATGTATCCCATCAAGAAGCGCATGCTATCCTAGCATCTTTGCTGATATAGATTCACAGCTCCACATGGAGAGGTCACGCAATCCGCAGGCACAATCCTTCGATGGTGTTGCCAATGGCTCTCAAACGCAGATTGTCTCCATATCCTCAGGAGACTAACCTCGAGATCTTCACCCCTTGCTCGTCGTACGGTATCCACGAGGGACGGCGAAACCGAGTTCCAATGTTAAAATAGAAGTTCCTCGGTAACGGTGACAATACATCCTTTCTCGGGAGACTGAACTTATCCTTTTGCCTTCCGAATCTCTCGGATTGGTCACATACATACCAGGGCCTCTCAGAGCAGCAGTACCTTGTGGTTCTACCAGGAGAAGAAAAGACAAGGACTTAGCAGAGATTGTTCATGATTCTGTTATCTTATTCGCTATTCTCCCTCCGAACTGGCGAGATTGGTATTCCGTGTGGATACCGTGGCTTCCCACAAGAAGGTCATTGGTTTGTCTTCCAGCTCATTATTTAAGAATCGGAACAGAGGAAGGACCTGGAGTATCTCTGAGTGCAGCTGTCAACTGGATACCAGCATTGATGGCAAAAGCGGATGACGTCCTTGGGCTCAGCCTTCTGCTTCGAAGCTCGCGAGCTGAGAAGTTTTGCAGAAGGGAGTGGATCGATCCAATGCCGCAGATCAAAAGGAAGGAGAGTGAAACGAGATTCGAAAAAAGCCATCGGCGTGGCAGAGCTGGGACAACAGGCAGACGACTTCGGCAAGGAATCAAGTCAATTCAAATACTTCGTTAACTCGCCAGCGCCAGCCAAATCAGATCACAATTCTCCCCAATTCCACCAGAAATGGCACTGACGTCTAACACGTAGCACAAGAGTACAGAACTTCGCAATACCTAGCAATCAAACAGGATACCATCTTCCAAAATCCTAGAAGTCAACTTAGCTCTATTTCACCTACACCTCACTTATAACTTACACAACTTACTTCAACTCCACCTCACTGGGATAATTTACAACCATAAGATACAGCACATCCGACCTCATCAGTCCCTTGATTCCCCCTTGCGGAGCTCTCTTCTTCATTCCAGTGGTATCATAGCGCGGCTCGCGGCCCCTTGCAACGCGTCTTCTATCCTTGTACTGACGTTTCCGTGCCCTTCTCTCGGCCTTGACTCAATCGGACTCCGTCGTGTCGATCTTTCCACCACTCAGCAAGGCATTCAAACTGCCGCTGTTAGCTGGATGGTTTGGGTCGCTGAAACGTGACGCAAATTGTCTTTCTCGATACACATTTAATTTGGACTCAGGGTTCGCCTTTTCAAACTTGGCTTGGGCCCGGAGATCAAAATAGTCGCCGAGTCCCTTGCCGCTGCGGTTGAATGCATTCTCCTTCTCACTCTCTGGTAGAGCGTCCAGCTCCGGGAAGATAAGAGGGGCGGACTCGGGGATCTCGATTTCTCTTGAAAACCCTGCCGCGTTGGCAAATCGACTTCCACGGCCAGAGTCTCTAGCTGCGATCGAGGTTACCAGATGGGTATTCATATCCACATTCTGTCCTAAATCGTCGGACTCGGGTTTGTACGCCATGACCAAGGCATAGAGACCCCGGGGCTTGAAGAAGCTCTCGTTCATGTGGTCCAGATACTTGTTTGACTCGTATTTCACGTATTGTCTCCTGGACAGCTCAACACTTGTGTGGACGACCATGGCACCGACGTGGACGAAAAACATGGGGCCAACGGCGATGTCAGTGGCAAGGACTGCTCCGGCGCAGGCCAGATTGAATGCATGGAAAGCTGGATGGAGCTGATAGATGACTCAAAGTCAGCGTGCATACTCACAGCATTGATGAGGGGAAACCGAGGATATACCTGAATCGCGTTTCCGAAACCATCCAAGAAGTCAAGAAACTCTACCTGCTCGACGCCGCATGTTTGAAGCATCGGCGCATATGCGCGAACAAAGCCTCGTTCTTTGCTCTTTGGCCGACGCTGAGGCAGGATGACGGGCATTTCGAGTTTTCCGGCAACTGGTGAGTACTTGGGAGGTGGGTGTATCTTCATGAAAGCATCCAACACTTCATCGATGTCGCGAGCGTTCTCAAATTGCATGTCTCTGGGTTCTCGGGCGATTTCCTGCTGAACCTCGTCAAGTTCTTGTGCCACTTCCTCACCATCAGATGATTCGACCGAGGAGGATTCTGAAAGGTCGGCTTCATCCTTAGTTGGGAAGGGGACCTGCAGATGAGGCTGAGCTGCAGTCCTTTTGGTGTCATGATCGGCCATTGCCTCTCGCGCAAGGCCATATGCGCCGGTCACACCTCTTGCCAGCAGTTTGATGGGGAACATTTCGAGCCTTCTTCAAAGAATTGCAAAAGTCCCTAGGTCTGGTGCCTCTGCGGACAACACCAAGGATTTTGTTGCTTCGATATGGAGGTTGTTGATTGACATGCGAACGTTTCGATGGCGCATGCTGGCCCTCATTATATACACTTTCGAGTCTCATCGGGAAGGGACAGGCTGTTGGACCCCTATATCAAAAGAAGCGCACGAGGGGCACTGAAGTTCGCCGCGAGGCAGTGCCTTCTCGAGGGAATACTCCAGTCTAGGCCCTACGGTAACTCCAAAGCTTCGCGAAATCGCGGAGATTTCCCCATTAATACTGGGTACATGGTCCGATGTGTCTTTGGCCATTGAGCGTTGCAGCTCGGCACAGGCCAGCCGATGCAAGGGAAAAGCTTCTTCTCGTCATTGGGGAAGAATTTGGGACTATTTCGCGAAAAAGCACGAGGTGGAATCAAGGGGGGAGTTGTCAAACGTCATAGGCGTGCCATGGCGCCCATTTCTCGCCACTTTCTGGGAGGCCGTGCGATTTTAAGGGACTGCGGCACAACCTGCAGTTGCTTTGTTAACCCGGGGAGTCATGGACAGTCCCAAGGGATGCACTGCTTGTAGGGGCATCTAGAGGGCCGCCCACCGACAAGTATTAGGGTCACCTGGGGTGAGGGGCTACCAGGCTGACTAAGGCAACTCACCAGCTGGTGGCCGCCGCGGTCTTTCTTCCTGCGGTGACACGACCGCATGGCGTTTCAGAACGCGTCCTCTTTCGAACCATCCTGTCGACCTGCTTCTCCCTCCCACTCTCTCGGCGACATCGCGGTCGGCCGGTTCGCCATGTTTGTGACTCGTCTCCTGCTCAATGTGAACAGAAATGACAGCCTGTCAAACCGTCTGTCTCTCGCACACAAACGGGTTCCAATGTTTCACTCTCATCAACTAGCACAACATTCCACAACCAATTCCTCGCTCCTTGCTCCATTGAAAGAAAGAACACCGCGCATTATGGGCGTTCTCTTATGGCAATTATTGGTCAAAAACATGGCCGTGTCTCTGAGACTCGAGTCCCGACACGGCACGTGTATTCACTCTTATGTTGTGTTGCTTCCCTTTCTGTCTCGCTGTGTTCCACGGTGGTAAAGTCCAGTGCATTTCTCCTCCATCGCTGTCTCTCCTGTCGACTTTTTCTCGTCCTCTCCGCGAAGGGCAATTTGCGTGAAGCTGCAAGAAAAAGAAACAAGACTAGAGCATAACTTCTGCAGCAATGGAAGAGAGACACAACCTGTACCCCCAACCAACGCACGTTCCAGCACCGAGGGATCTGCGGAAGAGCGCTGTGAGCAGTATGTCGCGTCTGTGGAGATCAAACCAGGCTCCGAGCAGCGCTGCCACTTCACCGAATTCCGCTGGGAAGACTTTCGTCGTGCCTCTCTTCCTGGCCACGTCCCGTCGCTCAGCCCGAAACGATTTGTTTACTCGCGGTGCATTGCCTGCCAGCACAAGGTCCAGAACTTCGACATGTTCAGTCACAGAGAATGCGCCCTCCAGGGTTGGAGATGTTCCACCACTTTCAGTCCCACGAGATAACGAAGATGAGCAGTCCGACATGTATACAGGGAGCTTGCGCGAGCAGCCATCTGTCGCTGAGTCGACTGTTGAACCAGTACCACTGGCCCGAAATATGGACGATGAACCTACCCCTTCTGAACGTCAAGCCATGCGATCGTACCGAAATGGCAGCAGCAGCAGCCGTTCCTCGAAGCGCAGCAACAGAAGGCATGGGATCTTCTCCAAGAAATCATATCGTGACCCAGATGTCAACGCAAAGGCAAGAATCAGCTTCGCATTTGGTCTCACTTTGTTGGTTGCTGTAATCATCTGTGAGTTGGGAGCCATCAAACTTTACGGATATAACTGATACATCCAGACTCGGTTCTTGCGACTACCGGCGTCGGCAGGAACACTATGTTTCATGTCCTCTCGATCCTTCTGATCTTGGCCTTGACTGGGATCTTCATCCATCAGCTCATCCGCATGTTTATGCTCATGCGACGACCGAGGAGATCAAGACATCGGACAACGCATGGGTCTCGACGCCGGCATGCGACGAGACAAACTAGAGGTCATCGTGATGACAGAGGGAGACAAAATCAGCAGATTGACGAACTGGTTCTTGAAAAGCCCATCCAGATACACACGGCCGAGGATACTGGTTTTGGCCCAGATGTTGAATGTCAAGCAGCGATCCGACCTCCCCCGCCTGTGTATGGTAACACTCGAACAAGCATGGTAAGTACCCGAGGGGAATACATGACAGAAGTGGGATTGACACTGTTTGGCAGAGACTGAACCCAGACTTGGTCCACTGGAAGGAAGTACAAGTACCGCCCACACCTCTAACACCCACGTACGAAGAGGCATTGAACCAAGTACATCAGACCGTCGGATATCGACCACCAAGCTACTTGTCGGAAAGTGGCAGGACTGATGCGATGGAGAGTCGGACTAGGGACGTTGACGCTGCTCTTGAAAATATCCATCCACTGGAGCGTGAACGGTTGCGTAGGTTGACGGCTGCTGCGCTTGAGGGCCGTACCAACAGTCTGATTTAATCACCAATGACGGAATACCATGCGTCTGTGGACAGGGCTGATCAACCCTGCAAACGCATTGACCAAAGACACGGAATTTCAGTGATGTGTTAACACATTATCCATTCAGACTATAAGGCTATTGGAGACATGTTTGGACATTTCACGCCTCAACATAAGGCCAATTGGGGTATCTTGACATCCATCTTTGCTTTCCTCCTGGTTCGAACCATATTATATCTCATCGTGAGCGTTTGTCGGCGGGAAGAGAAACTAGTGCTTGGCAGCCTCCTTATGAACATCGGCTTGACGATTATGTTTCTGCTCATCAAACTTGTCCGAGATGGCATCACCAGCTGCCTGAGCACGAGTGCCGAGGCTGGCGTTGTCGTCCTTGGCGACGTTCTTGTTGGCCTCCTTGGAAGCGGTGGAGGCGGAGCCGGCGAGGGACTCCTTGATGTAGTTGACGGTGTTCCTGATAGTGGAGTGTCAGTTAGTTACCTCAGAGGCAGGATTGAGAGTTGTATGGAGCAGGACAAACATACTTGATGTTATCCATTGCAATAAACGGTGGTGGGTGTCTGTGGTTTTGAATTCTGATCTGTTCCGCGGTTCTCTTGTCGCTTGAAGTATTGTTGAACAGAAGAATATCATCTGCTAAGGACTTGCCAGTGTTTATATAGACAATCAGAAGGGCCCTCGGCGGAGGAACAATGAAGATGACGATCCGCTAGCCATCCTTTGATCTGCTCCCAAGGCCGAAGCATAGACACAGTACCGGTGGAGAGTGTAGGCCAATACGTCATGGGCAGATTCCAATGACGCCGATGACGTTTCACAGCCAATCAGCAACCAAGGGCGAACAAGGCACGTGACTGTTCCAGGAACCGGGGCCTTGGCAGACCCATCGGGCTCTTCCTTTCTCGTTCCTTCTCGATCTCCAAGGCCGCTTTGTGCTCTGGGCCACTTTCAGCACTGCCACAGCTGCAGATCGGCTGTTACTCGACCACGTCGATCTGATCTTGATCAATGGATTTGTATGGAGTATGTACCATACCATATACCAACCTAGGCATGTACAAGGAGGGGCTCAATCTGACTCCCTGGGCCATCAGCGACACTGGCTTGGATCAACAAACCCCCGCGCTTTACAGACCGTTCTACCCTGACCAACACTAGTACCTGTTCCGAAGCCCACATGTCTTCCCGGAATGAAATAGACAGAAGTCGTTGTTACGTCCAGAAGCAGAAGATGGTGACATCAAGTGCAACTTCCCACTCAAGCGGTTTTGAGCCCTGTGATCACGTCAAGTTGGTTGACACTCGACCTACAACAAAAGGTCAATCATGACTGCCAGGTGATGTTATCGCGCTGGCTCAAACATCGCCCGTATTCTTCGCGCAATCCCAACGACGGGTGGGAAAGCCCTCACGCCTTCTTTTTGTCAGAAAAGGGCTGGTCCTGAAGCACTATACTTCAGGGCCTTGTCGACATCGTTCATTCAGTTAGCTCACTTCAAATTCAGCCCTGCCGCACCCCACAAATAGGTGACACGAATCCACAGAAAGTGCGAAACCAATCTCATTGCTGCCCAGACAAGTCTACCAGTACTTGGTACATACGACAACAAACTCGAAACAAGCACTTTAGTCTTGAGGGTCTTCTCGCACGTTTTGGAAGTGCGCGACGGCGGCCGCTATCAAGGCTCTTAAATTTGTGGTGTGACGGAGACATATTCGACCACTCCGAACAACCGGAGCTGAACAACCGACAGCTGGGGTGGCGCCGTGCTGCGGCTACTTTAACGGATCTATCACCGGCTACTTGAGTTAATGTCAAGCGATCATCGCTTGATTTTTATCCATGTTGTGAATAACAGGTGCTGCGTGGTCGTCTACTCTAATGACGGCCCGTCGCGCCACAAAATGGCCCCTATTCCTGCCAAGCCTTTCCAAAATGGCTGTCATTCCACGATATGTCAGTAACAGTCATTGATATCAACCCACAACTGATTCATCCTCCCACCCTCTTCGAAAATATAAGTCACGAAAAGTCCGGTATATGGCGGTGCCGGCATTAACGCACGACGCACAAAGTCCATCCGGAATATCCCCAATGCACAACATGCATAAGATCCTCGCAAATTGTTTGTAGGTGCCTTTATGAATCTCCAGAATTCTATCCACAGATTGGCTGCTTGTGGTGTGATACCTCCAAGTCCGACATTCTTCTTCCACAAAAATGGACGCAATGTGTTTCTTTTCACCTCCCTCGGTCAATCATCAACATGGCCTTTGTAGGAAACTTTGTTACCAATTACGATCGCACCTTAAATGCTGAAGGGCCTGGCGCTCCTTCGGGGTTCCAGCGACGCGATGAGACCGAGGATCAAGCAACTCTTCTTGGCCGTCGTCAGCGTGGTATAGGGGAACAATCAAAGCAAGCTGTTGACGAGGAAGGCTTGAAAACTCCTTCTTCCTTGCCTCCAAGTCGGCTCGGCGGGGATGAAGCTGCGAACGACGAGCAAAAGACCTCCGAGAATAGAGGAAAACAGGTCAGGGACCTGGCACGCCAATATACGCACGAATCAGCACATATCCTTGATGAACAGAGCTTGTTCAATCCAGAAAAGGACTCATATCTAGACCCTTCTTCCGATAGTTTCCAGCCTACTGCCTGGTCTAGGGCGCTGTTTGAACTACGAAGCCACGATGAGCAGAGGCGGTGGAAGGGCAGATCAGCCGGATTCTGTTTCAGAAATCTGAGTGCATACGGTTTTGGCGCCGAAACTGATTATCAACGGAGCGTTGGAAACATGGGCCTACATCTCTTTGGCTTGCTGCGGGACTACATCACTGGGCGTCGACACCAAAGGAGGATCGAGATCCTGCAAAACCTGGATGGTGTCGTTCAACCAGGTGAACTGCTTGTTGTTCTGGGACCGCCTGGATCCGGCTGCACTACGTTCCTCAAAACTCTTGCCGGTGAAACGCATGGATATCACATCAGCAACGATTTCCATATGAACTACCAAGGTATCAGCTGGCATCAAATGCACAAGAACTTTCGTGGCGAAGCCATTTACACTGCAGAACAGGATGTTCATTTCCCACAGTTGACTGTTGGCGACACGCTCTACTTTGCTGCTCGAGCTCGGGCCCCTAGATTTCTACCTGCCGGCGTCAACAAAGAAGTCTATGCTCAACGCCTCCGCGACGTTGTTATGGCGACCTTTGGAATCCGCCATACTGTCGACACTAGGGTTGGAAACGAATACGTTCGAGGTGTCTCCGGTGGCGAGCGCAAGCGAGTCACTATTGCAGAGGCGGCTCTCAACGGCGCTCCTCTCCAATGCTGGGATAATTCGACCCGCGGCCTGGATAGCGCCAACGCAATTGAGTTTTGCAAGTCTTTGAGATCGTCGGCGGAGATCGCTAGTATAACGGCGGTCGTCTCAATTTATCAGGCACCACAGGCAGCATTTGACGTCTTTGATAAGGCTCTCGTTCTATACGATGGACAAGAAATATACTTTGGCCCAGCGAAAGCTGGAAAGCAATATTTCATGGGCCTCGGATTCGAGAAACCTGCCCGTCAAACGGATGCGGACTTCCTCACCTCGATGACCAACCCAAAGGAGCGGGTTCCACAGAAAGGCCTCGAGCATAGGGTCCCTCGAACGGCACAAGAATTTGTTGTCACTTGGAGGAAAAGCCCCGAATATAGAGCCCTCCTAGCCGACATCGAGCTCTTTGAGAAGCAACACCCAATAGGTGGTGAAGATCTTCACAAATTCGAGGAGTCTCGGAGACTACAACAAGCTAAAAGACAACACCTGAGTTCTCCATACACGCTCTCCTATCTGGAACAAGTTCAGCTATGTCTTTGGCGCGCATACAGGCGCCTGGTCACCGATCCTACGGTCACTCTTACCGCCCTTTGTGCCAATTTCACCATGTCGTTGGTGACCGCATCGGTCTTTTATGACCTACCCGACAACACTTCCTCCTTTTTCTCCCGTGGTACTCTCCTATTTTTCGCCGTCCTAATGAGTGCCTTCAGCTCAGCACTGGAAATTCTCACACTTTATGCTCAACGTCCAATTGTCGAGAAACACGCACGGTATGCTCTTTACCATCCATCTGCCGAAGCGTTTGCCTCTATGATAATGGACATGCCATACAAAATTGTCAACGCCATTCTGTTCAACGTCAGCTTATATTTTCTGACAAATCTACGGCGAACGCCAGGCGCTTTCTTCTACTTCCTGTTGATATCCTTCATGCTCACCATGACAATGAGCATGATGTTTCGCACAATTGCGTCGGTGTCCCGTACTCTTCAGCAAGCCCTTACGCCGGCTGCCGTCATCATTCTTGCTATTATCATCTATACTGGATTTTCGATTCCTACAACCTATATGCTAGGATGGGCTCGCTGGATGAACTATCTGGATCCAGTGGCGTATGGCTTCGAGGCTTTGATGGTCAATGAGTTCTCGGGCAGGACCTTCCCCTGCGTCACGATTGTCCCTCCGTACGGGTCATTGGCCCACGGCGTCTGCTCTGCAGTTGGCGCAGTTGCCGGCCAAGATTTCGTCAGCGGTGAAACATATATCGAATCTGCTTATAATTACAACGCGTCACACAGATGGCGGAATTTTGGCATTATATGGGCCTTCATGGCCTTTCTCTGTGGCACATATCTGGTGGCTGCTGAATACGGGCAAGAAAAGAAGTCCAAAGGCGAAGTCCTCGTCTTCCGTCGGGGGAAAATGCCCAAGGACCTAGTTACAATCACGCCTACGGATGGTATTAGAGCGAGTAATGGTGCTTACGTCGACGCTGAAGCAGCCATTGTGGGAACTCGGGCTCCCTGTTCGGACCAACACGACTTACAGAATGCGGCTGCCGCGGCTGCCATTATTCAACGCCAGAAGAGGATCTTCCACTGGAGAGATGTCAGTTATGACATCAGAATCAAGGGAAAAGGCAGACGGATTCTTGACCATATCGATGGTTGGGTCAAACCGGGTACCCTTACCGCCATGGTCGGTGTAAGTGGTGCCGGAAAGACTACTCTTCTCGACGTCCTTGCTACTCGTGTCACAAACACTACTGGAGTAGTTGCTGGCGAGATCATGGTCGATGGAAGACCGAGGGATAACTCATTCCAGCGGAAGATTGGCTACGTTCAGCAGCAAGATCTTCACTTAGCTACATCGACTGTTCGGGAATCTCTTACCTTCAGCGCTCTATTACGTCAACCAGCTCATATACCTCGAAAGGATAAAATCGCCTATGTGGAAGAAATTATCAAGCTTCTGGACATGCAGCCATTCGCAGACGCTATAGTTGGTGTGCTGGGAGAAGGACTAAATGTTGAACAACGAAAAAGGCTAACGATTGGCGTTGAACTGGCTGCGAGGCCTCAGCTACTCTTCTTCCTCGACGAGCCGACCTCTGGGCTAGACTCGCAAACCTCGTGGTCTATTCTCAGTCTACTGGAGAGATTAAGGGACAATGGACAAGCGATACTCTGCACTATCCATCAACCATCCGCAATGCTTTTCCAGCGCTTCGATCGCCTATTGCTACTTGCCGATCGCGGGAAAACAACCTACTTTGGGCCTATTGGTGAATCCTGTAAAACTGTCATCGCATATTTTGAGAGAAATGGCGCACCCCCATGCCCGGTTGGAGCTAACCCGGCTGAATGGCTATTGAACATCACGGGCGGGGCTCGCGATCAGTCGTATCGTTGCGATATTGATTGGCCGCAGGTGTGGAAGTCGTCCCCTGAATTCCAGGCAGTGCACGCCGAACTCGACGACCTGGAAGCCAAACGTCCCCAGTTAATCGATCATCTCGCTGCAGAAAAAGACGACGAAGATTCCTATCGCTCCTACGCGGCTCCATTCTGGCTCCAGTACTATGAGGTACAGAAACGTGTCTTTCAACAGTACTGGCGAACACCCAGCTACATTTATTCGAAACTCATCCTGTGCGCCGCGAGCGCACTCTTCATCGGCTTCTCCTTCTTTAATGCCAAAAACACCCAACAAGGTCTCCAGAATCAAATGTTCGGCCTGTTCATGCTGCTGACCATCTTCGGGCAACTTGTCCAACAGATCATGCCCCTTTTCGTTACTCAGCGATCTCTGTATGAGGTCCGTGAGAGGCCAGCCAAGACGTACTCTTGGAAGGCATTCATGCTCTCGAACATCGTTGCTGAGATTCCTTGGAACTTTGCTGGGGCAGTTCTTTTGTTCTTCTGCTGGTACTATCCGATCGGTCTTTATCGGAACGCCGAGCCTACGAACGCTGTAGAGGAACGCGGTGCATTGATGTGGCTCCTTGTCCTCGCATTCCTGATGTTTACATCGACTTTTGCACACATGGTCATTGCTAGCATTGAGATGGCTGAGACGGGCGGCCATGTTGCAAACCTCATGTTTTCTCTCTGCCTGACGTTTTGTGGGTGAGTATCTCCCCCCAGTACTTTTATTGGCCCTTGTTGCGATTTAGTTGCTGAGGCTGTTTGCCCTCTAGTGTCCTTGCCACGCCAAAAGCACTGCCTGGCTTCTGGATATTCATGTACAGAGTATCGCCTTTCACCTACCTCGTTGCGGCAATGCTCTCAACCGCCGTAATGGACACCGACGTCCGCTGCGCGGAGAACGAATACCTCCGGTTCAACCCTCCTCCGGGCGAATCATGCGCAGAATACATGGAACCCTATATCAATGTAGCCGGTGGCTACCTCCTCGACGGTACCAGTGACTCGACAGGCGGCAATTGGAGTTGTGCCTATTGTCCGATCGGCAAAACCAACACGTTTTTGGCGTCGCTGTACATCAATCCGCAGGATCGCTGGAGGAATCTCGGACTCCTTTGGGTCTACATCGTTTTCAATGTCTTTGGCGCTTTGTTCCTGTATTGGCTTGGTCGTGTTCCAAAAGTGAAGAACAACATGATCGGGAGGGTTTGGAGGGGGGCTAGGAGGAAAGCCAAGGTGACTGACGAGAAGGCTGACAGTCAATCAGCTGGAGTTGCTTCGGGATGGTCACCATCCAGGTTGTTGTATCCCTTCAAACCAAGGCGCTCTGGCTCATAGGTCATCGCATGACGGAAAGAGTGTTAAGAAATGCACTCGGTACGTTGCTAACGCCGTAGCCTAGATAGACAGACAGAAAGGCCGGCAGACAAAGAGGCAGATAGGCAGATAGTCTAGGCATTGACATAGTATCAGATCATATGATTCCGTTTGTTCCATTTTCATTTCATTTTTACTTCGGTCGAGTCTTATCCCCGCCTCGCCTCGTCTTGTCTTGTCTCGATCCTAATCGACGTGCCATTTTAAATGCAATGTGCATCCAGGCACTAGACATAGCATCATCATCATCATCATCACCGCCACTACCGCGGCCAAGTTGTTATGCATATACGCTCAGAAACCGGGGGAAATATGGGGAAATGAATAGACAAGTAGACACAAACCACAAACACACCGCCAAATAGGCTCCAAGCCCGAACTTTCCTCATTTTTGTTCGTTGGTTGAAAATTCGCTCGAGTTCCAAGTTCCAAATTCCAAGTTTCAAGTTCCCGCCTCCTCCCCAGCTCAAGGCTCGTCATCGCTACTACCTCACCAGTCATTTTTCCCTTCCCCTGTGCGCTTGACGCCCCTGCCGACGCGGTGCAAAAACGTCCACGCGGCGCGATCGTCCTCGAACGCGATGTACCCGTCAAAGGCGGTGGCGGGGGTGTTTTTGAGGACCTTGGCGACGACTTCGTCGACGGCGAGCACGTCGGCGATGGAGATTGCCTGCGCGTCGCAACCGCCATTGCCACTGCCGTCGCCGTCGCTCTCGCACACGATCCGCATCTCGATCTCCGGCGGCACGGGCAGAATGCGGAGCCCGCTCCCTGCCGCCCGCGGCAGGTGCATCAGCTCGCATACCTTCGGGCACAGGATGTTTGACTGCGGGACCAGGAAGACCAGCTGGGTGTGCGGTGTGAGGAGGAGGGAGGAGATGGTCGTGTGTGTCTGCGGGTAGATGATCGAGGCGACGGTCGGGCAGGAGAGGAGGTAGGTTCGCTGTTCCGCATTACCGACGCTGCGTTGTTGGTGTTTGTTGGCGCCCTTGTGGCTTTTGCTATGATGATGATGTTGTTGTTGGTATTGCGGTCGCGCTTTCGTGCTCGAGTAGTGCCGGTCGTCCGCTTGGTAGTCTACCTGCTGTCCACCAGAGACTACGGCCTCTGTGGCGGTGGCGCCGTTGCTGACGGGCCGCTCTTGGTGCTTCGATCTGTGCTCGCCTCGCGCTGCTTTGCGCGACGCCGCCTTGACGTCCGACGTGAAGCAGCAGTTCTTGACCGGCGGGAGCGAACACCTCCCCGTCGGGTAGGCAAAATCCCAGCACGAGACACCCAGGGCTTCCATCTGCGCCGTCAAGTCGGTTGTGTTCAAGGTTGCAGGTGCGTGCTGCTTCGACACCATTTCCGTCACGTCTTTTGTCGTCGCTGAGGCTTTCCCCAAGCTGGCACTGGACTGCCTGAAGGCTTGCGTGCTGAAATGCATATGGAGGAGAGGAGTTAACGACGCTAGGATTTGCGAGAGCTTTTTCGTTTTGGTCCCCAGTTGTGTTCGAAGATAGAGGCGAAACCGCCCTGCGTCTCGTGATGCCTTGGTGCGCGTGGTTGGTGGCGCTCTGGAGTCTTCCTCAAGAATAAACACCTCCTGACCGATCAGCCTCGTGGCTATTGAGCAGAGCAGATCGATTTGTCGTTGAGTTCACCGGTCGATGGCACCTGATCGAGCGGGGGCAAATTTCAATGAACTAGGGGTGATAAATGAGCATACAATCAAGGAGTGCCTCAAGTAAGTCCCAGCCCCCTTCAGCTGCACGAGGAAGATATAGTGCAATGAAAGGCTATGCGGATGCGGGGCGGGAGCGAGATATAGCACGAAGCATGATTGCATCCGGTATCTACCCGAGAAAGGAAAGGGAAGACGTTCTCAAAGCAGATCAAAAGCTGCGGCACCGCGGAGAGCCATATCCTGGTACATAAGACGTCCTACTGACCGTGTGAAGGGCGCCGAGGTTGCACTTCGGTCCTCCCTATCCTTGTTAGGTGAAACGAACCCTTACCTGATGTAAGAATGAGCCGTCAGGATTAGCAAATCATCTTGCAAATTCTTTGGCATTTTCCTCCTGTTGAGCGATTTTGCCCCGGTTCGATATGCCCTCCGTGGTTTTCTGGAAGCAGTATGGAAACGGGAGAACGACGACTGGGCTGGAATGGGATGTCCGGCGAGAGGTCCGTGATCAGCTTTCACTAGTAATGGAAGCTGGAACCACCTTGGTTTAAATGGCGATCGAAACTAACGCAAGAACAAAAAAGCGCGTACCCCGCAGCCGGTTAGCCGTTTGACGTACCTACCTGTAACTAGTAGAAGCATGGGGCCCTATTCGAATAGGCTGATGGTGCCGAAGTCGCGAGGCCGAGCTGGCGCCAGCTGAGGAGGCTGCGGCTGATGTTCCATGGATATTTTCCGATCAAGCCACTTGGGTCAGGGCGAAAGCTGGGGATGAGGTGAGCCTGATAGGCCCCCATCAGCAAATGATGACCCAGCATTCAGAGTAGACGAGTCAGCAATAGTTGGGCAGCGTAACAGTGTGACAAAAGTGCAAAAAGGTAGGAGGATGATGGCTGGTATATCGAGGTGGTATTCAAATTGCTAGATGGTCGGTAAGAGCGCTCACCCGGATATCCCTCAATTGGTGGCTTGCGGAAATCGTGGCACACCCGCATCTGGCACTTTCCGAGATCGACAAGCGTGTCCAGGAGGGCGACTTTGCGCCGGAACGCTGAATAACCTTTACGTGGCCCGTGGTTGGGCGGCCATTTCTCGGCCTGAAGCAACCCTCTTTGAATTAGTAAACGGGATGAAGGTGGACTTGGATGCGAGAATGGACTCCTTGGGTCAGGAAGGAAGAGCCATTTAGGCCTCTTCATTGCAATACTCTGTGGGGGGAAAAAGTCCAATGCTGTGAGGTTGCTCACCTTTCTCTTGTGAGGCAGAGGTATGTAAAGCAATATATACTATCAGAATGGATATAAACAGAAAGTCCCTTGTTCAAGGAGATCGCTAGAGGACAGTTCGAATGCCTTAGTAACGGCGCGTCTAGTTTCATTCTCCGACACGGTCAACGCGCCTGCTCGCCTCATGTCCGTCGATGTGGGGAACGCCGACGAGCTCCTTCCGTAGTTCAATTTGTAGGCAACGTAACCTTGAAGACCAATACTTGATTGTCAAGATTGTACCCGCCCTCATCAGCATACGGCAGTAAGCCGCCGTTCATGAATCCATTCTGGGTGATAAAGTCATTGTCGCTCAAGCTGAATATGAAATACTCGCCGTCGGACTTGGTATACCCATCCTTGCAGGTCGGGCTCGGAGGGTTAACAGGAACGACAGCAATCGACTCCCACTTTTCGTTCAGAAGACCAGCATCTTGAGCCCCACCGTTGTGCAGGCCGAATCGGTTGAGCTGAGAATTGACATTGTAGTCGAGCCATGAGCAGTACGTGGCGGGTATTATGGCCGAAGCGAGCACCCCGTTTACCGAGGCCGCAGAGCATGTTGTGCAGTCATACGTGTTTCCCGCGAGGTTGGTGGCTTTGGAGATGTCAATAACATCAATGTGGCGGTATCGGGATAGTGAGTTGGATTGACCATGGCCACGGCCGGAGTCACGGGCAAGGACAAGGAATTGTGTTGGGCTGATGTAATGGATCTCGGATTGGGCAGCAACCAGAGTGTTGTTGTTGAAGACCGGGAGTGGAACCATATACTCTGCCTTGTAGATTGGCGTGGAGGGATCACTCACGTCATACTCGAGCAGACGGGTAAGACGCCGTGTTGAGGAATTGCCACCACCCTCTTGAGCCAATGCCGACTGCATCAGTGCGTAGAGGGTTTTCTTGTCGGGCGAAGAGGTCAGGCCTTCGAGACCTTGATTGTTCGACCGTCCTGTGACAGGGGTTGCTGGAATTGTCTCCAAATCAGGGTTATAACGAGGTGGGCTATTAGCGTTAAAAGACTCAGTTCCGTTTCTCTCGGGAATGATTGCAGAGGGTGGTCGGATGGCTCCTGTCATTTTACCACTATGGTCGAAATGGTAGATGTAAGGGCCATATTCATCGGAGACCCAGAAGCCACCCGGACTGAGGACTAGGCCTTCAGTATCTCCACACACGCGGTGGCCCCCCGTACCATTACCGCCAAAGCCATCACCCGTGTAGGTGGCAGATGGAAGGTCGGGGAAGCCGGGGAAGGTGAGGTAAGGAGGCCTGAGATCGGCATCAAGACCAGTCAGTGGTGTCCCAGCGGGGTCCCTAAAGCGGATTGTGTCGAGGTATTGCAAGTGGACATTTGGCGAGCTGGGGTTCGAGGCCGTGGAGTCGTAGTTGGGCGTGAAGGTGATCTGGAACTTGTGGACTCGGGGTTGATAATTCAGTGTACCTTCGGTGTTCCAACCACGGTCGGGTAGAGCCCAGAGTATGCCAGTATAAACTCCGTTGCTGTCGACTCTCCATGAGTGTTGGTCGATGGCAGCGCTACTGCCAATACCTCCCGCAGTGTCGCCAAATTTGTCGCGTGAATCTGACGGCGTGAATCCATAGCCTGCAAGAGCCTGATAGACGTAGGTTTGGCCATTGCAGGTAGTAGTATTGACAGCCGCGCCAGCTCGTCGAGCAGGAGATGCCAACGCAAGGCTGGCCGCGAGCGCGGAGAGAAGCAATGTTTTCATAGCCATTGTGATTGGTTGTACCGAGGATAATTAGCTATTAACAGGGGTAATTATTGGTCGCCTGGGAGAAAGGGGGAACTTTGTACAGTAAGCTCACCGAAACGAACGAGGTGGGCAAACCTGGATGCTCTGGAAATGCAGGAACGATTGGTACTACAGAGCTGCTGAACAAGTTCTTGAACGACCTTTTAACCCAGACACAACGAGGGTTGACCATCGGATGACGGCTCCAGAACAACCTGCACGTGTGCAGTTGAATCTGCTTGATTCGTGCGAGCATCGCGACCTGCAAAAGAAAAGCCTGCAGATCCAAGCGAGAAAAGCTAGATGCTACCTGGACAAGGGCACTAAATGGAGGGTACATTTGAGCAATCTCGACAGGTTAAGATGGGCGCTCTGACTGGAAGCTCGCAGTATCTCAACTGACACCCCTCGGGGGGAAGAAGACCACAATGCAGGATTTGAATGATATAATGGACGAATCCAAAGCTTGAGGAAGGCACTGAGCGCACTTATAAGATAACAGAGTTGTGAGAAGGTGAGCCGAGGGAAAGTGACCCGGTCCACAGCTAACTTAAGAAGGCTAGTGCGTGGCGTTAAGTAGGTTGGCTATTCGCGTGGTCATACTTAAAGCAGATATAGCCAAAACTCGGCTGTATTAATACCACTTGTATATTTCTTCTCTCATGCTAGTTAAGCGACCTCATTTTTGAACGCCCACCTTTATCAACCCTAGTCGATGGGATCCATCCAGGATGCTGAGGTCTCAATCCGGGTCCCTCTAATATCCCATCCGGGCTAATTGGCTAAGGTCTCCTTGCGCCGCTCCCGCGTAGCAACTAGTATTAGGGCGTAACGAAACCACTGCAGTCAATTAGTTAAGCAGCCCACTGAGCAAATAACTGACAAACCAACGAACGAGTCATTCAGGTCAGTCAGTCATTCATTCGTCGCGGTCACCACTTTCCCTCCGCCCTTCCTGACCATCCAACTCCAATGCTTCGTCGGATTGTCCAACATATCCCTCCAAGCCGGCAAATCAGGCGCGCCAGCCCCGAGCCGGAGCTCGATCGCCTTGATGGCCAATTCGGCGTACTTCCTCGCCCCCCTCGCACTCCCGACGGCGCTGTACATCAGCGCCGCATAGCAGTAGGCCGGGTCGAGGTAGCCATCTAGACCTTCCTCACGGTGCAGCCGGATCAGGTGCTCCGCGTGCTTGACGCTAGCGTCGGAGCTTGGGTCTGACCAGGCCGAGAGCGTCCGTTGGAGGACAGCCATCTCAGCCAGAACTGCGTCTGCGTCTGCGTCTGCGCCTCGAAGGCAGCGCGGGCAAGTACATGTGAAATGGAACGCATCGGACAGGTACTTCTGCCTCGTGGCGCGCGGGTCCAGGGGACTGGTGTACGCGATGGTGATCTCCTGGTCCTTGGGAATGGGACGCACCGCGCGCACGACGTGCGTCAGCGTCGACGAGTTGACGTGAAAAATAGCGTTTGGCGCGCAATCGTGGTTCATGCGCGACGACTCGGGGATGATGGTTAGGTGAGGAACTGTCGCTTCGGCAGCTCCTTTCTGCTCTCCCAGCCGCGTCTCGAACGAGTTTGCGCTGGCAATATCCTGTGCGAGGATGCTCGAGTCATTGGAAAGAGTGGCTAGCTTCAAGTAAGATTCACGCGACGGCCCTGGTAGCTGGGTTACCGCCAGCCGTAGGAATTTCTCTCGCTGGGCTTTGGAAAGGAAACGTTCCTTGTACGCGAGCAATACGGGTGTGTATGCTGTAATTGTGTCACCGCTCTGGATGTCGCGTTTGGCGAGCATACCAATCCCCTTTCTGGGGACTGGATGAGTATACCAGGCACCCGTGAAGCTGTTGATGCCAAGAGTGTCCAGCACAGACGAGGGATGCTGCAAAGAAGCCAGGACGGTGGCGAATCCCTCGGCAATCTCAGGCGTGGTAAATATCGAGATTCCCCTGCCATTGCTGAAGTGTCTGTCGGTGTACACGCACAGTTCGCTGTCAATTTGGCCGACCTTCGATGTACACGCAGGCTCGTACGACCAAGGCGCGAAGGCGCTGGGTGAGATGGTATCGTTCGACGCCAGACCGATGTCCAGGTTGCCACGCAGGTGTAGCTGCTGATCAGGGCTGATTCTGTGTATGGCGTCTCCTTCAAAGTGTGCCCCTGTGACAAGTAGGGATAGACAAAACAACGAAACGAAGCTGTGTGTTAGCGCACGTGTCTTCTTCAGCGCCATGGCCTATTCATGCGGAAAAGAAACACATGCAGCTCAAACCGGTCTGGTAGAGGGGCCATAAAAGCGAGGATAGCATCCGAAGGCGTGCATTGAGGAACAAAAGGACCGGACTCGTTTTCATGCAGGATGAGCAATGAATCTGGGAAGTCCAGCACGCCTGCCCACCTGTCATCTGTTCTGTCACCCAAGAGGTGTCATTTCTCGACCTCACACCGCCGAGACCAGCCAAGGGGGCGGAGCAAGAGACGGCGGGAAGAAGTCTGTAGACACCAAGAAATTTCCAAGAAATACCAAGGCCACGTCGGGGACCCGGGAGGACGGTGTGCTGCATTCATGCAGTGATGAGCGGCCTGAGTTTCTTCTGTGTTGCAGCACAGCGCATGAGATCTCGCGGTAGTCGCTCAGCTGCAGCACTGTGAGGAGGGGCATTTTGAGGAGCATGAGGCTGTGAGTTGGATCACATTCGGGGGGGACTTGGAGGATCAGTTGAACGAGTATGAAAAAGACCCGTTACTGTGGGAGCTTATGTGGAGACTCACTCACCCTTCTGTGATTCTTGACTAAGGAGGCTAGTAGATGACAATAGCTGCGCTAGCAACTACTAGTTACCAAACCATCGCCTCTAGTGCCACTGTCATATATTAAATCATTTGAAGAAGCCCTCTATGATCAAGTACTGTGTATCAAACGAGCAAGGTATGAACATATCTACTCCGTACGTACTAGTAAGTACTTGATATATACTTTCTGGTGCTTCAGTATGACCTCAATTCATCGATCCCTCTTATAAATCCCCACTCCCCAACTACTTGGATGCAGCAAGGACCCAAGCCTGACAAACTACTCCACCACCGGCGACCTTCGCCTCCTCTATCACCTTTGCTACCGCACCGGGCCATTCTCTCTTCTCGTTATCTGATAAAGTCAAAGCCACGGGTCCGAGATACGGCCCGTTCATGAAGTCACTAATCCCTGCCAACCCCTCATCATCACTCACCACAATCTTCGTCTGATAGACCTGTATCTTGTCTTTCTCGAAACCAGCACCAGCAAGCGTCCTCACGAGCACATCTTTCTGCATAAATTCGGGACCCGCCACAGGCATCTGGCCAGCATTAGGTCTAACCTTTCTCATCGCGGCGTCAAGAACGGTGGCAAATCCGAAGGTCTCCCAGTTCGAGACTATGGCTGTTCTATCAGGTTTGAGCGTACGATACATTTCGTTTATTGCCAGTTCGGCGTTGGCGAAATTGGCGATGCTGAAATTGACTATGCTGAGGTCGAAGAAAGTGTCTTCAAAGTCCAGAGCTTGAGAGTCCACGACGCGAGGGTGGACTTTGGTCCAACCCTGGTCGCGGACTTGGCGCTGGAGGGCTTCGATCATGGCTTCAGTATAATCTGTGGCGTAGACGGTGGGTATTGGGAGATTGGAAGTTTGGCAGAAGGTGAGTAGCGCCGAGGTGGCAGTACCTGGGCCTGAAGCATTGTCGTGCACGATGACGGAAGGAGTTGAGGTGAGGAGACTGCTGAGTCGTGCTTTGAGAGGCCCCTCAAAGGCTTCCAGAAGAAGATTATAGGTGGTACTCGAGGTCAGGTGGATGTATTGGGGTGCTAGGAGGGTGAAGTACTGTTGGAATTTCCGGTCGCGGTCTGTTAGACCAGGCATGGCTTTGAATATCGGGTCTGTTGTAGAGCAAAGCTTCTGATACGAGAACGACAAGATCTCAATTCTTTGCTCAGGGAGCTAGATTGAATCGACCCGATATAAGTCACCAGAATGCCGCATCCGAATTTGATGTGCCTGCGTATGCGACCTTCTTGAGAATCCGGGACCCAACCGTTGGCATCAAGCAACGCTATATATCCCGCATCTCGCAACAAATACTGTGTGTTGACTGCCAAAGCGTTGGTCAGATCGTGCCGTGCCGCCTTGGTGGCCTTGCAGAAGCTACCGCGATGCTCAGTTGTTCCGCGGCCTGTGGACCACAGCCACACATCTACTACCCCACTCCGTATGCGGACTGAACCCAGGAAGCACGAAGGAAAAGGGATCGATCAGCTTCTGCTGGGAGCTATTCTGAGGGCATCAGATGATGATGCTTCACTCTACTCCCCAGGCCTTTGGTTTAAATACTCAAAGCGAGACGAATAGGTCGAGTGACTTCCTATACCCACTTTTTTCATGCAGGGAAGCAGTGCACAGAATGGGCCGTTCTTGAGCGTTGGCTACAGGTCATTAGGGGACTTCGCATTAAGCTTCTGAAACATTAATTAGTGTTTGCGAGGCCTCACCAAAAAGGGACACATGCGGGCGTTCCTAGCCTCGGTTGCGGATGAGTACCCCCACCCCCAAAGAGTACAAACCTAGGTAAGGGAAAGAACTGGAGCGAACAATACTGCGCACAGGTCAATACTTCATGACTGAAAGTTATCTTGGATCTGCGTAGTTGACCATCCCAAGTCCACATTCTCATCATGTCGTCAGACACTTCAAAGTACAAGTTCAACCAAATCGGCATCAGAGTCTCAGACCTCCAGCGTTCCTTGAACTTTTATCAGGAAGTGCTGGGCATGAAAGAACTTGCGCGTATGGAATTTGACACCGTGAAGATTTGGTTTTTGGGATATCCTGAAGACTATGCTGGTACAGATGGAAGCGGAGCTGGGAGGTCGTTTTTGGCGAGAGAAGGCGTGCTGGAGTTGATTTGGTCAGAAGTACGTACCTCTTCGTTGACAACTAGCACAGTAGCACGTTTGATGGAAAAGGCGCTTGGCTAAAAGCTGATTTATACCGCGCGGGCTAACCGTGATACAGCACTCCCGAAAACATGTTACCAACAGCAACGATCACGCAGGATTTGGCTTCATCAAGCTCTGCTTTACGGTTCCAGATGTGTCGGCTTGCATGAAACGATTCGAAGCCAGCGGGGTTAAGATCCTCAAGCAGCCTGGCAGCCCGCACGGCCTGGAAATCGCGGCCCAGGCAATTGGGGCTGAGATGCCTGAGAAGGGAAGGAATCAGGGGCTTTGGAAGGCCGTCACTGGGGCAGGGTTCGTAGAGGATCCTGATGGGTATCTTGTAGAACTAGTACAGTATTGAGCTCGACTTCAGGAGAGTGAATTGAATCTACTTTTGTTCGATCCCTGTCAAGAAATGTGAGCCGAAGACCACAGAAAGGAGAAGATCTCGCTCTGGCTCTGAGGAGCTCTGTGTTCGTTTGCCGTGGATGGAGAGTTCACTGCCGAAGCGAGCTGGAACATCAGCAATCCAGCACGGAGTCATTGCCAACTCCGCTCATCAAATGATAAACAAGAACAGGAATGAGAACTTGGCTGATCACAGTGAAGGAAAATCACCGAGTGAAAAGGGTGGATTTGAATGCCAAGATGCCAAGCAAATTCTTAGTAAGCGATCTCGACGGTGAAGGCCGACCATTGCGTCATTGAGGTTGCTTCTGCGAACCGGTGGGTTCCAGGGTTGGCCAGGGCTATCAATTGATGGCTGCGCCGACAAACCCCCAGAACCCCTCCTACTCACACGACCTTCTCACCTTTCGCCGTACCATTCACTGTTTAGAAGTCACGAAATCTTCTCTTCTTCATAGGATCTCAGATCTCTTCGCTTCTCCAGTGTCGTCTACATTTCTCTTCCAAGATCGGCTTCTCCAATCCCTCGCAACCGAACCTGCATCAGGCTCCCTTGTTTCTCCACCACTACCGCAGTCAGGATGCCTCTCTTCAATGTACGCTGCTGTCTTCTTTCCGATCTGACAGTTACTGACTTGGAGTAAGGTTACACTCAAGGAAAACGCTTCTCCCGAGGAGCTCACCAAGGCGAAGGAGAAGGCCAGAGCTGATGGAGGAGAGATCAAGCACGAGTTCACCCTAATCAAGGGCTTCACGTAAGTCTTCTGTGTTCCAGGCTCTACTCCTGCCTATCTAACTTCTCTGTGTCTGTAGTGTCGAGTTTCCTGATGACAAAGTCGGCGTCCTTCAGACCAACGAGCACATTCACGTGGAGCAGGACAGCGAAGTCAAGACCCAATGATTGATGGGAGCGAAGTTTTCTCAATATCCAACGGAGTGACTGGGCTTCCAATGGACTCTTCAGCGACTTTCAATTCATGAGCTTGATATTATACCCATCCACTTTCATGAGCTTGACGATACAAGATCTTTGTCACGACTGCGACGGACGCCCACGGTATACAATCTCAGAAACTTGAAAGGTCTAAGGACCCATGGGCTTGGGTCGGGGTATGGTGGACACGACTTCAACCGGATATCATGAGCTAAGCTGGCATATTAAACCATAATGCATCACAGAGGCTTCTTTCTACTCCTGTGTCTTCCCGTTCTAAAAATCCGTAGTCCTCCCATTATAAGTCCACTCTCCGCTCGGGCCCCACCTCAGCGGCTCGTTCTTAGGTCCTCCAATCTCCCCGGTCTTCGGGTTCCTCTCTCCTTCAAATTCAGGCTGCGCCCCTCTCACTAGATTCGGATGTAATTCTTCTCCTCCACCACTCGCATCGATCACAACGTGGCCGTAGCTATCCTGAGATCCCGCTTGCTGCTGTGCTCCTTCTGCCGCTGCCCCGTCCCTCAAACCAGGGGCGGGAGATAAACTGGATATGCCGTCGACACGCTCATCAATTGGGGCCTGCGCGCCCTCCGTTTCCGAGAGCGACGCGTCAGGCGATTGATTTACCCGCGGCGTCGAGAACGCCCCCGTCGACTGGCGCTGGAGCGCCTCGAAAATCTCCTGTTCCTCCCTCGGCAGCCGCGGCGGCGCAGGCATGCCGCGGAAACTGAACTGCGATGAAGAAGATGCGGCGGCGCCTGTTGTCTCGTCCTCGTTCCTCCGCAGGCGCGGAGATCTGCTGCTCAGCTGTCGAATGTTGTGGGCGCGGCTCAGCCGCCAGCATGAACATGCACTTGAGCTTGAGTTTGAGCTTGAGCTTGGACACGGAGGAGCGAAGAGGTGCGCGCGAGGAGCTGCACAGAGTGAGAGGGACCGCAGATGGGATGTGGCGGCGCTTTTCATGTTGTTTTTGTTTTCTTCCTTGTCCTTCTCTCCTCTTTTTATCTAAGATGGTCTTCGTGGGTGGGCGTGGGGTTTTCCTTTTTCCTTTTTTTTTGGCCTTTCTCTTAGAAACGGAGAGATTGTCGTTGTTGTCGATGTGGTTATCTTCTGGCGTATATTCTTGAAGCGCAGGGCGGCAGTTGTTGAAAGAAGTGGTCGCAGATGGCAAACTAAGAATTGGAGTTGGGGGAGTAGTGGGTTCGATACCTAACAAGTAGATTACCCGGCAAGAACAATTACTCGCGAACGAAAAACCTAATTGCTATTTCCGGATTGATCTTAGAGGGTGAGCGAATGCCGCTTTAACCTGGGCTCCTAACTGAGCCTCGGCCGAGCCTGGTGAGGCTCACCACCTGTTCCTGAGCGATCTAGAGCGATCCGGAGCGTTTCTTGATCAACACCCTCACACTTCCGTGGTTACAGGATTAGCGTATTGTGAAAGTCTGTGGTCAGCTACTCTTGCATATGTATCAATTCCTGTGATCTCGAGGACGCCAGGCACCGAAATAGTAGCGTCCAAATACTGCAATGCCTCTGCTTCGCCTCCTCTCCACGTCCTTCCTGAAATTCTCTCTAGACCTCCACTGCCTATCATCTCCATCTTCTCTTGTCATCTCTAGAAAATCCAGATCGAATTTCGCATGCACTCGAGAATTCTTTGCCAGTTTCTTGTGCCTGGTATTTTCTTTCAAGACAGGCAAGGCGATTTTCCCATAGCGAGATCCCGTTAAGATCGCTTACGCTTCATCCGTTTCATCAACCACTCAAGATCTCCGACTGGAAGATTGAGAGGGAATTCAACAGAAGCCAGGATCTGCACCAGCAATAAATACCAACAAAGGATACAGACAACAAAACCACAAGCACCGGCCGCTGTCATAAGACTTGTTGCTGCCACCCCCTCGGCGGCCTTGAAAAACACTCCAGAGAGACACGCCAACATGGGGACCAAAAGCAGGAACGTCAGCATAAGCACCACATTAGTTTTCAGTGAGGCGACGAAATATATGGAGCACAGCAGCGCCATATACAACGGGAAGTAAGCAAATGTCGCATTGAATGTCGGGTTCGTGAGTGCCGTTTCCGGTGACTCAGGTTGGTATGCCGCGGCCGCATTGAAGGATGGTGTCAACGTCGCACCGAACGAAAACCAGAAAGCCCCAAAAGAACCGAACACGGCGAATTGAAAGGTATGGCCGAGGAAGAATTCGAGCACAGACGCAATGACCATGAGAAGGCCACCGAAGAAGTAGAAGACGCCGCTAGTGGAGGGTCAGTGTCTTGTTTCTCGACCAAAAGGCTATGGGGAATGGCTTGCATTTCAGCTGCTCCAAGGCCACCAGCACCTCGCCAGCCCATCAGAGCATTTGTCACAGGTGTTAGGGACATGAGAAAACCCAGCAACGCCCTTAAATTGCAGTTGTTAGCAAGTGACCCTTTGACATTGGCAGGCAAAGTGAGATATCTTACATGGGCATTGGGTTGCCCAAGGTAGTTGGCGTCTCAGCAGTCGGATTGATTTCCACCTCGTGGTGCTCGGCTTGGCTCCCTGCCTGTGGTCGGTTCTCTATCTTGCCTGTTTCTCCCATCTCCATGTCCGACGACAGTCTTTGTCCGTGAGATGCCATTGACGGAGTGGCATCACAGTCAAGAAAGAATTAACACCGATGATTGAACTGGTCAACGACGAACAGAATGCTTTGACCTTCAAAGAATGCGCTCAACCGTCGCATGTTTCTTGGAACCTAAGTCATGATTCGAACCCCTTTATATAGACCTCATTTCGAATAGCGCGGTAATCCTTCCATGTTTCCGGGGGTGATCACTCTTGAAGTCATGAACCCGAAGCAGTCTATCAACAAAGCTCAGGCCAAATTGATACTAGAACGAAGACTGTTCCATTCAACCGAGAGGGAGATTAATACTTCTTAAGGAGGAGAAGAAAAAGGGGCGTCTTTTGGCGAAAACTCAGAGCGACAGGGCTAGTCGAGAAAACGTTTACGGCACGCGCCCAGCAGGAGCAGATGAATGGTCGCCCAGTGAATGATTGCTATCCTGCCGTCTCAAAAAACCCCATAGAGCGGCTCCGCTGCAAAGATCCACACTCGCATGCCCTGTTCTTGTGCAATAGACTCTATAGAACAAGAGATTCGTGTAGGGGTTTATTGGAGCTCCAACCCGCGAGAGGTTTGAGACATCTTGGGTGCGTGTCCGGATGAAAATTGATTTCATGTATCTCTTGACCAGCGATGATGTGAAACTACACAACTGCTGCCGCAATGATGGATGCTAACATAGAAATAAGACCTTCTGTTGTACAACAGTTGGCTCGAGGCCATATCAGCAATCCCAGAAATTCTCATATTTCTAGTATCAGCGGCAGAGTTGTTGTCTCAGTCCGATCAATCAACAACAAGTTGTTCGACATCTTATTACTCCGACTGAGAGGTTAGAAGGCCTTCCACACACCGTTGTGCGCTACACACTGAATTTTCATCTGCAGGTATTATGATCGCATGCCACGATGATGAGACCTCTATTGAAGACCTTATCACCTTGACCGACGTCAAATCATTTGCGCAGTTCGGTAACGACCCGGCATCCGGCAACAGCATTGTGAATTTTCGGTTCGATCTACCTATCGATGCCCCAAAAGTACTAGGCGGCATCAGATATCTCCCACAGTCAGGGCTGATTACAGGCTCTGCCTGTGAAACTCCAAGTCCAGGGTATTTCAACAACCAAAGGACGGCCAAGGCATTCTGTGAGATGGCATACTGGCTAGAAGCAGAATTCCGACTCAAGGAACGGCAGGTTGGTTGCCTCACTAGGCCCGTCGAGGTCGCTGATTTTTATCAACATCTCCACATCTCGATCCAGCGGCCCTTTCACTTCTCTCACAAGGTGACTACTGGATATTTTTCGAAGTGTTGCCATGAGACGGCGATCAACTACTCCTTGATACTTGGACAATTGGAGCCATGCCGAACGGTCCACGATGAAGAGACCAATGGAATTCGATATGTGTCACTCCCAATGACTCTTGCCATGAATACCCCGAGCATGGCTGACTGCTTCTTGCCCTGGGACACCAGACAATCCTTGAAATGTTACATCAGTTGCAGGTGGGAAATGAAGACCTCCTTTTCCACGACCAAGGATACCAAGCTCGACAGTGGGAAGCTCATCTTCGAGTCAATCAAGACAACACCAACTGAGCATTGTTGTGTCTACTTCCGGCCTACCACAAACTCCGGCTTATCTCACAATTACGCCGCCATCTCTCAGATTGATCTCACTGTACCTAAATTCATCAAGGAGCCCACCAGTCGATGGGGGCTATTGTCAAGGCAATATAGTTTACAAATTTCCCTCGCCTTTGACAGACTTGCCGGACTATCATTGCCCAAATTACAGACAATCCTGCGGTTGATGGTAACCCCAGTGGAGATATGCACAGAGATTGCAGGCGATGTTCTCACCGGACAAGTAGCTGTAACTTCGCAACATGGCAATGACACGACAAAACAGACGACAAGGTGTGCGTCTGCCCTCCCTCTCTATTGTTAGTCTCAATGTCTCAAGAATCGATGACTTGATGCATCTCAAGCGATTGCAAAGCTTTGGTTAAGATATACTCAAATTTCCACTGGTTTACAGATGGCTAGACGTAGAAACTATACGGTTGCGCAGGGTTGGGATAGATTCTTGTGACACTAATAGACACAGAAGAGCGACATTTCCAAGCCGGGAGTGAAATGGTGAGGGTTAATGCGTCAGGGGTTCCTGTGCATCTATGTGACTATCACGCCTGATTACAAACCTAAAAGACTGCCTATTACACCCATTTACGACCCAGTGCATCCCATTTGGTCTTCACCAAGATAATCCTGCCGAGCGATGGCAAAAATTCCATCACAGCGCCAGTTCCCGTTGACCGAGGCTACTGTGGAGTAATGCTTCACAAGCATGGTCTTTCAAGCTTGTGCCCGATCAAAGAGTGAGATATCGAGCGGGTCTGAAGCCATCTGTCCGTGAAACCGACGAGAACTTGATGCGACATCGTCAATACCTGAGCAATAGCTGTCACTGATCTACACTCGGGGTGAAGTATGCTTTTGAGTTTATCCCTCCGCCGGCTCCGCATTCTTGGCCACACCAGACTTGCTCCAGATGGGGCAAAGAGTTCTTGATCGTTCCAATGAACGACCTATCCAAGACCAAGACTTCCAGATCTGGGGTTTTACGACATCCTCGACCCCCTACAGGTATCTTCGTTCAGGGTATAAATGAACTAGACCGCTCGTTCAGATGTCGTGTTGGACGCAACTTACAACGCCCAGAGCCAATGACAGAGTTTCTCGGCGCAACAATGAAAGAATCCGTGAGCACTCTCAAAACCGAGTTGACAGAGTTTGCCCATCGCCGTAGTAGCGAAGGACCTTATGCTGACGATTTGGATGTGGATGTCCTGATCGTTGGAGCTGGGTTTGGTATGACTTGGCTTCCCTAATTGTAACAACAAAGAAATGAACTGAGTCTGTGTCTAGGCGGTACCTACCTACTACACGAACTTCGTAAAGCCGGTTATCGCACCGTCGTGTACGATGCTGGTACATCTTTTGGAGGCACTTGGAGATGGAACATCTATCGTAGGCTCCCAATCATTTTCAACGACGAGCCGGGCTAACTAATTAAGCCGGCGCGAGGGTCGACAGCGAGGTTCCCATCTACGAACTTCCCATTCCCGAAGTCTATAAGGACTGGCACTGGAGCACTAACTACCCCGATTGGAAGGAGCTACAAACCTATTTTGCCCATGCCGACAAAGTTCTTAACCTCTCTAAAGATGTGGCATTCCAGACTGTGGTGACTGGGGCAGAATTCGACACGGACTCTGGAAAATGGACCGTCACCACATCTGACGGACGCAAAGCAAAGGCTCAATTTCTCATCGCTGCTACCGGATTCGCAGCCAAGCGCTATGTTCCGCCATTCAAGGGCGTTGATAAGTACAAAGGCATTATTCACCACACCTCTTTCTGGCCCAACGAGGGCGTTGATGTCAAGGACAAAAAGGTCGCCGTCATTGGATCAGGTGCCTCGGGTGTTCAGGTTGCCCAGGAATGGGGGCCAGAGGTGAAGCAAATGTTTTCTTTCCAGAGAACTCCAAACCTCGCCATCCCGATGGGGAAGAAGACACTTTCAAAGGATGAGCAGGATGCTCTGAAGGTCACATATCCAACAATCCATGAGTTCCGTAACCGATGCTTTGCCGGTTTTCACTACGATCTCTGCGAGCGCAACACTTTTGATGACACCCCTGAAGAACGGGAAGCCTTCTACGAGAACTTATGGCAGATGGGCGGCTTCCACCTGTGGCTTGCCAATTATAAAGATTACCTCTTCGACGAGAAAGCTAACCGCGAAACTTATAATTTCTGGCTTAAGAAACAGCGCGCTCGCGTCAGCGACCCAGTTAAGAGAGACCTTCTCTGTCCACCTGAACCACCTCACCCTTGGGGTGTAAAACGCCCTTGCTTAGAGCAGAACTATTTCGAGGTCATGGACCAGAAGAATGTTACGATTGTCGATATCAGCGATGATTCAGGCAACGAGATCGCAGAATTCACCGAGAAGGGGATTAGGACGACGGACGGCAAAGAGTATGAGGTTGACGTTGTGGCACTCGCCACCGGCTTCGACGTGGTGACTGGCGGTCTAACCCAGATGGGTCTAAAGTCCATCAACGGCCAATACCTTAAGGACGAGTGGAAGAGTGGTATTAGCACATACCTCGGCGTTACAATCGCAGGGTATCCGAACTTCTTCCACGTCTACGCAGCCCACGCTCCGACGCTGCTGTGCAATGGACCATCCTGTGTCGAGGTTCAGGGTCGATGGATCCGCGACGCCATCAACATGATAAATCGACAAAGCATTAAGTATGTCAATCCTACCGACGAGGCGAGCGATCAATGGAAGGCAAGGATTGCAAGTCTCGCCGCCCAAACACTCTTTCCTAAGGCCAAAAGGAGCACGTACATGGGAGGCAGTATCCCTGGAAAAGCCCGCGAATTTGTGTGTTATCCGGCAGGATTGGGCACCTATGGAGCGGAGATTAGGGGTTGCTTAACAGGATTCAAGGGTTTTGACGTTGTTAAGGCCTAAAAGGGATGTTGCCGTTTCGTATTGGGACGGTAGTGGAAGTGAGAAGATGGTAACTCAAGTTGATGCTGTGTGGGAAAGACAAGAACGCTTTGAGGTTGTAGCTATGGCCAATAGATAGCACTTGCAAATACTGGTACTACTTTGTTCTCTCCATCTTCCAGTGGCTTTTGCCAGACATATTGAGCTTCAAGTCATGGACTGAAAAGGAGGCGTCGATGAGTTTCTAGAAAAATGGCAGACAATTCGACGAATTCACGGCCTGCCTCACAGTAAAGGGAAAGCAGAACGGACGTAGAATTTTTACATGTGAAGAAGCAACGGTCATGCCCGTGCAATTCCTGGATATTTCCACCAAGTCGGCGGCTCTGGACTCCTGGACCAAGTCACCGGGAACCACAGAGAAACATCTCAAACCTTCACGGAGCAGGTCGATTTGGAGTGCTAGAGAGGTGGCACTACTTGGAGATTTGACGCACCTCCCAAATTTGCAAAGCGTACCCGAATTTTCTTGCAGGATCATGGGGGCGCTCTATGCTGCTTAGACACCATACACGCGTACAAGAATCAATAAATTCTTCTCCATAAATTGCCTATTTGGGAAATAAGATTTATTAACCAGTCCGTTTCAGGCGATGACCCACAGCGGCTCCGCTCTTGGCGAGCGGAGTAGCAAGCGGAGTAGTCTGGGGGACTGGGGCCGAGGATTTAGTCCAAACCGCCCATGAAATTGAGATTTCTCTCCACCTTTTGAGCTCGGTAGCCACAAACACGCCTTGTGCTCTTACAAGACTCTCGCGCTTGCCCTTGAGGATTGATCGATGATAACAGATAAGCGGCGGAGCTGCTCCGCACCCGGTCGCAGCCCACCCTATGCGTTGCTTCGCGATATTTCCCACATGGTCTCTTAGAGTGACATGAGCCTGGGCTGGTTCACCTCCTGCTGTGGTTGAACACACGTAGCTTGCTTCCTGTCCTCCGAGATGCCGTCACTGAAAGAATAGCAAGATCGTGTGGCCGGACCCCGTGGCTTATTAAAGAAGGCATGAAGCCAATACCCGAACAAGGGACCATAGCCGTTTACCGTCTTTAACATCACCGCCTCAGTCACCAAACCCTCGAACTCTCTGTGCGTCTTACATATCTTGTGAGGAGACAAATCCTGCCCGATATGGCGAAGATAACCTCGACCGGGATCTCGGCTTTGCGAAAGCAAATGGACGACACGACTGCCGATCCTGTCAAGAATGCTGCTGGCATCGTCTTTGTGGCAGTCAACAGGCAAGGACAATCAATCTTTGAGCATGCTTCGGGGACCACAGGCCTGGGAGTCGATGACCCAATGACCCTCGACCACTCCTTTTGGATTGCCAGTTGTACCAAAATGATCACCGGAATTGCTTGCATGCAGCTTGTGGAGCAGGGAATATTGGCTTTGGACGATGTCGAACTCGTCGAGAGGCTCTGCCCTGTGGGTGTCTCCTTGACCGCTCCAGGAGTACTGGGATGTCCATTCGCATTCGTACCAGACTTTCTAACCATGATTTGTGCTGTCATGCCAATTAGGAGCTGAAAGAGGTCAAAGTAATTCAAGGCAAAAAACTGGTCCCCAAGAAGCGAGGCATTACTCTTCGCATGCTTCTTTCCCACACAGGTTAGACCTACCCTCCCGTCCTCTCAGAAGCTCCTATGTCTCTTCCCATACACAGAATGGTCGCTAAGCTATTCCACCAGCTGGTTTCGGTTATTCCTTCTTTGACAAGCGCTTGAACGATTTTTACGGCGCAGTTGGAGTAAACGAATTCTCCGGCCTCAAGCACGACTATCTGTCCCAACCACTCGTCAACCAGCCGGGCGAAGCTTGGGAGTACGGCATCAATGTCGACTGGGCGGGCATCTGTGTCGAACGTGCCTCTGGACTGTCCCTGAACGACTATTTCCAAAAGAATATTTTCGAACCCATCGGCATTACGCAAATCACCATGTTCCCGTCTGAAGGCATGAAAGCGAAGCTCGCGTACATGCACTCTCGCGACCTTCACACAGGAGATCTCAAGCTCGCGGTCGACGGGCACATCAACCACGCCCCGCTTGTTGCCACAAGCCAAGCCGAACGCGATGCGATATTCCAACAAGGTGGCGCAGGCTGCTTTGCCCAGCCCAGCCAATACGCCCAAATTATCGGTGTGCTTTTAAATGATGGTGTCCACGCCCCAACAAACACTCGACTACTCAAGAAGGAGACTGTCGAAACCATGTTCACGAACCAAATCCCAGAGTTCCCGGATTTTGCGAGGCATGCCATCGTACCCCCAAAACCGGAATACTCGAATGTTCTACCTGAATTGTACCCAGAACCGCACGATATTCCTCAAGGCTGGGGTCTCACATTCTTCTTGCACCTTAGAGACAGTGTAGTGCACAGTAAAGGCACAGCTTGGTGGGCTGGCTTACCGAATCTGTTCTGGTGGGCCGATCGGAGTCGAGGCGTGGGAGGGATGATTGCAAGTCAGATCATCCCGTTTGGAGATCCCAAGATTCTGGGACTCTGGGCGACCATGGAGGCGACCATCAACGCCAATCTCGAGTCCTGAGGATAATTTGAGAAGCCTGTAGGAATCTATATCAACGGGCGCGGAATCCGGGGGTGAGGGAGGAGGGGAGGCGCAAGTGATTCAATCACAAATATATGTTAACAGAAGGAGGACTGGATTTAACTGCGACTCTCAGATCAACATGGACCTTGCCATAAAGGCCGCTCCTGCCAGCTTTCAAATTTGGTCTCATAGTAGAATTCTAATAGTGGCACCCCCGTCAAACATCTCTCACCCTGTCACGTCCCTGCTGAATCGAACCATTCTTCGCTTCATGGAGATTGCCAACAGGAATGCCATATCTGACTTCCTCCCAAGATCCAGCAGAGCTTCGACGCAATAATCTAGGCTTGCGTAAAGCCGATCCCGATCTCCAGGAAGCCACATGCCTGAAATGCCATAGTCTTCTCTCAACGGCTGGCCAATCTCACCAAGCCATCTCAAAAATTGCTCCGAAATTCTGGCGAAGGAGCGAATCATGATCTCAGTCCAGGGCTCTGTGAGAAGCGCCCCGTCCTTGACCGTGGGATGGAATTCGTTGCTCTGGCTGAAGCTGCAGTCCTGTCGCACTCGTCCAACTCGACCGAGATCGGCCATCTCGAACGCGCTTTGTTTCCTGATGTGGAATAAAAGGCCACACGATTTCCGAATCGCCGCGTGGCACTTATCGGTCTCTCCAGATCTGTCCAATTCCTCGATAAGGTCGACCAGCAGGTAACAAGCTAAGTTCCAGTGACTCGCCAGGACTGAATACCATGACTGAATCTGTAATGGTAGCTCGTCATGGTGCTGAATGCAGGTCGTGAACAACTGTCCATAATTCCAATTCCAGTGCTCGTAGACTTTGAGAGCTTCCAGGATCAGCTGTTCCAATACTGCCGGCGAAGCACGCCGGAACTGCGCGTTCTGCACTTGTTTGACTTTCCGGTACAGAAGGGCCTTAACAGGTGCCGCCTCCGAGAGAAGTGCACTTGCTGTCTCCTTCGAAAATGGCCACTGCACTGACCCTACCGCGTTGGCGGCTGTGTTTCTCCCAAGAAAGTACTTTCCCCAAGGATTGTCTTCCACCTCCGGGTACGTGCTATGCATGGCTGCTGGCACTGAGGTGGAGACTCTCACAACAGGTACGGCACTGGTGTGCGAGCTCTCTGGGGTTTTAGCCTGGCCTGCCTTTCTGTCAGTCTCGGACAGGATCACCGAATCTTCATCAGAAACAATGGGTAACCGGTTGTTGATGGCTGCGGAGAGCGTGTCGCACATCATAACTAGCCAGAATAACTGGTTGAAAGTCATTCGATCTATCAGAAACTCGGAGGAGGCTTCGTCTGGAAAGGGAGGTCTCGATTCGACCGTCATCCACGCCGTATCAAGCCTCGGTCTCTTTGTACTGAGCTTGACTCGTTTCGCAGCTAGTCGCATGAGAGAGTCACGCAAGTGCAGAGGATCTTTATCCAGGTCGAGTAACTCCTGGGTCTCAGCAAACTCGGGCGCAGTCACGTGGTCGACTGACACAAATTCTTCGGTGGGCTCGGCCTGGTATACATGCACGTCGTCACTCCATGTGGCCCTACCAAGGGATCCCATCCTTTGAAAACCATTCAATCCAAGATAGTGGGTGGTCTCTTCTCCATGATTCTTTACCCGTTGAAAGTCCTCTGGCGAGAGTGGACGCTGTGTGAAGCCAAAAATGACTTGCGCGAATACAACCTGAAACGAATCAATCGCCATGGCTTGTTGCAGCGCTCGAGAGGCCTCGTTCCACAGTGTCACTTGAAGAGATCGGTCGAAACTGGCTAATTTTGCTTCGGCAAAGTCGAACAATGACTGATCGACCAATCTCCCAAGTTCGTGAAAAGATTGTTGGCGAGCTCTTAGGGTTCGTATATCTAATAAGCCCGACTCATTTGCGCCACTAAGTTGGGACCACTGGGCTGCGAATGCCATTATCACAGCATTCAGAGCGTGCGACGCAAGTCGACTTTCTGTAGGTGACAGTTTACGCCCGCCGAGAACACAAGATGCGCGATCTAGTCTGTGAATTCGCTGAATCATGCCGTTCTTGGTGGCGATGTTCGTTCCATGAAACCGCTGTTGCTGCCATCGATGCGAGAGAATACCTTCATCGTTGTATGGGCAGCTTTGTTCCGTCACCCAGCATAACAGTGCATTCTCCAGAGTATCAGAGTAGATGTGCTTTAAGCTTGTTGAGATGAGCAACCTATTGGTGTTCTCTGCCAGATGATGTGCCGGTAGTGCGAAACGCGGCGCGGCCTGTGATGATCCTTCACTCCTTCCGACAATTTCGTCCTCGTTGAAAATTGTCTCTGCAAAGTCGAAAGCTGGCGTCTCTAGCCCGTCCCCGTCGTAGAGAGCGGAGAACAGAGATTCAGTCTTGTCCAAAGAATTAGATCGTCCACCGGGGGTAAAATTGCCAGGTCTGCCGACTGGTAAAATGCTTTCACAGGTGTAACTCCACATGGATGGATCGACGACACTCGGTCCAGGGACGTTTGAATAACCTTCGACCTCAGTGCGGTCCGGAAAAGGTGGACAATGGGGACGGTTTATATTGTTGATTTGATCAAGGTAAGAAGTCAGAACAGGGCCTGGCATTGTTGCTGTCACGTTTTCCGCCTGGTTAGAATGAGAGTGCGCCCGTGAAGGAGCACCATGTCTCCTGCCACTTCCCGTGCTGGCCTTTCCACTGGCGACCTCGATGTTGTTTGTAGTTATAGTGATTCGGCTGTTGGGCGCTGCTTGTCCCTTTATTGTGTATAAATTCTGCGTGGTTAAGCGGTCGAAGCTGCACGTCTTTTCCAGCCTCAGACAGTTTGAACAGCTCGTCCAGTGAAGGAGAGCAGCATCACAAGCTCGTTTGTAGCGTCGGCAGTAGTCACAGCTCCGATTCTGGCGACGAGAAGTTTTGTAGTGGTATTGGGGGGCGGACCCCCTGGTGTACCCAGAAACCATGAATGAGTATAAGCCGGATAAAGACAGGGATTCAACTTGAAGAGGGAGAGGGGGGGGAAGTGAGCAGTGCCATTACGTTTAAGGTGGATTTTATGTCTCCCTTGTCTCCTTGGTGAATGCGGGGTTACCCCCTATTTCAGACCCCAGCTTGCCCAGCTTACTCGGTCCTTTCTAGCGGACTCGGTAGCGGGCCTTGCTCCTCTGAAGACTTGACCACAATGCGCGGTGGGTCGGGTGTTGTCGCCGCGTCAAACCTTTCAATCCTTCTCTACATGGAATTGCAAACTGTATATGCACCGCCCAACCACTATCCCGCCATCTTTCCTAAGCTCCCGTTCGACCGACGAGTCAACAACCGCCGGTAAACTCTGATTCTTCATCCCACAGTGCGACTTCGAAGCCCTTTTTTGCTGATGTCTTAATCTTGCTCGCAATTACGAGCAGCCTCTTACCTATCTTGAGACGAGGCCTTCGAGTCGACTATGAGGCCGCGTCATCTGCTGGCGAGGTCGGATGGCGCTTTTTTGGATGCAACAGAGCAACCATGTCTCTCTGCCGTCAAACTACTCATCTATATGCTATAGCCTCGCTACAATTGCCGTGGGTCGATAGTGGGTCAGCACGATCGTTGAAGGCTGCCGTAGGTAGGGATCCTTGAGTCGGGCATCTGGGGAGTTCTATAGACACCCGCTAGACACTTGGAAGGACGAATTTTTTTGATAAGTCGCCTGTTCATGACTTTGCAGCGCTTGCGTTGTTGTTGTGTCCTTGGGAGAACCATGTTAGCACCTAACTGAAGTATTCTATCTCGGGTCGCCTGTCTAATACATCAACGGACCATTGTCCATCTATGTTTTGGCAACTTCAGCGCAGTACTCTATACTTAGCTTCGTTCTTCACTATTGTCGCCGATTACTAGGGGGCAAATAATTCAGCCCTAGGTGTGTTGCTCAGGGAGTACTCCGAGAGCGCTCAGTGATGTTCAGCTAATGGCCCAGTTAAAGCTCAGGTTGAAGCGGCCTTCGCTCGCCCTCTGGGAGTAAGCCGTATGTGGCAATTTGGTCTTTCATTTTCGAGTAACAGAGGGACATTCAGGCTTCGGAAACAGCGTTTCGGGATCCACGTGGTAGATGTACGCACACCAAAGTTTAGGGCCGAAAACCCATAGCGAGAAGAATACCGCAAAGCGAAATGTCAAGTCGATATTGAAGAATCTCAAGGTCAGTGCTGAAAATTCAGACAAAGTTTGTCTGTGTAAGATTACTACTTTATGACGAATTCTCCCTGAAAGGAAGCGAAATACCGAAAAGGTCTCGATCAAGAACTAGTTCAAGCCTAGCCTCATCCCCGTAAGATGAAGGCCATCCATTGAAAAAAAAAAAGCCCCCCCTCGCTTAGGCCACGGTCGAAGTCGGCGTCGCGCTTGTGGTTGTTGTCGTCGTTGGTGTGGTTGACGAACCTGAAAGCGATGGAGAAGGAGCCAGATCTGCTGCCCAGGCTGCGCTGTTGAACTCAGCAAAAACTTCACTGATCTGGCCCGATGGTGTGATGGTAAAAGTGTCAATACCCTTGACCTCGTATTGACCGGATCCGATGCCCTGTGCAAGCCATCGCCAGGCGATCTTGTTGCAGGAGAAGAAGATATCGAGAGTAGTGAGGGTGGGAATAGGTCGCTGTGCTCCTTGACCAGCGATGAACGCAGTCTTGCTAGGGAATGTTTTGCCACCGAGCTACCTGCTTGTGAGTGCATATTCATCTCAAGGTCTTTGCGAGGAACTTACAGGGTAGCCAGCCAGGAAATTGATGGAATCGCTGGTGTCGGTGAAGTTATCCGCCAACAGCACATTCGCCTTTGATGCAAAGTCTGGGGCTTGGGGGGCAGTCAAGAATGAAGCAAATGTCGACACAATATCGGTTGCTTCAGGTGAGTTGAGACAAGTATACGTGGGCGCGGTGATTCCTAGACACGAGCAGGCACTGCTATAACGAGTAGCTCCACTGCAAGCTGAAGCGTACGCCGGTACTGTTGGTGTAGGCACTGGGCGGAAGAAAGCCGAGCAGTCTGCTTGACGGGTTGCAAGCGGCGGCTGAGCTGCTGTACCGGTAACAGCTCTGACGACGGTTAGCCTCGATGATGGCAAGATCCTTCGGCCTTACCTGGCACAGTTATCTGCAGCACAAACACCTCGCTCGTAAAATGAGCCAGCACCAAATGGATTGGCAGCCACAAAAGGCATGCCGGCGGCAAGGGCAAAGAGAAGGGACTTCATGGTGGAATGTGTTCTTGGAATTGTCTCAGCTCAATGGTCTGGTGGGCAATTTGGTTGAGTTCTTATTCCCCAAGATGTCTGTCTTGAACAGCAACACAATACTCGGTGAGAAACGGAGCCTTTTTAATTCTCTTCGAAAACGGCAGGAGCACAGGGAAAGGGGTTACCACATTTCAAGCGTACCACTCTAGGTCCATGCAATTGTCAACAATCTCAGACAAAATCGAGACCGGACAAGGGGGTTCGGAGATGGATTGGGGCAAAAATAGAGATCTAGAGCACGATTCTTTTCAGTCCAATCTTGGAGTTGTGTTACAGACTGGTCGATATTGCACAATACGAACGATGTCGCCTTGCCAAATCCGCTGAAAATCGCCTTAGGCTCCAGAAATGGATGGCTCATCTCAATCAGGGACTCGAGTATCGTCATGGCCAGAGCATCGTGTTTGAGGCAGTTGATATTGCAAGGAGGCCCGATAGAACGGCAGTGGCTTGAGACAAGCTCGGGGTGTCACTTCACCTCCAGAAGGCATTTGAGATGGTTGGAAGGGCCGTCAGCCGAGTTCTCAACCACATTACCGATGAGAGGGATCCCTTGCATACATAACCTGCATCTGCGGCCTCGTAATTCTCCTGGGTCTGGAATGCCGCGGTCTCAGATGGAGATTGAACTCATGGCAGGATCGGTGTCAGCTGTCTCAATGGGGGAGGAGGTTCTCGAGGGTCAAGGACAGATTGAGGCGAGGAGAAAGGAAGGGGAGTCTGGGGGGGAGTTTAGCGCAGGCTGGTGGGCTGGTGGGCTGACTGCCAGGCTTGAAGTCGCAACTGCGTCAATGGTCAAGCAAGGTGTGGCTAGCGCTGGTGGCGCAGGGGATTTGGGCCACTAGCCTCACCAGCCTCACCAGCCTCAGCACCCGCCGCCCCAAGACAAGCCCAGGACGGCGAGTCGGTACCTCGTACCCAGTAATAGTGGACTGGCCTCACTGGCCTTACTGGGTATTGCCCACCGATTGCCTCACTAGCCGGACTTCCCCGCATTCGCGCCTCCCAAAAAGAAAATAGAGGGAGAAAAAAAAAAAAACAGTGACTTCAGTGTGACTCAAAAGAAAATTCTCATTCTCTCCTCCATAGACCGGCTTCTTGAAAACTGCTCCAGCGCGCAGTGAGGAGGCCCCTGATACTGGTGTCGTTGTTGTCATTTATCGTCTGCAACATGGCGTTCTCATTGAGCAAGAGACTAGCATGTTCCCAGCTTTCAAAGCTTGCCGCTCCCTCACACCGAGCATCTCTCACTTGGCGACGGTATGCCAGTGCCGCTGCTGTGCCCACCTCTTCCAGCATCCCCATTCAGGATGAGACGCAGATTCGGCATGAAGCCTCTGTGCCCAACCCAGATCCTTCCTCCGACTCGCCCACGGCGACCTTTCTGAACCAATCTACTCCTTACATGGTCCCTACCTACGTTCGACCCCCGCCGATGATGGTGCAAGGAGAAGGGTGCATGCTGTACGACAATGAAAACAGACAATATCTGGATTTCACCGCAGGCATAGCGGTAAATTCTTTGGGCCACAGTGATCCTGAAATTACACGACTCATTGCCCATCAGGCACAGCGATTGATCCATGCATCCAACCTCTACCACAATCCCTGGACCCCGACGCTGTCCAAATCCCTGATTGAAGAGACACAGAAGCAGTCGCCCGGCTCGCCTCTGACGCAAGTCTTCATCTCGAACTCTGGCTCCGAGGCTAACGAGGCTGCGTTGAAATTTGCAAGAAAGGTCTCATATGCCAAAGATCCAGAGTCAAAGCAGAGAGACATTGTGTCGTTCCATGACTCTTTCCATGGCCGCACCTATGGATCGCTCTCAGCTACTCCCAACAAGAAGTACCAACCCCCATTTGGCCCCATGCTGTCTGGGTTCCGTTATGGAAAGTTCAACGACGTTGCGGGTGTCCAACAGCTGGTCAACGAGAACACCGCAGGAGTGATCGTTGAACCAATCCAAGGTGAAGGCGGCGTGAATGTCGCGACCCCCGAGTTTCTCCAAGCCCTCCGCAAACGCTGCGATGAGGTTGGCGCCATTTTGATCTTTGACGAGATTCAATGTGGCTTATCCAGGACCGGTGATCTGTGGGCCTATACTGCCTCTGGTGTGCATCCAGATATTTTGACATCTGCCAAGGCCTTGGGTAATGGCATCCCTATTGGAGCAACCCTTGTATCAGGCAAGAGCGTTGCACCGTACATCAAGACGGGCGATCACGGTACAACCTTCGGCGGTAATCCTTTTGCCTGTCGAATCGCGCACCACGTCTTTGGCCGTCTGGCCAAGCCCCAGTTACAGGAAGAAGTTCGAATTAAGTCCACGCTTTTCTTCAGCGCCTTCGAGACCATGAAGGAAAAGTTTCCGGGCATCCTCTCGGAAGTCAGGGGTAGAGGTCTTATTGTCGGCTATCAGCTGAGCGACTCTGCCAAGGGCAAGGCGACAGAACTTATTACTGCTGCACGAGAGCGAGGTCTTCTGGTTATTACTGCCGGAGACGGGGTCATCAGAATTGTTCCCCCTCTTGTTATCTCGCATGAGGAGATCAACCGAGGGCTTGCAATACTGGAAGATGCCATGAACGCTGTCTTTAACAAGCCGAGTGAAGTGTCAGGTCCAGCAGGTCAGCAGGAAATGGCTGGTCGCTGAAACTTATTCTGGTTAATTTATGCCCTCTTTTCACCTTCTGGCACAATCATTCCATGGACGCCACGGTAATCTGGACGTTCAGCCGGTTGCCACCTCCCCGGCAAAATTTTGCCTTCCTCGACCAGCTTAAAGACCTCGACCTTTAGAGGCCTGCAGCATTTGATCATTTCTTTCTCACTATCACTCCCAAAGCCCCACAAGGAAAGATCTCCTCCTGGGCACGTCGACAGGGCCATCAGAAGGTCCTGTTCTGCAAAAAGTTCGATATAGTCACCCGGTTGAGCAGGGCACGGATTCATAAAGTATCTCCCCTGTGAATCCAGGCCCGTCACCTGGAACAAGTTGATGACGTCGTGGACGTCGGATTCGTTGAGACCGAAAGGCAAGACGGCTCTGGTGAGGTTGGAGTGACAATGATAGTCGTACGACGCCTCCGGTCCCGACAGTAGCGTGTTGATATAAGGGTCGCACCTGGTGCCAAGGAGGTCGTGGACTCTACCTCCCGTCTCATCCACTCCATACCATGAGAGGGAATCGGCGACGATGGTGCACAATGGACGCATATACGGTAGGCAGGACCAGAGGCGATCATATGTTGTAACGTGTGATGAGTGGAGCTGTTTTGTTCGAGAGGCCCAGAACCTCTCCCGAGGGTTATTCGCGTTCCAAATATTCAAATCGCCTACAAAAATTGTCAGAACCCGATTGCTTATGCACAACTTCCCTTGCTTACCAACCTGAGGCCCCTCGGGTGTGCTAATTCTGATAATACTCTTAGCTGGGGCCTTCCAAGCACGACCCGAACGGATAGGCAAGACAAATGACTCAACAAGTTCCCTGGGACCTTGCTGAATAGACTGGTACAATTCTTGGGTGACTGTCAAGGGTGAACCCGCAGTAGGTAGATAGGCTGGCTGTGGAGTGGGCAACGGTTTCCTCGCTTTCAACCGATCCTCGCTGGATTGAAGGACAGACATGGTGGCTCGAAGGTGCCAACAACTCACACTAGGATGCCGTCTCGTGTTATCGGCTTCGCGCTCGCCCCTGTTGAAATTGTACGACGGGATCAGGGGGACTATTTATCGACGTCTCGACACGGAGATGTCCGAACTTACATATTGCCATGTTATCAGAGCTTCATGCCTCCAATCCGAACTTAGCCCACAGAGTGCAAGAGCAGTAAGTATTCCCTTCCATCTTGAGCAGACAATTGGGTTGTGAGCAAGGGGTCAGGACAACTCGGAAGGGTTTCAAGCTGCAGATGACACAGGATATCAGGCAACCTACGGATGGTCCTTTCCACTGTCAGACATCAGAAGGCGATCCCACGCTTAATGGGTTAGGTAGGTCACTAGGGTTTCGGCGAGATTCCATGCTACTGTGCAGGCACTTATATTTTCCCCTCAACCTACCCTTAGACCACCTCACACGCGTCTATTTACATCTCCTGTTGAAGTTTCAAGACGAGTGTCAAGACGATGCTATGGCTACTGATGGCCAGGGCAGGCACGGTGCAAAAACTCGCACAGGGTGTCTAACTTGCAAGCGGCGTCGAGTAAAGTGCGGTCTCGAAAGGCCTTCGTGCGCGAGGTGTGTCAGAGCAGGCAGAACTTGTGAGGGCTATCAACTTTCGCTGGTTCAAGAAGGTCTCGCGCTTCCTTCGAAAGCAACCACTCCACCACGCCTCAGCAGTTCTTCATTCTTGCTCTCAGCCTTTCGTGCCACGCAGTCGGAATGGCAAGCCTACCGATTCTACAGCCACCGGGTCGCGTCGATTCTAGGCGGCGCCTTTGATACAGAGTTATGGCAGAAGCAGATGCTCCAGGTCGCTGATACTGAACCCACTGTCCGCAACGGAATCTTTGCCATCGGAAATCTTTTCAAACATGGCCATAATGGCGCCTCGGATCATGCATCAAACTGCATCTGCACTCACTGTCGCCAAGCACTGCGATACTACAACAAATCCATCTTGGCGTTGTCGCATTCGCTGCAGGAGCCGTGCACGTCTCAAGCGGCCCATGTTGCGCTTTTGTCGTGTATTATCTTCATCTGCCTTGAATTCTACCGGATGAACGACAGCACTGGAATTTCTCTAGTCTCAAAGGGGTGTAGCATGGTTGCAGAAGCTATGCAAAATCAGCCCGCTTCTGGAAGGACTTGGATAAATCCGAGATTGTTGAAAGTGTTCGATCGACTTTGGCTGCTATCAAGTATGTTTGGCTATCACTTACCAAAACCGTCACCGAATCGTTCTCTACTGTCTCCCTCCGCTCGGGTGCCGGACTTTAACAACATAGAAGGAGCAAGGGACTCCCTACACGAGATTTTGGAGCTTGTCCAGGACTTGAGATTGCGAGTCTATCAGGCTCATTGGAATTCATCTTCGCCGGAGGATCTTTCGATGGCTACAGCTTCGCTTCAGAGGGAGCAACAAATTGCGCTGGTTCTGTTGGAAACTTGGCAACGGAACTTGGAAATAGTTGTGGCACAACAGGCAATGGGGTCATTTCAGAGGTCACTCGCACATTTAATATTAAGAGTCCACTACCTAATCACCAAGATCCGCGCCTCTGCAAGCCTAGATCCCTCGGAGATAAGTCACAAAGATCACCTGGATGACTTCAATGAGATTGTCGTCACAGCAGAGGAGGGCCTGACCAGATTTCCTTTAAAAGATGAAGCAGCGAGTTTCTCGTTTGAAATGTCCTTTCTGGCGCCCCTGTACCTGACTGTCCTCAAGTGTCGAGAACCTACCATCCGAAGAAAAGCTCTTGAGTTGATGCGTCTGACAGGAGCCAAGGAAGGATTGTGGCATAGATCCGAAGTACTCTGCATCGCCGCAAGAGTTATGGAACTTGAAGAAGGCATCACCGCCTTTGACCTGGAAGAAGTTCTACCTGAGGCCGCCAATCGTTGGCCGACGCTTTTCTACGATGTGCTTGCTGGGCTGAACTACCGCAAAGCTGGAAAGACCCATGTGGACGTTGTCTATCTCACTTACGATGCAACCTGTTTGCAACGCTTCCGGGGCAGGGGGGAAACTCTGGTAGTCGAGGAATGATGGTCGGCAGGCACATCTACATTCTGGAGCTGGGTTCTCGCACGGTTCTGTCCGAGGATGTTGACCGAATACATGAGTCAAATATCCATGGTCACCGAGTCCATAGGTGCCCAAGGCTTTCGACAGTCGAATGTAGCATGAATCATCTTGGCAGGGCGCAAGGTGAGAGGCTCTGTCCCTGACGACCCTTGGCTCTCCACATTCAAAGTTCTCTGGTTATGCACAACACCACAAATGGATGGCGCCAGAGGACGTCAGTGGCACCATACATGCATTGTCATAGCTACCAGGCGCCTCGGCCATTCCAGCGAAGGGGGAGCCGACTGCAAAAGCATCATTCAGCGTAGCATGAGTTATACGCCCTTCGGACAACTATGGCAAAAGAGACTTGCAATGCGTAGTACTCAAAATAATTCCAGCCAGAAAAGAAGAGAACAAGCATTCACTCTCATCTGCGGATCGGCTCATTACGATTTTGGGGTCTTGAACAACTCATGCATTACCAGCTCGCTGGCACCTGAGCGATCTACTTGTACATACAGTACTACGGCCTGGCCCCAGACCCCCGGGCAGATTAAAGCACGCCATTGGCGCCGTCTCTGCTGCGCAGCCTTGCCGTCCATTCCCCATTCGGTGCGGTTTCCGAGATCCGAACAGTCTCTCACAACCACCCCGTTTGCAGGACATGCCCCCGTTGTCCGCAGACCTCATCCCTTCAGTCTCCTGTTCTAATTGAAACTCCAAGAATCGCAGCTCGTTAGAAAGCATGCTGTGGTCGTCAATCTCAGCCATGTGTGGGACTCGTCACGTACCGCAAGGCAAGTGTACTCGGTACAACGAAATGCCATTTCGTGTAGAGGATGTTCCTCCTTTGCTCGCTCTCTTTCCCGAACGCGGTCAAAGTGGATGAGTCGCAGTCTGAACAATTTCCACGTTGCTCCATCCTCTTGAATTGGAATTCTATTCTCAGGACCTGTTGAAGATGTCCACAATATCTGCTGCCTGGTCTAGTGTCAACGCCACGATGATCATATTTCTTGCTGAAGATGCAAGACCGACGTCTGCAGGCCCTGGCAGTGTTACCCAGGCACTCTTATATCGGCCTGTATAAGTAAACTCGCGCTGGCCTTGATCAAAGACATGCCAACGACACAGCAGCCCTCTTGATTTCGATTTCAGATCACAACCATTCTGAGCATCAGGTTTCACCCTCGTTGCCTTGTTCTGGTTTCACTCACGCTCTGCTATGGCTCCCCTGGGGCAAAGCCTCGCATTAATCATTACTTTGCATGCTACGCTGCTTCTGGCTCAACTTCAATGCCCTCCTCTTGGGCCCATCTTGCCACCGCCAACAAACCTGACGCAGAATTCGCAGCTCCAACAAGTCATAGCAGCAATCGACGCTCAGTTGCAAAATTTCAGCTCTTCGCTTAATGCAACAGCCCTTTCGGTCGGTGTGAGGTCCATCCACGAGACAGAGCCTCTATTGAGTTTCCACTACACTCCTTCGGTCTTCAACAAGAGTGGCACCCACAAGGTCGACGGCGACACTATCTATTCCATCGGGAGCACTACCAAGCTCTTCACGGCTCTCTCGATCCTCCAGCTTCAGGGGAAAGTCAATCCAGCCGATCCGATCACCAAATATATCCCGAAGCTCGCACAAATGTCAAAAACTCATGACCCTTTATTGGCCGTAGACTGGGAGACTGTCACTGTGGATGCTCTTGCAAGCCATCTGGGTGGAATTGGCGCAGATCGTACGTAACACTCGAGACTATCGAGAAACAAAGAGAGGGTTGACCATGGAACAATCGGCAGTCACCAATAACGTTATCCCATATATTCCTAGCATTACTGCAGAGACGGGCCTGCCGCCATTGACTCAGTCCCAAGACTCACTTTCTTGCGGCGGAGCTCCAGGTACTCCTGGGTGCAGCTGGGACGGTTTGTGTTTTTGCCCTCTGGCGCCCAGCCAGCCGATCGTTCGTTCCACTTAACATATACGAATTAGATTTCTTCGACAACTTTGGTCGACGACCTCCTGTTTACGCCCCCTTCACGACGCCAGTCTACTCGAACATCGGATACGCGCTGCTTGGTCGAGTGATTGAAAATGTCACGGGCAAGACTTATGCGGCATATCTTCAAGATGCTGTCTTCACACCGGCCAAGATGAGCCACACGTTCGTCGGCCCCCCCTCTAATAGCTCCATGGGCTTCATTCCCGCTGAATCAAACTGGTGGGGCACGTCTCTTGGATACGAAAATAGGTAACGTGCACTCCGTACTCCTTACCTGTGACCCGGCCCAGGAAGAACCCTGTTCTAACTGATGGGTGATATGTGTGTGTGTGTGCAGCTCGGGCGGCATCTACTCGACCAACAACGACCTCTTGTCCTTTGGCGCCGCGATCCTGTCGTCGAAGCTGCTTCTTTCGCCCGTCCAGACCCGCGCGTGGATGAAGCCCAAAACATTCACATCCTCCGCTGGCGTGTCCGTCGGTGCGCCGTGGGAAATCGCCCGGGGCGCGAACCTCACGTCGGACGCGCGCATCATAGACTTCTACACCAAGACCGGCAACCTGGGCGACTACACGGCCATCCTGGTGCTGGTCCCGGACTACGACCTGGTCGTGGCCGTCAACCTCGCAGGGCCGGACAGCTCGATCGCGACGATCCAGGCCGTCTTTTCGACCCTGGTCCAGTCGCTCCTGCCGGGCGTCGACCAGGTCGCCAAGGACGAGGCGTCGCGCAAGTACGCAGGCACTTACACCTCCTCATCCTCGCCCTCGTCCTCGTCCAGGGCTTCAAACTCGAGCATCACGCTCTCGGCGGACGAGTACGGGCTCGTCGTGTCCGCATTCTCAGCCAACGGCGTCAACGTGCTCGGCGCCAGCGGTGCAAGCGCAAGCGCAAACACCACGGTCCGCCTCTACCCTTCCAACCTCGCGGCGGGAAACCAGAGCGCGTGGCGCGCCGTGTACCAGACTCTCTCCACCGCGGAATTGGACGCCTTCGACGCGCAGCTCTTCTTCCCCCAGGGCAGTTGCCAGTCGTGGACGGGGGTGGACCTGCTGACCTACGGCTTCGAGGCGCTGGATTACTTCGTCTTCACCGCGGACCAGAATGGAGTGGTTGTCCAGGTTGAGCCCAAGGCGTGGAGGGTCGTCATGAACAGGACGGATTGACTGACGCTTTGCGACTAGGCCGAAGGGGCATGTAAAGCCTTAACCTTAAGGAGACACATGAGGACTGGATTGGATTTTTATGGTGTGTTGTGTTGGGTCTGTCTAAAAGTGCACGCTCACAGCAAAGGGGGCGTCATGTATTGCTAGATCAGATAGGCTAAGAACTACGTATGTAGATAGAGCCTTCGGTATTCAAATCATGATCTCGTTCGATCAAACTTGACGGAGCCATGCTATTAAATTAAGTCACATTTGATGTCCAGAATGCGCCGTACGTTCATCAACGACCAAAGGGATTGCCGTGCGACATGAAGTTGACCGATACACGGAAGGCTCGAAGCTCAGTATCCCCAGAGAAAGAAGCTAGCTTGCCACCTGACAAAAGACACTCAACCCCAGAGAAAGAAGCTAGCTTGCCACCTGACAAAAGACACTCAAGTCCTGAATGGTATCAATAACAAGTTTTTCAGTTGCAGTCATGGAGAATGCCATGTCAGACACTCACATTCATTAACTTTCTCAGTCCCCCCAACCACTTACCCTCGGGTTATTCTTCCTCCATTGCTAAATTGTTAAGTTGTAACATTTCACAGACATGTCTTACACCTCCTCTCTTACAAGAGGCATTAGGCGATCCTTCTCCGAGGAGGCGGCCGCAGACACGTCTTCCCCTGCAAGCTCGTCTGCGAGCGGCACCCGCGTTGTGTCTGCGTGATCTTTCAGGATTTCAGTGAGCCGTGTCTGGTAATCCCAAGATCTATTAATCATAATCCGGCGCCTGCGCGAAGAACGTCCCATGCTTTCTTTTGTGGCTGGGGCAAAAGACCAATCTAGTCCCGTTTTGATGCGCGGCCGGCGATGGGGTTTGAATCGGCCCTCCCATTCATCATTGAGTCTCCCTCGGGCATTGGCTTCGTTGCCAGCTTCTTGCAGCCACTTTTTCCAGGCCTCGTTCGTAGGCGCTATGGTTGTTGCCTCGTTCAACCATTGGGATGTGCCACTCAGAACAATAGCAGTCCAGAGGGCGCCTGTGAAGTTTCTTGCCTTTGGGTTCTGCTCGAAAATTGTTTCGGCTCTTTTTTTAGCTCGATCACGCCTTTTCTCCAAGATCCAGGCCTCTTCGAATCGACGCCACTCGTGTTTGACCTTTTGTTTAAATTCCTCAACCCGTCCTGTCACAACCAGCCCGTCGGATTCCTGATCCTGGGGATCTTGTATTGGGATGATATCTGTTTGGTATGCATGTTGCCAGTGATATTTGCAAGGGCTCAGGGCAGACACGGCCCAGTAGAGGACGTTCAACAAGATATACGAAGCAGCAAAGGCCACTTGAAGGATGTTGGATGCGTTCGCCAAGGACACCACTCCCGCCATAAGCATGACTGTCGAGAACAGAGCAAGGGTACGATAGGGTGTGTCTATTTCGAGATAGATCAGTCATTCGCCAGCTCCGATGACAGCGGCAGCCTACCATCAATAACATATTGTGCATGTTCAGTCTGAAAATACAGGCGAGCAATATTTTCGGAGCTGGGCCGAATCACTCGGATCGATCCCTGGCAAGCAGTCCATAAGTATACGCTTGGGGATCTTCACAGTGAATCTTTGTCAATCCGCATCGCATCCCGGCTGAGATGAGGTTTCCTGCAGAGTCGGTTCATGCTTCTCCGAAACATAGACCCATGCCAAACCACCTGCAATCAAAAAAAGGGGAGTGACTGAGAGGGCGCTGGACTCACGTTGGGATAGTAAATAATGACATCTGAGCGAGGGATAACGCGCCCACGGTCCTTTTCCACTTTCGGTTCCTGGAATACCAGACTCCAGTGAGTGCCAAATCCCACAAACGAGCTCACCATCGACAGCATAATGGTAGCCAGCAAGGAGAAGCCATCGTGGTAATAAACGGAGAGACTGATCAAAGCCAAGGTCATGGCACATCCGGCGACGGAAACCCAGAATAAGGGGCCATACTTCTTGGGGCCAAATGAACGAAGCGTTTTTGTTCCCGGCGGCGCATCTTTTCGCGTTACCTGGACAAGTTCAACCTGGTAATCTTCCAAAGGCGCCGGATGAAGCAGCTGGGCGAAGAAATTGATTTCCTTTTTCACTGTGCCACTGTAAGCTCCGGCGACGATCCCGGGAGCTGTAGGTAGTCGGTATTTCCGCTCATGTTCAAGCAAGGCGTGAGGGGCTGGCATGAGCCTAGGTATCGTGGACCACCAAGAAAGGCTTGTCACTTGGGCATTTCGAGTTATGGACCCTTCTCCCAGCACAGCAATGATACCGACAATGTCCAGCTGCAAGTCTCCAAACTTATCAATCCAGCGCATCTTCGAAGTGTTGAGCAATCTCAGGTCAGGCTGAAGGGACCCAATCACATTCTGAAAAGTCGGGCTCAACAATACCTGGCACCCAGTGGTTTCCGCGGTCTTTTGTCGTGCGGCTGAACAACAGGGTCGAAAAACATGGAAAGGTGGATTGTTCGAGCCTTACGGCTGGAGGGGTAAGGCAAGCCATATATACCTGTAGGTAGATTGCGCACCATTGGCACGCAAATATAATTTTGAGCAGATGCGATTTTAGGTCAACAACCTGGACGTCAGTGCCGCATTTGGCCCAATGCAGCGGATTGAGACCCCCAATCAGGACACGCTTCGGTTAAGCGGTCGTGGACTCAATGCAGCCAGCCTGCGCTCTCATCCGAGAGGATGGCGGTGCTTTAGAGCATCTCGTCGCGGGGGGCACCCATGAATCCAGATTCACGAAGCCGCATGCGGTACTGGGTCTTTCCTGAACCTTTGTAACAAGTCGTGTAATCCCTTCTGGCGGCAACTGCCCTGGGCGATGGGCCGAAGCGTAGCTCCCGTTTTGCGTTGGCCGTTTGACGAAGGATTGTGGGCGAGCCACGAGTTTCGCCTTGTCTGAGGCGAATGGGCGGCCTTATCTGCCAGCAAGGAAGCTTGTAGGGGCTTGGAGACTGTGATAGGCGTCGGACACTGGCAGGGATCGCAGGCCAATGATGGCAGCAAGCTGAGAAAGGCAAGCAGATGCTTCAGCCAGTGGAATTTGTTTCACAATAGCCTCATCCAGCCCATCCAGCCCATCCTTGCCTAGCCAGGGGCCCACATTCGCGGTGGATTTGGGCGTGTGCAAGGTGGTTTTCAGGAGGGCGACGTGGGGGCTCGAGGGGGATTTACATGCCCACCATCGGGGCTGGCAGGCTGTTTGGAGGATCTGTTGGTGGTGAGGGAAATATGGAGTGATGGACCGCAGTTAGATCGAAGGTGTTGGCGAAGATATAATCCTCGAGGTCTGTGTCTGCAGAATGTCGCAGCGCAGTTAGATTTGCCTCGACTCGGTTCTGCTGAGGAAATAACTGCAAACCCAACAACCCCGCCATTTCGACACTGGCCTGCCCAGCCTGACTGAGGCTCTTCTGAGTGAATGGCCTTGCACCCCTCCCAGCCCTGCCTGCCCTCCCGCTCCGCAGCCGCAAGGGACCAGCAGAGGGACCAGCAGAGGGACCAGCAGAGGGACCCGGCGCCCGCTGCAAGCGACCGTCTCCGGTGCCAAACACACCAAACACTCTCCCTATCGATTTCCCCATCCAGCCCATCTCAATCACCTTCTAGGTCCCCACTACTGCAACCTGGAAACAAATGCACCCAGATGTCGACACCTCAGCCCGCCGAGGGTTCTCATCCTACCTCGATCCTGAACTTGACCAAAAAGTTCAGACATCTAGGACGTCTCCCCTCGAGCTGGATCAAAGCAGGAGTGCGCTCCCTCCCCCTTGTAATCCTCACCAAAGTTTGGGCTCTCGCTAACCGCATTGCAGGACGACCGTACTCCCCCCGAAGAATCCTACCTTTGCGACATTTGTCTCCGTCTTGACCTGAACCTCGAGTCATTCTACATCCAGGAAGACGACCATGAGTTTGAGAGGACCCATAAGCCTCGATATTTGGGCAGATTATCCCAAATCCGCCATAAAACCCACTGCCCTCACTGCCGACTGGTGCTCGAAATAGCCGATCGTCCTTCCGATCAACGAAGCCCCAGTCTTCACGCCGATGATGATCCCTTGTGTTACGCGCGTTGGGTGATAGATGGGCAGGAAGACCTGGGACCCGACCCCAATCGCCCAGGGGAACATATATTCAGGCCTAGGACACGACGGTTGCTAATATATAGTGACCCTCAAGCATTCAAAGATGGATACATCGTCCTTCTTGCGGACGACGCCCCGAGTCGAGAATTCTTTGGGCGCAGAATCGCCTCTTCTGACCTGCTCGATCCCCAGCAACTTCGTCAGTGGCTGCACGACTGCGAAATCTACCACGGCATGGAATGCGAAGAGTCGCTGGTACATCCCGATCTGCTGGGACAACCCAAAGACGTCTTTCGCGCGATTGATGTGGACAAGATGTGCATTGTCGAAGCTCCCCAATCTTCACGCTATGTCGCCTTGAGCTACCTTTGGGGCAAGAACTTCGCCCAGCTATTTACAACCTCCAAAAACTTGCCGAAACTGTCGCAACCTGGTGCGCTCGAGAAGGAAAAGTTGCCTCGGACGATTAAAGACGCCATCAAGCTCACAAAGATGCTGCAAGAGAAATATCTGTGGACGGATAGCTTGGCACTGTTGCACGACGACGGATTTCAGTATCATGACGACTGGGTCTATGCCAGAGCTGCTCTGACCGTGGTTGCCGGTTCGGGCAAGGACGCCAATGCCGGTCTACCAGGAGTAAGAAAAGAGTCCCGAACATTCCACCAAGAGATTGAAGAGGTGAAGCCCGGCCTGCGGCTAATGGTGTCCCATCTTGCTGAAGGTAAGTTTCGGTTGGACCCTTAAACTCGGGGACGGCTGCTCATGTCTTCCAGATTACATTTCAACCTCACAATGGGATTCTCGTGCCTGGACTTTCCAGGAGAGAATGCTTTCAAGGCGGTGTCTGCTGTTCGTCAACGGGCGGATATATTATCAGTGTCGGCGGACCACATTCTGCGAAGATATGGAAATGCCTCGATCCAATGGCTGGTCATTGGACTCAATCGATATGCCCACCAGAATCTTCCGGGAGAAACCGTTTGTTCAGTTCACCTCAGCAGTGGAACTATACACCCGACGAGAATTGACGAACCCCAATGATATCCTGAACGCTTTTGAAGGAGTGCAGCTGGTATTAGAGAAACGGATCGGAGATAAAATATACTATGGCGCCCTCGAGACAATGATGGACCCATCTTTGCTGTGGGAGTCGACGAAAAGGCTATCTCGACGAGTCGGGTTTCCGAGTTGGTCGTGGTCCGGCTGGATGGGGGAGATACAGTGGAAGTTCACCGAGGTGGCTCGATCTTGGATTGAGTGGCATGCTGATCAGGCCATTGGTATCCATTCGTTCCCCAAACAAGCCTATGAACGGATACCGCCGCCTATACCTCGGCCGGAGTACCTTGGACCGATGTCGAACCACAACCTAAGCACCCTGCTTCCTTTATTACACTTTAGAACTGTCACGGCGCAGTTCAAGCTCACCTCGCCGGCGCTTATTCACAAATCAGTAATATCTCCGTTGAGGAAGAGGCTTACTGGGCCTAGCGCTCTGTCGACAGTACGACCAGCTCCCGCAGATCCTGGATTGATTAGAGCAGGCATTGCGGATCGGAATGGGTTGTGGTGTGGCACTATTGATCTTGATGCGGCCTGGATGCCACGTGTTGGGACGCCGCTGGATTTCTTGGTCTTGTCAAGGGTAAGTTCATTTGCCGATGATGAATTGGCTATCTGGGAGGGCACATTACCAGATGACGTAGAGGACGTGTTAAATCAGCGGGACTACGGCGTTTATATTGTCATGTTGGTTTCCAAGAGGGGCGGAATATACTACCGTGAAGGGTTGGGACGGATATTAACAGAGGCGTTGGACAGGGCCCTCGAGCCCGGGCCGAAATGGGAGGACATAGTGCTTGGCTGAGAAGTCGAGTATATGATTGCGGGCACATGTTGTAGGAGTATTTCCTTTTCAACGATGCTAGAGGCTTGTTTGCCCAATCAAAGCATAGGCCTCACACAGCCGCGGATGGCACCGTAATGGAAGCCAATGATAATGGTCAAGGCTCGCAAGGCTGGTCGTATTCGTATTCCAATCCAGTTCCACTCCCAGCCCAGATTCCTCGAAAACGTGGTAATTGTAACCCTTCCAGGGACTTGGCCGGAGCCAAGTTGCTCCGCCACTCGATCTTCCAAGGTCCATCGTTTTCATTCTCTTCTTTTATCTGCTTGTCCGATAACGTCGCCATCATCATTGCGACTTTCACCAAATATTTCGCACTTGACCCGTCACCCGTCGCCAAAGACGGATTATCGACAGCGCCGCACGTGCGGAAGCAGCAATCGCGACGACAATGCGACCAGACTGGACCAGCTCTAATGAGCACCAGTACAAATCTTAGTCTACTCATCCACAACCTCAACCCATTGATCGCATATCTGTAAATCATGTCTGGCTACTCCGAGACAGTATACAATAACAGCTACGGTGGGCCAGTCACCGAAATCAACTGCGTCTATCCCATCTCCGGCACCTACGGGCTCCTCCCCCGTCTCCTCTATTATGTAACCTTGATCTTCGCCATCTTCGGTCGCCGGACAGAATGGCTCATCATCGGCGCCCTCGTCAGTGCGCTCACCTATGCAGGCACCACGGCTATTCACCTCATGGCTCTTGTGAGCAGCAAATCGGGAGTCTTTGACTTGGACATCATGGGCGCGTGGGCCGTCTTGTCCACGGGCGCGCTTGCTTACATTGGTATTATTCACTGGAGTTCCACGCTGAGAGCTACACGGGCCCGGGTCGTTATGATCTGTTGGGGTTGTTTGGTGGGCACCAGCTTGATCTTTGGGAGATCGGAATTGTTCGACACCCCTATTAACCCGCCTGAGCCGGCCTGTTATTCATCCAAGGGGATGCTGTTGGAGTATCCCAGCCAGAAGTGGATGAACCCCGACTTTGCCAATTGCACGTACCAGTGTTTTAACATATCCAAGCCGATGAGGCAGTCATCTGAAATCATGGCCATCCCCCACCGAATCTTGGACAATTCACAATACAGGACACTTACCTATGTGCTGGTGGGACCAATCCAGTTCGCAGCCTATGCAGCGCTCAGCATGGACGCGCAAGAACATACCCCGTCGCATATGTGCACGAGATTGGTCATGAGCTACCTTATTCATCCAGGCCATCGAGAGCAATTTGCGAAAACGGTTTACAAGGCGAGCATGGAACAGTGGTATGGCGGATATTTCGCGCTGTTGGGGTATGTGCGTCGATCGAAATGGTCTTGGAGAAAGCTAGCCCTCTCTTCATTCGTCATTCCATGGATGCTGCTGGGGTTGGTGATTGACGTTTTGTGTTTGCCGCTCATGGTGTGTAATATAGTGTTTAACGAACTTACATTGTTGCAAGGGGGTCTCCCGACGAATGAGGCAAATATGGCAATCGGGCAGTGGGGCGCAATTGTGAACTCTGTGCTTGTGTTGATAGCAGCCTGCATCACCAAGGGCATGGAGATATGGGACAGGAGGAAAAAAGCGAAGCAATTGGACAGTGTTGTCGAGGCGGTTGTAGCTGTGATTCCCGAAGACGTTGAGAGCGGCATGGCGGAGGAGGTCCAGGAGGTCGGAGTGGTCAAGCCCAAGCTGGCCCATGTCCAGACTCTGCAAGATATGGAGGATGTGATGAAACGGCCAAAGTGAAAGCAGGCCATTCGGGGGCTTCGCAAACAGGTCGCACACACTGGGCAAGGTTGCGGTCCGATGAGCAGCGCAACCGCACGAGGGGGTAAGACTGGGAAGCTGTGAACGAATACGTCAATGAAGTCGCCTCGATTATCTCGAAGTCGACGGGCATGGTGCTGGCGGTCAAGAGGCGAGATGATATGAGTCACATATAGCTGGAAGGTCGAAAGGGGCAATTTATACTTTCTTGGACATAGTTTTGCTCGTTGCAAGGGAGAGCTGTTTGTGGACATGGAGCGGATGCGGGTCGAGTGCATTAGCCGCCGCCGAGACTCGACTATCAGGTTATCCTGTGTACAATGCAGAGAGAATTGGATTCGACACGGTGAATCCAACTGCTTTGCTCGTCCGACTACCTCCAGGTAGATCAAACGGGACAGCAGAGCTGCTTGTTGGACAATATAGAGTCGTTGGTCACAGCAAGGCTGATTGACGAGGCTGATCGACGAGGCTGCCCAACAAGGCTGAGGAGGGAGCGCGGGCCGGTCTCGGCGGGGCTAGACTTGACTCTTATGCAGGGACAAGCTGCTTTTAGCTGCTCTTTAGCGCATGATTGCGGCAAAATTTCTTTGGCCCGCAACCGGGGACTGTGCCCGCCATTGCAACCAAATCAGTGTGCAACAACACGAACAGAGAAGCCCTAGGTTCTTGAAGTGGTTGACCTCCTACATATCTCCACAATCCTGCCTCGTGCTTGAGACGCAGGGATCCGCTAGCCTCGACCTGGTCATATTTGGGTCCCATCCAAATTATCTCGGTGACTCAACAATCCATCGAGACATCGCGTCGTCGGAGGCGATAAATTCTCCTCGCCCCCCTCTTCTTTCCCTCCTCCGAAAGACACTCGCGTTCGATCCTCACCTCTCTCATATTCAATATGGAGGCTATCAAGGAGACATTCGCCCGGTGCAAGAAGGAAGGCAGAATAGCCCTCGTGGGTTATTTCACAGCGGGGTTTCCCACCGCTGAAGAAACTCCAGATATCATGCTCGGTCTGCAAGCCGGTGGTGTTGGTAAAGATTAACCCTCCCTTCAGGGAGTCAGAAATGTTGTAACTAACATTTTCTCCAGATGTCATTGAGCTCGGTCTCCCCTTCACAGATCCCATCGCTGATGGGCCCACGATACAAAAATCAAACACCATCGCCCTCGCCAATGGCATTACCGTCACCTCAGCCCTCCAATTTGTCCGCGACGCCAGGAAAAAGGGACTCAAGATCCCCGTCCTTTTCATGGGCTACTATAACCCACTACTGCGCTACGGCGAAGACCGCATGTTGAGAGACTGCAAAGAGGCAGGAGTCAACGGATTCATCATGGTTGATTTGCCCCCGGAGGAGGCTGTAAGATTTCGCAATAATTGCACCAAGACGGGACTCAGCTATGTCCCGCTGATTGCGCCTGCGACGTCGGAGAAGAGAATGAAATTGCTGTGTCAGATTGCGGACTCGTTTATCTACGTCGTGTCGAGGATGGGTGTTACGGGCGCGACAGGCACGTTGAACACCAAGCTTCCTGAGTTGTTGGCGAGGGTGCATCAATACTCGGGCGGGGTCCCTGCAGCGGTCGGCTTTGGTGTGAGCACGAGAGAACATTTCCTGAGTGTTTCGCAAATTGCCGAGGGAGTGGTGATCGGCAGCCAGATCGTGATAGTGTTGGGCAATGCGAAGCAAGGTGAGCGGGCGAAGGCTGTTCAAGAATATTGCTCCCAAATCACTGGGAGGAAAGTGGGCGACTTCAATACAACAGATGGTTTAACGAGGGAAGTGGGTATTGTCGAGACCATAAAGTCAGCAAAAGAACCAAGTGCAGCGTCGAATGCCCTCAATGGCCATCAAGTCCACGTCGACAAAGTCATTACCGACGCAGACGTCCCCTCCGAACCAGGCCTTGCCGACCAGCTTGATGCCCTCAACGCGTCTACAAACGGCACGGCTCCCAATCCGGATGCCATTCCGGCCCGCTTTGGCCAATTTGGCGGCCAATATGTTCCCGAATCGTTAATGGACTGCTTGGCCGAACTCGAAGAGGGTTTCCAAAAAGCCAAGAACGATCCAGAGTTCTGGAAAGAGTACAAATCATACTACCCATACATGGGTCGGCCGTCGTCACTGCATCTGGCTGACCGGCTCACCGAACGAGTTGGTGGTGCGCAGATCTACCTGAAACGAGAAGACCTGAATCATACGGGAAGTCACAAGATCAACAACGCTTTGGGGCAAATCCTTCTTGCCAGGCGACTAGGAAAGACACGCATCATTGCCGAGACCGGTGCGGGCCAGCACGGTGTCGCAACTGCGACCGTCTGCGCCAAATTTGGCATGGACTGTGTCGTGTATATGGGTGCCGAGGACGTGCGGCGTCAGGCTCTCAACGTCTTCCGCATGAAACTTCTCGGCGCCAAGGTTGTGGCGGTGGAAGCTGGATCCCGCACTCTTCGAGACGCCGTCAACGAAGCATTACGCGCTTGGGTTGTCGACCTCGACACCACGCACTACATCATCGGCTCGGCCATCGGTCCTCACCCCTTTCCAACCATCGTCCGTACTTTCCAGAGCGTCATCGGTCAAGAGACCAAGGAACAGATGAAAGAACTGACAGGCAGACTTCCGGACGCAGTGATCGCCTGTGTTGGTGGAGGAAGTAATGCCGTAGGCATGTTCTTTCCCTTCAGCTCCGATCCTTCAGTGAAGTTGATCGGCGTTGAGGCCGCTGGCGAGGGTGTCGACACGGGCAAGCACTCTGCCACGCTTTCTGGAGGGTCAATCGGCGTCCTTCACGGCGTAAGGACGTACGTGTTGCAGAACGAGCACGGCCAGATCAGCGATACACACTCCATCTCCGCCGGTCTAGATTACCCTGGCGTGGGACCAGAGTTGTCAAACTGGAAGGACAGCGCCAGAGCCAGATTCATTAGCGCCACCGACTCGGAGGCCCTGATAGGGTTCCGGACTCTCAGTGAGACGGAAGGAATCATTCCTGCGCTGGAATCCAGTCATGCTATCTTTGGGGCCATGCAGGTCGCCAAGGAGATGGGCAAGGATCAGACGCTGGTGATCTGCCTGAGTGGACGTGGAGACAAGGACGTCCAGAGTGTGGCGGATGAACTTCCCAAATTGGGTCCAGGCATTGGTTGGGACTTGAGGTTTTAGACAAAGAAATGGATATGAGGGCTATTTCGTCAGAAAGGAGGTCAAGAACTGCCTACTGAAAAGACAATACAATCGGTACTCGGCTCCTGCCCTCAGCAAGCAATCGGTTGTACCTATAGGTTTGGACTATGTAGGTATGGATTACGAACGAACATCGCACAATGGATCATGCACTTTTCGCCCCATACGTAGACATTGGTATTTGGCATGCATCAAGCAGGCGACAAGTGCCACGTCGTATGACTCTCTTCGGGCCGCCGCGGTACCTCCCGAGCATACATCGACACCTACAAAGTATATGCATCATGCAGTGAGGTTGTGCACTGCACCCCGTACATCTCGGGCGCTGATACGTCGGATGGATCCCAATGATACTTGATCAGACAAGAGAGTGCTCGGCGAGTCGGTACCTAGGCAGTAAAAATACCTACTGTAGCTGTTGACAAAGGAATGAATGGATGAATGAATGGGGGCTTCGGAATCTCGCCTGGCGGTCTTACATATGTGTATCCTCCACCAAGGTCCAGCTACAGTGCGCCCTTCGTGTTCATGGACGGGTGAGTATGCAGAGAGGGTGAGGTCTAGTGGATGTGGATAATTATATCAATTAGAGCGGGTCGGGCCTATCTTCGTATTCTCTCTGTGTGTGTCTGTGTGTGTAAGTGGGCGTGTGGTGTGGCCTCTCCACCGACTATTGGCTTTCTATATAGTTGCATACCTGGGTGTATCCTGGGATTTGCTTACCATATGCATGTATTTATGTATTATGCAGTCCTTAGTAAGTCTGCCCATCAAGTAACGCACCACCCTAGTAACGCACCACTCTGTATACTCAACTAGCACTGTCATTTACAGAGAACACTGTCATAAACGCCGCCATTGGATCGGCGGCAGCGAGGTCGGTTGCGATGCTAGCACTCTGGGTAGGCCTCGCTCGCCTCGCTCGCCTCTGCCTCCAGAGCCTCGTGTATAGTCTCGATGGTAGTAAAGGCCTCGTTGAGCTCGATTGGCTTTCCTTTTTATCCTTTAGTCTTTAGGAGATGAATCTCCTTCCGTAGACTAGCTATTTAACTATCCTTCTATCTATTATATCACATATATTCTTCCAGAACTTGGCCTATCTTAATCACAAAATGACGAGTAGACCGAGAGATTAATTCCTGCCGTATAATTAATTGAATAGAATCATCGTAAATATATCTAATTCTTGGTGTTTAATGAATCTCATTGACGGACGCTCGTCGTTTACAAGAAGGCGGTGTTTAAGGTGTATTCTGAGCTTTTTAACTATCGTGAATGACTAGGCTAAATCGAATTACTTTTTGAGTAATCAGGCCACCAGGCAAGAGATGCGACTCAAGGAGTGCATCCTTATTACTAGCACACTCCCCGCATAGGAGGCGCACTCTTCTCCCTCTTATGCTTTGAGTCGTGTACAGTATCGACCATATACTGTAACAGAGCACTTCAGGGTTCGGCGTGCACGTGCAACAACGCACAGAGGCCTGTCCAGTAGATCGGGAATCGAGAACGCCTTTCTGGTTGATACTGACAACAACACCACCACCAACACCACCCAGAGGGGCAGCGGCTAGGGCTACGAACACCTAGCACAGCGGCAGCATCGAGGAACAGGACAGGACTGATAAAACACTTAAAAATAGAGGTAGACGGCACCAAAAAAAAACCATAGAATTCATGATACTCTTCTCAATCTAATGAATGGCACACTGCCAGCACTGTAAACTGTTCCGCACCCCCCTCTCTGCCAGCCCAGTCAGGTTTGACATGTGACTAGACAACTTTTCCTCTCTGCCACCGCTCTACCAGCCCAGCACAGCCCATCACAGCACAGCCACTTTGCCTTGTTACAATATGAATTAGCTACGAAGGAAATGTAACTACCAAGGGATAGTGAGGGTGTATATATAATGCTTACGCTTTATGCGCTCTGTGCGCTCTATGCGCTCTGTGCGCTCTATGCGCTCTATTCACAGAGCCGATAGAGCTAACAGAGCTAACAGGGCATATTACGTGACCTAGTCTTGCTCTTGCCTACGCGACCCGTGACCGGTCTTTCTCAAGGCTGTGTCTAACAAACGTTTAGCTCGACTCTACTGACTCTTGGTACCTCGCTTATATCTACTAAATCTAGCATAGTAAATTATTAAGGTTTACTTAAGTAGTTACTTAAGTAAGCGATAATCCTGCCCCACACTGCTAGTAACTACCGGGATAATATATAATTATTAAGTCTATTAGGGAAGGGGGAGAAGAAGAGAATTCTCCTCGTACGCTCCTTATATACGGTAGTTCTACTAACTAGTGCTTTACTTCTTAAAGTCTTTAGTAAAGCGTAATAATTATCCCACCTTTTAGGGGATCTTATTCTTAAGATCTAGGTGTTAAGAACCTCTGAATTGTACGTGAAGTTCCTCAGATCTGGTAGTGACGAAGGACTTCCAGTCTTCCTAATGGAATTTGCTTCCGATATCAGCATGCCCGCCGTCTGCACGAATTGGACAACATTTCCGGAAAGGTAAGCGGCCAAAAGTGCCTCCATGGCAACTGCCTTGAGGAGGCAAAATAGTAAATGTGTTGTACACAGAATGAGAGTGGATTCATCTGATTGATTGTGTTTTGTCCTTTGGCTTTTCAAAGAGACTCTGCCTGTCTATATACTATTTGCACTGTGGCAAGAAGCTATCCACTGAATAGATCTGGACCTGGCCAGATCTGTCCAGACCTCGTTGTTGATCAACGGTGGCACCGAGGCTATTATAGAGAGGCCTCGGTTGAAGCATTGGTGGATTGATTGGTTTGCCACAGTGGCGCTCTGCTGTCAACTGCTGTCAACAAAATGCCAGACAGTGGAAATGCACCGTTTCTGTGCACCAGGCTGAGAGATGGGTTTTTTTAATTGTCGCCGTCGGGCGTGGTTGCGGCTGTGTTTTTGAACTGCAGTTTCAATTGGTGGGCGGAAACGAGGCAGATATGCGGCCGTTTGTAGGCTGCCACGATACCCCCGTTTACCCCAGTTCTGTCACAGTATCACCTGGTTAGCAAGGCTCGCTCAAGTTCCATCCTCGCACGATTCTGAGGCCACTTCTTATTTGACTTGCGGAGAGTGACAATGATGTATAATGACCCGACTCCGGTCAGGACGAGCAAATAAACGGAGAATTCTGATGCAGCCCATCATCACCGCTGTTAACGCTCTGTTGCCCGTCGCCGACCGGTAATTTCTTTTCATCTCATGCGGAGATCTGATGTATTGAAAACCCTTGATGGGATAGAAATGTGAATTCTTCCACGACATGCGCTTGTCAGAGAGCACATCTCTAGGCACTCTAACTGACGAACTTTCGACTCGGGCCTGAGGTCGCGTAAATCCGAGCCAGACCCACTGCCAGCGACCAGCGCCGCGATCTTCTCTGTCTCTGAGGAAGGGCAGAAGCAAACGGCATTGCCCGAGTGTTTGGCGAGGCACCGCGCGTGGCTCTAGCGATGCCTCGCAAGGTGTTGGCGCAGGTAGGCCAAGGTCGGTGGGGAAAGCACGTCCTGGTATATTATGGCTTGAGGCTGTGTTCTGCCACCGCATTCGGACCACTACTCTCAGCGGCCTTGTTTGATTTCGCCCTCCCGCAATGCCACGTTCTCTAACATCTGGACTCTGGCGACTCCCCGTCCGACCGCGATGAACAGGGACCCCGAGAATGGAGAGCAACCAGCATGACCCTTCAACAACATCCACTATATGCCCGATCGTAAAACACGCCATCAACTGGGTGGTCTCCGCGTTGCTAATTGTCACCGGGCAAAACAGCCATGAACTGTAACGCGCTCTGAAGGCCTTCGAAACCATCCAGCTCTCTTCCGATACGGATGTATACACCATCAAAGCCACCCGAGATTTCCGAGGTCGGTGCCGAGCGCCCGGTGATGGCAGAACTTCCTAACTTGCATCTCCCGTAGGCTGGGACGGACAGCGTCTGGACTCAGTGGCATTGCGGTCTTTCCTCCAAGGATCAAAGACTCGACTTCAAGGCTCCGACCGCCAAGCTACCCTGGCATCGCGTGAGGAAGAACGATCAATTATGATATGAATTCTAAGACAGAGAGAGTGCTATGTAGATAGGGTGAATGCCACGAGCCTGCATAAGCGCAAGGCTGTGGCAGTTGAACTGTAACAAGGTTTGCATATCCATCAAGCCCCCGAACGTATCAAGATGCGGTCCAAGCGACAAAGAACTCCTGGTTCGACACAAATGTGTCGCAAGTCACGATGAAGTCATATGTTCCCGGATTGATTCTTTCCACAATTATTCTTTGGACATTATTCATGCCGTCGGGAATTGAAGTGTGTGTGTTGGCGTACTTGCGCGTGCCACCTGGCTCGGTATAGTAGAGGTTGAGAACGTTGACTAGGTTGAAGGGCGGTCCGGGCATTGGGCAAGGCGGGTCTGTGTAGCACATTGTGACTTTCAGCGTCAAGCCGCGCTTCGGGATAGTTATCCGGACTGGCGTCGTCTGTCCTGCTGCGGTCATTACGTTCACCGGCGGAGAGGTCGTGAGCTGTGGTGGAAAGAAGCCGCCCTTTGTTGAGTCTTTGATACACAACAGAGAGTTTACCAGGTTGACTCTGCCGAAACCCGCCACGCCATTTGGAAGAGGTCTGGGGGCTAGGGCACGTCCGCGGCTCGCGGTTACTAAGGCAGGGTTAATGGGTTCCGCGCCGTTGACCAAGATAGCTTTCACAAGGGCTGCCGGGATAAAATCCCCAAGCCTCTGCCTGAGGTGAACTCTTATTCTGGAACAACAACCAGCTACCAGTGGAGCTGCCTGGCTGCTGCCAGATCGGAACATCCACCTCTCGTCTCGCCTGAAACCGGTGGTGTTGGGATTGGCAGGTGCGGCAATTGTAGGGAAAAATTGGAACGCTGGATCTGAAGTCTTTCCTGAATAGATGCATGTGCCGGGAGCAACGACGTCAGGTTTGATACGTGGGTGGGTTGGCGGGACAGTCCCAGGGTCGTCTCTTGTCGGTCCCACGCTGCTGAAACCGATAACGTTGTTGAAGTTTCCGATCGGTTGCGTCGAGTCAAACTTATACTGCAGTCTCACACGACCTCTTGTCGTATCTACTGATCTTGCTGAATCGAAACTCGTCGTGTGGCTCGTCTCGCAGGCACCCACAGTGATACAATTCTTCGCAGCCGCGGCTGAGCCAATCTGCCGGTTATTCGGCGTTGGCACCTCCCCGTCATTACCGGCACTGAAGATCACCAAAAGATCCCGATGATTTAGCATTGCTTGGTCAATGTCTGCTGAGTAAGCGGTATAGAAATTCTGTTCCATTTGGCCAGGTGCGCCGCCAGGCCGCTGACGAATACCCTTGCCCCAGGAATTGCTGTGAATTCGCGCTCCCTGGTTGTATGCATCGTCGAGGACAGTTAGCATTGTTGTTGTTGTTCCTGCCGCTCCCGGGTCAGTTGCTAGCATAGCCGACGGACGAATTAGTATCTGCGCAGATCCCACTGCAGGCGGTATTGACCACACCACCTGAAAATGTAGTTGTGCCTTTGGAACAACTCCTTTGATGGTGCCGAAATCCGTTGAGTCGCCCTCTCCAACAAGGGAGACTGCCACGTGTGTTCCATGTCCAGTCACGTCGTTGATTGAGTTATCCGTCCGGTACGACCTAGTTGCAGTAGCTAAACCGGCCCCATGATGTCTCAGAGCATGATGACCAGTGTCAATGCCACTGTCAGCCACTGCTATGATTTCGGATCTGGCTCGCTCTCTTGTTCGGAATTCACTGATCCAGAACCCGATGAGTGGTATAATTCCGCTGGCGGGGGCCTTGAGGTCTCGTCGAGCAACATGAACATGGGGCACAATCTGTGATGGGTCGTCGAGAAGACAATTGTCCATGAATTGAGCCTCACCTTTCGGCGGTGGCTTGGGTCCGATAACATTATCATCGACAGATGTTAGGGCCATGATTGTCACCTGGAATGAAGGCCCAGATTCAAGGATAAATTGGAGGTGGAGCCAAACGTCTCCAAGGTCTGGGACCCAGTACTTTTGGACCAGTTCCGTCCAGCAAGTCACCGAGACTGGAGGTTCTCAGCTTGATTGAAGAAATGTTCGATTGACCAGGCGAAACGGTAGGGGTTGAACTGAATTCATCTTGGCGCACGCATATGGGATCATTAGGACCTTCCAGTTCTTTACCTAACTTAATTGTAAGAGAAGCAAGCACATGCTTTGCGATGGCAGGATGGTTTCAGACTTCTAGCTGAAGCCTTTTCAGCCAGCCACTAGGCTCCACCATGAGGCTACGGAGTCCGATCATGGAAGCGAGCTGAAAGCTTTGCAAATCAGAAGGCGGGTCAGCGCGGGGCTGAAGATTGAAGCGAGCGCGCGGGGCTGTAGCTTACAGGGGTAACGGTAATATTTGGTATTTTGAATATTGCTTCTTGCTGTAAAGACAGAAACCGTACGGAGTTCTGCACTATGTTTCCCGGAGATATTGGGTGGCCTATACACTGGGGCCCCAAAGCGACTACCTAGCGGTTGGGCAGATAAAGCTTACAGGTAAGAATCGATACCACACACGACTGCGCACACCGACACAGCTTGGAGATCCCCCCCTACACAGACTAGATAATCACTTCGACATCTGCAATGAATTTTGGCCATACTCGCTGCTGTATTTATTCTCATATTCCCACCCCATCACTGAGCCGCGGCAATGCGAGGTAATATTCTGCCAGTCCTTTCGCACGATCCTTACCATCCCCCACAACCACCTCTGGTACTCCGCCAACAAGTTGCCAGGGCTTCCGTTGTCCTACAGACGACGCGGTAGGCGTAGAAGCAACAGGCCCGACATCAGCCTGATCCCAGCCGAGTTGGTTCGCGAAAATTGCCAGTATTCCCTCGTCCGTTCCATCTCCCACAAGATTACTCTTATATGAACCATTCCACGTATCTTGCACGTCCGCCCATCGCTTCACAGCCGGCTTGTCCGCCTCCAAATCCTCGGTCGGCAAACCCTCGCTCTGCACCGGGTCCGGGGTCGGGATCTGCCAAGGCAGACCGACAGTTGCTCCATCTGGCTCCGTCACAGTCGTGCGCGGAATCTGCAATCGGCTCGCTGCTGTTGCGTTGAATGCCGGGATTGGGCTCTTGCTCAACATCGGCGGAGGAGAGTGAATGCTCACTGCCATTGCCAGGTCGACTGTGTTGTCTAGTCCGTCCGTGGCATCTTCAGCAGACACCAGGTTTGGATCTTTAAGCGGATTATATGCACCCCAGATGGAAGTGGGCATTGATTTGCGGATGTAGGAGATTTGTAGGTTGTCGACTAACTTACCACGGGCGTCTTTGATGCAGAAGGTAAGCTCAGACGTAAGGGAGTAGGATTTGGCCGCTTGGGTCTTCGAAGGCCCAGTGTAGAGTTGCATTGGTTTGGCGTAGACTGGATTTAACGGGATTATCGGCTCTACTGGGAGCCTGGAAGGTTCTGCTGCCTTTGGTTTGGGGGTTGGAGGCATGTTTAGAGGGTCTGAAGCAGGTGTACTCACCACTCTCGCATTGGGAGTGCCTTCTGTGACCATAGGTAATGCGGGATCTGGGGGACTCGGAGTCAAAACGAAAGCCTGAGAAATGGGGATTTCCGTCGAGACGCGAAACTGGAAAGTGCCACCTTTGACATTCCAGACCGAGCTTGCGCCTGTGTTCGGGGCTGGTGGATCGGCCGTACTTGGAGTGGGCTTTGGTAGGTCATGAACAGGTATAATGAATGCACCATCTTCTAGCGCAAAGACCAAATTGCACATCTCTGGATCGATCTGGCGACTAATACTCTGGCTAGATAGGTTTGGTCCAGTGCGGTCTGGCTTGTGTACGACAAGGTAGAAGTCTGCAAGCGAGAGTGGCTTTGGTATGTCGTTCTGCTTGCCAAAATAAATATCGAAGCCAAAGAGATAGAAATCCACGCTAGAGGTCCAATTAACAGTGTGAAGGTCATTAGAGACTACCGGAAACTTACTGCGCTTTTCCGCCGAAGTCGGGACCTTCAATATGAAGGCCAGCTCCCACATGACATGACACACTACGATTCATTAGTCTTTGATGTTTGGGGCGAGGGGTGTTTGCATACTGTATGTGCACGAAGAGGAAGTCCAATTGGAACTTCACACCCACTGAGATGCTTATATCTGCACGGTAGTGAACGGGGTAGAAATTGATCATGGCGTCGAATAAGGCATCAAAATAGGCGCTGACAGGGCCGACATCTAATGACGCATGAAGCATCGCCCCTAACTGAGATCTGGTCAGTGTCTATAGGACACAGAGACCATCGTGGCTGTAAGGACTATACCATGGCGACCTTGGGGGTTATGGCGAAGTACGCCTCTCCGGTAATGTTTATGCAGTCCCCGACTGTCATAGATATACCTAACAACTGACTGTCAGCTGCTCATCTCCATGAATGAGCCTGTTAAAGGAATACCGAGCCTCTGAACCGTCGGATACCAGGTAGGCACCTGGAATATCGGATGATAACCACCCATAGAAAATACGAAATCCCCGACATGGTCTGTGACATTGGGAATACCGAACCAGAAGCGCGCTGCGTATCTGAAAAAGTGCGTTAACCAAGAACAGTACGCTATGAATGTCCACAACAGGGGGTCAAACTTACCCGCCGGATAAATGACAGAAAGGAACAAGGACGAAAGAAGTTGGAGCGAGGGCTGCTTCGACTCTGAAGAAACCTGTAGGGACGGGTACGGGTAAGGGAACACCTTGTATCTGGTTTACTTGCCACACCACGTTCATCTCTGCCACGATGTTCATCTGGACATAGAGCAAGGATTCCTCAGGGGGACCATCCTTCGAAGGTAGCTGAACGACAGCGTCGCCAAGGAAGTTGAAGACAACTGCGGGATCTTTGAAAGAGACCATGACCATCGCAGTGATGTCCATGATATCACAGGCGTCGAGAGTCAGGCCTAGAGCAAACCACCAGGAGTCTTGTTTGACATCAATCCAAGGCGGATGCGGGGGCTCCGTCGGTGTCAGCAGCACATTGAGGATCTGAGCTGGGTTGTTGCCCGCAGTGCTAGCTCCAGTGTCCGCAATCAGAGGGAAGTTGTAGAGTTCGTCTCCAGCTGGCTGCCTTATTATTGTGTTAACCCCGTAACCAACGCGTATCCCCTTGATGCTGGCAATTTCCAATGTGAGAATCGGACCATCCAATCTGCCATACATGAAAACAGAATTGTACTTCGTCGTGCCTTTAGTGACGACCGAGTGCTCGCCAAGGGCCATGAACCTATATGGTGGAACCGTGATAGCCAATCCTCCTCGGTAGTAATCTCGGGTCTGACCATTCTCGACTGTGGTGTCGTGATCGAAAACACCGGCGATCAGAATTGGAGGCTTATTGAAAGTGAGAGCCATCCCATGCAACTGCGATTTGATACCGGCAATCAGCTTCTTCAGGTCATCTGGTGCCAAGGAGGACAGCTTATCGAGCTTGACTGCCGACATGGGTACACCTATTCCCAGGCCGAGTAGACTGACACTCATGGGACCTAGAGTAACATTTGCATCAAGAGTGATCCACAAGTACCCCTATTTACTGATTAGCATAGCTAAGCAACGAGACAGAGGTCCTTACACTCTTGAACTGAAGGGCAAGCCCACTGATGGTAAGAAACTGGGTCTTCTTCTGCAGAGTGCCTTTTGTAGGCTGAGGGTCTTCGTCCTTCTCTGACGAATCGGTGGCCCCTCCCGATGCTTCTGATCCTTTGGTCGATGAGGGTTCTTTTGCAGGTCCCTTGGGTTGCTCCCCGGACTTTGCGTTGTTGAAACAGTGATCCAAGACGGCCACATTGTTCTCGACGACAACAAAGTGATGCCCAGCAGCCATGACAATAGCCGCAGCTTTGGCTGTTGAACCGGTTTGATCGACTACATTTCCATCGACCTCTTTCCGTTCAGAGGTTGTGGACTTGTACATGATGCCACCCCAAGTGGGCAACACTTTGGTATTGATGGCTTGCAATTCTGCCTCGGTGAATCCTCCAGAGCCACCCGAACCATTTTTATCCCTAACCCAATGATATTCGAGCTTCTGGAAAGGCTGTGTGAGCTCTTCCACCATTGGTATGTCTTTGACTCCCGGAAGGGTGTCCACCGAGACTCGCAGCAACTGTTTTGCTTTGTCCTCTTGTCCATCTCCACAAACTTGGACAAATGTAACCTGAAACAATCCGATTGTGATGTTAAGGCCGAAAAGAATTTTCTTTTTAGCACCATCGATTGTCTTTGAAATCTTCAGTGATACTGCACTTTTGCCTTGAGCTGGTGGATCAATTTTGATGAAGCTGACGAAATCGGGTAATACTCCCGAGGCGCCGTCTACGATAGAATCTGCAATCGACCCAATGTTGGAGCCAGTTTGAGATGACCCAAGGTATGCCTCGAAGCTCCAGTCCACATGTGGATTGTCCTTTGCCTCAGGCTTGACGACTAGCAAATCGGACTTGTCGAGCCTGCCCGAGGCGATGCCGACTTTGGAGGCTGCCGGGTTCTCTTCTGCACTGCTTGCGTATTGGTAATTGAATCTGTGAAAGGTCAGCAAGGCTCCATGTTCTTCGTGCATATGAGGTACATCAATTCTAGGCCAGCTATCACAATATCGCCTGTCATGTACATGCTGGACGGAGTATTGGCTGCGCCAAAGGTGTAGGCAACATCAAGAGAATTGATGGCCAGCTTTCCCAGAACAGCCAGCATTGGCCTCTCCAAGCCTGCGGGAAAGTAGCCAGCAAGAATCCCAAATTGAAGGTTTTCGACATGCCCACTAAGCTGCCACGTTTTAGGGGCCCCGGTATAACTCACGTCAATTACCAGTGTCGCAGGTGGGTAGGGCGTCTCGTCGAGATCAGGTCGAGGGTGTAAGGTGAACAAAGTCCCGGCTGTCCAATCGAACGTTGAAGCAGATTTGATGATCTCGACTTCTAGAGAGTCCCATGTGATGGGAAATGGTATATCGGGTGTGTATGGCGAAGGGTTGACCAATTGAGCCGCGAAGAATAGAGAATTGTTGGAATACGAGACTGAAGCTAATGCAATCGCAGTTGGCAGGCCCTTCGGCAAAGAGTCGAGAACCTTGGAAAGCTTCGTAACATCCCAAAATTGAGGGGGCGGTTGTTGGTTTTCTGGGGCATCAAGATCATCTCCAATCTGGTACGTGTTCAATTTGCGGTCCAGCGCTGATGCGTAGAATCCTAAGGATACGAGGCCGCCACTGATGGTCGACGACTCCGAGTCATAAGTCAAATACAGCTGTACAGGGGCACTACCGTCATCATGATCGTTCTTCCATTGCAAGATAATAGTGACTCCCCACCAGTTTTGCCCTTGTGCGTTTTTCCCCAGCGACATCTTGACCGGTACAAAATCGGATAGGATCTCTTTCGAGACTGGCATTACGGACGGGCCAGGATTGTCACCACCAATCGACGCCAGACCGGACCAGAAATCTCCGTTGCTACTTTGGGTGATCGAGTAGCTCGTACCCGCCAGGGTCAAGTTCAGCCAGATATCGAGTAGGTCTGTATTCGAAGTTGCGCTCGATTTGATGGCCAGTTTGAACGTGAGGCTGTACGAACTTGATATGTTCCAACTAAAATTGTTATGACTGTCCGAGAACTGGGTTCCAAATGAGGTACGTTGAAGGTAAATCATCAGGCTCATGTGCGGAAGCTGAAAGTTGAACATCGTGAAAACTGCTTTCTTCAACCGTTCGAGGATGTCGTCGGACGGACTGAGAGTAAAACAAAGCGCTGTATCACTCCTGAAAGCTGTCCCGGGTGTCAACCACATGGCGTTCCGCTGCTGGCTAGCATCCAGGGTCAGCGATAGGCTGCTGCCCAAGGCTTGGAGAACGTCTGAGACGAGTTCATGGTTCTGGCGGTGCTCTGGGAGTATACCAAACTGCGTGAGCACTGAATCAACAGTCATATTCAGGTTGGGGGGCAGGTTGGCTGAGAGAGCGAGAAGAAGGCTGTCGCCGACATCAAGTTCGGGGTCGCTGAATCGATTCTGGTTTTCATTTGTGTCAAATGTAAGTCCTGAAAAATAAGGGCTCTGAATTGAGAGGCGCTGTCCTGGAGGTGTCCCGGAACCAGACATCGCAGGAACACCAGGCGTCACGATCACAACGGGCGAAGGCCCTTCGGTGGCATTCAAGAATTCCGCCCATTCTTCTGCGAGTCCGTTCGCAGTGATCACCGAGGTAGATGCCATTCAGATCATGACCGTGCTTCTTGTGAAGAAACTTGGGTTTCCAAGGCCTGAACTGTGGTGCAAAGGCTGTTATTTTGCGAAAAGACGCCTGGTAGGGTCGCCTAGGCGTAACTTCAAGCTTTGCACCGCACGGTGGACGAGAAGTGAGGCTGAGCTTGAAAGTTTGTGTTTGTCACAGCTGGTCAGTGACATGGCGTGGTTCTTCTCGTATGCGCCCTGGCCAGACCTTCTTCCGTGTTAGTGCCATGTCTTTTTGATTCCACCACATGCACGCGAAGTGGTTCGGTGAGATGCAAGGATTTACGTTCACAGAGTTTTGCACTTCAGAGTCATTTCAGCTGAGTCCACAAATTGATCAAGTGAAGGGGAGGTACTGGGTAGGTCCACGGCCCCGGTCGGCCCATGCATGCAGCCAAAGCTTAGCCGTATCGTTTGTCTACAGTAAGCTCTGTAATTTCGACATGGTCCCGTCATTCCCAAATTAAAGACAAAAGACTCCTGTTTGACGCATTTTCCCCGACATGGGCTGAATCGAGAGGGACGCCGTGCAGCCTCGCCCGTGCCAGCTGCCTCTCTTCGTCCTGAACATCCAACGTCTGCTGGGAGTATACCTGCAGCTCACGATTCTTGAAGCAAGCTTTCGATTGCTGTTGCCGTGAGCGGGCATCATCAATCATGGAGAATATCTGCATACCCATCGGCCTCGACGCCTTCACCTTGTCGGCAAAGTCTTGCGACGATGCCAATCTTCTCATCGCACCACTAACTCAGCCTGCCTACGTTGGACTGCGACTTGACAGCTCCATTATCCAGCACGACATTTTGAATCACGCTGACCTTCACAACACCACCCCAACTGCTTTCAATCCTAGGGTTACCGATCTTGGGAGCTCCGACGCCGCGCTGAAGAAGAACAGGCTAGGAGTCTACCTGCACTGGAGCCTGCCGCGACTGTACCGCACAGGAGCTGCAGCAGACAGGGCGAATTATGCTACGGGGCCCGATGACCCAACTCTTCTCAATCCAAATCCTGTGTTTCGCCGAGTGCCCAACCGATGGTTGATCGTCCGGAAGCTGAAAAGCAGTCTCCCGCAAATCCCCCGCGGGTTTACTTCTTGGGTGGTTGAAAGCGACAGACTACGCTACTTGACTGACATTGACAAGGAGAATCCGCAACTTGATCTGGAGTCGGAGGTCAGCCCGTTCGTCGCCCAGTCTCGGGATCCCGCCAACAAAAACCCACTCAACGAACAGGTGTGGCCATTCAACCATGTACACACAACTGATCTCAGTCTGCTAATGCTACTATAGACAGAAGTCTTCATTGGGAATAAAGTTCCGGCACGGGGATACAAAGAGAACAAGAATGGAGCATCTGTTGACTTGACCATAATGACCTCCTCCAATCCTCTCTTTCCTGATTATGCCCCTCACAATGTAAAGCATTCCCTCGGGGAGACTGCGACTCCCGAAGCTGATCTGATTGTAGGCCAACGTATTCTCAACCATTGACAATTTCGAATTTGTAGATTCGCATGGTAACAAGGACTACCTGCAGAATGCAGAGGCTGGTACGTCGGGAGAAATGTGTCCCGACAGCGCTGACTCCAAAACGTGCCAGATTATTTCGTCCTCGGATGGCATTCAGAGGCAAATGATGATCCTCTCACAACCACCAAGGGAAAGCTTTCAGACCGCCTCTACAGACTTTTGCTTCAACTCGACTCGAAAAGCGTTGCGGACTCGGAAAAATTGAAGCGACTACAGGACTCGACGGACGCCGCTCGCATTCTATGTTACTCGGCAGTGTACAATGTCCAATATTTTCGGTCTGAAAGGACACCTTCTGCCGCAGACGAGACGGCCATGAAATTTACCAAGGGTCCTAAAATGGAGCCCCTTTCCATCGGAGCTACGCCTCTGGATGCGGTCATGGCTTTCCTAGTAAGTCGGAAAATCCTGTCGCTTTCTTTGGTGTCTTCTCACAAGCTATCACAGGACGCCCACCATCATCCAGGGGAGGAGGAAGCGTTCTTCGGTGATGGTGCCGGTAAGCTTGCGGGGCAGGTTCTGGCTCTGAAAGAGCTCATGTATGCCGCGGAAGATGACTACAGCTCACGAGTGAGGGCTCAAGACCTTGTGTTTGAGAAGAACTATGCTGCCGCGGATGGTGGTTCCGTCTGGACCTATGGCCAGACAACTGATCCTGGGCAACCGCCAGTCGTGCCAAGTGGAGATATCCAAGACAAACTTGCTCAAATCAATGAAGATCAGACAAGACTGGATGCCGCCAATAGGAAAGTTGCGTTATTGAGATGGGAGTTGTTCGCCGCATGGTGGAAGTTTGTTAGCGATCAAGCGAACCAAAATGATCCTAGCCGGTTGAAATTCCGTCGTCAGGTAAAAGCCATCAGAGACCAAATCGATGTTCTGTCAGGATTGATTGGGAAACTTGACGGTGTCAATGGGACGATTGCAACGGCCAGCAAGGGTTTGGGAAAGAAGTCCGCGAAATCTCCCTACTACACTCGCAAGGATCCAACACTATGTATTGCTGGTATGGACTCGGCTTGGTCAGCGGATTACATGAAGCCAGCAATGGTAACGCTGGACGATCAACAGCCGACAGACAGCGACAAGTATAAAGCCGCGGATGAAGTCTTCCCAATCGACAAGAGTCCCATACCGACCGATAGTGAGTTGAACAAGACAGCACGCCGACTGATCGCTGAGTTTATTTCGTCACCGATCGCCGACTCGAAAGAGGCGTCGCAGCAAAGTGGACGGCCTGGTGCAAGGGCGTGGAATAACGCAAACCCATTCGTGCCCCTCTTTCTCGAATATGAGATTTTATACTAGTATGTCACTCCTAGAGGTTTTAAGAGTCACTAATCAACTTCGCAGTCACATTGACTTCAAGAAGTGGGAGGTATACGATCGACAATTACCTTTCAATCATGCAACCAGCCACGTCCGCTACGGGATAAGACAGGATATACCCCCTCTTTACTCGGCGGAAGAGAACCAGAAAGATGTGAGAAGCTTGACCGGGAGAGTGATACTCCTTCCCCGTACTGATTCCCTCCACTCGGGCTGCTTGATCAGTGCTAAAGTCCAGCAGAACCTGTTTTTGACTTAGCCGCCACGGTCAAACAAGTCACCAGCAACTTGCCAAAAGGCTTTACGTTCGATGCTCAAGATGTCACCCCGCCACCAAGCCCCCCAGGAACTCAACAATCACTTGATCAACAAGTAAGACACTGAGTCCTTTTACCAAGTCGCTGTTGGAGATTGATTCTTCCACAGGTGGCCGATCTATTGAGAGGCATCCACGAGCTACAGTTTATATCTACTCCTCTTGTTGGACTTACTGATCATCTCCTCACGCGTTGTCCGGGCTCCCATGTGAAACCAATTGTCCGCCATCAAGGCAAAGACCTCACCAAGGGTGATGCGCTTGACGAGGCCGTGACGGTCGCGAACCTTGATTTCAAGTCGAATCCGGCGGGACCGAATGAGAACCTAGATAAAAATGCGCTGATGCAAATTGGGCAGGAATCAGCACTCACACCCTACGGGAACCTTGTGTAAGTATTTCTCCTCACCTTTCCATGCACCGATAATCTCTCACTTCCGTCCCTCTTGGGGAGGTTTTTTTTTTTTTTCGATCAGACCTAACTAACGGGTGTGGGCAGGAATTTCGGTGAGGACCCTCAAAGCCCGGCACCATTCAAAGGAGTTACGCACGGCCAGATGATATTTAAAAAGCTCGCAATTATCGACAAGTTTGGCCAAGCAATTGCACTACCGTCTGCAATGCCTCGCTTGAGACGAGACGTTGAAGATGTTCAGGCTATTCATCCTTGTCTAAGTGACTTTGTGGCACCCAGTACCCTACCGGCGGCCGCTTCCAGTGGATTACCTTTCGGCAACTTGAATACGGTGCTTAAAGAGCCAGATCTTCAGAAGGACGTCAATCCATTATGTCGATTTATTCAACTTGGCCCTAGCATCAACCAGGATACCCGTTTGAATGCCACCTTCGTGGGCCGCCGAAAGAACAACGCGGGAAAACTTACCTGGCAAGAAACTTCCGACTATGACCAGCCCGCAGGACCTGTCTGGGGTATGGAGTCCCAAATAGATCTCAAACATGAATTCGAACGCCGCTGAGCTTGTACAGGTTGGGTTGTCATCAACTACGCGGAATCTGGACTACAGTTCTTCCTCGGAGATGGAACATTCTACCGAGAAGTACGTTTGGGAGGGGTCGATGGAGCAACCCCCAGTCAGAAGTAAGAAGGTCACTTGCGCTTCTCTTTTGGCCCTGGTAACATCATACTCTACAGGTGGATTCCTTTTGGTGCTCCAAAAGGTGGTAAACCAGACCCGACTCTGTCTGGAGCCGAAAATGCGCAATTGGACGCGTTAATTTCCAAGTTGAACGCAGACTACTTGCAAAGTTTCTTCGACATGATCAACGGGAGTGTTACCACTATGCCGTTTCCACCCAGCGACTACAGCAATTACACGAATTCCATTGTCGGCAAACCACTAGCTCTGGTCAACGTCGGCTGGAGTCTAGAACTCGCTGCTCCTGCCATCAAAGCTCAGAACACCTTGGGTTTAAGCAGTGGTCATGAGATGGACGACCTAAAGGCTTACAGCTTTCCTCTCAAGATCGGAGACAAAGATCGACCGTTTGATGGAGTCGTAGGATACTGGGAATCTAACAATGCAGAAGGAGACGTTAGCACCCATTTCGACACCTGTTATACTTACTTTGCGCCTCACGACTCGACGAAGACAAAACCATTCCAGAAAATCGCCCCGAGTAATTTCCACCAGTTGCACCCGACGTACATCGACCCCGAAGAGGAGACTACCCAAAGCATGACGGAAGCGATCGCCTTACAGTACTATGTAACTGCCATGCTTATTGATCCCTACACCCCATTGCATGGCTATTCTCCCATCCTACCAATTACGAAGCTCCAGGTGCCTTCGTGGTGCATTGAATCCGGATTCCAAAGTAAGCCGTACTCCTCAATCCCCCCCTTTCCGTGGTTGAATCGATCTTGACCGTGTACGATATAGAAATCACCGCTTTCTTCCGACTGGGTCCACAACTGGTGACGAAAGACATTCCGACTGACTACGACGCTGGAACGCACGCGACGCCTGAGACCTGGTCCATCCCGCCTCCCGCTGATGCTGTAGCCGCACCAATTCGTCTCCCAGTCTCCGGAAAGAAAGGATTGTGGAAATGGCTACAACCGTACCGTGTCAACGGGGAGACGAAGTTCAACAGTCTGGATGTGGGCGAGGAGGATACCCTGATCAGGAATGATAGGGCGCCCTACACTTTTGTGGAAGGTTATTTGCAGCTGGCGAAACCACTGCTGACGAATCCGCAGGCACCAGCGAAAGGTGGATAGGAACTGAACATTCGGAAAATGCAAATAAACAGTAGTTAACATCGATGTGAACTCCTCTTTTTTATTTTAAGAAATGTTGAAGACAATTTACGGATCCCGACTCAACCGCTATTTTTGCTTCCAGATGTCCGGACGGAAGGAATGGACCATGACAACTGTAACAGCAATTATAGACATTTGACATACTAATACCCTCGGTCGCCGTTCAGAGCAGCTTTCCGAAACTCGGTAGACCCCACGTACTTGCCGCCGCACCAGCTGCCATCAAGCTCGCCAGCCAGGCGATCGTCCCGTAGATCGAGATAGCCTTGCCCTGAATCCAGGGCTGATAATTGTTAGCTGCGAGTCCCACGGGCCCTTGGTCGGCATACGCTAGGGAGAGAGGAAGGGGCGTCAGCAATTGATATAAATCCGCGGATGTAGGCTCGCGTACAACAAGGAGCCCACAAACGAGGATGGGATGAGATTATGATAGTACTTACCCCCGTTGTCGGGAGCCGACTGCACCAAGGCTTCAACGCCGTAGAACTGTGCGATGAAATACATGGCCGCTCCGAGTAAGGAGAAGACGATCAGGGCGAGGTTCAAATACGGAGCTGTAGATCCGAGGAAGGATGTGTGCCTTTGCTGGGGCAATCGTTCGGTGGTTGTCGTACCACGGGCTTCGCCATCACCATCGGCAGTCTTCTCTCCCCGTTTGGAAGCGACAGTGCCGTTAGCGGAACTGCTATTTAGAAATTGTACCGACGCGAGAACCAGAACGACCGTGAGAAGGAATGCAACACCGATGAATGTTGTGCTTGCGATGGCGAGGTTGCCGGCAGTGTGGATTTGCTGACATCTAAATGACAATTAGCCATGTTTTCGCGGCTGGCGTATTGCCTCTTTCCGACCGAGACATACAATCTTTCATCTGCACCGCCGTTAGTCTTGATCAATTTGGGGATCAAACCTGGAATGAGAAGTTACCCACCTCCAATGGACCATGGCTCGTCATCCAGGAGAACTCGAACTAGCTCGCAGCTGGTTTTCCCGGTGCCTGAGGGTGGGTACCTCAAGCAAGTTGTCTTATTGTTGCAGATGATAAAGGGGGATCGGTATTTGGTGTAAATTGGATTCGTCCAGCCTGATTGTCGAGCCCCGGCGACGTCGTTGGGGTCAAAAACCTTTTGAATTGCCTTTACAGCAAGAATTCAGTACGGTCTAGAAAGGGATGGGTATCGATTTGATAGAGGATATGCTTACCCATTCCTTGGATGTTGTTGCGGTGATTGCAAATGACATGGCAAGAATAGCCAGACATAGAGGAATAAAGATCGCCAGCCACTGAGTCCAGCGCGCCATCTGACGAAGATCGCTCCTAAGAGATCACAACTTACGGGCAAATGGAATAGCGGCAACGTTGTACTGGGTAGATGTCCATGCCCCCGACATGTGTCGCACAGAAAAAGAAAAAAGCTCCTCCTGCAATCTTGGTTGTGGGTGATAAGAGACAACGAGCAGAAATATCGCGTCCTCGTGTTGCTCGGCTTGCTCAATCAACATGTGGCGCTTTCGAAGTCGGCTGAGGTTCCTGTGTCACCATGGAGACGGAAATACGAGCGCCGCGGAGAGGGGTGAAGCTTGAAGTGCATGCTTTGTCCACTGGCCAAAATACGGGGTTCAGCTGAAACGCCTTCCCTAAACGTGCGTGCGCGTGCCCGATGCTGCTAACTTGCTAAGCGTACACAGAAGAGCACTCAGGATTTGTAATGTCAACTCAATAACTTGTATTTTGACATCAAAATACCCTGGGCCAGTTTTTCACCCTCCGTACAGTGTAAATACGGAGGTCGTAAAACAGCCAGGCTTAGCCAACATGTCCTTCCTACCAGAAACAACTCGCACCTGGTGAAGTCGGCTCAGGCAAGCTCTTCACAAGGCCAACTCTGGAATCCTAGAGATATCTCAGCAGCACGAACTGAGTCCGAGGCTGTTATCCTGCAAGTTCAACGAACACGCCTGGTGCCCAACACTCAACTCGGTGCCAAGATGGGGTTCAAGACACTGCCAGGCACCGATCCCAGATCGCTAATGGTCAACCATCTATCACGGAAAGTCAGGGAGTCGAGTTCATTTAAGCTAGATGATGATCCAGATACTCTCAAGCCGAATCATATGAGGTTATTTGCGTAAGCAACATATCACTTCTTCGCATGCGGTGGATTGCCAATGTAATCAGGTATTACAAGCCTTCTCTCGAGGCCGGCCAATATATCATCGAGGCGCAACAACAGGTCACCTCTCCCGATGTGGAAGGCTTCGTACACAATGAGCCATTATCAATCTACAACCACACCACTGGGCATGTGCCTCTGGTACCTCAGAAATTCAATGTCATTGCGCCTCAATTCTCCTTGGATCCGAAGCTGGTCAATAGTCATTATCCTCCTGACGGCCATGCGGATGAGGCACGGGTCTTGCCTCACATTGTATTCAATGACCCTCACGTCCCGTGGGAGCGAGATGCAGGTGAGACTATCAATAGCCAGCAGGACAAGGATATAGCCACGGACGGTACTGCTGCCACGGTTTATCGCAACATGGTCCCGTGGCTAGCCCTCATTGTTTTTGATCCAGCCGAGTTGAAACTGGCGCCTGGGGAGGGCGAGAAGCTCCAAATCCCCAGCTACATTGCGCCTGGGGCCGACGTAAAGGACCTGGAGGCCAAGGTCCTGCCCTCCAACTCGTTTTCCATGAGCGTCAAAGACTACTTGGGCCTTGATCCTGCATCACGGATCAACTACGAGGCAGGCTACCTTGATCCTGACACGAAAGGATTAAATTCTCTCTGGACCGACCCAACCGATGGCCTTTCGGTGTCCCCCGAGGGCACCAATGTGATATTTCCAACAAAGAAGCTCTTCGGCGACATCTTTGCAAATCCTGCGGACCAATCTACCCACAATATTGACTCGTTCAGGTACATGGCACATGTGAGGGAAGTAAATACAGTGGGCTTCCCAGATGCTGGTGTCGAAGCGTCTGGACTTTTTTCCATCGTTGTTTCCCATCGGACAGGTAATTTCAACATTTCACAACCAACCACCCAGATTTGTCATCTGGTATCTCTTGAACACATTGATTCGACTTATCAGCAGGTCAACAAGTTTGTTACCAAGAATCCCACGTCTACTGATCGGATAGCAATGGTGTCCCTCTACTCATGGATCTACACCGCCCTGCCACCAAATCCTGTTAACTTTGTATGAAACAACGCTTTTTTCCCTTCGTGAATGACACTGATCTAACATATCAAGGTTGATACGATAACGAACTTGGTGGAGAATCAGCAGATGCTGCGAGTCAATCAATTCGCCAAGCTCCCGGATGCTATCAAGTTGTCAGACGCTGCAAAACAAGTGACCTCGCGCCTCAAACTCGGATACACGATGTGCCGTTGGCGAGCAGAGACAGGAGAGGAAGTTTCCGCATTCAACAGAGGCCCGTTGGTACCTGAACAAGTCGTCAGCCCTCCCGTCCAGGACTGGGCCGGAGCCTCCAACACGTCCAAAGAATACCAGATTTTGGACAAGGGAACGGGGCTGATGGATCTTTCGTACTCGGCTGCATGGCAACTGGGTAAGACACTTGCCATATCTGACACGACCTTCAGTTCTGCTTTGATGCGGCTCAGATCGCAGGTGCACGCAATTGCCGCTAGCAATGCGCGCAATGAAGCCAACAATGTAGCCTGCCCAAGCCAAATCCTAGGAGCTGTGGCAAAAAACATCAAGGTCATCCACAGCCTAACAAAAAGTGCTGCAACCGATCCGCAGAGGGTACCACTGGTCACGACCCGAGAGCTTCTTACTGACCTAGGACACCCAAGACTTGCCGAACTGTTCCAACGACATTTGTGCGCTGCTGTCAATTTTCAAGGAAGTGCAGAGACAGAGATCTACAATGAATTCAATGCTGCAGGAGCCAACAACACCGACTGGGTCACTATCTTCACATGGCTGAGTGAAAAGCTCTATTTGTCTGGGATCCCCGCACACTATCTTATCCCAGAGCCCTCTTACCTGCCATCAGAAGCCATTCGTTTCTTCTACATCGACGACACGTGGGTTGACTGCCTCATTGATGGAGCATTGTCGGTTGCCAATCACCTCGAGCGCGACGACGACACAACCAGGCTGCGGATCAAACAGACATTCAACGTCTATCTCAGCAAGAACATTGTTGACTTCACCAGAGACGATGGCACGCGTGTTCAGGTCAAGCCTCAAATACCCAGCTGCGGGTTCATATTGAGGTCAGCACTGGTTAAGGTGATGCCGGATCTCCGGATCACAGTGACTTGGAAAGACGCTCATCCTGACATGGTTCCCGTTTGTCGATACACGAAGCTGAACGATACCACGATATTGTGCCTACTGGACCGATCACTCGAACAATTGAAGTCGATAGAGCTGGCACAACCTCCTCATCAGCAACGCTTCTCTCTCGGGTACCAGTTGATCGGCACTCCCCCTACGGTCGAATTCAAGCTGAGGCAGCTTTACACCAGAGCTTCAGAGGAACGGCTCGAAAGCGAATGGCCAGTGGTTCCAGACAATAAGGAGCCAACCATTGAGCAACAACAGTCTTGGTTCGATTTTCCATCTCGTTGTCTCAAGACCGTCAAGATGGCATCAGGTAAGTGGAATGGAATGGAAGCAAGCGGCGGTTTCCACTGACTTCTTCACTAGAAATGAATTCCCTCCTTCAGAAAGACACGCCAGAGGATGGCTATGTGGACAAGGTCACGAGCTCTGTAGTTCTGGGGCTGGAATTGAACGATCCAAGCTACTACTTCCGCATAGTTCCAACCAGTCTTGGATCAGACAACACGCCCGGACTCGACAATGTGCCGCTAGTTCAGCGTCAACTCTGGGTCGGCTTGGAAAGAAAGCCCAAACATCCAGATCCTGGGCCGATACCAAAGCCAGATCCCAGTCCCGCACTCCCAGCAACCCCAGCCAAACCAATCTCGCAGAACATACAACCACCGAGCAACTCACCTGGTGGTAACACGACTGGCAAGACCCTCTCCGACTATCTTGGTACCCAACCGTCGAATCCAATTCATCGAGACCGCCGCTTCCTCGTCACCATCTACGCCGACTATAAAGGGTTGCCACCCACCCACCGACCCGACGGCCGACCTTTCGAATCCAATGTATTTGACTCGAACCACCACCTCCCCACCCAGAACAACTACTACTATGACATCGTCGTCTCGATCCGCCGGGACCCCCTCGTCGGTGCAAGCGAGTACGAACTCACCGAAATCGGCGTCGAGTTCCCCACCGACGGTGTGATGAAAGCCCCGGGGCAGCTGGAGAGTCTGCTCGAGCAGAGCTACACGGGCCCCGGCGTGCGGATGCTCAACAACCAGCGCTTCGTCCCGTACCTGAACTTCACTGCGGATTACCTCCAAGTACGGCTGATGCCGAGGTATGCATCCGCGAGGCCGTTCATGGTTATCAACGACGCGAGGACCGTCGATATTAGTTTCCGCCTCGGCGAGGCGAATGTGAGTAGGGTGGCAAGGGCGACGGATAAGGTCATTTTCAGGGATAATACGACGGGGAAGTTGGAGCAGGTCAAGACCGGGCCTGGCGCGCCGAAGGTCTCAAAGCCCAAGGTGAAGGTGTATGAGAAGTACAAGGTTGACGACAGTGGCGTGGATTCGTATGTCAGGTATGATGTCGAAGTGGTGAAGATTGACAAGATGGACCCTGGACGATGAAGTGATCAAAGTTTCAAAGGATGACATATGGGCCAGACCATCCTAAGACACTACCGCCGCATCATAAGTGATTACTCAGTATATGCCTATCAGCTCTCCTCGATTGAAGGGCGTAGATATGATTACGTTGATGGGCCCTTACTGCTGAAACTTCTCAATACAGTTTAATATCTAAGTTTGTTTCGAAAGATTTACGGATTAGCGTCAAGATTTAATCTCTTTGCTACCCTTGCTTAATTCTGTTAATATACTGCCTCTCGCTTTTTATCTCTTTCCTTCTATTATTTCCCTTAATATTGTTGAGCAGATTTACTTAAATTGTGCAAATGCGGTATTTGCGAAGTTTTTTAAATTTCTGCTCCGAGCACACTGGGATTCCTGTGAACTTTGTGACGTCGGAAGTCGTCCGTAACGGCGGCTACGGGCCACTGTTGACTGCATTCGCTAATATCATTAGATTTCGAGGCATAAAAGTCTGGAGAATAATCTGGATATAAGAGATATGCATCATGCTTCCTCGAGGGCGACACCATTTTGCTCAATTAGTCGATTCTGGGTGCTCAATTGGGAAACTGAGCGACCCGGCTCGGGTCTCAACTTCTCTATGTTCACGCTCAAAGTCGCCCATATTGGAAATTTGCTGCTTTGAAAGTGAACTGAATCGATTGGGGGTTCTGAAAAGATTGTGGCTGTTCCAGCCTCCACTCCATCGTTGAGAAAAACCTCTAGAATAGACCGATCCATGATTGCCTAAACTTCCCACCTCCGAACTGCCGGATTATGAAAAAGAAGAAGCGGCCGGACTTGGTGAGCGGACATTTGATTTAGGAGAGGGTTATCAGTTGCCCACTTCGAGATTGCCTGGCTGCGGGCGCATCCAAAGTCGACTGCCGACATTCTGAAAACGGTGGTACATATGATTGGCAGGGAGCCCTTCGACGATCTAAAAGTGAAGTCGAAGTTGAGCTCAACTACTTCGTCGTCTGGAGGCTGCATCTCGAATCTCGCCCCGACAAGTACTGCTTCCGAGCCGTTGTAAAAGACACCGCGATCTGGTAGCTGCTGCGCGGAGAAATTGGCCAATTTTTCACTTCGAAAAGAATCCAAGCCAACAAAGCGACTAAAGTAAGACAGGTCTCCGCCAGAGCCATGGATGAGATAACCCTCTCTTGGACCAGTAAAAATGCTTGTTTGTCCCAATTCGCGACCAGCCGGCAATGATGGGGTATTCAGCGGCGACTCTGCATCGAGCCCAGCCGCCTGCTTGGGATCGTGGCCGCGCCGCTTTGCTCAGGCACCATGTCGGCTCAGCCTCGGCGCGAGTTGCTCAGTCTGCTCAGGCAGGCCGCCCACTCATCTCGTCACCGGCCTTTGCTCGGTCCTGTTTCTGGGCCCGCTCTCGTTATATGCCCACGCCATCTTTTGCTCGAAGATGTGGAAACTTTACGCGACCATCCGCCAGGGTACATTTCTATGAACCTCGGTGTCGAAACAGGGACCCCTTGTAGGCCGATGCATGCACACATACACCGAGTCAATGGGAAAGCGTGCATCAAAGTGGTCATGCGTGATAGCATAGAAGATGTTGGCGAGGAGCGGTGAAAGAGAAAAGGCGTGGTTGTGTCGCGTATTCGACATGTTTTCTCCGACCTACTATCGATCTACAATGAGGAGGCCTAGAAACGGGACTAAGTACCGGTGGTGAGAAGGATAAGGAGAGTGAGCACCGGCCTAAGCAGGCTAAGCAGCTTATACAGAGGTTAAGCCAGATCACATGATACCTGAGCAAAGCGGCCGGCTGCTGTCCCAAACGGGTGCCAAGACGAGGTGCTCCATGGCCGCCCAATACCTTATCTCAGTTCTCAGACCCATCGGCTCAGTTACCATAAGTGGGCAGGGCCCACTGTTTTGCGGAGCAAAAAGCCTTCGCGAGAAGGGTCTGAGCTCCAATACGTAGTTTTGGGGTAGAAACGCGTTCGCGTCCTTATAAAATGCGTAAATAGTTTAACATTCACCACTTTTCTTTATTTCCTTAGATTACTATAACATTTATAGAAAAGTTTTATATATATAAAAGAATCTCTTTACGATACTCTCTCTAATGTACTTTTTTAATTTTTAAATAAGGCTCTATTAAATAAGATTTCATTAAAAATACCTATTTTTAATGAGTATATTATTATCTTCTTTTATTATTAAAAGCCTTAAAAAAATTATTTACTTAGTGATACTAGTACTAATCGATAGAGAAATAGAAGCTTACTTACTTACGCTAGTTTAAAGTAATAAAGAAAAGAGTTAAGAGTTCTACGTTCGATTTTTCATTTATATTGTAATAGAGCACTTTAGGGTTCGGCGTGCACGTGCAACAACGCATAGAGGCCTATCCAGCAGATCGGGAATCGAGAACGCGTTTCTGGTTGATACTGACAAAACAACACCACCAACACCACCCAGAGAGGGCAGCGGCTAGGGCTACGAACACCTAGCACGGCGGCAGTAGCGAGGAACAGGACAGGACTGATAAAACACTCAGGAATCAGGTAGACAGCGCCAAAGAGCCATGGAATTCATGATACTCTGCTTAAACTGTTCAATCTGTAATGAATGGCACACTGCCAGCACTGTAAACTGTTCCGCACCCCCTTCTCTACCAGCCCATTTAGGTTTGACATGTGACCTAACAGATCTCTACCTGCCACCGCTCTACCAGCCCAGCACAGCCCATCACAACACAGCCACCTCGCCTTGTTACAATATGACCCGAATAGTGCGAGATTCTACGACGGAGATATTCTTAGATAGATTCGTATCTTAACTCTGCGTGACGATAAGATATAACGGAAGAAATAGCTTTCTAGGTTAACGGCCAGCAAGTAAGACTATGTTAGACGTTTAGAAGCCTTGCCTTAAGAATTCTTAGATAGCCTTAATGCACTGATTCTCTTCGCCGGACTGTAGCCTGCGCTAAGAATTAGGACTTTCTCTCGTCTCTTAAACCTACATTGCCCCGAGGTCGGTGTTAATCCGTGCTATCGCCGAATATACTAACGACGTTATAGGAGATTACACACTGCGTACGCCAGGTTAAGAAGACATGGGCCTTTATTATCGAGGAAAGTGAAACTAACAGGCTTCTTATGGACCCCGGGACCGTTTATTATCTCTAAGGCCGCTGCCTAGGCCTCTCGTACGAGGACCGTATCTTTATTTAAATACGAATGATTTTAGGAGAAATTTTTCCTGCGATTAAGGAGGAAAATCTTCGATCACGGATCTTCGACCGAATCTACTTAATGAAGCATATAATTATGTCGACCTATATCTTTCTTGAAGATACTAAGTTCCACGAGCCCGGAGCTAGGATATTGAAAAAATTATTCCGGGGTAGGTGTAAAGGTTCCCTGCGTTAGCGATTTACTTCTTTATATAATGGTGAGTCGAACATTAAAGTGTAGACAAGCGAATTTACTTTCGAAGATCGGCAAGTATCATTAGCATCTGAGGCTTCTTAGATTATATATCGTTAGCTTTAACTCTTCGCTCTCCGTCGCTTTTTAGTTATAGACGGATAAGCTTCACGGGTGAAAAGAAATCCACGTGGGAAGTAGAATCAGAACCTTAATGGTGGGTGAATCTATCGCTACTCGCCGAAAAAAGCGAATATAGGCACATCCGCTAAATATTTCGTAACTATAAAGTAGCCGAAATTAGTTCTTTTAAGGAATGAATCCGACAACTTCGACCTTTAAACTATTATTAAGTTAATTAAGATTTAATTTAACGGAAGGCTAGACTAATATAAAGCCTTCTCAGTGATATTCCGCGTCTCGAAATAATCACGACGACTCTAGTCCTAACTTTAGATAATAATAACTGCAGACTAGATATATTAGATAATGTAGTCGGCCGCGCACTTCCGTTTTATTAGATGATGAGGGAAATATGTTTTTTAACTATATCTATTCGACTTCGTACGATACTACTACTAAGCGATTTCTTATATCTTTTACTATTACGCGTGTTCGAAGGACTTAGAGAACTATCTAATGTATAGATAGTAAGGCTCATATAGATCGTAAA